>NC_081412.1:370483468-371683468 GCF_030272615.1 Cryptomeria japonica
TTGATTTGACTTAATATGATTCGGATTGCTGAAATGCTCTCTTCATGTCATTAGACTTCTCCCCCATACATTAGACTTCTCTTTTCTCCAGTCTTCTCCCATTTTTTTCTTCAGTCTTCTCTAGTATTCTCCCCCTTTGACAACAATGCCAAAAAGTAAAGAACTAAAACATAATTTCTTCCTGTATGAAGTGAATTCCTGTTGTAATGTGTCAACTTAGTCTTGGTTAGAGCATTTTGTCTTCAATTCCTATTCCCTGTATTGTATCTTGCACACCTTTAGAAAACATCCTAAAGTGTGTAAATCAGCATCAACTCCCAAAAGATATTTTGTAGAGTCATCAAATTTATGCTTTCACCGAACTCGGTCAGTGAGTAGAAGATAGGGGTAGGACCCCTAACTTACTTCTGAGATATTCAAAAGTGTCCCTTGGTAGTGGTTTGGTGAAGATATATGTTATTTTCTCTTTTGTGCTAACATATTCCAACACCACTTTCTTCTCTTGAGCTTCTTCTCTAAGATAATGATATTTGATAGAGATGTGCTTTGTCTTAGAATGCATAACAGGATTCTTCAAAATGTTAATGGCACTAGTATTGTCACAGAATATAGTTACTGGCTCGGTAACTTTCTCATTTATACCTTCCAACAGTTGTTTGATCCATGCTATATTAGTACAGTTCAATGCTGCAGCAACGTATTCAGCTTCTTTTGTTGACTGTGAAACACATCCTTGTTTCTTGCTAAGCCAACTCACTAGTCTTTCTCCCAAAAAGAAAGCTCCTCCACTTGTGTTTTTCCTATCATCAATGTTGCCTGCCCAATCAGCATCAGTATAAACTTTTAAGTCAAAATCATTTCCTTTCTGATATACTAAGCCATAATCCTTAGTGCCTTTCAAGTATGTAAAAATTCTTTTGATTGTTGTCATATGTGGTTCCTTAGGATCTGCGGAGAATCTTGCAACTATACCTATTGCATGTGTTATGTCTGGTCTGCTGTGAACAACATATTGTAGCTTTCCAATCATGGATCACTAAAGTGTCTATCAACAGATGCAGATTCATCATTCTTTGATAATTTATAGTTGGTAGTCATAGGAGTACTTATTGGTTTTGAATCCTCCATTCCAAATTTCTTCAAGATTTCCTTTATGTACTTGGATTGAGTAATGAAAATCTCATTTTTCATTTGCAGTATCTGTAAACCTATAAAATACTTTATCTCACCAATTAATGACATCTCAAATTCTTTGCTCATTTCATTTCCAAAGTTCTTACATAAAGAGTCATTTCCACAAAATATAATATCATCAACAAATATGGCTGAGATCAGTATTCCATTTTCATCATTCTTCATGTACATATTGTTGTTCTCACTTGTCCTTATAAAACCAATCTTAATCAAATAAGAGTGCAATCTTTCATACCATGCTCTAGGTGCTTTTTTCAAACCATATAATGCTTTGTTCAATTTACATACCTAATCTTTATTCTCGTCTTCAACAAATCCTTCAGGTTGTTCAATAAAAACTTCTTCTTCTAATATACCATTCAAAAATGCAGATTTGACATCCATTTGATATACCTTGAATATTTTGAAAGCAGCATATGCCAACAATGTTCTTACTCCTTCTAGTCTAGCCACAGGTGCAAAAGTTTCACCATAATCAATTCCTTCTTCTTGAGCATAACCTTTGCATACTAGTCTTGCTTTATTTCGTATGACCTCACCTTTTTCATTTAGCTTGTTTCTGAAAATCCACTTTGTACCGATTACATTTTTGTCCTTTGGTCTTGGGATTAGTGTCCATGTGTCATTCTTCTTGATTTGATCAATCTCTTCTTTCATAGCATTTATCCAATCTTCACTGTTAAATGCCTCTTTCACTATTCTCGGTTCAAATTCAGATATCAGACATGTGTTCTGTCTTAGTTTATTCCTTGTCATTACTAGATCATCCTTATCTCCTATAATCTGACTTGGTGCATGATGTCTTCTGACATACTTGGCTAATACAGGCTCGGTAGGCTCTGTATGATCTTCTCCATCACTTGGTAACTGGATATTCTCTTCATTTTCTTCAACAGTTTTCTCGGTAAGACTTGTCGGTTGAACATAGACAAATTCATCATAGTCTTCTAGTTCCTTGGAATTTCCTTCATCATTTCTTTCTGCAAATTCATCAATTTTCACATTTGCACATTCTACTATTTTGTTAGATGATTTGATCAGACATTTAAATGCTTAACTTCTTGAAGAATAACCTAGAAATGTTCCTTCTTCACTTTTCTGATCAAACTTGCCATTTCTATCATCTTTGTGTACATAGCATCTACTTCCAAAGATTTTAAAATAACTTACATTAGGTTTTTTGTCATACCAGATTTCATATGGTGCCTTCAAAGTACCTTTCTTCAGTTGAACTTGGTTCAAGGTGTAAACTGTTGTGCTTATTGCTTCTCTCCAAAATGTTTGTGGCACTTTCTTTTCAATTATCAATGTTCTAGCACAATCCACAATAGATCTGTTTCTTCTCTCAGCTATCCATTTTGTTGTGGAGTTCTCGGTGCAGAGACTTGTCTTTTAATACCATGATCATTGCAGAATAAGTTGAACTCATCAAATGTGAACTCTCCTCCTCTATCTGATCTAAGACATTTCAGTTGTCTTTTTGTTTCATTTTCAACTCTTGCCTTGTACCATTTGAACATTTGAAAAGCTTCTGGTTTTTCTTTTAAAAATATTATCGACATCATCCTTGAATAGTCATCCACAAATAATATGAAATATTTATCACCATAATAACTTTGAACTTTCATAGGACCACAAAGATTAGTGTGCACAAGATCTAAAATTCCCTTAGAAGTGTAAGACTTACTTGTAAAGCTTGATCTTGTCATCTTACCCATCTGGCATCCTCAACACATAGCATTCTCAGGCTTTTCAAGACTTGGTAGACCTCTTACTCGGTGCTTCTTACTTATTTTGATCAGATTATAAAAATTTACATGACAAAACCTTTTATGCCATAACCAGGTATCATCTATCTTTGCATACAGACATTTATTCCGAGTTGAGTCAAGATGAAATGTGTTACCTTTTGTTTGTGTCCTAGTAGCAGCTAACTTTCCATGCTTGTCATGAACTTTGACAATTCCTTTCTAAAATTCTATTCGGTAACCTATATTGTTTAGCTGTGCTACACTCAACAAATTGTATTTCAAACCTTCAACCCAATAAACATCATTGCATCTTGCATTGTCAAGAAGTGTTATAGATCCTTTACCTTTCACCGGACATGGTGCATCATTACCAAATCTTACATAACCTCCATCATAATCTTCTAACATAACAAACTTGTGTTTATCACCTGTCATATGATGTGAGCATCCACTATCTATGATCCAAGAATCATTAGTATTTATGTGAGATATTAGGGATTTTTCTTCATACATTTCTTCATCTAATCCATCTTTGATAGCCACATAAACTACTTCCTCTGTACCAGTTTCATCTGATTTATCATCATTGGATTCCTCATCAACTATTAAGCATGTCTTTCTATCTCTTCTTCTAAAGTCTCGGTGTCCTCTGTAATGATTATCTTTTTGTCTGTCATCTCAGTAATCTCTCTTTTCAGTAGATTCTTTGTCAGGACAGTTAGAAGCCATATGTCCTATCTTATCACAATTGAAGCATTTCAAAGGTATTTTTCCTTTGTACTTACCTTTGCCTCTCGGTAACCTTCTGGCTAATAGTGCTTCAAACTCTTCCTGCTTTCTGATTTCCTCATATAGTTTGTGTACTTCTTCCATGTTCTTACAAAATCTTTCACTTGCTCCACTGTGATCTCCTTCAGAGTACTTATAATTTCTTTCATTGTAATCGTTAGATTCATCAAGATGAAAAGAACTAAATGCAGATTCAACTTTATTTACCGAAGATCCACTATTATCAAAGTTACTTAACTCAAATGCATGTAGCTTACCAATAGTAGCATCTAAAGAAACTGGCATATTAGGTACAAACCTCAATTCATTGATTGCAGAGAATCGGATTGCATAAGATGGTAGAAGGGTTCTTAACAACTTACTTGTTATATCCTTTTCTTCAATAGTTCCACCTGCTCCTTTGATTTGATTGACAATCTCCTTTAGTCTTGTACTATACTGAGTTATGTTCTCACCTTCATTCATCCTCATAGATTCAAGTTGTCCTCTTAGACTATCTACTTTTTCTCTTTGAACATTTTCATCACCGCCATATACAGATATGAGCTTGTCCCACATTGCCTTTGCATCATTGCAGCCTTCTAGATCATTAAACTCTTAATTGGTCAATGCAGAAGTTATTTCAATCATTGCTTAGATATGTTCTTGCTTTGCCTTTATTTCTTCCATAGTCAATGGATAGGTGCTCGATGTGATGAAATCATTCTCCAGATAATATACAGCATATTCTCCAACTCCTGATAGGTGCAGCTTCATCCTTTTCTGCCATGTAGAGAAACTTGACTTGTTTAGCTTCGGTGCATCCCTCTTATACATCTTTAGATCTTTGCCTCAAGTACCTTTAAACTTTTCTTCCAGAGTCCAAAGCTCTGATACCAATTGATAGTTTTGATACTTAATGTAAGTATAGATCCAATAGCCAACAAGATGAGAGGGGGGGTGAATCATACAAACTTAATCTTCCATAAAAACATCAGATTCAACCTCGGTAACATATACTACAGTAATATAACTAAAACTGCTAAACATGCAAACTCAAAAGCATATAAACATCATAAACCTCATAACACCAGATTTAATGTGAAAACCCAAATAGGGAAAAACCACTATGGGATTTCGGACCCACTAAGAAATATACTCTTCTAGAGTATGCTCGATTAAAAGCAAATCCTGTTAAAGATAACAAACACATTGCTAGATGTGACCTGGTGAAGGGATTTCCCTCAGATCTATTAGGATCTTCACCTTGTTAGAGGTGACCTTGTTAAAGGATTTCAAACACTCAATCAGAATGTCACCTTTCTAGAGGGTTTTACAAATAAGACTGTTAAGTCCACTCGGTTAAGAGATTTTCTGTCACTTCACAAAATAACAGTAATAAAAATCTATCTGCAACTTCACATCTAAAATGCTAAAGCAGATTCTTATTTGCTCAATACAATCTAGACATAGATCTAATCTTTTCCATCTGTTGGGCTTCTATACTTTGTTTTTCAAATAGGTCTTCAAGCTTTTGTGCTCGGTTATCACTATGTAGCATCCCTGTGCATACATTTGCCCGCATACATTGTTTATCAACAATTCCTTATTTATAAACAATTAGCTAACCGCTTAATCTCCTTGATCACATTTCCCATGATCAATCATAGCCATCAGATCTTCAAACTTGTCCAGGTTCAATGTTTCCTTCGATCTGAAAAATGTTTTACCCCGCCTAGGAACTTGCATACATTACTTGGAACTTGTGCTAGGGTAATGTGGTTCAATCTGCGTTGTAGATCTTCATGCCGATTTTCCTTTGACATAGATTCATTAACAAACTTCATGCATGGCATACCAATCATTTAATCAGTTCCAGCTCATTAGCTTCTTTCATTAAATAACGCATGTAACCATTTAATGCATTTTGTTACAGCTCGGTTATAACTCGGTTACAACTTGGTAAATACTAAACTTTACTCGGTAGACATTCTGCCTTCATTAACCGATAGCGATAACCTTAGGGTTTACCGACTAGGTTCCTCAGAATTTACCGACTAGGTTCCTTGCTCGGTAACATAGTATAGTATTAACCTTACAATTTACAACATATGTATGATGTCAAAACAATCTAAACATCATGATCTCATCATTGTCTGACTCGGTAATAGTTTCCCATTGAATACCTTATTCATCATATTCTTTTTGTGTCTTTTACCGACATCTTTATACTCATCAAATCATACTTCTCAAGATATGGAAACATCATACTAGCGGAAGCGGGAGCAGCTGGCAGTAATGGGCAAACTCAAATTTCAAATTCTCAGCAAGGCGGGAACCCTGGTTCCAATGGTGGGAGCGGCCAGATCAAAGCTGTTGGTCCCATAGGCGATAAGGATAAGCCTCCAGACATCCCGGAGGCTGTTGTTGACTTACAGTCTAATGGTACTCTGCCAGAGGAGATAGTGGGTTCATTTGGGCTTCTGGGAGAAGGGTCCAATGGGGGGCCCATTCCACATGATTACTCTGTTGACAGCAGAAGGGAAAAAAAGAAATGGTCATCCCTTTTTGGAACTAGACCTACAGGTAAATCCTCCCTACCTCCTGTTAAGAATATTTTTGACCCTTCTGATGGTAAGTTCGCTATCTCTATCCCTGACCAGGTTTTGGACCATAATATCAATAGTATGTCGAACTCCTTGGTAGGGAAATTCATGGGTTCGCATCCTAATATTGAAGTTGTAAGGGCTTTTGTCAAACAGAAATGGATCCTCAAGGGAAATGTTGAAGTATCGGCTTTACCTAAAGGTCTTCTGTCTTTTTCTTTTTCATGTGAAGAAGATAAGATTAAGATTCTATGTGGGAGCCCTTGGATGGTAGGAAAGATAGCTCTGGTCCTTAGAAAATGGCATCCGAACCTAAACATGAATGATTCTCTCTTGGCGCAAGTTCCAGTCTGGATAAAGCTACCAAAATTGCCTCTTGAATATTGGGCAGAAAGTATTTTCTCTAGAATAGCAAGCTCCTTTGGCGAGTTGCTCTCAATAGACCCAGTCACTGCTTCAAAAAGAAGACTAACTCATGCAAGGTTCTGTGTAGGAGTAGCCTCTGAAGTAGATATGCTGGAACAGATAGATCTAGTTTCAAAGCTGGGAACTTGGAAACAACACATCGAATATGAATCTATCCCTTTTGCATGCTTCCACTGTAAAAAAGCTGGTCATTGGGCAAAATCCTACCCAATCAAGCCAAAGATGGAACCTAAGCAACCTAAACCCCAGATTGAAAATCAAAAGTTGCTAGAGAAAATGGTGTGGCAAGTTAAAAATCCAGAGAACAAGGAAGAAAATACCAATCGCTTTAATCCTTTGGGGGAAAAGAAGGAAGTCGCCTCAAGTTCTATCTCTAGTCCCTCAACCCAAGAAGTAGTGAGAAATGAACCAACCAAAGTCAGCCCCTTGGGTAGAACTCGAAAAAAGGAAATGAAAGTTCAGAATGATCTTTCAAACGAGATAGTTGAAGTGGTTGCTGACACTTATGAAGGCAAGGAACTGAAAACAAAAGTACCAATCTGAGGAAGGAGAGATCCCTGACCCCCAAGAAGAAAGGACTGATTCTTCCCTAGCCATGCTAAGTTTTGAAATTCAAGAAGCCCAAAAATGTGCAATTTTGGGTATGAACCTCTCAGACTCAGAGTAGAGCTCAAAAACAATGAACAATGTTTCAACTGATTCCAGAACTCCTAACTGGGGCAATCAAGAAGAAATCTCCAAAATCCTCAACAACATGGAAGTGGCTCTTGTGATAGAAACTGAATGGAAGCAACCTAAATACATGAATAAGAAAGGATCTACTCCCTCGAATTCTCTACTAAGGAAATCTAGTAGAATAGCTCAAGTTGATGTGGGGTATATTTCCTCTTCCCCAGGATGGCCCTCTAACCACAAAGTCAGAGACAAGGAGGCCAGCAAGAACATTATAGATGGAACCCAAAAGACTCTCAAGGAGCTGGGAATTGGTAAGTAGCTATGAAGATAATCTCTTGGAATATTAGGGGACTCAATAATCCCCATAAACATGATATTATTAGGAATATGATAAGAGATAGTAATCCTAATATTTTTCTAATTCAAGAAACCAAAATGAGTAGAGAGAAAGTTGAATCTTTGAAGTTCTTCAAAAATGGTAATGTTAGTGGTGGCAGTTTTGAAGGTGCTTCAGGAGGCATTGCTACCATTTGGAACCTTAATACTGTTAAAGGTCAGGTCATAATTCAGGATAGTAATTTCTCTTGTATCAAATTTAAGCATTTAAAAGATGGCACTTCATGGGTTCTTACCAACATTTATGCTCCTAATACCCTAAAGGCTAGAAACTCTTTTTGGAAAAAAATCATTCAGGCTAGGGACAGCTTCAAAAATCTTAGTTGGATGGTTATGGGGGACTTCAACACTCCTTTGAGAGAGGAGGAAATATTTGGAGGTAGTCCTCCTCAATTGGAAAGTAGGATGTCCCTTATGGATTTTATTAATTCTCAGGCTCTCAATGACTTGGAAATACAAGGTTGTAATTACACTTGGACTAACAGAAGAACTAGTAATGACCTTATCCAAGTGCGACTTGATAGGACCCTCATCTCTGATGACTGGTATAGTTAGTATTTCTGTTCTTTGTTGGCCCACATTTGGGTTGGATCTGATCATTTCCCTATCACCTTCATTGCTGACTCAATCAATAGAAAGAGAAACTTTCCCTTCAGATTTGAAAAAATGTGGACCCTCCACCCTGAAATCAGAAGAAATATTCAAAAATGGTGGAGCATCCAAGTTGAGGGAATGGCTATGTTTAAAGTTGTCAAGAAGCTCAAAAGTGTGAAGGACAATATACAACCCTAGAACAAAACCAGTTTTGGAAATATATTTGAGGCTAAGAGTAAAATTCAGGAAGACCTTAAAGAAATACAAGATCAGACCCAGAAGGATGGTTTCAGTACTATGTCTATTGCTGATGAAAATGAGACTCTCAAAAAATAGCATGATATTATTGCCAAAGAGGAAACATTCTAGAAGCAGAGATCGAGATGCATCTGGCTTAAGGAAGGAGATAGGAATACAAGATTCTTCCATATGTTGACTATCAAGCATAAAGCAGTTAATAGGGTGAACAAGCTAGTTGTGGAGAATGGGGAGCTGGTCAAGGAGGATGAAATAAGGAATGAAGCTAAGAGGTATTTCTCGGACCTCCTCAAGAGGGATCACAGTCTGGATGCTGAAGCCCAATCCTCTTTTCTTCAGAACATTCCTTGTCTCATTGATGCTCAAAAGAATGCCTCCCTCTCCTCCATTCCCTCTAACTTAGAAATTAAAAATGTTGTTTTCTCCTTTGATGGTAACAAAGCGCCTGGCCCAAACGGCATCCCAATGTTCTTTTTTCAAGATTTTTGGGACATTGTTGGAATTGATGTTTCCAATGGGGTTAAGGATTTTTTTGGGGCTAGAAAACTCTTGAAAGAAATCAATGGAACTTTTATTGCTCTCATCCCCAAGATTCAAGGTGTTGATTCTTTGGACAAATTCAGACCTATTAGCCTCTGCAATTCATTTTACAAGATTATCTCCAAGGTCCTTACCTCTAGAATTTCGGTTGTCCTTCCTACCTTAATTAAACACCAGCAAAATGGGTTTGTTCCTGGAAGACAAATTCTTGACTCCATTATTACGGTCCATGAGAACATTCACTCTATTGTTAGAGCAAAGAAGCAGGGTCTCATCCTAAAGCTAGATCTCTCCAAAGCCTATGACAGGGTTGACTGGTCTTTACTTTAGAAAATCCTCACTTCCTTTGGGTTCTCCTCTAGAGTTGTCGCCCTTTTCTCCCAACTTACCACCTCTGCTACTTTTTTTGTTCTTGTCAATGGTTCTCCTTCTACTTTTTTCCAAGCTTCTAGAGGTCTTAGGCAAGGAGATCCTATCTCCCCCATCCTCTTCATTATTATGGTCGAATGCTTTGGAAGGACCATGGAAAAAATGGTGTTGCAAGGCTCCTTTAAGGGCCTCCAACCATCCTCTGCTGACCTTATCTACTCCCACCAACAGTTTGTTGATGACACTATTATTATGGGGGAATTAAGTATTTCAGAAGCTAAAGTTTTGAAGAGCACCCTATGTAAATTTGCCTCTGCTTCGGGTCAGCTTATCAACTGGGCTAAAAGTGAAGTATTTTTCATTAATACTCCAGAGAGAAGACAACAGAGGATTAGTAGAATCTTGGAGTGTAGGATTGCTAACCTTCCTGCTACCTACCTTGGTCTCCCCATGGGAATAGCCCCTCCTAATCCTTCTGGAGTTCTCTAGTGGACAAATTTCATAAAAAACTTGTTGGCTGGAAAGGGGCCCTCTTAAGTCAAGCTGACAAGCTCCAACTCCTTAAGGCTACTCTTCAAAGTATTCCAATTTATGCTCTTAGTCTTTTCAAAATTCCAGTTAAGTATGTTGAAGCAATTGAGAAAATTCAAAGAAGATTCCTATGGTCTGGGGTTGAGGATAAGAAAAGAATGTCCTTGGTGGCCTGGGACCAGGTTTGTAGGCCGAAAAGCAAAGGAGGTCTGGGCCTCAGGAGGATTCGTACTTTAAATGAAGCTCTCCTATCCAAACAAGTCTGGAGAATGTTTCATTCTGATTCTGAATGGTGCAAAATTTGGCGAAGTAAGTACTCTCTTCTGTCCTCCTCTCTCTCCTCTTTTATCAATTTGGATCTTAGTATTAATGGATCCCACATTTGGAATCATGCCTCTAAATGTAAAGAAAGTATAGCTAAAGGAGTGATATGGAACCTTGGAAATGGTAGGAAAGTAAAATTCTGGGAGGATCCCCGGCTTTTTGATAAACCTCTAATGGACTTCAATGAATGGGCCCCCCATGATCCCTCCTATATTAGATCTTTTGGCTCCTTAGTTGCTGAGTACTGGGATGGTAATGAATGGCAGATCATTGAAAGTATCCACCCTAGCCTTTCTAAGCTCAAGATCCATCTGTCTGCGGTATGGCTTAATAATGAAGAGGAATCCCTTATTTGGAAACATGATCCCAAAGGAACTTTATCTGTGTCTTCTATGTATTGTGTCCTTCCCCCCCCCCTCCTATTAACCCTTATTGGTCTAAAGCCTGGATCAAGGGTCTTACCCCCAAAATCATTTTTTTCTTCTAGACTATCCTCCAAAATAAGATCCTGACCCTTGACAACCTCAAAGGCAGAGGTTTTTCCCTCCCTAATAGATGTGTTATGTGCCTTCAAGAGGAAGAGTCTGTGGACCACCTTGCTCTTCATTGTTCCTTCTCAGCCTCTGTTTGGGAAAGCTTCCTCAAGAGCTTCAGTATTGCTTGGGTGTTTCCTAAAAACATTAGAGATATGTTCTCCTCCTGGAATATTCAATGGACTAACCCTTTTTTGAGATGTTTGTGGTAGCTTTCTCTCCCTCATATCTTGTGGGGTCTATGGAAAGAAAGAAATAACCGAATCTTCAGGGATATCTCCCTCAATCATGATATTGTGTTCGAGAAAATTCAATGGTCTATTCAGGAAAATATAGGGATCATTGAGGGTCCTTGTTACTCGAACAATCCACTGGATTCAAATATCTTAAGGGTATGGAATATGAAGTTCATTGATGGTCCTAATCTCAACCACGATAAAAGTAGGGATAAATTTAAGAAACCCCCCCCCCCGGGGCAACTGTGTAAAATCCTGGCGAATCAGACATTATTTTCGGGGGGGAATTTTCATATCAATGGCGAAATTTTTTTTTTAAATGACGAAAAAATTATTTTGTATTGGCGAATTTTTTTCTAGTGTGCGAAAATGCCATAAATTTCTAGCGAATAATACCTTGTTCTATGGGAAAAATATTTATTGTGGGAGGCGAATAATTATTGTTAAAAGGAACAAATATATAATTGTATGAGTGAAATTTTTACTCCGAAGGAAAAATTATTTAAATGTATTGGCGATTTTTATCCACCACTTGAAAATTATTTAAATGTTTTGGCGAATATTTTGTTATTTATGGTATAATATATAATTCATTGGTGATTTCATAAATTCATTGCCATTAATAGACAAGGCACATCACATCAAATAATACATTGAGTCCGGACTCTGCACGATGTATCAATAAGCGCGGCCTCTTTGACACGTAAAGGGTGACACATAACTAAAATCTATCAATGATTTTAAACCGTTCGATGATTGTATATCAATGGCTGAAGTTTTATTTCGGCCCAATTTTCTGAAGAGAACATAGCTCACCAAAAAGTGCCCGGAATGGAATTGGATTCAATAGACACGTATCAAATGTCACGAATCACGATCGATAATTTCATTCATTTAATATATATCTTTTCACTTACAGCAATCCACTCTGTCCCCACGACTTCCAATGCGATACTTGCCAATTTGGTACTAGTTCATAGCTATTTCCAATTTCGCACACTCGTCCATTTATGGGAAAGATTTGTAGAGATACGAAAGATTTAAAAAATTTTATAGCAGTTAATACTGTTAAAGAAGTAATTATTACAATCAAGAGCTTCAACAATTTATATACGATCTCTGCTTCTTTCATCTTCAATTAGCCTGTGCCATTTAGTAGATAAATCGTTAGAGCTCACGGTATTTTAGGTTTATAGGCTCACTGCTCAGGTTGTTTAATTTGTTAATCTGTTTTCTCAAGATGGACACTCCCATCCACTTGAGAAGCATTTCTGCAGAGGACCAGAGGGCCTTTCTAGGCTCCGTTAGAGACCCAACCCTCCAATCAGTCTGCAAGGAGGTTGGGTCATTCACCAATGAAGCTATGCGAATGGTGCTGGGCAGAGAATTTCTGCGAAACGAAAATAGGTACCGTGTTAACACGAACCTTACATCCTGCTTCTTAGCATCTCTTCTGGACTTGGGAGGAGATAAGGTGGATACGCTGATGCTGTTGAGGAAGGTTTTTAAGGAAGACTTCCTCAAAGACGACATTACTCTTGTCATTCTTGCAGAAGTAGGGGTGGGGATCCCTTGGGCGAGTGATTTATCCAAGCTTCTCCTCCCTGACCAAACACTGCCAGTGGCCAGGCAACCGTTTCTCCTAAACCTGAATGCGGAGCAGCTAACGCGTCATAGAAAATGGGCGCGGATTGGCAAGGACTTCCTCTAGAAATGGTTCCTCCTGGACGACTTTCCAAACTACATGTGGCTTGAAGAATTCTCTCAGCTTATGCTATCTAAAGAATTCTACATGGAAGGAGGGCTAGATTCATAGGGAAAAATTGTAAACAATTCCACTACCTGTAGTTTTTTTTTCCTATGTCCTTGAACCCTAACAGGCTGAGTGCCAAAGGCTCACTCATTTTGGCTTTTAAGTTTTTGGGGGACTCAAGTCTTTGACGAAAAATTTGTAAATTTCAAAAGCATAAATAATTTAATGATAATTTTTCAAATTCCAGTTTGTTTCACTTTGCCTCTTACATTCTTATGGATATAAAAATGCTTTCTATAATTCTATTTCATTTTTATTAATTAATTTCTTTCAAATGCTTTTTGTATATGAGCTACGTTATTTCAATTATTTGTTAAACAATGGAAATAAATTTAATACCGTGATCTTTTTATGTAATGCTATAAAAAAAAAAATTCAATTCGTTCCATTAATTATTTGTACATTGATTATGGTTGATTATAATTTTATAAATATATACTATTACTATATAGTCATTCAAAATACAAAATTTCAAAAGTTGCAAGATACAAAAGTTTATCGGTCAAGGTTTTTTCATTCAATTAATTGAAACGTTTCAAGATACAAAATTTGTCCACAGCTTATAGCAAGCAGACAAAAAAACTAGTTCATTGTTGATAGGCCACTCACTCAATCTCACTATCCCCCTGGTCCTCCCAGTCCCTTCCCTCCTCAGAGGTTGATGCTTTGTCTTTCCCTTTTGCCGCTTTAGCTTTCATTTTTGGAATGCAGTTTAGGAACTCGAAGTCGGGGTCGCCCTCCACGCCCTTCCTTCTTCAGCCCTATCTCTCAATGCCCTACCAACCTCCATCCTTGCCACCACATGCAAAGCATTCAGGACTTCATCCACCCTCGTTAATTTAACAAAGAGTTTCATCGCTTCCCACCCCACTCGGGCTCGTTCACGGCATTGGTATTTGATTTCATCCTCTGGGCCACGAATAAAAGGAAGCAATTCCTCCTAGTCATCCCCTTCCATAATTCGAATGCCAACTCCCGGCACCACCCACTCCAAGATTGAATCCAGGTTAATCAAAAACTCCCCATCAATCAATTTGACCAATGTGATTTTTACCTTTTCCAGCTCTAGTTCGAATTCACATACCCATGCCATAATCAGAGAGTAAACCTCCATGTTAGTTCGATACCAGTGACTGATATGTGCCACCTCCTCCGCAAGCATCAGTCAAGCTGTCGCCCACAACTTCTCCTCCTTAAACCTGAATAGTCCTTGCATTCGTTTATCAAATACTTTGCCCAAAAAGGGCACCAACTTCTTGTCTATTTGAAGTGTGAAATTTGTTGGTATTTTGGTATGGTTTTGTCATTGATGTCAACACCTGCTAACACACCTACTTTGGAGATACAGCAACATTCACCAGCAATCAGTAAACTGTTCAACAATCACCGGTATATGGTTAACCGGCAGGATATAATGTACACCGGTACCTGTAATGACATGGAAGACACTTGGTAATGTTGAAGACATCATGTGGACACTTTTCCTTGAAGTAATATCATTGGTATATTCTTATTTGCATATTTGCTTTCACCGACAAATAGGTCTAGGTTATCTAGGGTTACACCGGCAGGTTTATCTTTTCCAGATCAGCATGGCATGCTATGGAGATGATTTATTATTGTTGTAAATGCATTAAGCCAACATGTTCAATCGGTTATTGCATCAGATATTGTATTATTTGTAAAATGTTTTATTGTAATATCTTGTAGAGCCGACCTACTAAAATTGGTCTTAGGGTATGGTATAAATGTAAGATCTTATTTGTAAGATCAAGTGTGGAATGCGAAAAAGAATTATAAGAAGGTATATGTGAGATTAAGCAGAGATATACATGAAGACATCATTTGAAGGTGAAGCTAGGTTTTTGTAGAAGCATATCAGCATTACACCGGTACTGAATCTAGCATATGAAGATGCTATTTTGTGCAGTACAGTCTCATTAGATTTAACCATCCATCTGTAGTCAGTGCGACTCCCATTTGTGTTTGAGCAGTGAGCTCTAGGCTGTTGGCCTTTCTACATGTGCAGACCCCTCTTGTACACTTACTATCTGTAGTAGTATCATCTGATTGTGGGTAAGGTTTCCCACCGTGGTTTTTCCCCTTATAGGGTTTCCACGTACAAATATTTGTGTCATGTGTTGTGGTTGACTTTGTGCCTATGTTTCATGCATTAATTCTTACCGGTATAGCATTTCCTATTAACACTGTTTACCGGCACAATTAACTGTCTTACCGGTATTAAGCAATAAGTTGGTTATTAAGATTTTGGTTTGAATTTATTGGACAACTGATTCACCCCCCCTCTCAGTTGTTCCTGGGACCTACAAAATTGGCCTCCATTATCTTACAAAAGGTATGATTCTATGAACTACGAACTACAGATTTGTTCTGCGCTTGCAGCTGCTTCAAAGCAAAAAGTGGTACACAGATGAAAAGGTAAAAAAAATTGCCTCTATCTTAACTCTTATAGGTCGGGTAATGAATGTGCAGAAAAAGACATTAATGCCATGAGATCACGAAAAAGATTTCCTGCCATCCTCCCCTTCCTCCTTTCGTGCGGCATGCCGCAGACAACTTTTTGTGCAACAATTAATCGCCACCTTGGCATTTGTACATTCCAAATTTTCTCGCCTTAACAGGTTGAGGACTGCAGTTACACATTTTTTTAAATTAATAGACTAAATTTATGTTGAAATTTTATATATATTTTTAAACTATTTTTGAAAATGATATATCGTAAACATATTTTCAAAGAATTTTGTTAAACGTTAAATTAATATTTTAGATTTAATATTGAATGTTTTCTTTTTAATATTAAACTTTTACCTTTCAAATTGCATATCAAAATTTATATTTTTATTTAGTTATTTGTTTTATTCTAGAAACTAAGTTTCATGTTTAATACTATTTTTGAACTTAAAAATTTTATAAATAATATTAACATTATTTTTAATAGTTATCTCAAACTATTGCCCAATGCCCGGAATTGAACATTTTAAATTTAATTAAATAGAATTAAGTGAAAGTATATACTTATAGTCTATGACTCTATAGACTATAAATCTCTTTTTTGGGTCGAATTTTAAAATGATTTAGTAGACTTTAAAAACAGACCAGAAAAGTAACACGAGTATGGTGACGTGCCAAAAAAAATGGCAGAAATCGTGGGGCCCACTTCATCGAAAAATAGGTACCATCGACTGTTGGATGAACAAATATCAATGGCTAGGGTGGATTTCGGCCCAAATGTGGGACGCAAACACCTTTCTGAGAACTTCACCCGGAATTGGACATTTTAAATTTAATTAAATATAATTAATTCTAAAAATCTCTTTTTCGGGCGGAATTTTAAAATGATTAAATAGACTAAAAATCAAACCGGAAAAGTGATACGAGTATGGTGACGTGCCAGAAAAATGGCAGAAGTCGTGGGACCCACTACATCTTAAAATAGGTACCATCGACCGTTGGATGAACAAAGATCAATGGCTAGGGTGGATTTCGGCCTGAATGTGGGAAGCGAACACCTTTCTGAGAACTTTGCCCGGAATTGGACATTTTAAATTTAATTAAATATAATTAAGTCTAAAAATCTCTTTTTCGGGTGGAATTTTAAAATGATTAAATCGAAAAAGTGACACGAGTATGGTGATGTGCCAGAAAAATGGCAGAAGTCGTGGGACCCACTACATCTTAAAACAGGTACCATCAACCCGCGATCATTGGATGAACAAAGATCAACGGCTAGGGTGGATTTCGGCCCGAATGTGGGAAGTGAACACATTTGGGAGAACTTCGCCCAGAATTGGACATTTTAAATGTAATTAAATACAATTAAGTCTATAAAGCTTTTTTTCGGGCGGAGGTTTAAAATGATTAAATAGACTAAAAATCAAACCGGAAAAGTGACACGAGTATGGTGACGTGCCTGAAAAATTGGTAGAAGTGATGGGACCCATGACAACTGACAACAGGTACCATCATCCGTTGGATGAGCAAAGATCAACGGCTTAGGGTGGATTTCAGCCCGAATGTGGGAAGTGAACACATTTGGGAGAACGTCGCCCGAAATTGAAACGTTTTAAATTTAATTAAATATAAGTAAGTCTGTAAAGCACTTTTTTGGATGGAAGTTTAAAATTATTAAATAGACTTAAAAAACACACCCGTAAAGTCACAATAGGTACCTTGGTCCCTCATCCATTGGATGAGCAAAGATCAACGGCTTAGGGTGGATTTCGGCCTGAATGTGGGAAGTGAACACATTTGGGAGAACTTCGCCCAAAATTGAACGTATTACATTTAATGTCCTCAGAAATTCAGAATTTATACTGAAGTATTGAATGTTTTGTCCTTTGGCATCGAATAGTTATTAATAATAATTAATAAAATTACAACATGATTCTTAATGTCCTTGGAATTTATACTGAAGTAATGAATGTTTTGTCCTTTGGCATCGAATAGTTATTAATAGTAATTAATAAAATTACAACATGATTCTTGATATTTTGCCCTTTAGGTTTTACTTTTCTACTTTTTAGAGTTTTCAAAATAAGAGACTCGTAAATCATAATCATCTTTCATTTCTTGGATAAACCTATAAATCGAGGGAGATTCAGAAACAGCTACTAGATTGAGAAATGCAAGTTGCAACAGAGACTGTCTGCGCCAATCTAGTGAAATAGAAATTCCAATTTTCGGGTAAAATCTAGAACACCTACATCCCACCTTTTTTACTTTTGGTAATCTCGTGGTCCAATTTGAGGGTTAGCATTTTCAGGTTTTTATCTAGCTGCCTAGCATTATTTTGAATTATTAACAATAATAGTGATGGGGAAAATGGGAAGCAGTAGTTCAACAAGAAGCCAAGTGAAAAACAAAATGTACCTTAACCTAACCGAACTGGTTAAAACACCAGGTTTCACTGATGAATACCATGATATTTATGACCCTGCTATCCATGGTGAAAAGCGTATCATAGATATTAGATATGCATTGTCTAGTAAGGCGGCAGATGCATCAAGGGCAAAATTTATTGTTTTCAACCCAATGTTACAACAAAAAACAAATAAAATCACATCGTGGGATGTTGGATTGGGAAGAATGGTGTTACCTGAAGTATTCCCTTGCCCTGATTTTGTCATGATCTGTGCCGAAAATTATGATGAAGATAAAAAAGAAATTGTCAATAAAAATACAAAAGAGGAAATTCTATCCATAAACGAGGGAGAATTTGCTCGTTTGTTGAACCTAGGATTTGAAGCCCAAAATTCAAACGTCCAAATTTACCTTGAAAAGCTGGTAGGGAATTATGAGAGTCTCGATCCAAGTCGCAGAGATTCATTTATCAAAGGTCTAATAAAGATTGGTACTAGTATTGTATTGGATCATAATCATAAGCCTCCTTATGATTCTAAAAATTTTGTTCCATGGGTTGAGGATACTATTTCCTTGTTGTCATTTTGCTTGGGATTGGAAAATGATAGGGAAGTGGGTGCAAGCCTTCTTGAAATGATTTATAATATCCATTGTGCAAGTCAGCCAGTAAGATATAATTTTATTGATCACATTGTAAAATCCATGCAAAAACAATTACTTATGATCAAAAAAGGTTCTTGTAAGACATTTAGGTTCTCATCCTACTTGTGCTATCTCCTTCTATCCAAGTATCGTGCAATATTTGAGACCAACAAGCTTCAAATTGTGAGCTATAAGATTGATGAGAAGACTGGGAAGAGAACAGACTGTCCAATATATGATTGGAGCCCAAAGATAAGGATGCATGATAACAAAAAGAACTACAACCATTTTGTAGACTTCTTTTTGGCACCGATGTATAATGAAATTACAAGCACTCCAATGCCTAGGTTGCCTATGTCTTGTAGAGATTGCATTCAATTCGGAAGTCAAATAGAATTGGCTGGCTGGTTCTTCATGGAAGAATTCACTGTGTTAAGGTTTTACGGATCGGCAGTAAAACCATACAAACTTCCAATACATATGACAGAGAGGGTATTTGCATTAGAGTATGTACGGCAATTGGAGAGCACAGATAGGCACTTCCATGGTCAGCAAAAGAAGAGCATATTTCCTTCCTTGCCTTTCTCATGTGGAGGGTTCACATTTGAGAGAAAAGCATTCATTGTGGCACATGATTTCTTGACAGTTTTTAACTTTGGTGATAAGGGTCTCTGGCAGTATGATCCAATCGGTGTAGTTCAAGCAAGGCTTAAGAAAAATGGGAACTCTTCAATGTTATGTCAACATGAAATTAAACCATTGCTAGAAAAGCTTAGAAACAAGGACTCCTGGGATGAGGTTAAAAAAGAGATGGAGAAAATTGCAGCTGACAATAACATTTCAATAGAAGAAATTTCATCACAAATTATGGAGGGCTAGGGCATCCAAAATAGGAGGTCCTACAATTTCTACATAAAATCTGCTAATCCATCTAAGAAAACTATTCCCAAATCAATTTTGCATGAATGCAAAGAGAATTACTGGACTCAATCCAAAATAAATGATTTTTGGACTATGAGGAGGAATCTCGGTGAACCAAAGACAAGTGCAAAATTTGATAGCATCGACGAGGATGAAGAGTTTAGCAAATTGTGGAATATGGAGCATCCCACAACATCATATGACAGGAGTGAAGATGTTGATCAGTATGAGCCTGAGGTTGAGCCCACTCAAACAACTACTAAAGTCCCTAAAATATTAGGTGCAGTCAATGAGGCAATGAAAGAGAAATATATCAAAGGGTCAAGCATTGTGGAAAAAATGGGATTTGAAGGTGGTGGTCTAGGTCCCATAGGAGAGGGCATTTGGTATCCACTTCAGGTACAAAATCCATCAGGGTCAAGATCAAAAGGTCCTTATAGACCAGTCATTAGACTTGATTCTTCAGATTCATCAGGGATAGGTACTACTCATTACCCTCAGGGTCCACCTACATTTGTTTCTGGTTCAAATCCACAACCACCACCACATCATGGTATTCCCATTGGTGGTGAATTAAGTGCCACTGCCACTGGTGGGGAATCTAGGGATAGTATTCCTATTATTGTTCAGTCAAGTGCCGCTGTGATTGGTGTTGGACAAGGGCAACAACAAAATATCTCTCGCAAGAGGCCACTAGAGGTAGATACTCAATCTCATACTATTGAGAATCCTATATCAAGTGCCACTGACACTACAAATCAATAATTTGCAGCTTCAGATCACACACCTCAAAAGACTATGAAAACTACACATGAAAGTGTAAGTGGGAGTGGGACAGCATCAGGAACTGTTGTTGGTAATCCTAATCCTAGTCAAGCATTAGTTAAAACCACAGGAATAAGTGGAACTGGAGCCTATGGTATTCCTATGTCACCTTTCAAACATTCAATTGCTTCAGCAACCCCAGATTTTCAATTTTGTGATTATTATGAAAAATTTGGACACACGACAAAAGAAAATAAAGAAAAAAGAAAGCATTACATAGGAATTTCATGTCTGAAGTTGTAAATGAACAGCCTGCAAGGAACAGGGTATTTCCAACATATGACCCACAGAAAGATATGATGGAGTTCGTGGTTGTTATGCCCCCGGGCCCATCTAAAGATAAAAAACCAACACACAGTCAGATAGATCCCTCTCAATTTCAAGTTAGCACCCTCCAAATGGATTTCTCCAAAGTACATAATGTGGACAAAATTAGTGTGTTAAAAAGGACTAATGAAGTGGTCTACACTTCACTGCTAAAGGTGGAGAGAGAAAAAAATAAACTAGAGAAACAAATAGAAAAGTTGCAGGCAGACCTAGAAAACAAGAAATCAAGGAGGAAAGTAGCAGATAGCAAGTGCAATGAATTACAGAAAAGGATAAAAAATTTGGGCTCTGTAGTAGAAATTGCAGAGCAAGACAAGAAGGATGCAGAATTGAAGGACCTGACACAAAAACTAGCTAAAAGCAATAATAAAATTGTTGAGGAAAAAGCCAGTTTTCAAAAATTATACAAAAGTTATGAGTCTGTTGCCGCCGAAATGAAAAAATTACAGGACCTATTGGATCATGGGAAGGAAAAAGAAAAACATTTGCAAGAGGAAGTAGAGGAAGAAAGAAAAAATGTGCACAAATGAAAGAAGACCTGCACAATGCAAATGATAAAATAAAAACTTTGGATGATAGATTCAAAGATAATATGAAAAATACAATGAAGTATATACAAGAAAACATTTGGCGGCAAATAATGCAGAGGAGTGAGAAGTTGTGTGAATGGTTTCAATTGACTGAAAGTATGAGACAATTTTTTTTTAAATCAAAGGGCACTATGAGAAGAGCACACATGTTTATTCAAAATAGGAAATGGCAAAAAAGATTCTAAAAGTAGTCTACAGTTCCAATGACAGCTACTTGTCATCCAAGGGAATTAAGAGCCGCATTGATGCCACAGTTAAGACATCATCTATCATTCAAAAATGCCAGAAGCTAAGGAAAACATCAGAAGTTATGGACAGTTGTGGAAAAAAGATAATGAAGCTACAAGAAAAGAAAAATAATTTGATTGAACTTGGTTTGCCTAAGCCTATTGACACAGAAAATAAATTCATTAGAGAAGAAGCTTACAAAAAAATCATGGAGAAAAAAATGAAGTCTGATTTAGACTTGCTTCCAAAGGACACAACTCCCAAAAGCCTCTTGAATTCATCCAACCATTTACAACTCTAAATTTGCTATTGGATGAAACAGTGATGTCAAGTAAATCTTCTAAATATGGAATGTTGACAAAGTTGGAGTTGACTTTCCATAGTTTACAAAATATTGACCTTCCATCAGACGAAGAGTGGAGCACCCTACAAAAACTGGCACAGAATTCTTAAGAATCATAGTATGTATTGCACAATTTTCTTCTTTTATTCTTAATTTCAAGGTTTTTTTTTTTCCTGTTTGCTATTTTGCTAATCCAACCTATGAATCT
Organism: Cryptomeria japonica; assembly: GCF_030272615.1. Lineage (NCBI taxonomy): Eukaryota > Viridiplantae > Streptophyta > Pinopsida > Cupressales > Cupressaceae > Cryptomeria > Cryptomeria japonica. Next base: position 370,505,448 of record NC_081412.1, read on the forward strand.
AATTTATGAATAGGAAAAAAACAACACTCGCTATTGCTATTTTGCTAATCCAGCCTATGAATCTATGATGCACAGTGCAAAACTTCAGCCAGTAAATTTGTATTCTCAAATTCTCCCTTGCTTTAACATTTATGCATTTCTCTATTTCTGATTAGTAGGTTTTAGGCACTGCTATAGCTATTATCTATGTTTAATTTGTCATTACTCATGGCGTGAATTAATATTTAATTTTGAACTCTATTTTTTGAATAAGAGACATCAAACATGTAGCAGATGTTAAATTGCTAATACGGCCTGTGATGGTCATATAAATATGTGCTAAGTTTGTGATTTTGATGTTCAGTGTTCACATGTTGCAAACTTGCAATTTGACCTAAAGCTGTTGTTGCTCCCTTGTTTCTATAAAAGGGAATTCAGGGTCATTTGCAATTTTGCAAAGGGTTCTGAAACTTTGTATTCACTTTTGCATGGACATTGGAGAATCACACAGGAGTTGTTGTTGCTCTCTTGTTTATATAAAAGGGAATTCAGGGCCATTTGCAAAGAGTTGTGAAACTTTGTATTCACTTTTGCAATTGGCATGTAGAATCATACAGATTGGTGTATTACTATTGAATGAATTGTATCATATGGCTATATTTTGAAAGAATTAATGAAAATCTAAGTTCTTGACATGTGTATTACTATTGAATGAAATTTATCATATGGTTCTGAAATATATCACATAGATTTGAGACTCAAACATGTATAAATAAACAATAAACATCTATGTATCAATAAACACATTTTGGTTTTTTTTTATTATGCTATTTTAAATATGGAAATAGAAAGTTGAAAAATAAAATTACAAATCAATATTAAATTCTAATTGCAAAAAGTAATATGCTTTTGTAATATTAATGATGAGATACAATAATAAGATTAATAAATACCAATCTCTTACAGTTGCCATTCATCCTCATCAAATTCAGTGCTTTCTTGATTCTCGTCTGTGGTTTCTTTACTCTGAGACTGAGTCTGCATATCTTCGTCGAACTGCATCTCAATGCTACCAATAGGTCCACTAGTCCCACTGGAACTTTGGTTTGAAGTGTTTCCCAAACCTCTTCTTTCACATTTGGACCTCCAGATTTGTAGTGCCCTATCGTAAGGAAAAGTGTGCACATCATACCTAGATGTATAGAGCCTCAAGCAATTTTCCAAATTTTTGTCTAGTTTGTTTCTTAGCTTTGATTTTAGGAACCCCAAAGCACTGAAAACTCTCTCATCTTCCACAGAACCAAATATCATGGTAAGACATAAAGAAGCAAGCTTCACATATTCTAGCACTGAATGACGCAAGGATGCGTTCTCAGCTATATATTTCCAAACCCTTGTTACTGATCCCTCTTCGATGGGGTTCTCCATTTTGGCATATTGTTGTTTCATAGTGTATGCAAAATGAGATGATTGCTCTCAAAGATGAGTTTCATCTAATATTCCATTTATAGTTACTCCATTCAATTCTCTGGATATGCAAAATTGTTTTATCAAAGTCAGTAGCTTACTTCGAAAATCAGATGCATTGTTGAGGCTCCAATAATGAGGAAACACAATAGACATGGATTCAAGTAGGTTGTCAGGAGGGAATCTGCTTCTAATTTCTGAGGAAAGATCATATGCAATTTTGTTCACAAAATTAGTTACACTCTCAACATTCTTGTCGAAATCTTCCTTTGTAACTCTTGCTAGTTTCTTCTTGGGGCGCTTTCCTGGTTCCTCGGGGTCAACCGTGGCATAGAAGTGCATTGGTATCTCAACTCCCTGTACATTAGCACATACCTCCCCATCTGCACCGATTTGTAAAAATTTATCAGGATTGTTCAAATCTGTGAGTGTCTGCCACTTAACAAATTTTTCATCAGATAGTGTTGGTTGATTTTGATACACATTGTCGAGGGTCATGCATGTCATCTTATGCAGCGTAGCATATTCTGCAATATACAGAGCTCTTTTTTGGGCAACCTTCATAATATTCCTCATTTCCTCTAGCATGGGCAGAAGAGCTGCTAAAGTTAAGAGTGTCTCTAAATTACTTAACCTGCCAAGAAGTTCAGGAAATTTCGGTTGATCTGATTCATCCCGAGTTGTGTGAAATAGTCCAATCAAGGATGGATGTTATGAAAACACTCGATGCGCTAGACCATCCAAAGAGATCCATCTGGTATCATTATCCTTGAGAAGCTTGTTCCCATCAGTTAATCCATCAGCAAAATGTTGAAATTCCATAAATCGCTTGGGACTTCGATAGAAGTGTGAGTAGAGCTCTCTGATTAAAATTTCAACTTTTTTAACCGAAGAAAACTTGCTCACAATTCCAAAAGCTAGATTCATTCTGTGAGCCATGCAGTGAATTGCAGTAATGTACCATGCAAATGAAGTTTCAATCTTTGTACAAAGACTGTTCCTGTGACCTTGCATTATTGAAGCTCCATCTGCTCCAACACAAACCAATTTTTTGGCTACCATCATGTCATCCATACCTCCATATTCAATTAAACTTCTCTTTACTAGTTGAAATAAATTTTCCGCTGTCGCACTCTCCTTCATTTTAGCAATAGATAGTAGATGAGGTTGGCGGGTATGATTCTCTACAGTATAAACATGCATGCATACCCATGAAGTATTGTCTACTATCGTAACTTCGTCTAAAGATAATGCAATGAAGTTTGACTCTCTTATTTTTTCCTGTACATCTTCTATTTCAACCTCGGCAAGACAACTTGCCCATTCCCATCCACTGTTTACTGACCAGTGTCTATTAGGATAGTTAGGAACTTTCAAAAAGTGTAATAAACCACTAGTTGATGGGAAATCTATCATAGCACACCCTCTGCTCAAAATATGAAAAACAACGCTTAACTGAACAACTTTTCCCAGTTGTTCTATTTGCATTGCTTTTCCAAAAACAGCTTCAATAGAACCTTTAACTTCAGCAAGCTTCGTCTATAATTTCTCATGAAAATAATACTCTTCGGCATTCCTCACATGCTTACATTCATCCTTTGTTTTCCATCTTATCACTGATTTTTCAACCCCGTCTATCATTTGTTTTTCATAAACTTTACCCATATGCTTTTCTATGGTGTCAAATTTTAGCTACAACCTAATTTCCTTCTTATTTTTCCAAGTGCAAATCTTACACCTGCATTCTATTGGATGCTCGCCTTCAATTGGATTCTCCACTGGTTCAATGAATGGATACTTCAATGCCCAATTAATTTGAAAATTCCTGACTAACATATCCCACTCCCGATCCTTTTTTGATTGTGGTTCACCGTTTTTTTATATGGCTTTTCTTTTCCCCTTCCATGCATTATCATCAATGGAATTATCACCCAAGTTGATTATATCATTCTGGCTAACTTGGGTATCTACCAGATAATCTTCTTCAAGATCATCCTGATCTGAGATATCAGGTTCGCCACCATCTTCAACATGCAATGCAGATGGCAAATTTTGTACTTGTACTTGTGATGATGTACCTTCCTGATTTTCATCAGTACCATAATCTTTTCCAATGCCAAAGTATGAAGACAACGTTCTGCTTTTTGTTGGCCTCTCCTGGCCTTCCCCACATTTAGGTTTCCTACCCCTCTTCCTGTTCGACATCTCCAATGAAATAAAGGCTGCCAAAAAAATATCAATTTGCTGAAGAAGCAATAATAGACTATAATGTATAATATACCAGTTCAAAAATATGATCGCTCACCTTTAGGCTTTAGGTAACTAGCAGTCACCAATACAGTCAACAACAATGATTTTCCTTGGTCTGAAACTTCACTATTGATCAGAATTCAGAGCCTAGAACCCACCAGATTGTGTTGAGATAGATCTGATCTTTGCATGTATTTATACCAATCCTTATATGGTGAATTCCACGGGAATTTACCAGTATACAAATATTTGGCGAATCCCATGTAATTATAACATGACTTATGTAATTTTTGAGGTGATTATAGGTCGTCCAAATACAACTTATGCAATTTTCGAGGCAATTATAGGTCATCCAAATATGACTTAAGTAATTTTCGAGGCAATTATAGGTCATCCAAATAATAGGCGAATAGTGAATACAATATAGTTGGCGAAAGTTGGGGTGATTAGAGACACGCCTCGGCAAGATGTTGGGTGAATTGGGTCCCCCCGGATAACAAATCTTCACATGCCTATAGGCGAATTAAGGTCATCTATTAAGGCAACCTCGGAGAGTGTAGGCGAAATAATTAAATTTACCGTGTGTCCACCATATATTGTATTGGTGAAATCATCGCATAGAAACATTTAATTGCATAAAACATATGGCGATCGGGTCGTGACGTTGACAGAAATTGATAATGTTCTGGCAACATGGCCATCCCCAGACGGTACAAAATATTCACCATTTCCAACAGGGCCGATGTGAAAAATTCACCATTGGTGAATATTCACCACTAAAGTAATCTCTGGATAAAAGGCTTGAAGCTAAATGGCAAACCCCTCCTCAAGGTTGGCTCAAAGTTAGTTTTGACGGTGCTGCCAAAGGTAACCCAGGTCCTTCAGGTTGAAGGATGTGGAGCTATTCTTAGAGATCACAGAGAAATTTCCAAGGAAATGGTTGTTGTCCCTATTGGAACCCAAACTAACCATAAAGCTGAAGCAATGGTAGCTCTTCAAGGCATCATCTTAGCTCAAAAATGGAAATGCCCCTATCTATGGATAGAAGGGGATTCAAATAATATAATAAAGTGCCTTAATGGGACTTCAAAACCTTCTTGGTCGATTCACAACATCATCACCTCTGCTATTGACATTATTAGCACCTTTAAAAAATGACATATCTCCCACATCTACCAAGAGGCCAACGGCTCTGCTAACTGGGCTGCCAATGCGGTGGTTAAAAGTGAGGCAATTACCACGTGGACGAGTGAAAGTGGACTCCCCAAAGATGTAAGACAAATCATTAGTAATGAGCGATATAGAAGCAATCCAAAGACTCTTGATGGACAGGATAATTATGAAAAGTACTGATGTGAGTACTTCGAGTTATTTTAATAATGAGAAAGTCACTCATTATAACATCAATGCCATAAACTCTCACGCTTTCTGGGTAATTGTTATAGCTCTGAAAAGCTCTCAGTTTAATTAGCTTTGTAAGTTTCAAAATTTGGTCGTGAGTAGCGACAACATGGGCGGAAATAAGAGGCGATATGAACCAAGTAGTTGTAAAGAATGGAAATAGAAAGAAGAGGTTTGGGGTATTCTGCAGCAAGGTGGTCTCTCGAACTTCATGGAGAGACTCCATGGTAGAGATGGTATGGTAACCAGTATTTTCTGCAAGAACTGGAAGAAGGGCATGTTAAAAATGGGTGATCAAATGGTTGAAATCGACAAAGATTTAATTGCTCAAGCTACGGGCCTCACTAGGCAAGGTTGCAACTTCTACAGAGATAGGAAGGTCAGCAGGGAAGCTATTGAAAGGTACCTGGTAACTGAGAAAGAGAAAAAATGACTGGTAAAGTTGAGCAAAACCTACTACCTACCTAGAGCTTTTGCCAAACCCTGGCGGGAGATTCTTTTTGTTTTAATGCGATATATCACTCTAGATAGTAGGTTTACGAAAGTTTATGGGTATCACTTTGTTCTGTTAAATCACTTTAGGCACAATGATAAGGTTAATTTCCCTTATTTCCTACTTTGTTCGATGAATGCATCCCTTAAGGCCTACAAAGAGAATCCTCTCGATGATACTGCTATGCGCCAAGGCCTAATGGTCCTAATTTATGACAATTTAAAGGCCACTCAAATTGCTCGGATGTAGCCCTCTGTGGATTCTGAGGAAGAGATGTCTGATTCTACCTTTTCTGAGAAGGAGGAATCCAATAGTGACTCTTCATCCGATACAGAGGACAGTTTTGATGACTCAGAGTATGAAAGCGAGAAGAAGAGGAAATACAGAAAAACAAGACCCTCTTCATCCAAGGGCAAAAAGCCTCAAAGAAAACCCTTGATTGGCATCTCTTCAGAAGGGGAGGATTCGAATGATTCTGAGAAGGAGAACCCTAAAGGGCTACTGAAGAAGAAAATAAAAATGAATACCTAGACCCAGAAAAAGCACAAGAAAAAAGAGGAGACTGGCAAGGAACCAGAAGCTGACAAGCAAGCAAGGACCCTGGAAGCTGAGCACAGCCTGGAAAAGGAGACTATGGAAGAGACTCTCAGGGCTGCTGACACAATTTCTGCCCTCCACATCCCCAAAGATGAACAGGTTACCCTTGGAAAAGATGCTCCCTCATCTGGCCCTCCTCCCAAGGGTTTGCATGGTTTCATGGAAACAATGGAGTGGCTCATTAATGGTTACAAGAAAGTTGTGGATGAATACAAGAAACTCTGTAATAGAGTCTTGATTCTGGAAACCATTAATATTGGGGAGGGAAATACAATGGCTGACTATATTGAGGACCTGAAAAACACCATCGCCAAAGCTGAAGACATCAAAGATGCTTTCAACCCCAGCTTTGAGAACATTGAAAAGGAGATGCTGGACAGAAAAAGCCTTGCGAACACTAGGGAAAAAACCCTCTCGGACACTGTCACCAAAGTTGATAAAATTGAGGAGTGCCTGAAGAACATCATTGAATAGAGCCTAAGTATCTTGAAGATCTCGGCCAACAACACCCACACCCTTATCAGCAAGATGGATGACGAAAAGGAAATCCAAGACTTAGAACTGGAAGCTGAAGGAACATGGGAAGCTCAAGGTCCCAGAGCCCGTACCAGAGGCAAGAGGAAGGAAAAGAAACCAAACAAGGATCTGGAAGACCTGAAAGCTATCGAGGCCACCTATGATGAGCTGGTGACAAAGGCAGAGGATCTACTAAAGAAAATCGTTGTGTAGCGCATTCCATGTTTCTTTTCTATTTTTTTGTTAAGTTGTTCTTTCTGTTCGCTGGTCTTTTGGCCAGTCTTTTTGTTTGCGGTCTCTATTGTATTGTTCTTCTCGATGCTTTTTCTCTTTCTATGTTGTAAAGGTTTCGGGTCCTGAAAACCTATTTTTTAATTAATCAGAACATCATACTGAATTAGAAAATCAATTTCTTGACATCAATGACAAAATAATAATATAAAGACAGTAAATCATCCTTAATCAGTTATATCCATAATCATCAACAACCTTCTCAATATCCTTATTGAAATGTCAACAATCTCCCATTGTCTGTTATAATGCCAATATGTGTGTGTGTGTGTGTGTGTGTGTGTGTGTGTGTGTGTGTGTGTGTGTAAATGTGTGTGTGTGTGTCTCTGTGTCTATGTGTGTATGTATATATACTATATACACATACACATATATATAAATATGTGTGTGTGTGTGTGTGTATATATATATATCTGTGTGTGTGTATATATACTATATATACATATACATATGTGTGTGTGTATAGAAGGTGTGAAAAAATAAATTTAAAAGGGGAAAAAAAGTGTGTGTTTGATTATATGCGTGTGTGAAAAGTATCAGATAGAAGATAGCAGAGTGTGTGTGGTATAGAAAAGTAAGAGTTATGCGAGCAATAGAGAAATTGTAGTAAGAGGAACAGTATATGAGCGAAGGAGTATATAGAAAAGTCAGAGTGCAAATAGTGTTTCAGTAATCATTGCCGAATCTGCTGCAAGTAATTGGTTCGACGAAACAGTGAAGTAATCCCTTACTAGACTTGTTGCAAGTAGTTGTGGATAGTGGTACAGTGATCTCTTACTGGATCTATTGTGAGCTTTTGTGAGTTGTTATTTAAACTTAATCTAGAACTCACCTCATGCATCAGGAGATGCAATTTTCTTTAGTTCAACTATATTCTATTGCAGTGAGCATTTAGACAGTGAGCTGCTTTTGTAATATGGCAGTGAGCCATCCAATAGTGAGCCACCCCATTTTGTAAACACCATATAATTATTTAGATTATCTTGAGAGATAACACTCTGTGGTTTTTCCCACTTGGGTTTCCTACATATTAAATCCATTGTTCAATTTGTGGTTGTGTTATTTCTTTATTATGTATTTGATATTTCATGTTGTTGAGCTTAATTGATGAAATTGATATATCAGTAAAAGTTTTAGTAGTTGTGGGAATATTGATTCACCCCCCTCTTAGTATTTTGGTCCATTCAACCAATTCAATAATTGGTATGAGATCTTTGGTCCCTTGCTTGAAATATTAACCGCTTGAGGGAGATCCTTGTTGGTTAAATCATGGCACCAATAAGTATGGCCGTAGAATATCAATTGGCTGAGGAATTGAAGACATATATTGAAAAGCTAGAAAGTGTTGAGTCTAGGAATGAGGAATTGAAATAGAATGTGAAGGTAGCAAAGGAATGTGTGTTGAAGCTGAGAAAACAATCAGTTAAAGTAGGCAAATGAAACCGTTAAAAAATTGATGTAGAAGATTGAGGAGAGGAATAAGATAAAGGAAACCCTAAATAAATAAATCAAGTTGAGGACCGATGAATGTGAGAAACTAGAACAAGAATTGAAGAAGTTGAAGGCAAAAAGTAAGGTTATTGATAGCAGTAAACTTTTGTAAGATTTGATTAACATGTAGAAAGCTCATTTAGACAAGACTGGACTTCAATTTCGAACCAGTGAATGTTCATATCAAAATGACAAAGACAAAGGAAAAGAAGTTAAGATGGAAGCAGAGGATAAATCGAAACATGAAAGCGAAACCCAAAATCAAAGATCTACTTCAAAGAAACTATTGGTTTGTCAGTCCAATGCACAAAGGTACCCATCATTTAATAATTATTGTTTTCAATGCAATAAATTTCATCATAAGGTTGAAAATTGTAGAATAATTCAGTGTTACAATTGCAAGAGGTTTGGTCATAAAGCAAATTACTGTAGAAACCATGTTGAGTCTGAATCATAATCTGGTTGGAGCAAATAAGGTGAAGAGTGACTTTCATGGATATTGTCATATATGCAATTATTATGGTCACAAAGATAATCAGTGCAAATCTAGAACACATTCAACAAATTCAATGCAGAAGAACGTTAGTTGTTATGAGTGCAAGCAATTTTGAGATTATGCTAATCAATGCACATATGAAAATATGGACAAGTCTACTGAGAAGAATGTAATGAAGGCTAGTGAATCAAAGAAAAAGGAAGTCATGGTTTGGATAAAGAAGGAGGTGAATAATGAAAGCAAGCCTAGTATACCAGAATTTAATGCCTACACCTCTTCCTCTAGTAACTAAGCTTATTACTTAAGCTCAGGGGGAGTTTTTCAAAGAAAATCTTTTGGTCCCCTCTTCTCAGTTAGTTCATGTCGTCGATCTGACATGATTGTGTTAGAGATGCTATCCAGTAATTCAAGGTTTGTACCTATGTCTTCAATAAGACACTATTTGGTGGCAAAACCTTAGAAGAAATTGGTAAGAAAATTTTGGCAATTAGAGGTCATTTCCATCATTATGTGAAAAAAAAGGATTGTTTGAGGAGAAATAGAAGAAATTAAAAGAGCACAAAAGAAAAGAGTAGAGAAAGCATGAAATCAAAAATAGATGTCAGAGAATCAAGCAGCGAAAGTTTTCAGTTGAAGAAAAGGGTACAGCTAGACGAATTTGACATAGAGAAGACTAGAAAAATAGAAAGGAATCTTAGTGAAGTAGACTTTTTGAAGGCTAAAGAGCTAAGTCACAAAGGAATCCACTTATGGAGTGAGTTTTTGTGGTTCGATAATGAATATGTAATCAGATTAATTTTGAGTCACATGCAGAATGAATGTATCATGTTGGATAAACCCTATCTGATCACGAAGTACATTATTTCAGTTGTTACTAGCATGTGTGATAGTGGGAGTGTACTGATTAAGAAGTCAGTAAAAAACAAAGAGGTTGAAACCCTAACTAGTGGGACAGGTAATCAGAGGGTGTTGTTCATTAACAAAATCATCAATCTTGTTGTGAGGTATGTAGCATATGGAATATCCTATGAGATTTATTTCAAAAATAGAGAAGGTTCAACTTTGGCTATTGCAATGTATGTTGCGCATAAGATTTCTATGGAAGATGTGTTTGATTTGTGTGAATTATTAAAGAATCAAATGTTATAAAATATCAAGATGATAAGAGATCAAGATTATCCCTTCTAGTTTGCATCATTACTTGTGTGTTTGGCTATGTATTTTATGGGATCCCTTCTAGCTAAGGAGAGTGTGATATGGGAATCTGGAGTCTCGGTTGCTAGGAAAATCTTTCAAAATCTTAATAGATTGGACAAGAGAGAATATGTACATCATTCCTATTTCAAATCATTTCTCGATATATGGAGCATCGATCCGGTATCCCCTGCTACTAGCTCAACTAAGGAAGGTTCTTCCTCTGGAAAGAGAAAAAGGTAAGAGTGTGCCTTCTAGTACTTTGGAATCTAAGAAGTAAAAGAAGGATAAAAAAAGGGAAAACATTGTTGTGATTAAAGATCCAGAATACCCTATAGCTAAGGGAGAATTGGTTTTTGCAGAGCAGAAAGTAAAAGTATCTAAATCTGATGATGAGTCTAATTTGTTAGAAATCATTGGTAGTGTAGATGGAATAAAGAAGATTGGAGAGACATGGCTTACTTCTATTGAGGCAGAAAGAATTGAGAATTTCCTGATAGATTATTTACTCCAGAACAATATTAAGGTTGAATATGTTGGTGATGTGCTTCCAGAATATCTATCTGAGATAGTTAAAGAGAAATCGATTGAGTGACCTGTTAATGTAGAAGATTCAAAAGAAGATGTTGATAATATGAAGAGTTTGTTAGAGAAATGTAATGATGCACAAAGGACTCTATCTCAATGCATAAATAAAATGAGAGATTGTATTGATATTACTAGCAAAATTTACATATATTGTCTTTCATGGTCGGTTGTTGCAGTGAACCATAAAGAAAAGATTGAAGTTGTTGAAGAAGTACTATGTTCCTTGGTTAAATCATTTGATTTTCGAAGTGACAAGGATGGAAAGAAAAGGTAAAAGGTAAATTCTCTTTAGGCTGAGTTGTTATTGTTGCAAAGACAAAGAGAACTTTGTGAGTGTTTTCTGGAAGGTCAAGGAAATTGTTGAAGCTAAGCTAAAGCACTTTTTTGTATTGCTTGTTTTGGAATCAAGGAACGCTAGGAGGGGAGTGAATCAGTTTTCCATAACTATTAACTTTATCAATATATCCTTCAAACCGCTTAATTCATATGAAGGAAATTAAAGTGCAGAAACATAAAGCAAAGATCATCAACACCAAGATTTTTATATGGAAACCTAATAAAGGGAAAAACCACAGTGGGATTCAAAACCATAATATCAATATACTTTGTTAAAAGTATAAAAATATTACATAGAGGAATGCACATGCATTCAAGCATACTGCCTAGAGCTCACTATTCAAGGTTTACAATAAGGGCTACAACCCAAAAGGCTCACTGCCTTACAAAATGATTATAAGAGATACAAGAGAGTTTGAACTATTTAATAGCATCAACAAATGCCTAAGTATAGTTCTAATTAAGCACAAAAGGCATGATCACACTCTGCTCTGCTACTCTGCTTTATTCTAATATTCTATATTATACCATAGCAAGAATCTTCCAACCGAGCATGTGCAACTACGCATAGTTGCTCATACACACTTCACATATCACCATCGATATTGAAAATGATCAAATAAATCCATATTATATATCTGCATCACCAATTTTATGTCAAATATTCCATGTCGGCCCACAAACTGCATAACACGCAACATGAAACATGTTACCAAGTCAGCTCAACCCGATCCAAAAATAACTAAGCAAACCAAAACAAAATTTCCACACACTTTGCACATTTCGTCTCACCAACCTCAAACATACAAACAACTGAAAAAATCAATCCACAATATCCGCATACTGAATTTCCACATGTTGCCACTGATAACCTATTAGACAGTTCAAATAACCAAAAGATAGTTGAGAAGGGGGGTCAATCAGTTGTCTCGGATTACTGGAACCTTAAGAAATTAAAACTTTAATACCAAAACCCAAAAGATCAATACCAGAATGCATAAACCAAAGACCGAAATAGCAGATAAACCAATTAAGCATAAATAAGAATCAGAGAATAAATACCATCCACATGACACCAAGATTTGTACATGGAAAACCCAGTAAAGGGAAAAACCACGGTGGGAATCCTACCCACAGTCAAATAATACTTTTGCAGTAAGTATGTGAATTACAATTGAGGAGCTTGCACTTGCAGGAAGGCTAACAACCTAGAGCACACTACTCATCACAAAAGGAGTCTCACTGACTGCATATAAATCCAGACTACAATCCGAAGAAATGAATGAACTACAAAGATAGCATCTCCTATGCCTGAGTATAGTTTCAGTTAATCTCAATACCAGAGGACTAAATCCTCTTACATAAACCCAACTCGATCACCAACGATCAACCAAATCCTCTACCTGAATGATTATTACATTATTCGCTCATTACATCCTCACACATATAATCTACAATGAGATCTTACATCATATATATACAAACCCTCGACCATAAACAATAAGGTCAGCCACCAGACAATAAACCAATTACATAATTACAAAACATGTCGACCTGAGACCAAACAAATAATATCCAGCCAATAAGACATCTTGGAAACACATAAAGAGGTCCAATCCACACGTTACATTAAGTTGGTCCATAACTTAGATAAACCGGGACCCAATTTAGGTCCACACACACTAAAGCAATGATCCCAATCTGCCAAGTCTCGAACATGATCACCATCAGCATCCTGAATCTCCACTAGAAGCCGCACCAACACCACTTATGCATATCATCAAATATCTTCATCAAAGCTCTGTCAGTGAAACCCTCATCGGAACCACAAACCAGGCTTACTAGAAAAATAGGATAGCATCCGATCACTAGATCAAAACCAACTGATTGAACATGAATCTGAGTAGCATGAATAAGCCAATACCATAACCCAAACATACCAGAGCATATCAGATCATACCTGATCATAATCCAACCAGAAAATAACACAACCTACCTAGACCAAAAGGGTGTCGGTAAACCAGCCAAAATAGCTAGTGTTGACATCAATGACAAAACATCAATGAAACACATAATCAATTCCTCTAAATGGCCAACATAACCACTGTTCTATCCAAAAACCAATCCACCGAATCTTACCAACCAACACAAAACTTAACAACACGGGACACAAACCTAGAATAAGGTAAATTGCATATCCACATTATATCTCCCAGATCTGCAAAGCAAAATACTCAACCAAAGTAATCTGCTAACCAACAAACTATACACTCTACCAGATACATTGGTCTACTCACCGGACCATGCATATACTTAATAAATCTTCAATCAATCTTCCAGAATGATGACAACATGAACTGTGGATGCCAAATCTGATATGAGTTGCCATAAATGATGACATCTCAACATTAATGTAGTGTCTCTTGCCAACAACATGGTCATACAGTTGAGTATGAGAAGAATCTGTCTACTCTAGACAGTTTCTCTCATTTTGTTGACATGTTGGTGGAAGGTAGGAACTTATTTGTTAGCATCAAGTTGGTTGTTTGCTCTTGCAAGGTTCTCCTCCTATAACTTAAGGAGAAGTATAAGTAGACATTTTTGAAGAAAAGAAATTGAGAGTTCTTTTTGGTTGGCATGCAATTTTGACATTCCTTTTGCAATTGAGCACATTCTTTTCTTTTTTCTTTTCTTTTTCATCAAAGGCACCCTTTGTCCTTGATGTCAAAGGGGGAGAAAGGAAAATGGAATAGTAGAAAAGTAAATGGAATAGGAGAAAGGTAAATGGATATACATGAGTAAGGGGGAGTCATATGTAGATATGTTTATGATTTTATTCTTTTTGAGATGTTTTTCCATCAATGATAAAGGGGGAGATTGTTGGATTTGTGTGAATGTTGTCATTGATGTCAAACCCAATGATCCGATTAGGATTGGATGTGTCAAGTTATTGAAAGAAGTTTTGGTATCATTGGTCGAGCATAAATGGAAGATAGGTATGAATGTGATATGAATCTCAGTAAGGCATAGATGATCTACTTGAATCATTTCTGGAAGATCCTCATCTGTAATCCTATGTTGTTCTTATCTTGGTTTGTATTAAGCTTCGGTATCAATGCCATCAGTTAGAGAAGTTATATCAATTGTATTGGTTGCTATAGATGAATTATTATATTGATTCATGCTTTATCTTGGAGTTGGGTGTTAATTGTGCTTGGAGTTATTGTGCTTATGGGTCTGGTAGACCCTTGTTTTGTCCTGGTTATTAAGGCATACATTTTGATAAATGAAGTCTGTGAAGGAAGTGTTATGCCCTGCATATCTAGTCACATCATTTTCTTTGCCTTTAAAATATGGGTCCCCTTTTGCTTTTGTCTTTTTTTTTGTCTCTTTTAGTTTTTTTCTCTTTTTACACCTCAGAAACCCTGAGTTCTGGAGTGTCCTTTGCTTTGTTTTGAGTTCTATCTCGGAACCCTAGAGTTCAAAAGTGTGCTCTTTACCTTGTTTGTTTTTGCATTTTTTTGTTGGACCTCGGAACCTCAGAACCTCGGGGTCCCGAGTTATTTGTATTCTCTTGTTTGTCAATCTCAGAAGTGTAGAATTCTGGACTCCCAATATTTTATTTTTGGTTTCACCTCAGAACTCCAAAACCCCAGAGTCCCGAGGTGTGTTTGTGTTCTTTTGTTTGTCCACCTTAAAATTTTAGAACCTCGGCCTCCTGAGGTTGTTTTTAGTGCCTTTTGTATGGATGGCTTGTGGGTACCTATAAATAGTGAAAACGAATTGTTTGACGTTCATTTGTGCATTCAAGATTTTGAGTTTCTTATCTCTAACCTCCTGAGTTTGTGCATCAGTGTCTATGAGTTTCGTGTGTTTTTTTTCCACTAGGTTGGTGGATTTATTTTTGGTTTTTGTGTTTTGGTAGTTCAAATTTTTGGTTTTTGTAGTTTAGATTTTATTTTCTTTTTGGTTTTTTTTTTAGTTTGTTTCCTTTAATGGTTTGGAAGACTTTAGAGGTTAACCATTTGAAGACACAAAGACTTTAATGGTTATTGAAGACTTTGGAGACTTTGAGAAGTGACTTCTCTTTTCTTAGGAGTGTGACAATAATTAGGAGATGAATTAGGCTAAATTGGAAGGGATTAGAAGAATCTAGAAGGGGTTTAGGAGGCAAGTGGAAGATGTAGGAAAATGCAAGTGGATTGAGGAGGATTTAATTAAAATAAAATTACTTTATTTCAACAAAATAGATGCAACTTGCATTAATACAAGTGGGAGATTTAATAAATAAATTATATTTGTTTGTTTGCAAGGATCAATTTAATTAAAAAGGGAGAGAGGGGATTTAATTAAATAAAGTGATTTATTTAATTAAAGGCTAGAAAAGGCCTAGGTGAATTTAATTAAATAAATTGAGTAATTCATTCAATCAAATAGATGAATATGAAGAATTAATTAAATAGAATTTAATTAATAAGGGGAATGGGGTTAAAATAAATATTAAATATTTATTTAGGAAAGTGGTCAAATTTATACGTCTACATTTTTTGCACCTACCGTGGGGCTCATCCCCATAAATAACATCATTTTTTGTGCAGGACAAGGATTACAAGCATGCTGAAATACCCTTTTGGCTCGTCGGGAACTTTCTTTAGCACATCTGTGGCAAAAAGTAGCACGTTCATCACACTGTTTAGCGCATAAGAACCTTTTTGTAGTACTTTGGAGCTTATTTTTAGCACTTAATCCTTTTGGTTTCTTTCTTGTGAGTCGGGTTATTAGTGTAGTGTGTTAGGTAATTAGTGTAGCGCGTAGAAATCATCCTTTAGCGCTTTTGTATCTTTCTGTACCGTGTCCATGCAGAAGTCCAGCATGTAGTTCTGACAGAGAGAAAGAAAAATTTGTAACCGAGATTAGAATTTAGTCTTGTGAAGCCCACCATCTTGATTTGAGTTTTTTGCTAACAGACTATGTGCAAGAACATAAGAGAATTAATTTAGTTTTCTTTGCTTTCTTTCAAAGTCAATAAAAAGAACTCATTTCTCCTTTTCTTGCAAAGGTTTAAAATGAATCTCACATTTTCTTTTGGAGTTTTGAAATTAACTTCATTCTTCTCTTTTGGTGCTTAAAACAAAACTCAATCTTTTCTTTATTGCATTGATAAAAGGAACAACAAACTCAAATATTTTTATGCAAGCTAGGATAACATTTTCTTTGGGGTTTAAAAATAACAAGTACAACTTTCCAATCTTTGCAAAAAGTTAAAATTGAACATCATAGTCCTTTGGTGCTTGTTAAAACGAACTTCACCTTTGTTTTGGAAATCTTAAAAAGAATCTTCACGTGTCTCTTTTCAGAAGCTTTCATAATTAAGATCGTTGTTGTTACATTGGTGATTCATTTGGTTGAAAATGATTTATTTTCAAAAGTTCATAATTTTATTACCTTCACACATTTTGCTATGACAAGTTAAAAAGAACACCATGCTTGTTAGAGAAACATCTCCAAATAGACTTTAAAAATCATTGTCTTGAAGGTTAAAATAATATTACTTGCCTTGTCTTGAAAGTGGAAGGTATGCTCTCCTCTTAATTGGGTGACCAAAAATCCAAACCACTCTTATGCTTTCTTTTACTTTAAACATTTAAATCCTTTAGAAGGCTTGCCCTCCTGAGTTGCCCTTAGGGCGCCATTAATGGCCGGTGAGAGGGGAACGACCAAAGTGGGAAACGGCTTTATCGCCAAGTGTTCCAACCCACTATAATCAAAAGTGGAGGCTCACGAAAGTCCCCTTCAACGGTTTTGCTCAGTGATTAGTCTTCCCCCAGTATCTTTAAGATACGTAAAGCCTTTGTTCTAAAGGTTCGGAGTCTCCCAAGGGAGTTTTTCACTGAAGACCGAATGGAAGCCTAATTAAAAACTTTAGCATTAGAAGCTTTGAGCCAAGTCAGTTACCAGACATTGGCAATATCATAGTGCAAGGGTGGAGAAGATTCTGCCCCCAAGATCACTCACCATATATCTCCCAAGATAACTACTTAATTGTGAAGCAATTCACTTTGGGTTAATTTTTGGCAAAAGGCAAAAAAATGGGCACCCCTTAGGGGGTGACAAGGTTGTTTGAGTTGACAGAGTATCGAGACTAGTGGGCTATGATATTGTTGATGACCCTTGAATAAAGAGTCTGCTTGATCTATCTTATTGTAATCCGAACTAGTGAAAACATCAGGGATTTGAACACATCCTCAAAAGAAGATAAACTACTTGTTTAGCATAGACAAAATTGTTATCTCTTCTATGTGTCGTGTTTTCAAATCATTATTTTTCAGAAAATCATCCATCCAAATCACAAGTGTTATTTTTCAAACACAGTGGAAATACCAAAACAAAGAAATTAGGACAGTTAGCGCATAGGAGCAACCTCCTAGTGCATCGCAAGCATTCAATAGCACATTTGCACCAAAATATAGCACTTTCATCACTCAACTTAGCTCACAATCAGTATCGTACTGGTGAAATTTTCAGTAGTGCTTATCAGCATCATTGTAGCATATTCAAACATCAACCTAGCGCATTCAAGATATAACATAGCGCTTTCATATCCAACATTAGTGTATGATCAAGATATATTAGCGCATAACCTATCCATCCAATTCATTATCAAACAGTATGAAGTAGCACGTAGGAAAGGAAGCATAGCGCATAGGGTACATTTTGTAGTGCTTCAGGAACTATCTTTAGTGCATAGGGTCTCTATTTTAGCACATGATCAATATTAGGGAAAAACAGAGAGTGAAGCAGTCACTTTGGGAAAATTTTATTAACAGCTTCAAATACCCTTTCAGGTCCTTTAGCAAACTCAGCAGCAAAACTTTGAATCCAATCATCAATTAGAAAATTTTCAAATCCAACAAGGCACTCATAGAACAAGTTTTTCAAATCATCGAACTAGCTTAAGATCAGACTTCATCCAACAAAATTAGGGAGTATCAGAAATAGTGATCAAAGTTTCACAATCCAATGGATTCTATCAAAACAAATACCTAGTTTGATCCTTAAGTTGTCAAATCAAGTTTCCATATCAGGAGACTTTATCCATATCATTTGACACACTTTGTCATGGAGGCGAATTGAACTAAACCTCTGCTTGATAAAGTAAACTTGGGTTTTCAAATGAAGTATTCAACATCCACTTCAACATCAACCTTTGATCATTCATGTATGACCACTCCTCATATTTTGAGTAGAATAAGTCTTCATCAAAAAACTAAGTTGAAGAAGAGACAACCTAGTTCTAAAACACTTGTTAAAAGGAATATTTTTTTCTAAATCAATCGTCAACTCTTTGCATCACATTGTGCATTCTTGCATCACATGTGATTGTATATCGAAGGAAAAACAAACTATTTTGACAAGGAGCCTTTGAGAAGTAGGGTTTACATTCAGAAAGCGGCATTCAACCAACGCCTAAATCATGGAGGAAGGATTAACCCTACTTTGTTCCCAAATTTCCCTATCACTTATAATGAAGCTCGACCTGAGCCACCAACACCACCAAGAACTCCCATAGAAGAAGAAGAATTCATCACAGTAGAAATATATTAAATGCTTGTTGTCATTTGATCTCAGAGAAACAAACAAAGAGAATCACAACCCAAATCGAGTATGGGTCATAGATTGTCCAATCCTTTTGATGAGTATGCAAATATGGGAGAAACAGAGATCACCAAAGAACTTCTCTAAGAAATTCAAGAAAACGTACCTTTCCAAAAACTCATGGAAAGACTTATCGAAGCAGACAAGGAAAAATATCTACTCATGCTAACTAGAAAAGGAGTCAACATTCCTGAAGATTTTGATATAGAAAACTTAAGGAATATAGATGAGATAATTTCAAGAACAAGGTCAAGAAGTTATGCCTATCAAGAACAAAGAAGAGAAGAAGAGACACATGATCCGGAAAACATACGCAACCTAGATCGCACCCATGAACAAGACAACACCCACGAGCAAGACCATGCCCGCAATCAGGAAAATCTTAATGAATGGGGGGAAACTCTCCCTCGGAGGACAAATGTGCCCATAGTTGCTCTTGCACAACAACTCCAAACACTACAAAGGAAAATACAGGACATGCAATAAGGAACTATAGTACGATACTCCTTGGACAAAATTTTTCCTTAACCTTTTGATAGGAGATTGAACATGGTACCTTTTCCCCCAAATTCATATATACCAAAGTATGACAAATACGATGGTAAAAGTGATCCCTGTGATCATGTTCGGGAATTTTGTACCATGAGCCTAGAGTTTTCTCATGATGACACTTAATGAGATTATTCCCAAGAAGTTTGGGGGGGGGCAAACAATGGAGTGGTTGTCTAAACTTACACCTCCTATCAGATCATTTTATGAGTTGGTAAACAAATTCATAACACAATACTCCTATAAAATTCAACACGCAATCACCATGCTGGATGTGTGTAACACAAAACAGAAGAGCAATGAAACATTCATGGTATTTCTTCAACGGTGGATATGCATGGTTTCAAGATATGCTCGAGACGTGCATGAAAAGGAAAAGATGGAAATATTCATCGATAATATAAATAGTGAGATGAGTTATCAACTCAAAATCCAATGCATACCATCTTTTTCCAAATTAATAGAAAACGGAATCCAAGTAGAGGAAGCGTGCATCAAGAAAGGAACATTGAATTTCTTTAAAGAAGGTGTTAATTCGTCGAGCACTAACACCTTTAACAATCAAAACAATACCAACACTTTAGACAGATCGAGATTTTGGACAAGGAACAAAAACATTGTTAATGATGGGGTAGTTGATGCCAACAATGTGAAGTCTAAACAAAAAGTGTTGACTTTATCAGGTAACCCACCATCCAATAAAGATCAAAAAAGTGTTAATCAAGGCACTAACACTTATCCACAAAATGCCAATCAAGGAACTTCAACATCAAACACCAACAAAAATCATCAAGGAAACACCACTAACCAAGGCCACAACACTAACCAAGGCAACAACATTAACTAAGGGAATAACGCAAACCAAAGAGGCAACACCAATACTTTCCCATATCGACGCATCTACACAACATTAGGACAAACCTTAGAATCAGTGTTTCGAGAACTCTTGGCGAATAAGATGATCACATTGCCCGCCATGAATAACTTTGAACCCCAGATCAAACCACCTTGGCAAAATGACTCGCACTTCTGTGATTTTCATCGAAACAAAGGATATAACACAAATGATTGCATTAGGCTAAAGAACATCATTCAGGACATGATCGATAGGGGCAATTTAACAGTTGATGGTCACAAAATGAATGGTGACCATGAAGCCTTTAAAAAACCTCTTCCAAATTACAACAAGGGAGGAGCTTCAACATCCAATGATACCAGAGGAGCTAGTATAAATCACCTATACAAGAACACCATCAATCACATATCGATATATGACAATCAAGTAAATGTCATAAAAATTAAGGACAAACAAGAACATGTGTCGATAAATGTGACAACCAGAGCACAAAAATATGTCTTGAAAGGGAACACATCAACATCCACAACCCTCCCCAAGACTCAATATAATTTAGTTGATCACCTATGGAGAACTCCCGCTCAGATATCCATACTTGAGTTTCTCAAACTCTTTCCAAAATACAAGGATATCTTGGAACAAGTGCTTATCGAAACAACTATTCCAAATGATCTGGACATTGATCGATTCCAATCCATGGTGGCTCATATGAAAGGGCCTCATGACATATCATTTTCTGAACATGATGATGTCTCCTTGAATCATCTGCATAACACCCTGCTCCATATCGAAGTCTTAGTCTATAAACATCGAGTAAAAAGAGTGTTAATAGATGGAGGATTTGATCTCAATATCTGTACTTTAAAGCTTATCCATGCATTGGGCTTCTCTGAGAAATTTATTGATCCGAATGAGAAAATCACCATCAAAGCCTATGATGATGAAGAGAGGTCATCCAAAGGAACAGTAATACTGCCTATTCAGGTAGGTCCGATACAAAAGGACCCCATGTGCCAAATCTTAGATATAGACTTGACATACAATATACTATCAGGTCATCCATGGATCCATGAAATGCAAGTGGTGCCTTCCACATACCATCAATGTATCAAGTTCTCATACAATGGACATGAAATTTCTATATCTGTAGATAATAACCCTTTTCAGCATTGCAATGCTATGGGGGCAGCTCAAGATAGCCTAGTTCCACACAACAGGGAGGCTCAAGCTTCCTCGATATACAATCATCATCAAGAAGAACTCAAGTCTCTATCCATTGACTCTAAGCAAAAAATGAAAATCAAGGACCAAGGTATGGGAGAATAGTCTTTTGAACCCCTATGTCTATCAAAATTTCCAACGTCACCAAAATATTATGGACAACCTTCTGCATCAACACATCAAGCAACACAGCCCATCACCAAGTTTGATGGAAAATTTATCTAGCTAGGCACATTGGCTGATGAATCAGAAGAGAAATACATCCTTAGTTGGCTATATAAGGATGAAGAAGAAGTCAGATCAACTGCCATGGAAGTGGTAGTACCAACACAACAATATGGAAAAGGGTTCTAGATCATGCAACAGATGGGATACAATGGCAGAGGACCTATTGGCAAGCGCCAAGAAGGCATACTATAACCCTTACAACCTCCTTCACAATTTTCAAGGGACAAAACAGGACTTGGGTATGGAAAATATGTGCCACCTATGTAGAAACAAAATAACCATCAAATACCTCAGTGGAGAGCAAAGAAAAAATATAATGAAAACTCATGGAAAGAAGCACTACACCAAGTAGCAGAAACGACAAGGAAAGAGCAAGAGCATCAAGAAAATGAGAAATGACAAGAAGAACTAGCCATTCAAAGGGAACAAGCCTCTTACAAGAAAGGACATCATGTGCAAGAACCTGACCAAACTGAGGTGGAGCCACCACCTGAAGAAATTACTACTCGCTGAAGGGAGACAATGTACGAACAAATGCAAAGAGTACAAGCAGGCTCCGATTCCAAATCAGAAAAAGCTACAAAATTGGTGTCAATTGTCAGAGATATTTTCTCACCATACAACATACCTGTTAGAAGAAGCGAGATTATCTGGGACAGTAATTCTGAAACCGATTCTAATGAATATGAGTGGGGTAGTTGTTCAGATGTTACTGAGGACATTGAGGTAGATACCATCCACTCATAAACACCCCTTTCTCAAGAGCGACAAGGCTTATAATCTTGACCACTTGAATTTGGACCACAACATATCTACAAGGCTAGTGAGAATGAGCAGCAACAATATGAACAAGGCTACATCGAAGATAATACCATTGAAGACCTTAACAATATCATAGACCTAACCAGTATCCCAAACAACTATAACATGACTATATCATGACACTTAGTGTGACTGATCTCAACCCACCAAATGACTCCTTACCCATCATATATCTTGATCTCATAGATTGGGAAGAACTTGAACACCATGATATACCAATATTCCCAGATGATGAATCCATTATCCAATATCTGTGTTCAGTCAACCCAGAAACATGCTCTACCAGCGAACAAAATAACGATATTTGCAATCAAGGGAGTGCCAAGTCTCTCAGTCACAAAACTGAAATAAACAAAGGATCTAATAGTGAAAACCAATCAATGGAGGTATTAGATCACAAAAAAGTAAAAATAAAGGATGCGTCTACAGGTGAAAACCTTTTTGAGGCACCTAAAGATGGGAGACTTGACACTCTTCCTGAACATTATCAAGAAAGGTCACCAATATTGTTTGAGCTAACTCAATCAATAAACATTAGTACTGAAGCAGCAATCAAAACCATACACCTAGCAAAATCATTCACAGAAGAGGAACAACCAGATTTTATCAAATTCTTCAAGGAAAAGCAAATCAATTTTGCTTGGTCTTATGCTGATATACCTGGAATAGATCCAAACTTGATCATGCATCACTTATCCATCACTCCACAAGCTAAGTCGTTCAAGCAAAAATTAAGAAAGATGAATCTGCATGTGGCGTTATTGGTCAAAGCAGAACTAAAGAAGTTATTAGACGTCGGATTCATCTGACCTATAGACTATGTTGAATGGATCTCAAACATTGTACCAGTTTCAAAACCTGACGAACGCATCAAAATATGCACAGATTTTAGAGATGTCAACAAGGCATTTCCAAAGGATGACTTTCCTTTACCAAGCATTGACATAATTGTAGATCTAACAGAAGGTCATGCAATGTTATCATTAATGGACGGTTTCTCTAGCTATAACTAAATTAAAATAGCTCTAGAAGATCAAGATAAAATTGTGTTCACCTGTCCATGGGGAACGTATTGTTGGAACGTCATGCCTTTCGCCTTGAAAAATGTTGGGGCAACTTATCAAAGATCCATGACGACAATCTTCCATGATATGATGTATACCTTCATGGAGGACTATGTGGATGATTTACTAGCTAAATCATGCACCCAAGCAAAACATCTAGGCATATTAGATAAAATCTTTCAAAGATTGGAGAAATTCAAGGTCAAACTAAACCCTAAGAAGTGTGTCTTTAGGGTCACATCAAGCAAGTTGTTAGGCTACATTATGTCAAAAAAGGGTATTGAAGTAGATCCAGCAAAAGTACAGGCTATCATGGAAATGTTGCCTCCCAGGAACACTAACCAACTTAGATCTTTGTAGGGATGGCTACAATCCATCAGATGATTTATAGCTCAACTAGCAGATAAATGTCTCCCATTCAATCATCTACTTCATAAAAATATACCTTTCAAATGGGAAGACAAGTGTGTGGAATCATTTCACCAGCTCAAATAATATCTGATGAATTTGCTAGTTTTGGTACCACCAATAGCAGGCAAGCCACTCATTCTCTATATATCAACAACAAAAGTATCATTGGGGGTACTACTAGCGCAAGAAGAACCAAAAGGAAAGGAATGAGCTATTTGTTACATCAGTGGGACTTTGAACGGATATGAGCTAAATTATACATTCATTGAGAAGGCTTGCTTAGCAGTGGTGTTCACTTCTCAAAATTTCTTCCACTATATGCTAGCCCGTACAATCAAGCTGGTAGAAAAAATCAATCCTCTCAAGTATTTACTCAGCAAGGTATCTCTTACAGGACGATTAGCTAAGTGGGTCATGATTCTCAGTGAGTTTGATATCCAATACACAAAACAGCGGACTATCAAAGGATAGGTAATTGTAGATCAACTGGAAAAAGCACCACTACTAGACCAACAACCACTATAGGTGGAATTTCCAGACATGGATGTACTCACTATCACACCCAATCAATGGATCTTGTACTTTGATGGATCCTATACACAACATGAATCGAGTGCTAGCATCCTTTTCATCACTCCAGAAGGGCACACAATTCCAAGATCTTATAGACTCATGTTTCCATGCACCAACAACATCACTGAATATGAAGCTCTGGTAACAGGAATCAAAATGGTTGTGGAATGGAGAATCAAAAAATTGAGAGTCTATGGGGATTCTCAATTAGTTATCAATTAAATCAACGATGACTATCAGACAAAGGATGATAATTTGATGTCTTACAAGAGAATGGTGGATGATTTCAAACAGTACTTTGCACACATCGCCTTTGAGAAAATACCAATATTGGACAACAAATTTGTTGATGCAATGGCCAATATCGCTTCACTGCTGCAAATTCTAGATAAACAGAGTCATTATGAGTTCCTGGTAGAGCTTTTTTTTCCCTAGCCTATGACAATTCTACATCCCAAGTCATATATGCCCTAGCCAGTTCAGACTCACCTCCATATGGGACAATCTATGATTATCTCAAAAATAATACTCTCCCACCCGACCTATCTCACAACCAAAAACGTAGCTTCATCCGGCAAGTCACCCGCTATACCTTAACTGTGACACGCTTTACCATCGAGGTCTAGATGGTACTCTTTTTCGATGCCTCGATCATAAAAAATTTGACTCTACCTTACACGAGCTTCACGTGGGTATTTTTGGTACGAATTCAAGTGGTCCTACTCTTGCCAAAAAACTTCTGAGAATGGGATATTACTGACCGACAATGGAGAGAGAGTCTTATCAATTTGCTAAGAAATGTCCTAGATGCCAAATACAAGGCAATCTTATCCATGCACCAACACAGGAGCTACAGTCGTTCACCACATCTTGGCCTTTCTATCAATGGGGACTTGATTTAGTAGGGAAAATTCATCCTTCTTCAAATGGACATAAGTTCATTATCACTGCAACAGAGTAATTCACAAAGTGGATTGAAGCAGTCTCGATGACCACTGTAACTAGAAAATAGATCTCATCATTCATTCTCAATTATCTCATTTGTAGATATGGCATTCCCAGTTCCATCATCATAGACAACGGGTGTCCATTCAAGAATCAATATGTGTGGGATCTATGTGAACGATTCAAAATCCAACATTGCTTCTCCACACCATATTATCCACAGGGAAATGGCCAAGCAGAAGCATCGAATAAAACAATCCTAAAAATCCTCAAGAAAATAGTAAATGATGTGGGCAAGGATTGGCATGTACAACTCAATCTGGCACTTTGGGCATATAGGACTTGTATCTGGACACCTATAGGGGCTACACCATATTCATTGGTGTATGGTTCTGAATCAATTCTACCTCTTGAGGTGGAAATCCCATCTCTCTGAGTATCTTTGAAGGGCCTCGTACCAGATGAGGAATATCGAGTAAACAGGTTACAGGAACTAGAGCTTCCTAATGAAAAATGACAACATGCCTATGACCATCTCAAGGCATATCAGAAATGAATGTTCAAAAGCTATAATCACAAATTCATCCCAAGGTCTTTCAAAGTAGGTGATCTCATATTAAAGGAACATCCCATAAATTAGCAAGACCAAGAAAATAAGGGGAAATTTGAACCTAACTGGTTGGGTCCCTTTGTCATCATATCAGCCTATGGATCAGGAGCACATCAGTTTTCAACTTAAGAAGGGGACATGCTCGACAAACCAACCAACAGTGTTCAACTAAATAAATTCTACACTTGAGTCATCCAATGCATGGGAAAAGCAAAAAAAATACAAAAAATTCAAAAAAACAAGAAAAATACAAAAAAAATCAAAAACAAACCAAAAAGTACAATAAAAACGAGTAGTGAAAACCTAGCAAGAGGCGCTTTTTGTGACAGAGCATCTCATCTATCTATTAGTACTCATATCTTTGATCCATCTAGTCTCAACTAAAATCCATCGCCAGCACACTTGTTCATGCAGCATTATCCCTGACATATTTAGCGTAGTCATTGTCCTTGATCATCCAAAAACAGTTATCCATATCGTATCCCACCATGGCTTGGTGATCAATGTGTATATCCACATCGATAAATATATGTGACTAGGAGCAGCATTCCTCTCACTTTAGCATTCTGACAACAACAAACAAGGATCGCATGTTGGCATTTTCATGAAGATTGCATTAATGATATGTTATGTTGTCATTGATGTCAATTATCTGGTAATAATATTGTTGATATTGTCTTGTAGCCGGTAGGAAGAGCTTTGTGAAGAACATTGTAAACCAGTATGTAAGTTTGTAAGGTGAACCCGTAATCGGTGTAAAAGGTTAAACCCTGTCTATGCAATGTAACCGGTAAATCCTACCAGTTGTTTTTGTTAAACCCTAACCGATTAAGGTTGTTGGATTGGTTATGTTGGTTTATGATCTGATGTTGAGTGGTAATGATGCTGACATGTATGGTCATTGTATGAAGACATGTTCAAAATGTTTTGGCGCATTTGTTTGTTTGTCTAGCGAATGATCAAAGTGTATTGCATCTAATGCAAAGCACGTGATGAGTTACTGAGCTCAATGAAGCGGTAATCAAGAAGCGGTTGAGGTTTTCTTGATTGATGTGTAGAGATTACTATGTAATCCAATGGTCATACTTGTACTGACTTGTTTTTAACTTTGATGAGAGAATTAGGTTCATTTTGTGTTACCAACCTAATTAATTTGTATTTAAGGTCAATGAAGTTGTTTTGTTTAGAGTTGGCAAGAGTTGGTAGAAATCAGTTGGGTGTGTGGTTGCCAAACCGGATGATGAGTTTGCAGTTTGAGTAAAGGAAGATAGGAGCTTAAAAAAATTTGATCAAGAAAATGTAGTTCTATTCAAACAGATCAAGCAAACTCCTGATATTTTCTAACAATTACAGCAGAATTGAAATCTCCTAACCGGGTAAGCTCTAAAAATCTTGGTTACTTATTAAATCCTCTAACAAGGTGATCCATTAGATTGGATTTTCAAATCCTCTAGTGAGGTTACTCCTAACAAGGTACTTGCTTCTAACAGGGCATTTGTATCCAATCCCTTAACCGGGTGATTCCTAACAGGATCAGTTCTTAACAGGACCTTTGTAAAAGCTTTAACAAGCTTGGCTCCTAACAGGGCGAACTTCAAAAGAGTTCAGATATTATCTTGTGAGTCCCATCTCACTGTGGTTTTTACCTATTTGGGTTTCCACGTCAAAAATACTTGTGTCATGTGGTGAATGTTTTTGTGGTTACGATCTTATGGTTGATTTGATTAACTAAACTATTCTGATAAGGCATGGTAACCGGAAGCATTGAAAAATAGAGTATGTTAACATATGATAAAGCATTTGGATGTTTACAAGTTTAATGTTGTTTACTATAAGTTGTTGTAATAGTCAATCGGTTTTCTTATTAGCATTGATCTTGACAGTGGTATTTCATTGATAAGTTTACTTTGTGTGATTGAGATTGAGATCGGAAAAGTTTGTATCAGTTTTTCTATTTACTGATTCACCCCCCCATCTCAGTATTGTATCAGATACTTATTCTTTCATCATACCATCAATTGGTATAAGAGCATATCAGGTCCTATAAGATCTAAGCCTAACAGCTTGAGGAAAAGATCTGCTAGATCATGATGAAGAAGGAAGGTCTGAAGTTCAACGGTGAAAACTATAGGATATGGAGTGACAGAATGAAAATTTACATCAAGAGTCTGGGAAGTCAGCATTGGGATCATGTAGATACTAATTATATTGCACCTACTGGGATTCTGACTAATGATCAGAAGAAAGAACAGAAAGAAAATCATCAAGCATTGGAGGCTATTATCAGTTCCTTGTCTGATGTTGAATATGTATATGTTCATGGTCTTGAAACTGCATATGAGGTATGGAAAAAACTTGAAGAGATTTATAGTGGTGATGAACATGTTAATATTTCTAAAGAGGAGAGTCTAAGAGGAAAGTTTGATGACATGAGGATGATTGAAGGTGAGAATATCTAGCAATATGGTCAAAGGATAAAAGAGATAGTCGGTGAAATTAAGAGTACAGGAGGGAAAGTGGAAGATGCCATAGTGATCAGTAAGGTACTAAGAACCTTTCTATCAGTCTACGCTATCCGATTTGCAGCTATTCAGGAGCTGAAGTCCATTGAAAAAACTAAGGTAACTCTTGACTCCATCATTGGCAAGCTTACTTCTTTTGAATTAAACGATTATGATGGTAGTGTATAGAAATCTGAGTTTGCATTTAGAGCTTCTGTTTCTAAACCATCTGTGAGAAAAAGTAGAGATACTAGTCATAGTTATGAATCTAAATCCAGCAGAGATGTTAATGATGAAGACAGTTTAGTGGAGCTTGAAGCATTATTGGCAAAACGGTTTCCTAGAGGCACTGGTAAATATAGAGGTAAATTACCTTTAAAATGTTTTGCATGCAGCAAGATTGGCCACATAGATGCTAATTGTCCTAATGGTGATAATGAACACAAGAGAGATAAATTCAAGAAGTATAAGGGTAGAGGCAAGAGAGATTGTCTTATTGCTATTTATAGTGGTATCACTGATGAAGAATCTAATGGTTATTCTTTTGAAGATATTGTGTTTGTAGCTATTAAGGAAGAGATATCAAAAAAGAAGGCATTATTATCCAAGAAGGATACCTATGATCATTGGATCATTGATAGTAGTTGTTCACTTCATATGACCGGTGATGGAGAAAATTTCTTTCCTTGAAGGAAATTGATGGCGGTGTTGTTAGATTTGGCAATGACTCACCCTACATGGTTAAAGGTAAAGGAGTTATTTCTCTTAATGGGAAGATTGGTGCAGATGATTTCTACTAGGTTTAAGGTCTAAAGCACAATCTTTTGAGTGTGGCACAACTCAATGACAAAGGATACCCACTGGAGTTTAAAAATGGTATGTGAAAAATCTTTGACAACAAAGGTGAATTGATTGCAACCGGGAAACAAACTAAAGGTAACTTGTTTCATATTAATTATAAATTTAGCAACTGTTTTATTGCAAAAATAGGTGATAGCTGGATTTGGCATAGGAGATTTTGTCATATAAATTTTGATAACATTGTTAAAGAGAGTAAGTCCAAAGCGGTGAAAGGTTTGCCTCAGTTAGACAAAACGGTTAATGCTCTTTACAAAGAATGTCAATTAGGGAATATGACTTCTTCAACATTCAAAAGCAAATCCTTTTCAGCAGAGCACTTGTTAGATATGGTTCATACAAATCTTTGTGGACCAATAAGAATAAAAAGCATTCAAGGTGACAGATATTTCATGATTCTCACTACTGATTGCTCAAGGATGATGTGGGTCACATTCTTGAAAGATAAGACTGAATATTTTAGTAAGTTCAAGGCATTCAGGGCCTTAGCTAAGAAAGAGAGTGGTAAGAATATAAAATGTTTGAGGAAAGATCAAGGCAGTGAAATTACTTCTGATGAATTCACTAGGTATTGTGAAGAGAATGGTATCAAATGACAACTTTATGCACCAAGGACACCATAGCAGAATGGTATCGCAGAGAGAAACAATCGGTCAATTGTTGAAGCTGCTAGAACAATGTTGATACAAGAAGGTGTAGTGAAAACCTTTTGGAGAGAAGCTGTCAGCACAGTTGTCTACACTATGAACTAGGTTCTGGTAAAGAGAGGTAAGGAAAGACTCCTTATGAATATTGGTATGGAAGATCACCTAATGTCAGCTATTTTAAGATATTTGGAAGCAAATGTTTTATTAAGAGAGGTGATTACATTAGCAAATTTGAGGCTAAAAGTGATGAAGGTATATTTCTTAGCTATTCCACCAAGAGTAAGGCCTACAAATGTTTTAACAACTAGACACAGAGAATTGTTGAGAGTGTTGATGTTTGAGTGGATGAATTTCCTGAAGTCTCAGAAGAAACCAGTTCACAAAAAAAGGATGAAGATCCTTGCATTTTGTTTTTGGAACCAGAAACTATGAAATCTGAAACTGGTAAAGCAAATTCTGATGCACTTGTTCAACTGGAACAGATAAATTCAGAAGAAGATGATGATAACGAAGAAGTTGAACCTAAAGATAATGATCATGTTATTCCTAGATATGTGAGACTGAATCACAATCCTAAATAGATTATTGGAGATAAGGATGCTGGAGTACTAACTAGAAGAAGAATCAGAGAGAATTCTTGCATGATCTCCACTATTGAACCAAGAACTTCTAAGGGGGCATTTGGTGATGATCATTGGGTTGAAGCTATGGAGGAGGAATTGGATCAAATTGAGAAGAACAACAATTGGACCCTATTACCCCGGCCGGTAAATAAGAATTTTTTAGGTACTAAATGGGTATATAGGAACAAGTTGAATGAAGATGGTGTTGTAGTTCGCAACAAGGCAATATTGGTTTACAAGGGTTATGCGCAAGAAGGAGAAGATTATGGTGAAACATTTGCACCAGTAGCTGATAACTTAATGATGAACAAATAGTACCAAATCGGTACTGAGAGGGGGGGTGAATTAGTACAGGCAAAAACTCAACCTTAAACCGGTTTGTCAACTAACACTTATGCACTGATAGACAAATAGCAGCACTGGTCCTTCAACAAAGTTCAAATGGCAAAACCCAGTGTAACTAAGATGAGCAAAGACCGGTTGACACTTATCTTCTCATATAATCTAACTTTTCATTCCCATTTCACTCTAATGCTTGAACAGGCAATCTACCATCAAAGATGTACATATTACAGCAAGATCAACATGCATCACCACTTAATCAGAAAACAATCATAACATCACACATGACACACATATTTTTCACCTAGAAACCCAACTGGGAAAAACCACGGTGGGGATGAATACCCACAAGCTTGTTTTTGAACTCTTTGAAAGTCCGCTCTGTTAGGAGCCTTGTTCGGTTAAAGACAGATACAATAGGTTCTATTAGGAACCGATCCTATTAGGGATCACCTAGTTAAGGGATGGCTACAATACCTAGTTAAGGGTTAAACCCTGTTAAGGGTACCTTGTTAGAGGATTTCAAGAACTCAATAACTAAAGGATATCAATGACTTCGTAGCTTCGAGTTACCCTGTTAGAGGATTTTCAACAAGCTGGTTAAGGCTACCCTATTAGGGGATTTCACAACTATTGAAGTAGTTAAAGACCAACAGGTATATCAATGACCTGATAATAGCACTCAATGCCAATGCAGATCCACTTAAGCTCCTCTTCACCTTCTGCACTTACACTCTACAGATATGACTTCTCTCCTCTGGTCTAGCAAGAATCACGTATCTCTTCTCTTAGATACACACACACAACTTTTGCCAACGAACTCTAAAAGAATCACAACATCAACCTTATAGGACAACAGACAGGTCGGTAGCATAAACCCTAAACCGTAGACCTGTTAGGTTAAGGAATTCAAACGGTTCAATCCTAACCGTTGATCATACTGTATCGAATGCAACAATCTTGATCCAATCTCAAGACATTCTCCATCGTTCATTTTCCATCGATTTCATGCTGGCTGATAACCCATCACACATTATCACCATTTACAGACTTCGCACATTCCTGAGGTAGATAGGAACACTCTTCTTTATGCAAGATCCTTCATGCGCACAAGGCTTACATGGCAACACTATTTGTTCTTCATTATCATGCTAACATCATCACATAAAGATCACCGATTGAGTCACACAAGCTTAAGATACTCCAACCAAAAATCCTGAAGTGGAAACTACCTACCAACTGATAGTCATACAATGCTTCCATGTGTCGGTTCCCATGACTACATGTCAGTTCACCTTGTCATGCCGGTTCACCTTGAACAAATATACCGCTTTACTTTGGCGTATATATCGGTTCTCACATATGTCGGTTCTCTCTTCATATCACATATTGACATCAATGACAACATACAATATCATTATGTCCTCATACCGGTTCACATAATGCCAACAGTAGCAAGACTGGAAGGTTTCAGAACTTTACTTGCATTTGAAGCCCATAAGAAGTTCAAGGTATATCAAATGGATGTTAAGTCTACATTTTTGAATGGGATATTGGAAGAAGAAGTATACATAGAGAAGCTAGATGGTTATTCTTTGACTGATGAGAAAGACATGGTATGCAGATTGCATAAGGCTTTATATGGATTAAAGTAGGCACACAGAGCATGGTATGAATGGCTTCATACAAATCTGATAAAGATAGGATTTCTGAGAACTGGTGATGATAGTAACATATATCTCAAGTCGGAAGGAGATGAAATATTGGTTAGTGAAGTATTTGTTGATGATATCATATTTGGAGGTAATGATATCATGAGCAACAGTTTTGCAGATGAAATGAAAAATGAGTTTGAAATGTCTTTAGTAAGGGAAATAAAAAATTTCATAGGCTTGCAGATACATCAAATGAAGAATGGTATTTTCATTACACAGTCTAAGTATGTGAAAGAGGTTTTGAATACATTTGGCATGAGTGACTGAAACCAGTTGGGACACCAATGGTTACAGGTTGCAAGTTGTCTAAGGAAGATGAATCTAAGTCTATTGATGAGAAGGAATACAAGTCAATCATTGGCAAATTGCACTATGTTGTTCATAGCAGACCGAACATAGCTCATGTGGTTAGCATAGTTGCTAGATTCCATAAGAATCCTAAGGAAACACATCTGATAGAAATGAAGAGAATTTTTAGATACCTGAAAGGTACTGTTGACTACGGGTTATGGTATACATATGGAGGAAACTTTGATTTGAAGGTATAAACAGATGTTGATTGGGCAGGAAATGTTGATGACCGGAAAAGAATAACCGGTGGAGCATTTTTTCTTGGAGGAAGGCTTGTTTCATGGAGTACTAAAAATCAGAGTTGTACTTCACAATCTGTTGCTGAAGCTAAGTATGTAGCAGCTTATATGAATTGCACACATGCTATTTGGATGAGGCACATTTTGGAAGGTTTTAAGATGAAGATTTCAAAACCTATAACTATTTTATGTGATAATACAAGTGCCATAAATATTTCCAAGAATCCTATTTTGCACGCACGAACCAAGCACATTTAATTGAAGTATCATTTCTTGAGGGAAAAAGTGCAAATCAAAGATTCTATCTTAGAGCATGTTTCTACCAAGGAACAAATTGCAGATATTTTTACCAAACCTCTACCTAAGACTACATTTGAGTATCTTATAAGTCAACTAGGGGTTGTACCCCTTCATGAGGTTAGTTGAGCATGATGTTGATTGCATTAGTCCCTGAACTACTTGTAGAATTTTACAAGGATTGGTGTAGTAGTGGATGTATTCCGCAAGGGGAGCATCAAGTTGCAGTATGTTTTTGATGCACAGTGAAATTTGAAATTACATGTTTTACTTTCAATTTGGCATTGATGTCAAAGGGGGAGAAGAATTATGTGATTATGGGAAGGAAAACCAGTGATAGGCTGAAGACAGAGAGAGCATGTGAATACTTGGTAATGTAAACCAAGATTCCTATTCACAATCATAGCAGCAATCAATGGTGTTGATATTTGTATTGCCATCAATACCAAAGGGGGAGATTGTTGGAAGTTGCATGAAGATTGCATTAATTATATGTTATGTTGTCATTGATGTCAATTATTTGGTAATGATATTGTTGATATTGTCTTGTAATCGGTAGGAAGAGCTTTATGAAGGACATTGTAAATTGGTATGTAAGTTTTTAAGGTGAACCGATAACCAGTGTAAAAGGTTAAGCCCTATCTATGCAATGTAACCAATAAACCCTACCAGTTGTTTTTGTTAAACCCTAACTGATTAAGGTTGTTTGATTGGTTATGTCGATTTATGATCTAATGTTGACCGGTAATGATGGTGACATGTATGGTCATTGTATGAAGCCAATTTCAAAATGTTTTGGTGCATTTGTTTGTTTGTCTAGGGAATGAGCAAAGTGTAATCAAGGAGTGGTTGAGGTTTTCTTGATTGGTGTGTAGAGATTTCTATGTAATCTAGCGGTACATACTTGTATCGACTTGTTTGTAATCTCGATGAGAGAATTAGGTTCTTGTTGTGTTACCAACCTAATTTATTTGTATTTAAGTTTGATGAAGTTGTTTTGGTTATAGTTGGAAAGAGTTGGCATAAATCAATTGAGTGTGTGGTTGCCAAACTGGATGATGAGTCTGTAGTTTGAGTAAAGGCAGATAAGAGATTAAAAGGATCTGATCAAGCAAATGTATTTCTATTCAGACAGATGAAGCAAACTCCTGTTGTTTTCTAACAATTACAACAGAATTGAAATCCCCTAACTGGGTAAGCTCTAACAAGCTTGGTTACTTATTAAATCCTTTAACAAGGTGATCCATTAGATTGGATTTTCAAATCCTCTACTGAGGTTACTCCTAACAGGGCACTTGCTTCTAACAAGGCATTTGTAGTCAATCCCTTAACAGGGTGATTCCTAACAGGATCAGTTCTTAACATGACTTTTGTAAAAGCTTTAAATAGGCTTGGATCCTAACAGGGAAAACTTTAGAAGAGTTCAGATATTATCTTGTGAGTCCCATCTCACTGTGGTTTTTACCTATTTGGGTTTCCATGTCAAAAATACTTGTGTCATGTGGTGAATTCTTTTGTGGTTATGATCTTATGGTTGATTTGATTAACTACTTAACTATTATGATAAGGCATGATAACCATAAGCATTGAGAAATGGAGTATGTTGACATATGATAAGGCATTTGGATGTTTACAAGTTTAATGTTGTTTACTGTTAATTTGTTGTAACAGTCAACCGGTTTTATTATAGGTATTGATCATGACAATGGTATTTCATTGATAAGTTTATTTTGTGTGGTTGCGATTGAGATTAGGAAAGTTTGTATCAGTTTTTCTATTTACTGATTCACCCCCCCCCCCCTCTCAGTAATCTACCGGATACTTATTCTTTCATCATACCATCATCGTAGCATACTAGAGAACCAATGTTAAAAATTGCTCATTAGAATAGAAAACAAGACCATTATCCAACTGCAACTTTAACACGCACATGATGGGTGATTTTCTGAATTATAATTTGTTTACATTTTAGCATGAGTTTTTGACTATTTTGTATCTTAATTTCTGAATCATTAGATCTCCTAAGCTACTCAAGGATGCACTAAGCTAGAGAAGTGATGAAGGAATCTGATATTTTTCTTTGGTTTTCTATCTATGAGGCAATCATTTGTATGGTGTAAATTTATCTCAAGACATGATTGGAAACATATAATTGAAGATATTTTCCACTTTGCACATACAAATGGTTAACTCTTATCTATTTTACGCAGGCAACACTCTGGTCATCTTCGTTCAATTATACCTCGACGCTTTTACCGCCTTGCAATATCAAAATCCATGTAAGTTATACACAAGTCGTTATGGTTCAATTATACCCTAATGATTGTATTAACTTTTAGCATATCAAAAGCTCAATGATGACAAAATTAGAGCACAAACAAGTGACTAAATGGGAATGAAAACGATAAAATTAAATCATGCATTTAGTTGCATGTCATTTTAAACTTGCATTTAGTTTCATATCATTTTAAACTTGCATTTAGTTGCATATCATGTTAAATCTTGCATGTCATTTTAAAATTGCATATCATCTTGCATCAATCTCACATCATTATCATTATCATTATCATACATCTCATTTTCAAAATACATCTCACATCATTATCATTATCATACATCTCATAAATCAAAGTAATCAATCCAGTACATCATCACATTCTCACTCATCTCATCTTGAATCATACATTCACATCATCATCAAAATCAAGAGCATTATTATCTAAGCATCAAATCATCCCCATAGAATTATAATGCATATCATAACTCAATCATCATCAATAACACACCACATGTGGATCAGAGAAAAAAAGTGCCCTATATATATATATATCAAAAATGGTCAAAATGCACAAGGGATATCATGTTTGTCAAAATACAACAAAGTGATCAAAAACAACAGAGACAGGTCTCTCAGGTATGACTATATCCTGAGGTTGGCGGTCTAATAGTAGATGTTCCAGCTCCTGGATCTCCACTAGGTGGATCACGTTGAGTAGGCCCCGTAACTCCTCAGCTCTTTGTCCTCGTATAAATGCGACCGAATCGACTGGATTCCACTGCAGCATAGTTGGGAGCTCTATGATCTCAAGGGACCACCTCCTCGTATAGACGCCTATAGTACTCAACCTCCTTGTCCAAGTATTGTATCTCTCTTAGTGTGTCCCAAACTAGGGCACCATTCATCGCTCTCTCCAACCTATCAGCAAGGGCCTCTGCTCGACCCCAGCACTCTATCTTTGTATCCTGATGTGCGATAACCTATGTAATCTGGTGTTGTTGTGCTAACACTTGTGCCTACAGCTATTACACCAAGACTTGTAGCACTATAATCCATGAATCATGTAAATGGGTGGGCACCCTAATCTGAACGAGTACATGTATTGTGGTCCCACCCACACCTATCCCTGTCTGAGGTGCAGGAGGAGGTATAACATTAGATATCCTCCCCTGGGAAAGCCGCCTATCATCCTCTATACCACCCACTGCAGCTAGCACTGGACTTACCCTACTAACCCCACCAGCACCAAGAATAATCCCTCCTCCTCTATCTCCTCCTCCTCCTCTTCCCTTATCTCCTCCTCCTCCTCTTCCCCTATCTCCACCCCCCTCTCCCTCTATCAAAACCACCTCTCCCTCATCCTCCACCTCCTCCTCCACCTTCTCCTCCATCATCTCCACCTCCCTCTCCTACCTCCTCTCCCTCCTCATTTCTTTGTCTATCTCCCCCTCACCTCTATGACTACTCATCCTCATCATCATCAAAAGTGGGTAGCATCTCTGTCAGATCAGATATGCATGCCATTGCATGTGGCATGAAGTACGTTGAAAACTCCTCTGCCATCCCAGCATCCACAACCCCCACCCCATAATCCTAGATCTGTCCTGCCAGCGACATATACTCCTCAACCACTGCTACACTATCTAGAGTGGGTCCCCACTTCGGCACATCCTATCATCGACGAGCATATAAAAGGGCTCCTTGTGGCATCCCCTGTTGTATACCATACTATCATTGAACATAGTTGTGCAAGAATTGCTCAATAATAAACAACATCCCCCTAGTCAGATACCATGACATATATACATAGGGCATCTCTATCTCATCCTCTGCCTATACCTCACAATCCATATACATTTTCCAAATGACCATATTGATATCATCCAGTGCCCTTTGCCAATGCTCTAGTTTGTCCAACTTACGCTGGACAACTACACCTATATAGCCATAAGCATAAGCCCGACCAACTGGCCTATCCCTATCTACAAGCGGTCTTGACACAGGAATATGCTCCCAGGCCCACACCTATAACAATGTCACACCAGCTGATAAACTAGTATATCCCAGATATACCACCCAGTAAAGCTCTCTATATAGATGGGCCATGCAAACATGTGTCCCTATGTCACCATGTCCTCAAGCGCCAATCCCCATCCCACGGCTAGTCCCTTCGACCTACGATCTGGACATAGAAACCCACCAATGAAACTTGTTAATACTGATGGCAGCGGAGCATAACCCAAATCCAAAAACTCCTGCCATGGAATCTCATACCCACTAATTTGATCATTCTCGAAGATGCCGCGGAGAGCCTCTGTCCCACCCTCCTCAGTCTACTCATAAGGTAACAGGGCCCCAACCATAGGAATCTATAGAATCCAATAACAGTCCTCTGGTGTGACTGTCATCTCACTAGTCGCCAAGTGAAAGGTGTTCATACCACTGTGCCACCTCTCTCCCAACGTTGTCAATAAACCTCGGTTGATGATATACCAAGGCATGTCTAGTAAGGAGGACAACCCACATCTCTCAATAACATCTTTGTCAGCCTGTGACAAACGTGGAATTAAGGTCCATGGCCTAGGACATCGCTCTTGAGATTAGAGCATGCAAAGATCTACTTACAAATCAACAAATATTCATCATCAGTTCCCAAATTCATCCAATTGATAAAATCGAAGCATAATCAACTTGAAACAGTAAAGCATCTCAAAGACTCATATCACAAGCAACATCTAGATCCATATCGGAAGCAAAATCAAGATCCATATCAAAAATCAATTAGGACCCATATCGAGAATCACATCAAGGACTCATATCAAAAGCATCTCAAAAACCCATATCAATCAGGACTCATATCGAAAAACGAAATCAAGATCCATATCAAAATAAAAATTTGGATCCATATCAAAAATCAATTAACTCAGCACTTCATATCAAAAGCAATTTATATTGACAACAGCAAGACTCGGGTCATCCTACAACACCATATCAGACTCAAACATCATCACAAAACAGGACTCACATTGGATCAGAAACCATATCTGAGCAATCAGTAGACACATATAAACATCTACGCCATCTATCTAATCTATTTGACTAATGACGTATTCTTCACAATCACTTTTTTACCAACTTTGGACCTTACACACTAAACCGGGACTCCTAAGCGCTAAGCTTCCACCTATGCGCTATTCTTTTCCATCAATGCACTAGCCATTAAACTCTATGCGCTAGACCTATCCCATGCGCTAACTAGAACTCCAATTGTGCTACCCCGTTTACCCAATGCGCTAGGTTATCCTATGCGCTACCCAACCTACCCATTGCACTTCTATGCAGACCTAATGCACTAAATCATCCTATGCACTAAAAAGTGGGGCATATATTTTTCTCACTTTTTCATTTTTAACCTTATCAACATAATTTTTGGGAGATGAATCAATAATGTGCATTCAACGCAGTCAATATTCTCATATTGCAATTAATTCAAAAAAACGTTCATCAAACTTGACCATTTTTCCAAAATCCTTGATTCATCTCCCGAGGGGGCATCATCAATATTGTTCATCAAATCTACATCTAGGGCATCATATCGACATTTCTACACACAACATCATATCGATCAAATTTTGGCAGCATATCAGACAAATTTTCTTTGAATCAACATGTGCACACACGTCACTTCAAAGAGGGGCAAAATGTAGACGTATAAATCAAACCACTTTCCTAAATAAATATTTAATATTTATTTTAACTTCATTCCCCTTATTAATTAAATTTTATTTAATTAATTTCTTCATATTCATCTATTTGATTGAATGAATTACTCAATTTATTTAATTAAATTCACCTAAGCCTTTTCTAGCCTTTAATTAAATAAATCAATTTATTTAATTAAATCCCCTTTCTCCCTTTTTAATTAAATTTACATTTAATTAAATTGATCCTTGCAAACAAATAAATCTAATTTATTTTTTAAATCCCCCACTTGTATTAATGCAAGTTGCATCTATTTTGTTGAAATAAAGTAATTTTATTTTAATTAAAATCCTCATCAATCCACTTGCATTTTCCTACATCTTCCACTTGCCTCCTAAACCCCTTCTAGATTCTTCTAATCCCTTCCAATTTAGCCTAATTCATCTCCTAATTATTGTCACACTCCTAAGCAAAGAGAAGTCACTTCTCAAAGCCTCCAAAGTCTTCAATAACCATTAAAGGCTTTGTGTCTTCAAATGGTTAACCTCTAAAGTCTTTCAAACCTTTAAAGGCTCTTACATAACCATTTATGGTTAACTCAACCTTCCCACATGGTTAGAGACTTTCTCTCTAACTTAACCCTCAGCTAACCCAAGGGTCTCATCAAGCATTCCTGGCTTTAGCCTTGGTTAACCCTTTAACCCTTGCACAAGAGTTTACCCCTTGGTTTAAATCTTTATCCATTAGATAACCCTAACCTAACCTTAACCCTTACCTCCTAGGGTAACCTTCATGTCTTCTCAATCATTTAATGCTTATTACATCTCCTCTCAAGCAACCTCTTGTTGACAATTGTCACCATTTCATTGGTGAGAATTGTAAACATGGATTGATTAACTTTCAATCCTGGCCCTTGTTAAGATTATCCAATCTTGACCCTCCATCGCCCTATTTTCCCTATAAATAGAGCTCTCATTCCTCATTTTCATAATCTCCAAGTTTTCATGCATCTACATTATAGCCTAAACTACTAAACATTTAGCCTCTCTTTGTTAAATTATCATAATAGCATCTAGAAGCATTGTAATATATCATAGAATATCCATGTTAGACTAGTATATCATTGCTAGGATAATTTGATAATCTTATCATCATCTTTATGCTAGCTTAATCATCATAGTTTCAATATCATACATATTAGAATGCATTCATGCATATAAATCAAACAACACTCATTCTTGGAGTTGTCATTCCTAAGTCACTTTGTTGAGTGATCTGAGAAAAAAACGTTGACTTTAGGGATCCTGTGAGATAGAGAACAATGGGACACCCCTTGGGAAGTTGAACTGATTGAATCAGTTCATATACTTGCACCAAGAGTCACCATTGGTGTGTGGATATTCTGGATTTGAGTTATTCATTTTCTTCACCACGTTTCCCCGCACATAGTATGTTAGTTTGCTTTATTTCTCTAGGGTATTTTGGCAGGCATTAAAATACATATATAGATACTTATATCCAAACATATGTATCTACAATATAAAATAAATGCGTACCTCTTGTAACACTTCTTCAAGTGTTCCAAGAGCAATCATCGTTGATGTAAAGACAATAGGTTGTTGTATAAAAACAACAAGAATGTAAGACTATCAATCTATGTACACATGTATAATCATTTAATACATTTGAAAATTTAACATCTAAATCATGCTACAATAAGCTATATAAGCTCTTTAAACTATTGATTCAATTAAAATTATGTTTAATTACCATTCCTTGGTTGGGTGTTGCAGTGTTAGTAGTTGGAAAATGTTGCACCTCACCCACACTTGGAGTGTCCTACAAGAGTTAAATAAGATCAACATATAAATTAATATATAATTTAATTAATGACAAATTAAATGATATACATATACAATAAAAAAATTGTAATGTGCAAAAAAGTATACCATATAACACTGTAGGCCAAATGAAATGGTTGAAACAGTATCATGTTGGAGCCATGTCATATCATCCTCTGTCATCAACTATTAAATGGACCACATAAATATAAATTAGTACTAATATCTCTTATATATATTAATTTAAGATAAAATGCACTATGAAATTACTTTAACTCTTACCACTGCTTGATGTTGATAAGATCCAATATCGTCATTATCTTTAACACCAAATGACTCTACTAGAAACCTTCTTTCCCCTATCGTCTCATCTGGTACATCTGACATATGTTGGACCTTGTAATTATCTATGTCAATGGGAGGCTTTGTAGCATGTCCAAGAGGACCTAAACATGTGTGTTTGCACATAGTACAAGTATAGGGAAAACAATTATGTTGATATGAGGAGGGTATACCAACATAAAATGATCCAATAGGTGTATCAAGGTCATTTGACTGAGTGAAATGCGAGCTCTGTGTGATCAAATAGTCAATCAAAGAGTATATGGCCAAGATGCTATGGGATGTTGCATCTGCAATAATGTCTAGGTGATATATAATAGGTGAGGGAGCAATAGGAGGAGGGGGAAAAAATGGGGCCTATACTATTCAAATTTCACTAGGTATATCCTAAGGTATTCCTCTACCCACACCCTAGAAATCTCTCATGTCAAAGTAGTTCAAATGCTTACCCATGACAATTTTGACATAATTTTTTAAGAACATATTACAAGACATCAAGATTTTTATTCGATGGTTTATCAAAAACCATATAACAATGATCCTAGAAATTATCTATGACACCCTGGTGTGTGCACCATATAATCGAATATTTGGGCTTACACACTTCAATGGGTTGTCTAATTCTAGGATTGACGAAAAGTTGGGCTAATTGGGCTTTAGAAATGTCTAGTTCCTTGACCTGATCATACAATAAGCCATTGACATATTATTGCCTCATGGACTCTCATCCCTCTACAAAGGAACTATGTTGATGTGTGAGTATTTCGATGGTAGAAATTTCTTTGATTCATTCAAATTGACACTAACCAAGTCTTGAATTGAAAGAGGGTTTTGTAGGGGAAGGATTGGTGGTGGATGAGGTGTAGTACCCCTCCCTCAATCAGACTTTTTAGATACTTATTTTGACTATGGTTAACTTTTTCAGTGGATATTAGTGGATACATTATATGGTGATTTTTAACTCTGATATTATGCTATGTTGTGTTATTCTTTGATTTGAGTTTCAGTGTATGTTGTTTATGCAATATTTCTTTATTGATGGTTAGAAGTTAATTTTATTGGATTACTGACCATGGACTAACACATTTATGTTATGCATGAGATGCGTTATGTATATGTTATCATGTTTGTGTGTAAGTGTATGGAGTGTGAGGAGATGATTTTCCTTCACTCACTTCGGTGAGACAGGGAACGTCACGATTCTCCTTCATCGATGTGTCTACCGTGTTTGAATATGTGTGTGTGTGTGTGTGTGTGGTTTGGTGATGCAGGAATTGCAGGTACAAGGTACTGACCTCACCTGGTTTCACAGGTTTGAGCGCACCTAAATAATCTAATGGAAGTGGAGGAGATAGTCTTAAGGCCCTAAGTTTCACCCTTAGCCTTGCTCGTCACTGAGCAGTGTCATTTGTCGGTCAACCTTCCCATTTGTTGGTATGCGGGTCATGTTTTTGTTTTGCTTTGTTGTTGCGTATTATGCGTTTATTAAATTAAATTTAGGAAAATAAATGATTAAGTGTATTTTAATATTTTAATAGATTTATCGATTATTTTATTTGAATAGTTAAAAATCAAATTGTTGATTTAATTAGTGAAGTGTTATATTATGATTTCCTATTTTTTGAAAAAAAAATAATAGTTATTTTACCTTAATGGTAATTAAATGTTTATAGTGATTTTCATTTATTTTTTAAATAAATAAAAAAGGGAATTTATTTTAATGAGAAAATTTAATTTGGAAGGCATTATTTTAAAAAGAAATCAAAATTTTCTATTTTTCATTGTAAATTGGAATTTGACCTAAAAAGGGATATTTTTGAAAAAAATGCTTTATAATGTGAAATATTTTTCAAAAACCATTCATTCTGCATTTAGGAAAATATGTTTTTGGAAGTTTTCTCTGTGTGTTTTGGCTAGAGATATTGTATCTAAAGATTTTGGATTAAAGTTCTAGGTTTTCTCTTCTGCAACTAGATCTTCTTGGAAAGCTCACCAAGTTGGAATTTTTGAACCTTTTGTGGTTGTGAAATATTGATTTAAAACCAGTGTTCTATAAGTTGTGGGTGTTTGAATAAAATTTATTCAATGTTTTTTTATTTTATTTTATTTTTTTCCATTGTTCAAAATGGGGGGGTTATACTGCCAAAAATTTTAATTTTGGGCAAGCCTGGGAAAAATTGGGGAAATTGAATGTGTTGGGTGTTGAAAATAATTTGGGAAAACAAAACCTCATACCCCATTTTTATGTCTCCAAAACCCCTGTTCTAAAAATGGATTTGAAAATTGTGCTGGGGTTTATTTTAAAATTACTGGAATAAAAAAATTAATATATATTGAGTTTATTTGTGGCTGGAAAAATTGATTTCTGGGTCTTTTGTTGTTGTTGGTAAAAAAAAAATTACATCTACATATATTTTGTTGAGCTCGGTTTTCTAAGAAAAATATTTTTTTTTTAAATGACAAAAAAATATTAAAATAAAAGTATAATATGGCACGGGGGGTGCCGATGGCACCACGTCCCCATGGCGTGGGGGTCGTGGCTCCCCACTGCCATGGGGAGGGACCACGTCATGGACCACCCACAACCTATGGTTGTGGGGAGGGCCACGTCATGGCCAAACAGCTACCGCCCCACCCCTTTTAAAAGGGGTTGTGTGGCATGTGCTACGTGTTTTTTATTTTTTTTTTAAGTTTTAATTTTATATTTTTTTTTTTTATTAATTAAATTATAATATATATATATATATATATATATAGTTTTTTTTTATATGGTGAAAAAATATATTTTGGGAAAATGAGAAAAATAAAAAGGG
This sequence comes from Cryptomeria japonica, assembly GCF_030272615.1. Lineage (NCBI taxonomy): Eukaryota > Viridiplantae > Streptophyta > Pinopsida > Cupressales > Cupressaceae > Cryptomeria > Cryptomeria japonica. The sequence continues at coordinate 370,550,031 of NC_081412.1, forward strand.
TTATTTTATTTTGAAAAAATATATATATTAGATTTAATATATAAATGGTTTTTTTTTTGTTTTTTTTTTTTTTTTTTTTTTTTTTGTGTGTGTGTGTGTGTGTGTGTGTGTGTGTGTGTGTGTGTGTGTGTGTGTGTGTGTGTGTGTGTGTGTGTGTGTGTGTGTGTGTGTGTGTGTGTGATTTATATATATTTTGATGGTATGATGAAAGAATAAGTATCTGGTCAACTACTGAGAGGGGGGGTGAATCGGTAGATAGAAAAATTGATACAAACTTCACCAATCTCAAAAATCAATCTCTCGAAGTAAACTTAGAACTATCAATGTAATAGCACTGTCAAGATAAAAACTCATAAGATAAATCGGTTGACTGTTACAACAAATTAACAGTAAATAACTTCAAACTCATAAACATCTAAATGATTTTTCATATGTCAACAGACTTCATTTCTCAATGCTTCCAGTTATCATAACTTATCAAAGTAGTTAAGTAGTTAAGTAAATCAACCACTAGAAACATAAGCACAAAAACATTCACCACTTGACACAAATATTTTTGACGTGGAAATCCAAATGGGAAAAACCACAGTGAGATGAGACTCACAAGATAACTATCTAAACTCTTCTGAAGTTTGCCCTGTTAGGAGCCTAGCCTGTTAAAGATTTATAAAAGTCTCGTTAAGAACTAATCCTATTAGGAATCACCTGATTAAGGGATTGACTACAATGCCTTGTTAGAAGCAATACCCTGTAAAGAGTAACCTCGGTAGAGGATTTGAAAATCCAAGCTAATGAATCAGGATTTGAATAGTACCAAGCTTGTTAGAGCTTACCCGGTTAGAGGATTTCAATTCTGCTATAATTGTTAGAAAATAACAGGAATTTGTTGATCTATCTAAATAGCACTACACTTGCTTGATCAGATCCATTTCATGCTCCTATCTGCCTTTACTCAAACCGCAAATACACCATCTGGTTTGGCAACCACACACTCAACTGATCTTTGCTAACTCTTTGCCAACTCATTAAACTAAACAACTCCATCGACCTTATAAACAAATCAATTAGGTCGGTAACACAACAAAAACCTAACTCTCATAGAGAGTACAAACAAGTCAGTTCAAGTATGACCATTGGATTATATAGCAATCTCTACACATGAATCAAGAAAACCTTGATCTCTCCTTGATCACCGCTTCATCGAACTTAGTAACTCATCACGTGCTTTCCATTATATGCAATACATTTTCTCATTCCCTAGACAAAAATCGTTACAACAGTTCACCATAATCACTTGAAATTGTCTTCATATAATAATCATACGTGTCATAACCATTGCCGCTCATCATCATATCATAAACCAATATAACCAATTCACCAAACTTAATTGGTTAGGGTTTATAAAAAACAATAGGTAGGGTTTACCGGTTACCGATTCAACTCTCAAATACTTCCTACCGGTTACCATTTCCTTCACTTGTTCATCCAACGGGTTACAAAAAAATATTACAACAATATCGACAATATCATTACCGATTAATTGACATCAATGACAACATAACATATCATTAATGCAATCTTCATGCAAATGCCAATAATCTCCCCCTTTGGCAGTGATGGCAATACAAATATCAATATATTGATTGTTGTTGTGATTGTGAATAGGAATCATGGTTTACAATACCAAGTATTCACCATGCTCTCCATGTCTTCAGCTTGAAAATGGTTCTTCTTCCCATAATCAAATAATTCTTCTCCCCCTTTGACAGCAATGCCAAATTGAAAGTAAAACATGTAATGTCAAATTTCACTGTGCAACATCAACAATCTGCAACTTGATGCTCCCCCTATGGAATAACTCCACTTCTACACCAATCCTTCTATAAGATTCTGCAAGTAGCTCTGGGACTGATGTAATCTACATCATGCTTAACTGACCTCATGAAGAGGGATAACCCCTAGTTGACTTGTAAGATACTCAAAAGTAGTCTTAGGCAGAGGTTTAGTAAAAATATCTGCAAGCTGCTCCTTGGTAGAAACATGCTCCAAGATCACATCTTTACTCTATACTTTTTCCCTTAAGAAATGATACTTCAATTCAATATGCTTAGTTTGTGCATGCAAAATAGGGTTCTTGGAAATATTTATGGCATTTGTATTATCACATAAAATCTTTATAGGTTCTAAAATATTCATCTTAAAACCTTCTAAAATTTTCCTCATCCAGATAGCCTGAGTACAATTCATGTAAGCTGCAACATACTCAGCTTCAGCAATAGATTGGGAAGTGCAACTCTGCTTCTTACTACTCCATGAAACAAGTCTTCCTCCAAGAAAAATTTCTCCACTGGCTGTGTTTTTCTGGTCATCAACATTTCCTACCCAATCTACATTTGTGTACACCTTCAAGTCAAAATTTCCTCCATATGGATACCATAATCCATAGTCAACAGTACCTTTCAGATATCTAAAAATTCTCTTGGTTGCTATCAGATGTGTTTCCTTAGGATTCTTCTAGAATCTAGCAACTATGCCAACGGCATGAGCTATGTATAGTCTGCTATGAAAAACAGTGTAATTTTCCAATTATTGACATGTATTCCTTCTCATCAATAGATGTGGATTCATCTTCCTTATAAAACTTACAACCTGTAACCATTGGTGTCCCAACTGGTTTATAGTCACTCATGCCAAATGTCTTCAAGACCTCTTTCACATACTTAGACTGTGTGATGAAAATACCATTCTTCATTTGTTGTATTTGCAAGCCTATGAAAAAATTTATTTCTCCCACTAAATACATTTCAAACTCATTTTTTAATTCATCTGTCAAGCATGTCATCATTACCTCCAAATATGATATCATCTACAAATACTTCGCTGGCCAATAATTTATCTCCTTCAGATTTGAGATATATATTACTATCATCACTGGTTCTTAAAAACCCTATCTACATCAGATGTCTATTAAGCCTTTCATACCATGCCCTCGATGCCTGCTTTAATCCATATAAAGCCTTATGCAATCTGCATACCATGTCTTTCTTATCAGTCAAAGCATAACCATCTGATTGCTCAATGTATACTTCTTCTTCCAGTATCCCATTCAAAAATGTTGACTTAACATCCATCTAGCATACCTTGAATTTCTTGTGTGCTGCAAATGCAAGTAAAGTTCTGACACCTTCCAGTCTTGCCACTGGTGGAAAAGTCTCACCATAATCTTCTCCTTCCTCTTGTGCATAACCTTTGCAAACCAACCTATCTTTGTTGTGAACTACAACACCATCTTCATTCAACTTGTTCCTAAATACCCACTTAGTACCTATCACATTTTTATTTGCTGGTCAGGGTACTAGGGTCCATGTGTTGTTGTAAAGCGGAAAATCGAACCCTAGGTGTTCCCCCACTCCAAGGAGAGAGAAAGGAGGTCACTAGGATTGACGATTTTCACTTAGGAGAGACTTTACATTCAAAAGAGGGGTTGAAACTCACAAGATCCAATCCCACACAATGCAATATTGAATTCTAAATGAGTTTCAAGGGTTGAGACAGCAAGGATACCCTCTTTTGTAAAGAATGTAGATAGAAGGATTGAACTAGGAGTGTATGTAAAAGTAGGAAAGATTCGCTTGTAGATAGAGATAGGGACACGGGATGAAGCTGCAGACCTGAAATTAGCAGTAAAATGTCAAGATGATGTTGTCCTGCAAGTTTGAGCGAAAGTTGACGGGACGATGGCGCTCGGAGTGCACACGGTCCTCCGAAAAATCCGCGAAACGAAGGGGGATCTGTTCGTCTCTGCACAAGGATTCTAGATCTTCAATTACAGCTGCGTACCTACAACCTACACACAGAAAAGAGAGGATGATTGGGGGGTTACGGATTAGGGGTTTTCCTTCAGGTCAAACCCCGGTTTTGGAATTAACCAAGAAATGAGAATGTTGTAAATGTAAGTGTTTGTAATGTAATCAAGTATTGATACCTTGTTGTAAGAATGTTTGTATTCTTACATGCGAAGGTGTAATGATGTTGTATGTTGTATGTTGTAGGTGATCTCCTCTTCAATGGTTGAATCCTTGTCTTGAATGCAACACCTAGCCTTGAATGGAGACCTAGAATGCTCAATTGCTTGAGGGAATGCTTGAATGTTTGAATGTTTGCCTATCGCTTCCGCCTCTTGCACACATATGTTCTCCCACCCCCTTTCTGGGAGGGGAAATGTAGTTTATATACTTGTCAATTAGGGTTAGGAGACTGATTTTTCCGACCTTAGGCTGACCTAGGAGCATTATTTTCCAAATTGCAAACTTGAAGACCCGATGCCCAACAAGAGACCGGGCCCAAAATAGGGCCAGGGACCAGGGCACTGGGCGCCATGGTCCTGAGGGACCAGGGTGCTGGGCACCATGGTCCTGAGGGACAAGGGTGCTGGGTGCCATGGTCCCACCTCCCGGGATAGCAGGGTGCAAGGAGGATCAGGCCAAGGTGCAGAAAGATGCAGTTTTTGATGTCGTAAACAGGTTTCGGGGTCTCCATTCAGGTTCAACGTTGTGCCACCATCATGAAGACCCAAATTCAGTCGAAATTGCAAGTGTCACAATTTTACGACACTACATTTAGCCCCCACTTTAGCGGGAGTATAAGCGTATGCCCATACTTCCGGTAAAGTACAAGGAAACAACATTGAAAAACTTTCACCACGTCAAGGAGGCAAGATACACCAAGCCCCCAGTGGACTAAGGATCTTACGACTTCGATTGACAAAGTAAAAGGGAAGATCATGAGGGAGAACCATGACTATCAGTAGTAAGGTTCCCTCACTATGAGTCATGCAAGAAAAATACCAAAAATTTTCAAGGCAAAGTTAAGTTCGCCAAGAAATTTTCAAGAATCTTGAAGAGATATGAACGGAGTGTATGCCCCCTACGTTAAAGTGATCGTACATGCCTCATCGGGGGTGATTGCTTTAAGGTAGTGATACACATAAGAAATGAGAAGGGAAAGGAGCATGTTATCACAAAGATTTAGCCCCCAAGTGTGAGATAAACCCAAGGATAATAGACACAAAACACAAAGCACGAGGTGACTTCGCTTTCCTTGGGGTTAGTATGTTGTATGATAATTCATGTATATCATATGTATGTATGCATAATTGTTCTTCATTCCCCAATCAAGGAAGGTCACCTAGAAGAAGGGAACACATGTGTCTTTGGAGTCAACATGAGAGAGACCAAAAGAGATCTCAATGCTTTGCATCATCCTCAAGTAGACAACACTAAGGACAACAAAATAGAAGAATGAGAATAACACATAGAAGAAGTAACAAAAGAGATCAAGAGAGGAGGAGAGAGTCTGCTGTGCTAATGAACTAGTCTAGCACGTCATCCACCCCCCGATCTTGCTGATCAATATTTCGGGAAGGTAGGAAACACGCTAGAGGAGGAACATCCAACATAGTAGATGGAGCTATCACAAGATCCAAACAAGGGCTATGTTCATGTTCCAAGCCACGTTGTTCTTGTCTAGGAGCTAGGATAAGTGCTTTAGAAAATTCCTTAGATAAATGGTTATCAATATCAACGTATTCATATTCACTATCAGAAGAAAGAGAAGTAACATTTTCATCATGAATAACATTTTCATCTATATCATCATCAAGATTTATAAAAATAGGATCTTTAACTCGCACAGGATCAAAACCATCATGCATCTTATGTTTAGGAAATTTTGGCTCAATTTTCGGCTGAGGAGAAAATGGAATAATACTAGCTGAAGGTGTTTTTGGGGATTGCAAAGTTTGGGAAACAGCTACACGAGCTCTAAGACGACGCTTTCGTTGGTGTTCACACGCAGAACGATTTCGTCTAGTCTTAGTAGGAAGTTGAGAAGATTGAGGAGGAGGAATGTTCTCATCCTTATCACTTGAGTGTTTAGGTTGTGGTCTCTTAGGTTGGACAATAGGAGAAGAGGAAGGTCTCTTCTCTCTATAAGAGGAAGGACGAGGAACTGCTCCATATAAAGGAGGAATATTTGGTTTAGGAAGGAGACCAAGTCCATCATGACGAGGAGGTATAGGTCTACTTTTAGAAAGTATATTTGACATAGACATAGTCACATCCATAGGGATGGGTTGGGAATCTTCTTGAGAAAAGACATTAGTTTTATCTTTCAAAGGAAGAACTTCCTTCTCAAGATTGATGGGAATATCAAGTTTGGGTGTTCTAGGTTCACTTAGAGATAGGATCATATCTTTTTTCCACTTTTGATAAGATTTGAAAAGATGATCACTTTGCGGTGGAAGAGATTGAAATTGTTTAGGCCAAAAATAATCAATAGGAACGCTAGAAGTTCTTTCAGCTGGTTTAAAGAGACTATGATTGACAGTAACAACTTCGCCATTATGGGGAAATTTCACACACTTGTGAATAGGAGAAGCAATAGCTTTCATGGAAGAGAGCCAAGGATAGCCTAGCTTCACACGAAATTGTTCGGATGATGGAATAATAGCAAATCTCACATCAAGGGATTTGTTATGGACCTCAATAGGTAATGTAATAGAACCAATTGTAGAAGAAGAAAATGCATCAAATAATTTCACAACCACATTTGTTTTGTCATAGATCACTTGATTCAATTGCAAAGTAAAAAGAAATTCTTCAGTAATGACGTTAACCATGCAAGAAGGATCAATAAGCACTCCACGGCAAGGTGTATTCTTCACTTTTGCAACTATATATAAAGGACCATCAGGTGCCCTGATAGTTCCACTAGAATCAAATGTGATGGAAGGCTCTTTAGGGATTTTCTGCTGCTCTACAAAGTTAACCACATTCGGGGTCATAGACACAAGACCATCAGGTGAGAAAGAGGAATCATTAGTCTCAATCACATTAGAGGTATGAGAAGGTAATGGATCAGTAGAAATCTTAAGATTTTGGTTAGGAAGAGCTACAGATGTGTTGCCTTTATCATTCACACCTAAAACAAAGATAGTATTATTATCAATCAAATCTTGAATTTTACCCTTTAAAGCAAAACATTTTTCAGTATCATGCCCAGGTTGATGATGAAATTGACAAAAAGATTTGTTATCAAAATAGGGTGAATTAATCTTTGCAGGATCTATTTTCTTTATAGGAGGGAGAGTAAGCACATTTTGTTCCAATAACTTATTCATAATACTATGCAATGATTCATTCAAAGGAGTAAACTCTCTTTCTTTCTTGAAAAACTTAGAAATAGGAGGCACACCTGATGCTGCATTCACATTGTTGTTGGTGATGTTTTCATTGAACTTAATGAACCCTCTGTTCGGTTTAAACTTCCCAAATGGTTGTTGACTACTATCACCCTTATCACTCGGAACCATAGGATTTGCTTGTTCCATTTGGCTCACAGTCAGTTGATAATTGTGAAGAGTTGCACACAACTGTTGGAAAGAAGTAAACTCAGAAAACAGAAGTTTTTCTCTAATATCTTTTTGTAAATTAGAAATAAAGATTCTTTGAATATCATTGTCAGGTACTACAAAAGAAATTTGAGCACACAAATGCTTATATCTACCAATGAAATCAGTCACTTTTTCTTTAACACCTTGTTTACAATGCATTAAATCAATCAAAGTAACTTTAGGACTTATATTGTTTTGAAATTGTTGAATAAAAGAATTTGCAAGTTGTTGGAAAGAAGTAATAGAATAGGAAGGCAATGAGCAATACCATTGTAGAGCCTTATCTCTTAATGTTCTAGTAAACAGTTTTGCAAGCAACCTTTGGTCATGAGCAAAATCAGTACATATTGTTTGAAAGGTCTTAACATGTGTTAGAGGATCACCTTTACCATTATAAAGCTCCAACTGCGGGATTTCAACATGTTTAGGGGGATAGCTCGAACAATGTCAAGAGAAAGTGGGCTCGCAACATCAAATGTGGGCATACTAAACTTAGATTGATTCATAGAGGCAATTTGTTGTTGTAAAGAAGAGACAGTTTGTGCAAGATTGTTAATGGTCACTTCAGTCTAAGAGTTCATATTAGACATGTTAGATTGTGATGGAGGTATTATGTTATTGAAAGAAGGTAATGATTGAGAGTAAGGTGGTGGGACACTATGATAGTTAGTCATAGGAGATGATTGGAAAGAAGGAACACTACAAGGAGGAATAGAATGGTTAAATGAATTGCCCCCTTGCGTCATGTTCATTTGTGGAGATGTAATAGGGACACTCATTGAAGGAATGAATGAAGAAGTCGAATTGAATTAAGGAAAAGGGTTGGTTGAAGAAGAAGGATTGCCCCCATGACTGGTGATCATAGGTGGAATGTTTTGTATTGAAGTAGTCATTATGTTTGATGTAAAAGTAGGTATACTAGCAATAGAAATTGTCAAAGGAATAGAATGATTGACTTGAGTAGGAGGTTGTGTATAACCTAAAGTTTCGGCGCAACTCTTCATAGGCATCACATTCGAATCCACGATGTGTGCAATACTACGCAAAATATCAATTCCATTCTTATCACTTTGAACCATACATTTTAGACCCTCAATTAATGAAAGAGCTTGACTATCGGGGTATTCTTGAGACATCCATTGCTGAAAATCATCAAATTGGTTATCCAATTTCGAAAGTTGTTCTATAGAAACCTCATGGAGAGCTTCTTCATCATTAAGAGGATTAGAGGAATTACACATGTCCTCGTTACAAAGGCCATTCGAATTAGGTTTCATCTCCTCGATAATTAAACCTTGAAAAGACTTAATTCTAAGGATTCATCTAATGAGAATAGTGTAAGTAGGGCTTATTGTTGTAAAACTCATGCACTAGAGGGAGAAAGAAAATTTTGAATTTTGAAAAAATAAAGTTGGCAAAATTGAACAATGAGATAATGATTATCCAATTTGAACTTTGTGAAAGAAGAGGGAAACACAACTTCCAAGAAAGGTAGGCACAATTGAAAATTAGGGCCAAGGGGGTAGCACTTAATTTTAATTGTTATCTTGAAAATTGAAATCTTGAATTTTGAATTTATTTTCGAATTTAGAGGTAGCAAATTTCAATAAAATCAGCCAATCTCCTAGATTTAAGCTGTTAAATGCAATCATGACAATCTCCCGAAATTTCAGAAAAAATGTCGAGGACCGTGGCGAACGGAGTGCACACGGTCCTCGCAACTTTTTTCAAAATTTTCAGGGATGAAAGTTATGATGATTTTAAAGCTAATCTAAAAAAATTGAGTGATTTTACGATCTGTAGATAGGCCAAATTAAAGTTGCAATCTCAAAATTGAACCCTACCAAGATTGTTGAAAAATGCAAAATTTGAATTTTGAAAAAGAGAGGGAAACTGAAATTTTGAATTTTATGATTTTAGAGGGAATACTAAAAGCAATGCAAACTTTGAAATTTAAAAGTTGACTCAATTTCATTTAAAATTCAATTTTGAAAGCGGAAATCAAAGTTGTTGCAATTAAACACTTAATTTCAAAAGTCACAAATTGCAGAAATTTGAATAAAGCATTGAAACTTCGAATGAATGCCAACACACTTTTCAGATTTAGGACAGTAAGAAACACAATTTTAACACAAAATTTCAATTTCAACCATTTTTTAATGATTAAAAGCCTTAATCCAAGCAATCACTAGACCAGCTTTGACTTTAATTTTGAAAGTGTTAGAATTGATGAAATCAGCCAAGATTCTGGATTCTAGCAGAAAAATACAGTAAGATCTAGCTCCCAAAATTTCGTAAAATATGTCGGGGACAATGGCACTCGGGGTGCACCCGGTCCTCGCAACTTTTTTCAAAATTTTCAGGGATGAGAGATATTATGATTTTGTTGCAGAATCCAAAGTTACAGCCGATTTGGAGGTGTTTTGATCAGTGAAATCATTGGTCAAATGTTGAATCAAGAGGGTTTTAAAAATTAGGGTTTCGACACTTAACCACTTAATTTTCAGAATTAAAGCACAAATATGAATTGACAATTTGCAATAGAAGGGTAGATCTGAAACAAGCATTCACAATTAAACATTTCACAAGCTCAATTACTAAAAAGAAAATTTAGGGTTTTTATGCCATTAACCTCTAAAATTTGCAAAAGATCAAACATGGAAATGTAATTAAGGAAGCCAATTTTTCAGATCTAACCATGAATAATTAGAATTAGGATGTTCACATCAGGTTCACCAAAATGTAAAGCGGAAAATCGAACCCTAGGTGTTCCCCCACTCCAAGGAGAGAGAAAGGAGGTCACTAGGATTGACGGTTTTCACTTAGGAGAGACTTTACACTCAAAAGTGGGGTTGAAACTCACAAGATCCAATCCCACACAATGCAAGATTGAATTCTAAATGAGTTTCAAGGGTTGAGACAGCAAGGATACCCTCTTTTGTAAAGAATGTAGATAGAAGGATTGAACTAGGAGTGTATGTAAAAGTAGGAAAGATTCGCTTGTAGACGGAGATAGGGACACGGGATGAAGTTGTGGACCTGAAATTAGCAGTAAAATGTCGAGATGATGTTGTCCTGCAAGTTTGAGCGAAATTTGATGGGACGATGGCGCCCGGAGTGCACACGGTCCTCCAAAAAATCCACGAAATGAAGGGGGATTTGTTCGTCTCTGCACAAAGATTCCAGATCTTCAATTACAGCCGCGTACCTACAACCTACACACAGAAAAGAGAGGACGATTGGGGGGTTAGGGATTAGGGGTTTGCCTTCAGGTCAAACCCTGGTTTTGGAATTAACTAAGAAATGAGAATGTTGTAAATGTAAGTGTTTGTAATGTAATCAAGTATTGATACCTTGTTGTAAGAATGTTTGTATTCTTACATGCAAAGGTGTAATGATGTTGTATGTTGTATGTTGTAGGTGATATCCTCTTTAATGGTTGAATCCTTATCTTGAATGCAACACCTAGCCTTGAATGGAGACCTAGAATGTTCAATTGCTTGAGGGAATGCTTGAATGTTTGAATGTTTGCCTATCGCTTCCGCCTCTTGCACACATATGTTCTCCCACCCCCTTTCTAGGAGGGGAAATGTAGTTTATATACTTGTCAATTAGGGTTAGGAGACTGATTTTTCTGACCTTAGGCCAACCTAGGAGCATTATTTTCCAAATTGCAAACTTGAAGACCCGATGCCCAACAAGAGACCGGGCCCAAAATAGGGCCAGGGACCAAGGCGCTGGGCGCCATGGTCCTGAGGGACCAGGGCACTGGATGCCATGGTCCCACCTCCTGGGACAGCAAGGTGCAAGGAGGATCAGGCCAAGGTGCAGAAAGATGCAGTTTTTGATGTCGTAAACAGGTTTCGGGGTCTCCATTCAGGTTCAACGTTGCGCCGCCATCGTGAAGACCCAAATGCAGTCAAAATTGCAAGTGTCACAATTTTACGACGCTACAGTTGTTCTTCTCAATTTGATCTAATTTTTCCTCCATAGCTTTAACCTTAATTATCATCACCAAATGCTTCCTTAGCAGTTCTTGGTTCAATAGTGGAGATCATGCAAGAATTCTCTCTTATTCTTCTTCTGGTTAGTACTTCAACATCCTTATCCCCAATAATCTGTTCGGGATTGTGATTCAGTCTCACATATCTTGGAATAACATGATCATTATCTTCAGGTTCAACTTCTTCATTAGCATCATCTTCTTCTGAATTTATATGTTCCAATTGAACTGGTACATCAATATTTTCTTTGTCGGTTTCAAATTTCATAGTTTCTAGTTCAAAAAATAAAATGCAAGGATCCTCATCCTTTTTCTTCAAACTGGTTTCTTCTGAGACTTCAAGATATTCATCTCTCGAACATCAACACTCTCAATAATTCTCTGTGTTCGGTTGTTAAAACACTTGTAGGCCTTACTCTTGGTGGAATAGCGAAGAAATATACCTTCATCACTTTTAGCTTCAAATTTACTAATATAATCACCTCTCCTAATAAAACATTTGTTTCCAAATATCTTGAAATAACTAACATTAGGTGATCTTCCATACCAATATTCATAAGGAGTCTTGACCTTACCTCTTTTTACCAAAATCTGGTTCATAGTGTAGACAGTTGTGCTGAGAACTTCTCTCCAGAAAGTTTTTGCTACACCTCCTTGTATCAACATCGTTCTAGAAGCTTCAACAATTGACCAGTTGTTTCTCTCTATGATACCATTTTTTCGTGGTGTCCTCAGTGGAGAAAGATGTTGTTTGATACCATTTTCTTCACAATACCTAGTGAAATCCTTAGAAGTAAATCCATCGCCTTGATCTTTCCTCAGACATTTTATCTTCTTACCGCTCTCCTTCTCTGTTAAGGCCTCGAATTCCTTGAACTTTCCAAAAGCTTTAGTCTTATCCTTCAAGAATGTGACCCACATCATCCTTGAGCAATCATCAGTGAAGATCGTAAAATGTTTGTCACCTTGAATACTTTTTGTCCTTATTGGTCCACAAAGATCTATATGAGCCAAATCTAACAAATGTTCCGCTGAAAAAGATTTTCTCTTGAAAGTTGAGGATGTCATCTTTCCTAACTAACATTCTTTGCATAGAACATTAACTGGTTTGTCCAACTAAGGCAATCCTCTCATTGTCTTGGAGTTACTCAATTTAAAAATGTTATCAAAGTTTATATGACAAAATCTCCTATGCCAAAGCCAACTATCATCTATCTCTACAATTAAACAATTTTGTTGACTCTAGGATTAAGGTGAAACAAGTTACCTTTAGTTTGCTTCTCAGTTGCAATCAATTCACCTTTGCTGTTGTAGATTTTGCACATACCATTCTTAAACTCCAAAGGGTATCCTGTGTCATTGAGTTGTGCCACACTCAAAATATTATGCTTTAAACCTTCAACCCAATAGACATCATCTGCACTTCTCTTTCCACTAAGAGAAATAGTTCCCTTACCTTTAACCATGCAGGGTGAGTTGTTACCAAATTTTACCTCTGCCATCAAATTCCTTCAAAGAAACAAATTTTCTCTGATCACCAGTCATGTGATGTGAACAACCACTATCAATGATCCAACCATCAAAGTTATTCATCCTGGATACTAATGCCTTCTGGTCTAATATATCTTCTTCAATGGCTACAAACACAATGTCTTCATTAGCATCACCATCAAATTCTTCATCAGTGATACCACCATCAACAATAATAAGACAATATCTTTTGCCTTTACCCTTATACTTTTTGAATTCCTCTCATTTGTGCTCATTATCACCATTAGGATAGTTAGCAGCTATGTGTCCAATCTTGTTGCATGCAAAATATTTCAAAGGTAATTTAGCTCTATATTTACATGTACGTCTAGGAAGCCGCTTGGAGAACAATGCTTAAAACCTAACTAAATTGTCTTCATCATCAGCTTCTCTACTGGATCTGGATTCATAACTATGACTAGCATCTCTACTTTTCCTCATAGATGGGTTAGAAATAGAAGCTCTAAATGCAGACTTAGATTTTTGTACACTACCAACATAACCATTTAATTCAAAAGCAATAAGCTTGCCAATGATGGAGTCAAGAGTTACCTTAGTTTTGTCAATGGACTTCAGCTCCTAAATAGTTGTAACTCGGATAGCGTAGACCAGTAGCAGGGTTCTCAGTACCTTACTGATCATTGTGTAATCTTCCACTTTACCTCATGCACTCTTAATTTCACCAACTATCTCCTTTATCCTTTGACCATACTGGTGGATATCCTCACCTTCATCCATCCACATATCATCAAATTTTCCTCTTAGACTCTCTTCTTTAGCATTCTTAACATATTCATCACCGCTATAAATCTCTTCAAGTTTTTTCCATACCTCATATACAGTCTCTAGACCATGAACATCTACATACTCTACATCAGATAAAGAACTGATAATGGCCTCTAATGCTTGATTATTTTCTTGTTTCTCTTTCTTCTGATCATCAGTCAACATCCCAATAGGTGCAACATATTTAATATCGACATGTTCCCAATATTGGCTTCCCAGACTCTTGATATAAATTTTCATTGTGTCACTCCATATCCTATAGTTCTCTCTATTAAACTTCAGACCTTCTTTCTTCATCATAATTTGCAATATCTTTACCTCAAGTTGTTAGGCTTAGACCTTAGAGGACCTGATAAGCTCTGATACCAATTGATGGTATGATGAAAGAATAAGTATCTGGTCAACTACTGAGAGGGGGCAGTGAATCAGTAGATAGAAAAAAATTTACAAACTTCACCAATCTAAAAAATCAATCTCTCAAAGTAAACTTAGAACTATCAATGTAATACCACTGTCAAGATAAAAAATCATAAGATAAACCGGTTGACTGTTACAACAAATTAACAGTAAATGACTTCAAACTCATAAACATCTAAATGCTTTTTCATGTGTCAATAGACTTCATTTCTCAATGCTTCTAGTTATCATAACTTATCAAAGTATTTAAGTAGTTAATTAAATCAACCATTACAAACATAACCACAAAAACATTGACCACTTGACACAAATATTTTTGACGTAGAAACCCAAATGGGAAAAACAATGGTGAGATGAGACTCACAAGATAACTATTTGAACTCTTCTGAAGTTTGCCCTGTTAGGAGCCTAGCCTGTTAAAGCTTTACAAAATTCCTATTAAGAATTGATCCTGTTAGGAATCACCTGGTTAAGGGATTGACTAAAATGCCTTGTTAGAAGCAATACCCTATAAGGAGTAACCTCGGTAGAGGATTTAAAAATCCAAGCTAATGGATCACCTTGTTAGAGGATTTGAATAGTACCAAGTTTGTTAGAGCTTACCCAGTTAGAGGATTTCAATTATGTTGTAATTGTTAGAAAACAACAGGAGTTTGTTGATTTGTCTGAATAGCTCTACACTTGCTTGATCAGATCCATTTCATGCTCCTATCTGCCTTTACTCAAACTGCAGATACACCATCCAATTTGGCAACCACACGCTCAACTGATCTTTGCTAACTCTTTGCCAACTCATTAAACTAAACAACTTCATCGACCTTATAAACAAATCAATTAGGTCGGTAACACAACAAAAACCTAATTCTCATAGAGATTACAAACAAGTCGGTTCAAGTATGACCATTGGATTACATAGCAATATCTACACATCAATCAAGAAAACCTTGATCGCTCCTTGATCACCACTTCATCGAACTTAGTAACTCATCACACGCTTTGCATTATATGCAATACATTTGCTCATTCCCTAGACAAAAATCATTACAACAGTTCACCATAATCACTTGAAATTTTCTTCATACAATAATCATACGTGTCATAAAACATTGTTGCTCATCATCAGATCATAAACCAATATAACCAATTCACCAAACTTAATCGGTTAGGGTTTATCAAAAACAATAGGTAGGGTTTATCGGTTACCGATTCAACTCTCAAATTCTTCCTACCGATTACAGTTTCCTTCACTTGTTCATCCTAGTGGTTACAAAACAATATTACAACAATATCGACAATATCATTACCGGTTAATTGACATCAATGAAAACATAACATATCATTAATGCAATCTTCATGCAAATGCCAACATATTTGTGTTATGATTCATTGTGATTAAGATATGTTGGGTAAATTTTTTAAATGGATAGAGCATTATTGTTTGACTATTGTTAACTGAATTAGCAAAATGATTATCAATGAATGGTGAATTTTGGAAACGGTGAATTTTGGAAACTTCAAAACCTAGAAACCTTGGTCAATTTTGTGTTTCAAATGAAAGAGAAAAATGCATTGTTATTCTAGATTAGCGAAGGTGTCTATTTTATTCTTACTATCTTTGCATTTAATTTTAAACTGCAAGTCCTTAGTTGCAAATGGAATTAGGTGTTTTCATGTGGTCATTTTCATTGGTTGATCATGTGAGTTGATTGAGTTTTGTCAGTTGGTTTAGTTTAAGTGCAAGGGCTTGTATGGCCAAGTTTTTTTCATTGTCTTGAACCGCGTTGTGGAACTTCATTTTGGTACATTGGTTTTGGAGTTCGTTTGGGACATTTTTTTTTAGTGTCATAAGGGAGAGTGGCTTTTGAGTGGGGGTCATGCCTAAAGAGGTTAGCAAGATAACCCCTAAAAAAGTTGTATAAGTAAGTGATAATCTAATAATATATTAGGGGGTTGGGTAGCTAAAACATTAAGTAAGATAATTGTACCTTTCTCATGGTTGAGTGGTTGTACAGACTCAAGATGTAGTGAGAAGGCCTGGAATGGAAAACCAACAACCTTTTCCTCATGAAGGATTGTTTGGGTCCACGTGAGACTTGGATGGGGACGGGGGTTCGGGAGAGGTTACCAGGATAACCCAGGATGGGAGTCGGGACCTATGGAGGCCTGCTAGGATAACCATACCAAGCTATGTGATGAAACTCTTCTATTATGGTCACTAGTGTGTAGCCTTGTTGGTATCACCTAATTTTTGTTGTGGAGTCATTTTCTGTGATTTTATGTTTTATGTGAGTTTCTGATGTTTTGTTTCGACCATGTGTGTGCATACCTCATAGGTTTCTAGTGGGTCTTATTTCTATCTCCTATCATGGTGGGGTGGTTCTTTTTGAGCCACATGATCGGGTGGTAGTTCCACTTTCCATTGAGTGTGTTTGTTCCTTCTTGTGGGAGTTAGCTTCATAGGTGTTCCAGTTGCTCTTGGATTCAAGTGTCTTGTTATTCCAGTTGGATTGTATTTGTTATTTTGGATATTTCCTTGTATATCATGGACCTTATATGGTCAATTGTAATTATTTGATATGTATGCCTTCATGGCAAGATATAAATTGTAATGTAAACATTATGTGATTATATGAGACTTGGTGATTTTGTGAAATGTAATGTTATTTATATATTATGATGCAAAACAAATGTATGAATGGAAATTAAATGTTAAATACATATGTTTTATTAGAATATCAGATGTAATGTAATGGAAAGAATCCTCTTGAATGAAACTTAGACATGTTAATAATATTTCATACTATTGGATAAATTAACCATTGGTTAAATGTAATTATGTTTTTTATGTTAAATCGTCTTAGTTGGATTAATTAGTGATAAGAAATGTTTAGTTTAAATCATGTTAACCAAGTTGGGAAACCCTTTAGGTGTTAAGTAAGTCTTTCGTTGTGTAATGTTAACTTAATTCATCATTAAACTTATTAAAGTTTTAAAAAAAATATATTTACACTCTTTCTAAGTGTTTTAGTTTAATCCCTTCAAGGTTTCCTGGTGGGGCTTTACAATTGGTATCAGAGCACAAGTTTCAACACTGGGTACTCTAGTTTTTAATTGAGCCCATTCAACTAAACTTATTGCTAAGTCTTAGTGTGTGTGTGTTTCCCTTGTTAGTATCCTTGTTGTAGATCTAAACTTTTGCTCTTGTGTTGTTGTTAGGATCATGGCTGGGAAAGGTAAAGGTCATGGTCGCGATCATGATTGTGGTAGAGGTAGGGTTCATGGTCATAATGCAAGTCTTTAGAGTCTTTCACCGCAGACTACTCATGAGAGTGTTGAGCAGGTTTAGTCAATTCACCAGAGTGAGCATAGGGAGATTAGTCAGCATAGCGAGCAACATATTGTTCAGCAGGTCCCCGAAAGGGAGGAGCTGTGGCAGATGTTCTAGGAGGTAATGGCTCGACTTGTTCCTAGACCTGAGGCCAAGAAATAGGAAAATGTTCAATATGGGGAATCCCACCTCCGGGATCATGTGGAGAGAGAGAGAGAGATCTCCTAGGAGGAGAGAGGTTGTAGTGGACTAGGAGGTAGTAGTCATTGGTCATATGAGGGATTTGTTGAGATCCCGTCCTCCTACTTTTCATGGTTCGGGAAGTGAACTTGAGGCTGATACCTAGCTCATAGACTTGGATAGGTGTTTCGCCATGCATTTGTATGGTAGTAACACCAAGGTGAGGTGCGCTATTATGCATCTCAGGAATTTCGCTTCTACTTGGTGGAGGCTAGAGGAGTAGAGGATCAGTGTGGACATTGGTACAGTGTCATGGGAGCTGTTTTTAGAGAGATTCAGAACTGGATTTCTCTCAGTACAATGGAGAGAGTGTCTCATGAATGAGTTTCATGAGTTACACCAATTGGGCATGATTGTTGACCAGTATAAGCGCAGATTTTATGAGCTCAAATAGTATGTCGATATTGGTAATGATGAGGCGATGTTAGTAAAGCATTTCATGAGAGGTCTTAACAACCACATCAGTAGAGGAGTACAAGTATTTGAGCCTTCATTAGTTGAGTTAGCTGTGGTGAAAGACAGGCTAGTAGAGTAGAATATTTCACGTGCACGCGGTGGTCAACTAGAGGTATAGATTGGCAGTGCACCTTTCAATGGATCTGGGACTAGGGGTAATCAGTCTCAAGTTGTTGCACCATATAAGAGTTTTCATACACCCACTAAGGGTGGTTAGTAGTAGCAAAAATTTTAGTCTAGGCCGAAATAGTTTCAGGGTCAACGTGGGGGCAATCCACAGTTTAGGAAGGACAGGAACTGGCAGAGGGCTAGACAGAGTTTTTCGAGACAATCCTCACAGAGTGCTTCTCAGGCCCCTAGTAGGGGAAGTTTCTAGCAGTCCAGTGGGCTGACTAGAGGTAGAGGCCCCAACAAGGGAGCTTGTTTCTTATGTGGCCAGTATGGCCATATAGCTACACATTTTCCATAGCATTCATAGAAGACTAGTAGTCAAAGACCGACAGTTTCAGAGCCTACAGTTGGGGATGTAGGTCATTCCCACAGAGTTTTCATTGCAGTTGATAACTACCAGGCAGAGCAAAAAAGCATGGTGATTGAGACTACAAGTGTGTTGGGTGGTGTATCTATCTTAGTACTGTTTGATTTGGGTGCTTTTGATTCCTTTACATCTTCCTCCATTGTGGAGCAGTGTCGGCTCACGTCTGCTAGATAGGCAAATAGGTGGAAAGTACAATTGGCTACTAGTTTTTGTGTGGTCATATATTCCTTCATTCTCATATGTGAGTTGGACCTAGGACCCTTTTCTACCATAGTTGATATTCGAGTCATTCCTTTGGGGTCTTATGGAGTTATGTTGGGGATGGATCGGTTAGCATCACACAATGCTAGTGTGGACTATCATCAGAAGATAGTAGAGTGTTTAGATGACCATGGCAGGAAAGTTGAGATAGTTGGGATTCCTAGACCTATATCACTTTGTATGATCTCCGCTATGCAGCTTAAGTGGTGTATGCGTTAGGGGTTCCAGCTTTTTGCAGTTTCTCTTTAGGAAATGGATGAGGAGAAAAGTAGGTAAGTTTCTCTTGATAGTCACCCTCTTCTTCAGGAGTATGTTGATGTGTTCCCTGGTGACATTCCTAGTATGCCTCTGAAGTGAGACATAGACTTTCGCATTGACTTAGTTCGTAGAGAAGAACCTAATTTGAGAGCACCATATCGGATGACCACTCAGGAGTTGAGTGAGTTGAAGTTGCAAATTGAGGAATTATTGGCCAAGGGGTTCATTTGTACTAGTGTTTCTCCTTGGGGTGTGCCAGTTATATTCATGAAGAATAAGGATGGTTCTCTTCGGTTATGCATTGACTACCAATAGTTGAATAAGGTAACCATCAGAAATTGATATCCATTGCCTCGTATAGATGATCTCTTTGATCAGGTAAAGGGAGCCAAGGTGTTCTCTAAGATTGATCTGAAATCTAGGTATCATTAGTTGTGTATTCATGATGCAGACATTCATAGGACGGATTTTCATGCCTGTTACGGTCACTATGAGTTCACAGTGATACCATTTGGGTTGAAAAACATGCCTTCAATTTTCATGAGTCGAGCATGAATGGGGTTTTCCGCACCTACCTTGATCATTTCATCCTTGTGTTCTTGGAAGATATTTTGATTTATTCTAAAACTATGGAAGAGCATGAGGTCCACTTGCGACAAGTATTGCAGTGCTTGAGGGAGAATCAAATTTATGCCAACTTGGCTAAGTGTGGTTTCTTCCAATCTGAGGTGAACTATCTTGGTCATGTGGATTCAGGAGAAGGTGTATCCATGGATCCTTTTAAGATCCAAGCCATTGTAGATTGGCCAATGCCAACTAATATTTCTGAGGTTCTGAGTTTTATGGGTTTGGTTGGATATTACTACCGCTTTGTTTAGAGTTTTTCCCAGATAGGTCACCCGATCACTTCTCTTCAGAGGAAAGGGAAGAATTTTATTTGGTCAAAACAGTGTGAGGCATCTTTTCATACCTTGAAGGAACTCCTTGTTAGTGCACCAATTTTGGCAGTTCTTGATCCATCCAGAGATTTTATGGTTTGTACAGATGCCTCTTTAGAAAGCATAGGAGCAGTGCTTATGCAGGATGGTCATGTGGTAGCCTATGAGTCTCGCAAACTCGAGGACCGTGAGCTGAACTATCATGTTCAAGATTTAGAGTTGGTAGTTGTAGTTCATGCTTTAGTCAGGTTGTGATATTTTATGTTAGGGCATCGGTTTGAGCTGCACAGTGATCATCGTAGCTTGCAGAACATTTTCACGTAGCCGATCTTGAATGCTCAACAGCGAAGATGGATGGAATTCCTCTGCGAGTATGATTTTGAAGTTCAATATATTCAGGGGAAAGAGAATGTAGTGGTAGATTCTTTGAGTCGTAGATGGCATGAGGTTGCAGCATTGTCCCTTGGGGTGGATTTGAGAGAGAGAATCCTTGGGATCCTTCCTCGATTTACCTGGGATCAAGAGGTTAGAGTTGTGACTTACACTAGAAGACCATTAGAGGGAAGATATTCTAGATATAATCTTGAGGTAGATGGTCTTCTTCGACATCTTGGGTGGATCGATGTACCTCCATTGCATGGACTTCGTACTTTGATCATGATTGAGGCCCATCATGCACCTTACTCGGCACATCCTGGTGTCAAGAAGATGCACGCAAATCTTAGACAGATATATCATTGGGCTGGAATGAAACGTGACATTGCTGATTTTGTGTTGAAGTGTTTAGAATGTCAGTGGGTAAAGGTAGAGCATCAGCACCCCACGGGGCTTTTACAGCCTAATTTGGTACCGAATTGGAAATGGGACATCATTTCCATGGATTTCATAGTCGGTTTGCTTGTTTCTTCGCATTGTCATGATGCCATCATGGTCATTGTTGACATATTGACCAAAGTTGCTCATTTTGTTCCTATTCGATCTTCTTATACAACAGCAATGGTGGCACGAGTTTTCATGGAAGATGTGGTGAGGCTTCATGGGATTCCTAGGTGGATCATTTCAGATAGAGATCCTTTATTTACTTCATCATTGTGGACCTCACTTCAACATGCTTTAGGGACCCAAACGAACTTTAGTTCAGCTTATCACCCAGAGACCGATAGTTAGACTGAGCGTGTGAATCAGGTTTTAGAGGACATGCTTTGCATGTATGTTATGGACCAGCAGTCAGGCTAGGAGGAATATCTTTATCTTGTGGAGTTTGTTATATCTTGTGAAGTTTTCTTATAACAATGGATATCATAGCTCCATAGGTATGTATCCCTTTTAGGCATTGTATGGTAGTCCTTGTCATACTCCTTTGAGTTGGGATCGATTAGAGGATAGGGTGCGTATAGGACCGGATATGCTTCGAGAGATGGAGCAGCGGGTTGAGCAGATTCATGAGAATTTGGTAGTAGCACAAGATAGGCAGAAGAAGTGTGTCGATGCTCACAAAGTGGATAGTCAGTTTTCTGTTGGTGATCATGTATTCTTGAGACTGTGTCTGCAAAAGAGTCTAATTCATTATGAAAAGGGTTCTAAGTTGGCACCTCACTTTGTTGTCCCTTTTGAGATCCTTGAGAGGATAGGACATGTTGCCTATCATGTTGCCTTGCCACCAAGCCTATCTTGCATCCATGATGTTTTTCATGTTTCTCTTCTTAGACCTTATCATCTTGATGTGACCCATATTCTTGATTGGAATGCATTGCAAGTCGAGGACAAGCATCTTTCCATGGAGCCCGTGTGCATTCTACAGCATCGGGGTTTGACCCTCAGGGGTCATACCATTGACCAGGTAAGGGTCCTATGGGAGCCAAATGATGAGACCTCGACTACATGGGAGGATGGAGCGAAGATGAGAGAGCTTTACCCTTTTCTATTTTAGGCTTCCAGGAGTAAGCCTAGTTTTGGGGGGGAGGATGTAGTACCCCACCCTCGATCAGGGTTTTTAGATACTTATTTTTACTATCAGTGGATATTAGTGGATACATTATATGGTGATGTTTTACTCTGATAATATGTTATGTTGTGTTATACTTTGATTTGAGTTTCAGTGTATGTTGTTTATGCAGTATTTCTTTATTGATGGTTAGAAGTTAATTTTAATGGATTATTGACCATGTACTAACACACTTATGTTATGTGTGAGATGCGTTATGTATATGTTATCATGTTTGTGTGTAAGTGTATGGGGTGCGAGGAGATGATTTTCCCTCACTCCCTTCGATGAGATAGGGAATGTCACGATTCTCCTTCATCGATGTGTCTATCATGTTTGAATATGTGTGTGTGTGTGTGTGTGTGTGGTTTGGTGATGTAGGAATTGCAGGTACAAGGTACTAACTTCACCTGGTTTCACAGGTTTGAGTGCACCTAAATAATCTGATCGAAGTGGAGGAGATAGTCTTAAGGCCCTAAGTTTCACCCTTAGCCTTGCTTGTCACTGAGCTGTTAGAATTTTACACTCACATGAGAATGGTTGATGTTGTCATTGATGGCAACCAACTGGTAACAAGATTCTATAGGTTCATTGGAAAAACAGACATCATCTACCGGCACCGGCAGGCACAACAAGTTCATTCACCGACATCTAGTTCACACTGGGAATGAAGCATACCGGCACTCAGGCCGACATGAGACAAAGTTTTGTTCATGTAAATTGTATTGTAATGCAATTAATTATTTGTAATCTGACATGATGTATTGTAAAGACTCATATATGCATGAGATCTTATAGGTCATTTTGAAATAATAAGAGAGTATAGAAGAGAGGTGATTATGTAATAGATCATAGAAGATAGCAAAAGGATTTTGTAACAAGGTTATGTGAGTGAATATCATTCGTCGGCAAGGTTTTTGGTTAAGGTTTATGACTGAGCTTAAACTGGTACTGAATCAAGCA
Organism: Cryptomeria japonica; assembly: GCF_030272615.1. Taxonomy (NCBI): domain Eukaryota; kingdom Viridiplantae; phylum Streptophyta; class Pinopsida; order Cupressales; family Cupressaceae; genus Cryptomeria; species Cryptomeria japonica. Next base: position 370,573,186 of record NC_081412.1, read on the forward strand.
TTGCAGATGCTATTTTGAGTAGTACATTGTCTTGGATTTAATTATCCATTTTGTAGTCAGTGAGACTCTTTCATTGAGCAGTGAGCTCTAGGCTATTGGCCTTCCTGCATGTGCATGCCCCTATTGTAAGTAATATTTATTCATATTGGCCAATGAGTAAATATTGTGGGTCACAAATCCCACTGAGGTTTTTCCCCTACTGGGTTTCCTCACCAAAATATCTTGTGTTATGGTGTGCATTTATGTTGTCTCTATTATTTCTCTTTACTGCATTATTACTTGTTTACCGATACATTAATTTGGGTTGCAAAGTTATAAATAAGTTCAAATATTCCATTAACCAGTTAGACACTGATTCACCCCCCCCCCTCTCAGTGTCTTTGGGGCTTTCATTGTATCTAACAATTGGTATCAGATCTCGGTCCTCTATTTTCAAAAGCCTAATAGCTTGAGGAAGATTCTAAAACCGGTATCGATGGATAATTTGAGAAAACAATTGGAAGGAGCTCTTGAAGGTTTTGATGCAGAAAAATTGAAGAATGTCAAACTTGAAGATGATCTAAGGACTGCCCAAGAATTCATTAAAGGACTTCAGGAGAACCTGGTTATAGCACAAAATAAGAGGAAGGAACTTCATGAGCAAATGCATAAACAAGATGATGAAAAGGAAACTCTTAGAGATATTGCAGAGAACTTGAGGCAAGAGAACAATAACATGAAGAATGAAATGCAAGATCTGACCATGAGGCTATGTAAGGATATTGAAGATAGGAAGAAGAATGAAGAAGACTTGACTAGGAGACTTAATGATGGAGCAAATGAAAATCTGAGACTTTGTCATGAAAATGATATGCTTAAGACAGATCTAAATCACATGCATTATGACAAAGAGGAGCTTATGAGACTAGTTGGCATTCTAGAAAATGAGTTGATCACTGCAAATGAATACAAAGACAAATTCGAGAAAAGTTCAGAAAGGCTTGATGACATGTTGAAAAGACAGAAACCTGATGGAGATACAATTGGACTTGGATTTGAACATGGAGAGAGTTCTGGGACTGCAAACAATCAAGATCACAGCAAACCAGTAAGACAACCTAATGCTTATAAATTTAATGGGAAATGTTTTAATTGCAACAAATTTGGTCATAGAGCAAATCAGTGCAGATTTAAAAATAATCAAAATATAAATTTACCCACCGGTCAATGTTCCAAATGCAATAAAGTTGGTCATAACTCAGAAAATTGCAGAATGAATGTGAAATGCTATGTTTTTGGTACATTTGGACATTTATCTAATCAATACAGAACATAAACCGGTCAAGGATATGGAAAAGTTATTCAAAGGAATAATGTAACTTTTTATGCATGTAACAAGATTGGGCATATAAAAACAACATGGGTGGAGAGCAGAGCGGGGAGGAGAAGGGGAGCGGTCAGGCCCAAAATTCTTTTTTTTTTGGGCGGAATTGGTTCAGCAGCAGGACAGTATGCAGCAGGAGATTCAGGGAGCCCTTTAGAAGGGGAGAGTGCATATGGTAAGGAACCCGATGTTCCATTGGACTCAGGGGACCTAGGAGGGGGTCCCAGATCACAAGAAGAGCAGATAGAAGTAGGCAAGGGGAACGGTTAGGTTCAAAATTTAAATTTGGGAGGTGGTAAATCTGAAGCAATTCCAGGATGGCAAGCGACGAGCAGTTTAGAGGACACAGTGGAAGGAAAAGAATCTAATGGGAAGGATCTAGAGAACCCGTCGAATTCAGGGGATCTAAAAGGGGGACCCAGATCGACTGGACACATTGGTAAATGGTCCTCTCTATTTGGGTTCAAATCTAAAGGTAAGGTGTCCTTGCCCCCGGATAAAAATACCTCGAATGTGTCTCAGGGAAAGTTTGCCATTTCTATTCCTGAACAAATTATAGATCATAAGATTGCTCGAATGGAAAATACTTTGATTCGCAATTTTTTTGGGACGAGACCGAACATTGAGTTCGTTTGTGGGTTTGTTAAGAGGAAATAGAACTTGAAAGGTTAGGTTGATGTGGTTGCTATGAACAAAGGATGCCTTTCCTTTTCTTTCTCTTGTGAGGAGGATCGCAGAAATATCCTTTGCAACGGTACTTGGGCAATAGGCAAATACTTAATGTATATCCAAAAATGATACCCAAATGCGGGAAGAGAGGATAATTACCTGGGCTCCCAATGGAATATTGGGAGGAAGATGTGTTTGCAGGAATAGCCAATGCCTTCGGGGAGCTTATCGCCATTGATCCAATCATGACATCTAGAAGAAGACTTATTTATGCAAGAATTTGTGTAGGAGTTGGGCCCGAAACGGATATGCCAGAGGAAATAGAGATAGAATCAAAACTTGGCAAATGGAAGCAGAATATTGTTTATAAAATAATCCCTTTTGCATGCTTTCATTGTAAGAAAGTAGGGCACTAGGCTAAAAAATGCCCAAGTAATGCGGTCAAATCTCAATCCCAAACTAAAGTATGGAAAAAGGTGGACAACTCTTTGAAACAATCACCTTCTGATGGTCTGGATCAGGAGAAACAGTTCCAGGTTGGAAGGAAAAAGGAAGTGTCAGTCAAAGAGTTGGGAAATGCTACGAAGAAAGGAGATAATGAAAAGACCGCTCATCAGGAAAAGGAGCAGAGTGGCAAGGATTCAGATGATGGAGAAAGAGAGTCACAAGTCAGTAGCCAAAGTAAGGAAAAGGAAAAGGATAAGATAGAACAAAATTCAGATAAGATTGAGAATAGAAATAACGGTCAAAAGAATAAGGGAGATAATCAATCTAAAGATAATCAAGAGGAAGGAGACAATTTTAATTCAGTATCAAATTCATTTGAGTCAGAAAATGGAGCAGGCTAGATCCAAGATGCACAACCTGATAACATCCTTGATCAAGGGCTGTCAGAGATTTCATTAGCCTCTCCAGCTCAAGTAAAGTTGACTTTTCCAGAGAAAAATGAGCCAAAATGGGGAGATGAGGAAGACATCAAAAAGGCATTGGGAAAGAGTGAATCAAAGCAGGAAGAAGAAGAAGTAATGGAGGATAAAAGAAAGATTAAGAACAAAAAAAAAGAATAATAACAACAACAACAATAATACATCAACCAAAAGTAGACTTGGGGATGTGGGAGCTCAGCATACTTCTCCAGGAAGATACTCAAATGTAAAGAAGAGGACTATGGAAACAAGCAAGAACATAGCAAACAGTTTTCAAAGAACCATCTTTGAGGCAGGTATTTCTAAAAAACCATGAAGATCATCTCCTGGAATATTCGAGGATTGAATAATCCTCACAAACATGATTTAATTAAAAGTATGATTAGAGATAAAAACCCGGATATTTTTTTGATTCAAGAAACCAAAATGTCAAAGGAAAAGGTTGAAGGATTGAAAATGTTTAGTAATGGAGGAGTTAGCGGTAGTAGTTCAGAAGGAGCCTCAGGAGGTATTGTTACATGCTAGAATAAAAATATTGTAGAGGGAGAAGTGTTGATTTAGGACAACAATCTAGCTTGTATCATATTTAAGAATTTGAAAGAGAGCACCTCATGGGTCTTAACTAACATGTATGTTCCTAACACTAAGACTAGCAGAAGTGATTTTTGGAAAAATTTAACCTTGTTAAGAAGTAGGTTTGTTGAAGATGGGTGGATGATTATGGGGGACTTCAATACCCCTTTGAAGGAAAACGAGAAAAAGGGAGGGAGCCAAACCAATCTAGGCAGTAGATTGGATTTAATGGACTTCATCAATAATAATGCTCTTCATGACCTAGATTTGCAAGGAGTTAAATACACCTAGACTAATAGAAGGAGCGGTGAGGACTTAATTCAAGTCAGACTTGATAGAGCTCTTATTTCTCTGGATTGGTTTAATTCTTACTTTTGTTCTTTATCTGCTCACATAAGGGCAGGATCGGATCACTATCCTATATCCTTCACGGTTGATGCCAAGAATAGAAGAAGACACTTCTCTTATAGATTTGAGAGAATGTGGACTAAACACCCAAATATGGATAGCAAAATCAAGGAATGGTGGCAGGTCAAAATTGAAGGTAATGCTATGTACAAAGTGGTTAAAAAGTTGAAGTTTGTGAAAGAAAATGTTAAAAGGTGGAATAAGGAATGCTTCGGGAACATCTTTGCTTCGAAAGCAACTATTCTTTCAGATCTAAAAGATATTTAGGATGAGATTCAGAATAATGGATATACTAATACCTCAAGAGATGCTGAAGATGAAATTCTTATGAGATATCATGACATAATAGCAAAAGAAGAAAATTTCTGGAAACAAAGGTCAAGAAATGTTTGGTTGAAGGAAGGAGATAGAAACACTAAATATTTTCATATGTCAACTTTAAAACATAAGGCCATCAATAGGATATCACAAATTAAAGTTAATGGTAGAATTGTTGAAGATGAAGAATCTATGAGAAAGGCTGCCATGAAATTTTTCTCCAAACTCCTTGCTAAGGATCAGAATTTGGATCTGCAATCTCAAAAGAACCTTATGGATTGTATCCCATCTATCCTGGAGGAAGAGCAGAACTCTTATCTGACTGCTATCCCTTCCAATGATGAGATTCTGAAAGCTGTCAATTCCTTTGAAGGTAACAAGGCTCCGGGCCCGGATGGTTTTCCCATGTTCTTTTTTCAAATGTACTGGCATATTGTTGGAGATGATGTTTCCAAAGCTGTGAAAGAGTTTTTTGGTGCTAGAAGAATTTTGAAAGAGATAAATGGCACTTTTATTGCTCTTATTCCCAAAAAAATGGGAGTCGATTCCATGGATCTATTCAGACCTATAAGCCTTTGCAACTCTCTTTACAAGATCATCTCTAAGGTTTTGACTTCTAGAATCCTGAATCTGCTTCCTTCTATCATTTCTCCTCAGCAAAGTGGTTTTGTCCCTGGAAGACAAATCTTGGATTCGATAATTTCAGTCCATGAAAACATTCATTCTTTGTCTAGTGCTAAAAAAGAAGGCTTTCTTCTGAAGCTTGATTTATCCAAAGCCTACGATAGAGTGGACTGGGATTTAATGATGAAAGTTCTTTCGGCTTTTGGTTTTTGTTCTAGAATTATTAGTCTTATTAGTCAATTAGTCTCTTCTGCTTCTTTTTCTGTTTTAATGAATGGGTCTCCTTCCCCCTTTTTCAAGTCCTCAAGGGGACTCAGACAGGGAGATCCTCTATCTCCGGTTATTTTTATTATCATGGTGGAATGTATGGGGAGATGCATTGGAAAGTTGGCTGAGAAGGGAGAGTTTTGTGGATTGAAACCATCTTCAGTGGATCAAGTCTGCTCCCATCAGCAGTTTGTGGATGATTCTATAATTATGGGGAAGGCTTCAATGTAGGATTCTAGGAGTTTAAAGAAAGCACTAGATAGTTATGGGTCAGCTACTGGGCAACTTATTAATTGGTCTAAAAGTTTTGTTTACTTCATCAATACTCTGGAAAGAAGAAAGATAAAAATAAGCAACATTTTGGGCTGTCAATTAGGGAGTCTTCTTGCTTCCTATTTGGGGCTCCCTTTATGCCAAGATCCTCCTGAAACTTTCTGGGGAGCTTTGGTGGAAAAATTCCATACGAAGTTAGTAGGTTGGAAAGGTTCTCTTCTTAGCCAAGTTGGTAAGGTTTAGCTTTTGAAATCAACTCTTCAAAGTATTCCTCTTTATGCCATGAGCCTTTTCAGAATTCCTGCCAATTTTGCGGAGGCTATTGAAAAAATTCAAAGATCTTTTTTATGGACAGGGGTCGAGGAGAAGAAGAGAATGAACCTGATTGTGTGGGATAAGGTTTGTAAACCAATAAGAAATGGAGGCCTAGGTCTAAGAAGAATAAGAGACATGAATGAATTTCTTATGGCCAAGTAGATTTGAAGAGGGTATAATAACTAGGGAGAATGGAAACTAATATGGGACAACAAGTATAAAAGGCAATATCCTACACTTCTAAGTTTCCTCAATGCAGAAGATATCCCAATTGGATCCAATATCTGGAAAAATGTTTCAAGAACAAGAGATCTAATTGCCAAAGGTGTGAAATGGAAGATGGGGAAAGGAAACCTTATCAAATTCTGGGAAGACTCCTGGTTGCTCGAGTCCCCTTTGAGTGAAAGTCCTGATTGGATTAGATTTCAGAACCTGTGCAAGGAAAAATATGGCTCTATGGTGGGGGACTACTAGAAAGATGGATAGTGGAAGGATTTATCCCAAGTTGATACATCCCTGGGAAGTCTAAACAAAATAATGAACTCCATGGTTGTGGTGGAAGATGAAGATCAATTAATCTAGAAACTCACAGCAAATGGTAAATTTACTGTGGCCTCTCTTTATTATCAGCAGTTTTCTAAAATGGATAGTCTTTGTTGGGCTAAGGCTTGGGTGAAAGGCCTAACACCTAAAATTAATATTTTCTTCTGGACAGCCCTTCAAGATAAAATTCTAACTATTGATAACCTCATAAAAAGAGGTATTTGTATGCCTAGTGTTTGTTTTTTTGGTATGCAGAATGAGGAGACCATTAACCACCTGCTCTTTCATTGTCCCTTCTCTGCTGATAACTGGGGAAGATGTTTAGATCACTTCAATATTAGTTGGAGTTTCCTGGAATCATTTCAAGAGGTTTTTAATTCTTGGCAGCACCCATCAAGGAATAAGTCTACAATTTTGTTATGGAAATTGGCCTTACCCCATATATGTTGGGGTATATGGAAAGAGAGAAATGAAAGAGTGTTCAGAGAGAAGGTGTATAAGGCTCAAATTGTGTTTGAGAAAATAAAGAGAAACATATTGGAAAATATTAATATCATAGGTGGTATTACTAACCCTCAAGACAAGAATGATCAAATAATCTTCAAGAAGTGGAGGTTAAAAGGACGAGATTACTTTTAGACTAATCCTAGAGAGGGTGTGAAATGGGAATGTCCTCCCAATGGTTGGATGAAAATCAACTTTGATGGAGCTTCAATGAGGAACCCTGCGGGATGTGGTGTGATCCTAAGGGACGAATGGGGAAAATGCAAAATCATTAGATGCATACCTATAGGAAATCAAACTAATCATGTTGTTGAGGCTATGGCATCTTATCATGGGATTGTCCTAGCAAAGGAAGCTAACTGCACCAAAGTCTAGTGCGAAGGAGACTCTTTGAATATAATAAAATGTTTGAACAAGGAGTTCCCACCATCTTGGTCAATAAACAATGCTATTAAAGCAGCGAAGAAAATAAGTGACACATTTGAAATGTGTGCTTTCACACACATGTACAGGGAAGCTAATTCGTGTGCTGACTGGGCCGCCAACTTGGCCTACAGAACTGAGGAAATCATTACTATTAATTGTGAGAGAGAACTTGCATGTGAAGCAAAATCATTGCTCGATCTGGACCGTATCTAGATGAGGCAACGTGGCATCATCAACCATAATTTCTAAATGCTTCTTCCACTTATTTTGATGAAGGCTTACAACGGCGGTGATGAGCATTTATTTAAGTGTCTTTTCATAATTGCTTGGCACGGATTCAAGGCTATTTTCAGGGCAACAATAGAAACCAAAGAAAAAGAACCAGAGCTGAGAGTAAGAAATTCAGTGATTACGAAGGAAAAATGGGAGGGAACAAAAAAAGGTTCGAGCCTACCTCGTGCTTGAAATGGAGGAAGAACAGAGAGGTTTGGGATATTCTTCAAGAGGGGGGTTTAGGTGTGTTTATGGAGAGGCTTAGTGGGAAAGATCCAACAGTCACTAAGCAATTTAACAAGAATTGGAAGAATGGCAAATTTTTGGTGGGGACCCAGATGATGACTATGGATGAGGAGATTATTGTTGAATCCACAGCGATGATGACAGAGGGCATGAAATTCTATAGAGATCGGAGCATCTCTGATAAGGCAGCGGACAAATTTCTTGTCACGGAAGGTGAGAAGAAGAAAATGGTGAAGGTTGACAACTCCTATCACTCCCCAAAACGTATATGCAAGCCATGGAGGTTTGTTTTGTTTGCTACAATTACCTATATAACGTTGGATGATAGATTTACGAGAGCTTATGGGCGCCATTTTGTGTTGCTCAACCATTTCCACCATGGGAAAAAGGTAAGCTTGCCATACTATCTTGCATGTTCCATGGACCATACTATCAAAGAGGTAGAAAAAGACTCCAAGGGCGACCATGCTCTTCATCAGGGTCTGTTGGCTCTTGTGTATAAATCATTGAAAGGGAAATGCATTGAAAAACCTATTAAAGGTAAAAATAAAAGGGGTGAGGAAATGGAGAGTGAGGTTAGTGGTTTTAACTTCGACTCGGAAACTAAAGGCGAGTCAGAGGAGCTAAGTAAAAAGGGGAGGAACAAGGGAAAGAGGAAGAGGATAGTGGTGGATTCAGATATGTTAGAGTCTAAGGCCGAGTCCTTTGAAGGTAAATTCATCAAAAGCAAGAAAGGTAAAGGCACCGGAAAGCAAACCCAGAGGAACAAAAATATCGGCAGGGGAGGTAAAAAAGATATTAATCAAATTTTGATTGATTCTAATGAGGAGGCATAGGAGGTTAAAAATGATAATGGGCAGGGTAAAGAGGGGGATGATATCCCGGTTGTGGGCAGCAAAGAGGATTTGAATACTCAAGGTTAGCAGAAAGAGGATCAAGAGGACAAAAGGGGAAAATCTAGTGATTGTGTTGGAGAAAATGAGAGTATTATGGGTTTCTGTGATACCGTCAGCATAATGGTGAAAGACATAGGCAGCCTGAAGAAGGATATGAATGTTGTCAAAACAGCCATGATAGGCAACAAACCTCTGTCTGAAAATATCAAAGAATTGGCGGTGGCAATTAATAATGCTAAATCCATTGAAAACATCGTGAGTAAAATTATTGAAACGTAAAAAAAAGGTTAAGGAGATGGAAGGAAATAAAGAGGTGAAAGGGATGGAAATTGCTATGAACAATCTGGGCAGCAGAGTTGATAGGATGGAACTCAGAGTAAAGAAGATAGTTGAACAGAACTTCCAGATTCTCAAAGCATCGGTGGACAACATGAACATTTTGATTAATAGATTTGATAACATCAAAGATAAAGAGGGTGACAAGGATCAGTTGGATAAAAAAGGTCACGAGAAGAGGACTAGAGCCAACACCAGGAATAAGGGTGACATCAAGGGTCGAGAGCTGGATAAGTTAAAGACCTCTGCGAACAACATGAATTAGATGGTGGTCCATGCTAAAGATATCATGAAAAATATCTAGTTGTCTCTGTCTCAGTCTTGGTCTTTGTCTTAGTCTTTGTGCAATCTTTTTGCTTTCCTTTTGTTCTCTTTTTGTGGTTCTTAATGTTAAGTGTGTTGAGATCCCTTTTTGTTCAGGTGGGATCATTTTTTGATGTTGGAGTGATCAGGCACGGTTCTTTCATGTTCTACTACTCTCCTGATTTGTAAAAGGTTCAGGTTCCTTTCAACAACATGTTTTTACTTAATCAAAACAAGATTGGGCATATTGAAAAATTTTGTAGAAGCAAGACTATACCAGAGAACAATAAAGGATATAATGAGAAGGGAAAGGAAAAAGTAAATGAAATAAAGCAAGAATTTTCAAAACAATGGATTAAGAATAGAGATCAGAGAGTTGATGAATCTGTCTCTACACCAGTAGAACAGAGTAACACTCCACCGGTAGGAAATTCTTCATCTGACTAAGGAATAATCATTAGGGAGTATGGCAGCAAATTGAAAATCATGCATTCTACCTTTGGTTTATGGTAAGAAGTCATATTTCTTCTTTACCGGCAGATATGTTAAGATTTCACTTAACCGGCAAGCATTTAATGCGGTTGTTGAAGAACTTTTTGGTTATAAAGCACGGAAAACCCTCATTTCAAATTACAAAGCATCCAAGCATTTGAAGAGTGTGAATTGAGCGAAGGCATTCAAGAGGCAAAGAAGCTAAGACATTTTCAAGGCATTTCAGAGGATTTCACTTGCAAAAAAGGTATTTATTTCAGTATCATGGCTACTTCATCTTTTGTACCTGAATTCATTGCAAACCCTATTGTGGTAGAGAATATTAAGCACCCTAGACCTGTGTTTAAGATCATTCCTAAGATTGCTAAGCAAGATGATTCCATCGGAGCCTTTTCTAAGATTCCAAAGGGAGTTGCTTTTGCCGAAGACCTGAGGATTTATATTCACTCCAACATGGAGAATTTAGGGTCTCGTGATTTGAAAAACATGTACAAAGATGTTATAACTGATGAACAAGGTTTAGTCAAGTCGAAGCATAAGATTGTTGAGGATTTAGGATTTGTTGAAATTATGAACATTCCTGAATTTCTGGATGAGATAGTTCGTCTTGTACTAAGCAGAGTTCATGGGAAGTTTATGTGGCTAGACTCTGTTTTTAAAATCACTAATGAAGCAATCAAGGCAGTTACTAGTTTACCCTCAAACGGTACTAGGCCCAACAAAGGGAATAAGATACCTAACAAGGGTGTTATGGACCTAACTGGAGCTACATCTAACAATAGATCTCTTAGGGTTAGTGATATCACTGATGCAAATGTAAAATATGTGAGCATGGTATTTGGATACAAAGTTACTCATGCAAATAGGTTAAATTTTGTTTCTAGCTTGTGTATACATACTGCATATGAAATGGTTAATAATAATTCTAAAATTGACATATGTGAGTGGCTTAAGGATGAACTACTAGATAACTTGAAAAAGATTAAGGGTGATAAGAAGGGAACATTCCGTTTTGGGAATCTACTTGTATGTTTAATGCTTTACTTCACAAAAGAGATACCCGGCATTGGTCACAAGGACTTTGCATATGACATCCTTGTTGGTAGACAGATCATGGAAGCTATTACCGGCATAGGTGCTAATAGTGATGACATGGTAACAACCTATTTTAAAAACTTTCAAACCAAGATGAAGGCTAGAGAAAGGATACCGCAGAGTATTATGGATAAGTATGACAAGCAAATATGTTTTGTAATCAAAAGAGATGAAACATGGATGGAAGTTGTTACTTCTAGAACCATTTGGATAACAGAGATGGGATATGTAGAGGATCTGAATATTCTTGAAGCTTATGCAAAGACACTTCTTGATGCACCTAAGGAACCTTCTGAAGAAATCTTTGGCAATGTTGACACTATTGAGAAGGCGATTGGTATGCAAAAGCAGAGAAAAAGAAGAGAAAAATTCATGAGAGATGCATCCAAATTAGTCGAGGAAGTTAAGGAAAATGTAATGAACTTAAGTGGTATTTCTGCTAATGAACTGGAAGGACTGAAATTGGTAGCTCATGTTTCACCGGTTGTCACTTCTTCTGATACAGACAGTGATAAGGCAGTAAAGTTCAAAAGAGTTGAAAGGAAGAAGAGGAAACCTTCATCGGTACCTTCTCCTTCTTCTAAAAGGACAAGAACATTGAAATACCGGCAGAAGCTAAGAAACCTCACACTAAGAAACCAACAGAAGTAGAGGTACATTCACAAAGTGAGAAACCGGCAGCAACTATAAATTAAGAGGAAATAAATGATGGAAACAAGGAAGAAATTGTTAAGGTAATTGGTCAAGTGTCTGATGAAAAGAATGTTATTACAGAACCTAGCACATCCACTGTAGATTTCAGACCTACAAATGTAACTGATGTACTTTTAGATTCAATAAGGAGGATCACAGATTGCAATGCCTTAGCATTTAAGTCCATTGATGATACATTGCCTATTTTGAAAATGATTGCACTGGCATGTAAGATAGATCATATTGACAGTTCTTTGGGTAAATTGGACGCATTTTCCAAATTTATTGCTTCAAATGTTCTAACTGTAGATAAGGTAAATGAAGAAACTATGAAGGAAAGGGTGAATAAAGAAAAAGGTGAATTCTTTGACAAAACTATCATGGACTGTACTGAGCATATTGATTCCTTATTACCAGTACTTAATTCCACAATTTTGGAATACAAGGAATTGCATAAGGAAGCCTGCAAGCCTCACCACCTGACTGAAGACATTGATGAGGAGATTAAGAAAACACAAAAGGAGATAGATGACATAGCAGATAATATGATAGGTTCTTTGAAACTTACCTCAATTATTGAACAAGAAATGGCAATTTTTGAGGAAAAGATTGAGAATTTGGAAAAAGAAAAAGCAAGGATAAAGATGAAGGCCCGGGAGATGAAAAAAAAAACTTGGTCCTAGATTGGACACCCTTATAACTCAGCGGGTTGAGCTATCTAAAGCAACAACTCAAGGGGATTGATCACTGAAGCAACAGATGCATTATCTGACCGGCTTGATCCAGCAAACCGAAACCATTATTTCTGACAATAATAAATTCATGCAAAACCTGAATCTAATTTTGGCGGATATCTTTCAAATTGTACTAAACTGGTTATAGGCTATGAGGTAGAATTTTGTATTCTTTGACTCTTTTTGACATCCTTTGTCATTGATGCCAAAGGGGGGGTAGTATGGAGAAAAATGCACAGAAGAAATCACTTGCTCAGGGGGAGCACACCTTTTTTGGGATCAGTTTTTGGACTTCATTTTTGGACAACAGTTTTTTTATTTTTCTCTTGAGTGTTGCCATCAATGCCAAAGAGGGAGATTGTTGGTATTCTACACTCACATGAGAATGGTTGATGTTGTCATTGATGGCAACCAACTGGTAACAAGATTCTACAAGTTCACCGGCAACACAGAAATCATCTATTGGCATCGGTAGGCACAACAAGTTCATTCACCGGCATCTAGTTTACACTGGCAATGAAGCATACCGGCACTCAGGCCGACATGAAACAAAGTTTTGTTTATGTGAATTGTATTGTAATGTAATTAATTATTTGTAAGCTGACATGATGTATTGTAAAGACTCATATATGTATGAGATCTTATAGGTCATTTTGAAATAATAAGAGAGTATAGAAGAGAGGTGATTATGTAATAGATCATAGAAGATAGCGAAAGGATTTCGTAACAAGGTTATGTGAGCGAATATCATTCGTCGGCGAGTTTTTTGGTTAAGGTTTCTAACTGAGCTTAAGCCGGTACTAAATCAAGCATTGCAGATGCTATTTTGAGTAGTACATTGTCTTGGATTTAATTATCCATTTTGTAGTCAGTGAGACTCTTTCATTAAGTAGTGAACTCTAGGTTGTTGGCCTTCCTGCATGTGCAAGCCCCTATTGTAAGTAATATTTATTCATATTGGCCAATGAGTAAATATTGTGGGTCACAAATCCCACCGAGGTTTTTCCCCTACCGGGTTTCCTCGCCAAAATATCTTGTGTTATAGTGCATTTATGCTGTCTCTATTATTTCTCTTTACTGCATTATTACTTGTTTATCGGTACATTAATTTGGGTTGCAAAGTTATAAATAAGTTCAAATATTCCATTAACCGGTTAGACACTGATTCATGCCCCACCCCCACCCTCTCAGTGTCTTTGGGACTGTCATTGCATCTAACATGAGCAGTGTCATTCGTCGGTATCATGTTTATGTTTTGCTTTGTTGTTGTGTGTTATGCGTTTATTAAATTAAATTTAGGAAAATAAATGATTAAGTGTATTTTCATGTTTTAATAGATTTATCGATTATTTTATTTGAATAGTTAAAAATCAAATTGTTGATTTAATTAGTGAAGTGTTATATTATGATTTCCTATTTTTTGAAAAAATAATAATAAAGTTATTTTACCTTTATGGTAATTAAATGTTTATAGTGATTTTCATTTTATTTTTTAAATAAATAAAAAAGGGAATTTATTTTAATGAGAAAATTTTATTTGGAAGGCATTATTTAAAAAGAAATCAAAATTTTCTATTTTTCATTGTAAATTGGAATTTGACCTAAAAAGGGATATTTTTGAAAAAAATGCTTTATAATGTGAAATATTTTTCAAAAATCATTCATTCTGCATTTGGGGAAATATTTTTCTGGAAGTTTTCTCTGTGTTTGTTTTAGCTAGAGATATTGTATCTGAAGATTTTGGATTAAAGTTTCAGGTTTGCTCTTCTGCTACTAGATCTTGGATTAAAGTTTCAGGTTTGCTCTTCTGCTACTAGATCTTCCTGGAAAGCTCACCAGGTTGGAATTTTTGAACCTTTTTGTGGTTGTGAAATCTTGATTTAAAATCAATGTTCTGTAAGTTGTGGGTGTTTGAATAAAATTTATCTAGTGTTCTTTTATTTTCCTATTAAACTTTTTTTTTTTTTTTTTTAATTTTGGGCAAACCTGGGAAAAACTAGGGAAATTGAATGTGCTGGGTGTTGAAAATAATTTGGGAAAACAAAACCTCATACCTCGTTTTTGTGTCTCCAAAACCCATGTTCTAAAAATGGATTTGAAAATTGTGTTGGGGTTTATTTTAAAATTATTGGTAAAAAAAAAATTATACTAGGTTTTATTTGTGGCTGGAAAAATTGATTTCTAGGTCTTTTGTTGTTGTTGGTAAAAAAAAATTACTTGTACATATATTTTGTTGTATAATATGGCGAGGGGGGGGGGGGGGGGGGGTGTGTGTTGATGGCACCATGTCCCCATGGTGTGGGGTTCGTGGCTCCCCACTATCATGGGGAGGGACCACGTGGTGTGGACCAAGTCGTGGTCCACCCACAGCCTACGGCAGTGGGGAGGGCCACGTCGTGGCCCACCAGCCACCGCCCCACCCCTTTTAAAAGGGGTTGCCTAGCATGTGCTACGTGTTTTTGTTTTTTTAAGTTTCAATATATATATATATATATATATATATATTATTTTATTTTTTATATGGAGAAAAATATATTTTGGGAAAATGAGAAAAATAAAAAGGGTTAACTTATTTTGAAAAAAAATATATTAGATTTAATATATAAATGTTTATTTCATATTTTTTTTTTTTTTTTTTTTTTTTTTTTTTTTTGTGTGTGTGTGTGTGTGTGTAATGATTCATTGTGATTAAGATGTGTTGGGTAAATTTTTTAATGGATAGAGCATTATTGTTTGAATATTGTTAACTAAAATAGCAAAATGATTATCAATGAATGGTAAATTTTGGAAAATTCAAAACCTAAAAACCTTGGTCAATTTTGTGTTTCGAATGAAAGAGAAAAATGAATTGTTATTCTAGATTAGCGAAGGTGTATGTTTTATTCTTACTGTCTTCGCATTTAATTTTAAACTGCAAGTCCTTGGTTGCAAATGGAATTAGGTGTTTTTATGTGGTCTTTTTCGTTGGTCGATCATGTGAGTTGGCTGAGTTTTGTTAGTTGGTTTAGTCTAAGTGCAAGGGCTTGTATGGCCAAGTGTTTTTCTTTTGTCTTGAACTTTGTTGTGGAACTTCATTTTTGTACATTGGTTTTGGAGTTCATTTGGGATATTTTTGTTTAGTGTGATAAGGGTGAGTGGCTTTCGAGTGGGGGTCACGCCCAAAGAGGTTAGTGGGATAACCCCTCGAAAGTTGTATAAGTAAGTGATAACCTAATAACATATTAGGGGGTTGAGTAGCTAAAACATTAAGTAAGATAATTGTACCTCGCTCATGGTTGAGTGCTAGTACAGACTCAGGATTCAGTGAGAAGGCCTGGAATGGAAAACCAACAACCTTGTCCTCACGAAAGGATTGTTTGGGTCCACATGAGACTTGGATGGGGTCGGGGGTTTGGGAGAGGTTACTAGGATAACCCAGGATGGGGGTCGGGACCTATGGAGGCCTGCAAGGATAACCATATCAAGCTATGTGATGACACTCTTCCCTTATGGTCACTAGTGTGTAGCCTTGTTGGTATCACCTGAGTTTTGTTGTGGAGTCATGTTCTGCAAGTTTATGCTTTATGTGAGTTTGTGATGTTATATTTCGACCATGTGTGTGCATACCTCATAGGTTGCTAGTGGGTCTTATTTCTATCTCCTAGCACGGTGGGGTGGTTCTTTTTGAGCCACATGGTCGGGTGGTAGTACCACTTTCCATCGGGTGTGTTTGTTCCTTCTTGTGAGAGTTGACTTCACAGGTGTTCTAGTTGCTCTTTTATTCGAGCGTCTTGTTATTCGAGTTGGATTGTATTTATTATATTGGATCTTTCCTTGTATATCATGGACCTTATATGGTCAGTTGTAATTATTTGATATGCATACCTTCATGGCAAGATGTAAATTGTAATGTAAACATTATGTGATTATATGAGACTTGGTGATTTAGTGAAATGTAATGTTATTTCTATCTTATGATGCAAAACAAATGTATGAATGGAAATTAAATGTTAAATACATATGTTTTATTAGAATATCAAATGTAATGTAATGGAAAGAATCCTCTTGAATGAAACTTAGACATGTTAATAATATTTCATACTATTGGATAAATTAACCATTGGTTAAATGTAATAATGTTTTTATATTAAATCATCTTAATTGGATTAATTAGTGCTAAGCAATGTTTAGTTTAAATCATGTTAAGCAAGTTGGGAAACCCTTTAGGTGTTAAGTAAGTCTTTCGTTGTGTAATCTAAACGCAATGTTAACTTAATGCATCATTAAACTTATTAAAGTTTTTAAAAAAAATGTTTACACTCTTTTTAAGTGTTTTAGTTTAATCCCTTCGGGGTTTCCTAGTGAGGCATTACATGAGGATTTAGCTGGGCAATATTTAACTACAAACAAAAATTTATTAAAAAAGAAAAAGACTAATTTACACTAAAATAGTAAAACCAATGCTAAAACAAAAAAAAAATGAAGAAAAACAACAATTAAAACATACCTTGCAATATTTTGAGGAATTGGTAATTTTAGGAACTGATATCAGTTACTATATATTTTTCTCTCATTGCTCTCTATCCTTCTTTGTCCCTTTCATGGGTTAAAATGCCCCATTTTAACTCTATTTTTTTATTGTTTGTCAAAGCAAATGGAGATATGTTTGCTGACATCGATTCCTTTTTAAAATAAGTTAGTTTAACCAACTTATATATAATAAACATATAATATATTATATATTATATAATATATATTATATAATATATAATTTTAATTATATTTTTGTATTGTTTGACAAAACAAATGAATATCCATTTGCAATAGTTATCTATTTGTTGATATTGGTTCTTTTAAAAAATAAGTCATTTTAACTGACTTGTATATAATATATGTTATAGAATATATATTATATATTATGTAGTATATATTATATATTATATGTTAGAGAATATATATATGTAGCGTCCTAAAATTGTGACACTTGCAATTTCGACTGCATTTGGGTCTTCACGATGGCGACGCAACACTAAACTTGAATGGAGACCCCGAAACTTGCTCACGACACCAAAAACTGCATTTTTCCAGCACCCTGCTTGATCCCTCCTTGCACCCTGCTGTCCCGGGAGGTGGGACCATGGCGCCCAGCACCCTGGTCCTTCAGGACTAGGGCGCCCAGCGCCCTGGTCCCCCAGGACCATGGCACCCAGCGCCCTGGTCCCTGGCCCTATTTTGGGCCCGGTCTCCTATGGGACTTCGGGCCTTTTTGTTTGCAAATTGGAAAATAACATTTCCTGGTCGGCCTAAGGTCGGGAAAATCAGTCTTTTAACCCTAATTGACAAGTACATAAACTACATTTCCTCTCCCATTTTGAGAAGGAAGGACAGATGTGTACAAGACGCGGAAAGGATATTCAAACATTCAAGCATTCAAGCATTCAAACATTCCTTCAAGCAATTGATCATTCTAAGTCTCCATTCAAGGCTAGGTGTTGCATTCAAGACAAGGATTCAACCATTGAAGAGGAGATCACATGCTACAACATACAACATACAACAAACAACAACATCTATACCTTCGCATATAAGGATACAAACATCCTTACAACAAGGTACTAGTACTTGTTTTACATTACAGTCATTTACATTTACAGCATTTCTCATTTCTTGGTTAATTCCAAAACCGGGGTTTGACCTAAGGGCAAACCCCTAATCCCTAACCCCCCAATCGTCTTCGCTTTTATGTGTGTAGGTTGCAGGTACGCGGCTGAAATTGAAGATCTGGAATCCTTGTGCAGAGACGAACAGATCCCCCTTCGTTTCGCGGATTTTTCAGAGGACCGTGTGCACGCCGGGCGCCATCGTCCTGTCAACTTTTGCTCAAATTTGCAGGACAGCGCCGTCTCGACATTTTGCTGCTAATTCCAGGTCCGCAGCTTCACATCATATCCCTATCTCTATTTATAAGTGAATCTTTCTTGCTTCTACATGCATTCCTAGTTCAATCTTTCTATCTGCATTCTTTACAAAAGAGGGTATCCTTGCTATCACAACCCTTGAAACTCATATAGAATCCAATCTTGCATTGCGTGGGATTGGATCTTGTGGGTTTCAACCCCTCTTTTGAATGTAAAGTCCCTCCTAAGTGAAAACCATCAACCCTAGTGACTCTCCCTTCTCTCTCCTTGGAGTTGGGGAGGGGAGAACGACTAGGGTTCGATTTTTCCGCTTTACAATATATAATAATTTTATTATATTATTTATCAAATATTATATATTAGAATATAATATATATTATAGCATTAATATTATATTATATATTCTAGAACATATAATAAAATTATAATATTATAATATATATTATATTATAATAATGTAATAAAGTTATAATATTATATTATATTAATGCTATAATTTATATTTATATTATATATTATTATGTATTATTATATTAATGCTATAATATAATAATATAATAAAATTTAGTATTAATATATAATATATTAAAATATTATAATTATATAATGTATATTATATATTATATTTGTTATTTGTGCTTTTTTTTATTTTTTATGACCCAACACATAATGGACATCCATTTAGAACTGATATTTGTTTTTCTTTAGTTGTTGGAATGGCTACATGTACTTTTACCCAACGAAAGTAAAAAGTCAAAGTGGATTTTCACATTTTAAGCAAATAAAAAATGATTTTTTTTCACATCACCACTTTTTGAACCTCTTGTATTTTGCACTCACTCATTTATTAAAAATATAATGAATATTTTTTTAGGATGTTGGTTATGATTAGCACCTACAACTCAATCTCTCTCTATGAACCTATTGTACCAATATCCATAGTTCTATAAGCACCACCCCACATTCACTAGTCTTCAAAGTTGAAGCCATTTTTCTTTTTGTGTGACCTCATAAATAGTGAAGAACAATGAGTTTCATGGACACGTGAGCTTGAACTACTTCATGAAAGGCACATCAATGGTTCGAATCATCTAAAGGCATGTCAAAAATTGCATTACACCTACAAGAAGAAAATAAAAGCTACATAATTTGAAGTTGGTGACCTATTTCTTAAGAAAAAATTGTGCACCAACAAGGATCATGACAAGAAAGTAAAATTTGAACCTAATTGTTTAGGCCCATATGCCATTATCACCAAATATGGACTAAGAGCATATTAATTTGCCACTCTAGATGGTCAAGAGCTCAAATAACCCATAAACATTGTACACCTCAAGCACTTCCATGTCTAAAATGCTAGCAGTTCTAAAAGTCAAAAATTGAAAAAGAGAAAAATTTATCCTCTAGTGAAAGCCATAGTACAACGCCCTAGAAAAGTACCATAGTGAAAACTTGCTTGTAGGTTCCATCTATAATAATCATATCTTATTATGGCATAGATCCTCTCAACAACACTTTTTTCCATCTTCCTATATTTTTATCCCATCATCTCTTTCCTCATGAATGGCATTGTGGCCAATGCCTAGTATCATGCTTTGGAAATACCTTTTAGCATCCTCTCATCTACACACATATATGTGATGATGTGCATCCTTTTATGACATATCCCTAAAAACGTTCTTTGACGCATAAACACTACCATCCATAAATAAATAAAAATTTAGCAATACCCCTACATTAAACAAATTAGAAAATAATTTAATCTAGTACCATCAATGCACACAAGTTGAATCCCTAGACATAATAAAAATGTCATTTTGTTATCTCATCATTTTCCTTCACAAGATATATCATTCCCCACATTGGCATCATTAACATCCTCTCCCTTTTTCAACATTGTGGCAAGAAGTATAACTCATGTGGCCATTTACATGTTGGATTTTACTATTTTCTTATCTATTGACCAACAACATACCTCCTCAAGATTGCCACAATCCTTAATATAATGGTGCATCTTGACAATAACTAAGGTATTTTTTGATTGCTTGATTATTTTTCCTATCACCTGTCCCTATCATATTTCACCAAGATCATTGCATGCCTTGATGGTGTGATGAGTCATCTTCTTATATGATTCTTGTATTTAATTCAATCCTTTATGCACAAGGCACATTGTTACCATGGTCCTTATAACCCAGTGCATAATATCAAGTGTTATAGAAAATCTAGGTTACCAAATTTTAGCATCACCTACATCCAATTTCCAACACTCATACTAAAAGTCAATCCTCATTACCATTCTATCTATCATTATTCTTCTCACTAGCCTATCATTTTATCATTTTCTAATATCACTTTCTAACAAAAGTTTATACCTTTTTTCAATTTTCATCCACATGTACCATAATAATAAATATATAAATTAAGAACATAGATTTGTACCCATCTACCCATGCACATACATCCATAAATCACATAGATCTATCCATAAACCATAAAAAAATCCATTTATAAATCATAAAATATGCATCTATAAGTGATAAAATATCCATCTATATCATCATAATGCATACTTTCATCATAAAATCATCATACATAAGTACAAAGAATAAATGCATCCATACACAATGCATGAATCATTCCAAAATCTATATCATATATTTCATCATCAAATGTATGTGTAATATCTCAAAAATACAAAATACCACATGGCCTCATTAAAAATCTATCATACATATGACTAGTCATGAATGATTATCACTATCACTTTGATGGCATGGCTAACTCCCCTAGTGATGATGATGGTTTTCATGGTTTCCTATTAATCAATTGAGATCTACCTAAACATCCTAACCAAACACTCAAGTAATCTGCATATGAGGGCTCTTCGCTTTTTTGGCATCACCTACTCACATTCCAACATGTGTTATTAAGCCTCTCATAATTCACATTTTGCATCCCTTGTATCCCTCATCACATATTGTAATACCTATGAGGTGCACTATGATCCTAGCAGACCTTTGACATGATCCCTCTCTAGTTAGCAACTACCTCTCCTATTAGGATTAGGTGTTGTACACCTTGCATAACGTTGTACTAATTTAATTATGTAATTTTAAATAATTATTTATTTGTTGTGCATCTTAGGTGATGTGTTTAGCCACATTAAATAATTAGTTAGGGCCACTTTGTAAAGTTGTATGTAACATTGGGTCAAATATTTTATGTGTGGACAACATAGTATATTTATTTAGTATTTGTGGAAAGATATTTGATAAAGTAAAATTTTAGTTCCCAATATTAAATGAGGATTCAATGGTTTTATGAACTCATGGTTTTGAGTCACATGGTTTTACTTTACCACTTGGTTATATTTGTGTGAGTTTGTCTATGAAAGCAAGCACATGTTTAGTGGTTTAAGATTGATTTGTTGGGGTTTTTGTCTTGGTTGTCATTGTATTGAGTCTTCTTTTGAGGATTTCATATGTGAAGCAAGGCATGAGATGTTTGGTTACATTCTTGGACACATGGAGGATGCATTAAGAGGCTTGATGGTTTAGATGCATTCATGTAGGCTTTGTAAGTGTATTATAATGTTTCATTGTTGAATAATACATTCAACATGGATGCTTTTGGACATTGGGTTTTTCCTTATATGAGGGTTTTCATATGGTGTATCTTGTGTTATGTCTTTGATATTTTCATTTGGTTATTTGTATATGTGTGTACATTCTTTTCTCTTAGATGTTTATGTAGGAAATGGATTCATCATCATGGTTGATTTTCCTAGCACCTATGCATGTGTCTCATCTCTCACTACCTATGTACATCCAATTGGGCCAATCATCATTGTCCATCTCTCTCTACCTATATAATATATATCTTTCTCTCCAAGTCATCCCTCTACTCTAACACATGCAAAATCTACAAATAAGCTTTGTACCATATCCCCTACCTCCAATACTCATAATGATCTTTCATCTACCACCTATACCTAAACAATTACATCCTAAATCAAGATATGCATGCCCTCCCCTCTATAATCTCTCCAACTCCCTTAGTAGGAACTACTACCCTTGTTGTTGTAACCTCTTATAACCGAACTCTTTTGCCTCCTTGATACAATTAATGACATTTTTCTCTCAACATTAGTTGAATCATGACTCCTAGATCCCTAGCCACTTTCTACTATGATGTCATCAACCACCTGAGCCAGATGTCTTCCCACCAAGCCTCACCTTACCTTAGACCCTAAATCTATCACATACCCTCATACATACAACTACACTAGCCCTAGCATGATTTAAGGTTTCCTTGCCTCCTACATATCCACCCATGGCCCCTATTACTTGATCTATCTTAATGTGTGTACCCAAACATATGGCAAGTTGAAAATATCTTGTTGTAGATCAAACTACCTCAACACCCTATTTAGACTATATGGCTCAATAATGTAATCATATCACCTAATGATATAATATCATGTTTGTGTGAAGCTTATATAAAATTCATCATGATCTCGCAAAGGATATCTAACCCTCAATAACCTCCATGTAATATCTACAATGATCAACTCATCAACTACTCGCCTATAATAATTAATTTACTCCATGAGTCTTAATTGTTTGGATGCACCCTCCATTCATATACAATTATCTCATCTATTACTTTCATTCCCTTGAGCTATCTAATAATAAGGTACTCCCAAGCCCATACGCATAATAGTGTCAACACAACTATGCTCCTCCCACCTCAATATACTATCAAGTGGATCCTTATACAAGTGCACCAATATAAATCAAACCCATACATACAAATCCATATTTTCATAATATCTAATACCACATATGTGGAAACTATCATGAAATACCCCTTGGTCTTGTCAACTAGCAACATGCCATTAACAACTACCATAAAAAATAAGGGTACCCAATGTTCCCACCTTACAAATGCATAAACTTTCTTTGCCAGATATCATGTTTCTCTATAAATATTTTTTGCTCATCATTATACATGTTCCCCATGAATTGGGATCTATATTTTGTTCACACATCCTCCAATGTCACCATCATCTTCCTTGTCAAGAGATGAAAGGTGAGTGTCTCTAAATGTCATTGTTTAAGTAGTGTCATCAATAGAGCCATATCCACCCTAATCTCAAGCATCCACACCATGTTATGCAACTTGATTGCCTCAATCAACCCCAATCATCCTCATTGAAGTTCCATAGTAACCTTAGCATTGCAGATTTCCTCTCTTGATTCACCACCACAAGTAATCTTTGCACACACACATACACCCTAGTCAAACTCTTTCCAAAACCCTAACCCACATCTCATTTTCCAATCTAACCCATACATTTCCCATTTACCTAACCTATGTTCATGCTTCCATCATCCATTTCCCATCTCACCAACTCATTTCTCATTTCCATAACCCATTTTCATTATTTTCTCACTTGTTGTTCCGTATAACCAATTCATTTCTTATTTCTCTAACTCATCTTTTCATCGAACTCATCCATTTTCACATTTCTCACACCCTATTTTCCATTTAACCGACCTATTTTCCTAATTTTCTCACTCATTCTCCCATCCAACCAACCCATTTCCAACCCCATACCTATTTTTTATCCACACCTGTTTCCCTAGTCAAAATATAATTTCATCCCATTTTCCCCAATTTTACCTACTTTCCATCAAACCCTAACCTACCCAACCAAACACCTTTTCCCTCTAAACATAACCTAACCAACCCACAATTATTATTTTTATCTAACCTTAACAAGCTACATCGTTTGTGTGCTTATGTCACTACTCTATGTTGATACTATTGTCTTGTACCTACACCTCATATTACACTTGTGTCTTCCAACCTTTCACCTGTAGTATCTTTGTGTATGTACCACACTCTCATCCTTATTTTCCACAAATATGTGTACATGTGTCACCTTTGCACTTGCACCATTTGTTTGTGTGTCTAGATCATTCCCTTTTTTGTGCATGAAAAAACCTACCCTAACCCTCCTAACAAATGCCCAGAAATGATATCGTAAATGAACAAACATTAGAATCATGTGAGGATAGCCTACGACTCATCACTTATATTCCCAAACTAGATCACTCCAGTAGTAATTGACTGGTACACACTTCATTTTTCTCATCTTGTTTCTCCAAATTCTAGAGCTCATTTTCTCCTCTCCACCAAAGTCAAATGAACCTTTTACCCCCAAACATCCTATTGGTACTTTTTCCATCAGTTTTTTTCTTTTTTCTACTCTAATGTCAACCTCCACACCCTTATTTCAAGTGCCTAACCTTATTTTTCCTATCAAGATCTCATTTAGGTCCCACACCCTACATATGCTCTCAAGGGGGCATCCCTACCTCATACTTATTTGTCACTTCTCTTCCGAACAACAAGGGCATCCCTTCGAAAAAATTATTATATTTTATTTTTCTTTGAAATGACATTATAGATTGTCATCTCAAAGAGGAACAAAATGTGAGCACTTAAAAATTTCTCCACATTTTCATCGTCATCACACCAAGACCAACTTGCAAATCCACTTCTAACACTAATTAAATAAATACTATTTATTTAATAAATCTATTTGATCTTTCTATTATTAATTAAATAAGTCTTAACTATTTAATTAACCAATCTAACCTTTCTTCCAACATTAATGGAGTAAATTATCTTTATTTATTAATTAATTAATTGAATTCAATCGTTCTCCTAAAGTTCCAACATTAATTAATTATCACATTTTTTAATTAAATCAATCATTTCTGGGCAACATTCTTCCACTTATTAAATAAATACATAATATGTATTTCTCTAAAATATCCCTCATCGTTAGTTTAATAGACAAATTAGGTTTAATCAACTAATTAATCATTTGTGCATTCCTTCGCCACTCTGTTTAAAATATAAAAAAAATAAAAAAGGTCAATCTTGCACATGGCTCCAAGTACTCAAGGCTCCAAACACACCATTTTCAATCTCCACTCTTCATCACTTCTCAATCTTTTCCCTAATCATGTGCACCAATCATATGATGCCATTATCAACCTCCCATTCTCCCTTGCATGAGGATTAACCATAAGTGATATTAATAATACAAATACAACAGAATTCTATGTGTGATGTGTTATGTGATATTATTTGATGTTCAGTCAACAAAAATTAGTCCTCTATTCGTATATAATCCTTGCTTCCTTTGTATGACTAAGTCTAGGGCATAAACTACAACACTCAAAAATACGTGGGGCTAAGAACTTCTGTATGTGTTCCTCAAATTTCTTACTAACAAACATCTCCTAAATCAAGAGAAGTTAGAGTCTATAAGCCTTGATTAAACAAACAAGGTAGAGAGGAGAGAACCTTCTTCGCTTCACTCCTAAAGCGAACTCGTTGAAATATAATGTGGAGCTTATTGTAAAGTGAATTCATGAGTAATATTATGTTTTGAGATGTGGTGTAAACAACTTGTTAATGAATCGTTTGCATACTTATGTACCTTTATTATCAAGTTTAGTATTGATGAAATTATGTAATGAACATGTATTAAAAATATTGTTGTGGAGCACTATCTATATTGCTATAGAAATTTGTTTAGGGCATTATGTATATTGCTATAGGATGTTCAGTTACATATTTTGTAAGTTGTTGAATGGTATTTTTGTGTAAGTTGTTGCAAGATAAATTCTACAAGATGATTCAAGACATTCCTTAATTTTTTGTAATATAAACACTACAAGATACTACATGATAATCATAGAAAGTTCTTGCAAGACATCACCCAAAAATGTTGTAATACATTATTAATATGTTGTATTGCATCATATATATGCTACAAAACATTCTTTTGTTGCAACATTCTTTAGATTGTTGTAGGACAAGGCATAATGTTGCAAGACATCCTATAAGAGCGCTACAAGACATTTTCTAGACTACTATATACCATGTCAAAAGCCAATTTTATGTTTTGACAAAAATGTTTTAATATGTTGGATTTGGGGAAACTAACTTAAGTCATGAGACTAACCTAGTGCAAGCTCTTGTGTGGTCTTCCTCGAAATTTAAATTCCATTAGGATCTCCTTCCTCATGGTCACCTTTAATTGATGAATTACAAATCATTTGTCATACATTTTTACTATTCGAGAAGTTTAAATTAAATGTTAAGATGATCTACAAGGATATTTTAAGATTTGTTAAATTTTAATTGAAAAGATAAAATAGCATATATGCTTGAAAGAATTATATACTAATAATAAGATATCCAAAAAATTGTTAGTAGATCAATGAAAAATTATATATAATTAAATATTAGTCAATATTATATTTTAGTAATTTTTATATTATAGTAAGCATTTTATATTTCTTATAGTGTTCACTTATTAGAAGGCCTTATTAATTTATGTTATATTATATAATATATTTTTGTCTATTTTATTATATTTGTGCCTTTATTATTACATAGTATAATTTCTTAAATACTAGTTTTTATTTTGACTGTTTTTAGCATAGTGCTAGTGGTTAGGGTAGTTCCTTTATCTTTTCATTTTTTTTATCTTTGGTTTTATTTATCCGTAATTTACCATTCTAGTCCTTGTTTCAACCCTACTTTGCCTTCAACCATACATCCCCTCTCCCTTCTTTTTAGTCTAGACATGTTTTGCATCTAGACATTTTTTTGTTCTCTTTAGCTCTCTACTTTATTGATGATGGATCACAGAGTGTGATACGAATTTTAATGCAAAAAATTGCTATACAATATAATCCATAAACTACATTGACTATAATAATGAATTGTAAAAATTTTAATCATTAAATTCTCATAAATCAAAATTTGTTGTAATTCACACAAGCCCTTAAAGATTAAAGAATAAGAGATCCATCAACAATATATACAAGCCTTATAGTCTAATATTATCATTTACTAGAGTTTATACTACCCATCCTTCTTGACTTCATCTATAGACACTTATTCACAAATTCTTAGGCTCGGGGAGTAGTTAATTCACCTATAAATGTATTGTAATTCATATTTTCCTACTTATATCCCTTTAACTTAATCATCCTTTGATGCAAAGACCTCCTTGTATCTTTCCAAACACTCCAAGATGTATGACACTGACCCCTCGAAACAATCAATAGGATCCTATCAAGGCAAGGCTCTACAACCTTAGTTCAACACCTCACAATCTTCAAGACTCATACTTACTCAACTTGGAAAATTTGCTCCAACACACACCTTGAAACCTCCAAGGGTTACTGACCATTAGCACACCTTTTTTGGGTCAAACATGACTCACCTGGACTAGATCAAACATTGGTTGTAAGGATTCAACCCCATTCCCTATAGCACCTTCACAATTAGGCCTAATTGCTAGTAGCCCTTTGAAACAGGTAAAGGGACCTTAAGTCCAAACTTTTCCAAATACCTTGGAAAAAAAATCACATATTCAAATACCCTTTTGGGCCTTACTCAATTCCCCAAAAGGAAGGGTCAAGGTCTGATAAAAAAAGGTCTGAACCAGTAGAAGGTTAACTATCCTAAAGGGCTAATTAGGTCTCCATTTGTGAAGCAACTATGTCCAAATGAGAAACTCATACAATCCCAACCCCATGAGCATTTTTGGAACCATAAACCATCATGGATTCCAAGGTTACACACCTAGAATCATCACCATTTGCATTCAAGGGTAATTTTGGTGTTTAAGGACTAGGTAGCCACATAGAGATGTCTACCTAGGGTTGGTTCAAACACACACCTCCATTGCTCCTCCTGCAAAATGATTTTGTAATCTTAGAATACACTGGACATACTTTCATTTCACCCAATCCCATGAGTCTTAGATTGATAAATTGCAAGTTATGGCCATGGAGGAGTAAAACCCTAGGTAAACCCTGGTTTTCCGAGCACCTACAACAAAATTGGAATAACATAAGCAAAACACACGGTTCGAACCTCAAACCAAAACCAAGTCAAATTTAACTCTCTACTCTAACCAATTCACATAATTGGTAATTTATCCCAATCTGTACAATCCCGTACTCTATACCAAAACTCCAGAATTGCGGGAAAAACTCAGAATTTCATTAGTTTGCAGTCATCAAATATTTCCTCCGTACAGTCTCTCAATAGGAATTGGATCCACAATGTGTATAAACCACTCCAAAACTTATCTCAACCAAAAATAAGAGGTTAGAGCCATTGGAGGAGTTCAAACAAACAAAAAAATGCAAAAAGTGCATAAAAGTTGCTTATGACAACTTTTGCCAAAGCTGTCAAAATGTCATCTCTCGCCTCCTAATGCCTTGGGTCAAGAATAACCCCTCCTAAAACACCCTAGAAGCACTAAAACTACTAGGATAACTATTTCTTACACACACTTGATCCCCTTTTGTCTAAAAGTCCTAATTGGCTTATTGAGATGCCAAAATAGGAGTTTGGGTCACAAGATGGGGTCTTTTATTACAAACACACAATGCATGATTGAAACACATGTAAAACATCCTAAATACATGTTTGATGCCTTATCCTTCTTCCTTTGAGCCTAATTTATCAACTTGAAGGGGTGCTCCTACACCATCCTTCTTATTGTCCCACATATTACCTTCCATATATACACTTTCAAGTGTGTCCCTTGAAAAAAGGATGCTAATCTAAGTGAGTGTATTTTCCACTTAAACTCCTCTTAGTTCACATGGATTTTCATCATATAGTCTTCTCACACCATCTCATATGCACTTGTAAAGTCTGTAGGGCGATAAAACTAGGAGCTTGAAGCCATTAAGAATGTGTTTGTTGGAAAATTAAATTTTTCCTCAGCCTTTCTTGCACCTCCCTGTGCACACCTACCTTGTCAAGAGCAGCCAAGAGTAAATGAAACCTAGAGTTTGCCAGCAATTCATTGGGATCTCAAACTCCCTCTTGCTACTAACGTTGCAACAGCAACAGCTGGTAGAATTTAATGCTGGTAGGTAAGTTTGAATTTTGAATTTAAGGGGGAATTTTATGTGGGTAGTCCCAAGACAAAAGGGAAGAATTTTTTCCCATTGTTAATTAGTTGTAACTCAATAGAGGAATGTTTTTGTTCTTTGAGTGATTCAAAGCATGCAGCAGCAATTGTGTGATTGTTTGGGCTGAGAGCAATGATCGTTCCAGGCATTTCGTGACTTGATGAGGAGTGATTGCTTTAGGCATCAATAGCTTTAGTTAATGAAGTGTGTGCAACTCCAAGTGGAGTAGTCATTTGTAAGAGAGATCAGAGAAGCTCCATATTGCTAAGTGTTTGGGAGCAGCTCCAAAATGTTGCAAATTAGTTTATAATCGGCTAATTTATTTTCTGAGTTTGCAGTTTGCTTTTAGTTTCATTTCCAAATTTAATGAAAGAAGATAATCATTGCATGTCTCCATTGTTTGTTTTTATTTTCGTTGTGTATTGTCAGTGATATAACAACTAAGTTGTATTCTCAAAATTTTGTTTTTACTTAGTATCAAAGTTTCGTATTTGAGCATTTCAAATTTGTGTCTTGATATCAGAGTCATTTGGCCCTAAATCCTTGTGAGTTTGGGAATTTGTTTTTCTAGGTCTTGAGTTTTATTGTGTAGGAGACATTGTTGGAGATGAAGGAAAGAGCTAACAATAACCACTGTCCATTAATGGACATAGTTATGATGTTTGGGTAAAGAAGATGAAGACCATCATGGTTTCAAACGATTTGGAGAAGCTTGTGGTCAATGAGTTTGTGGATAAAACTAACCTGGCTCAGTTTGCAGCCCTCACAAACCACTAGAAGACCCAGTTGAGAGAGACAAGGAGGAAAGATGCAAAAGCCCTCAGTTTGATTGAGGCATTCTTGACAAAGGTAGTATTTCCTAGAATAGCAATAGCTAACCATGCAAAAAATGCTTGAGAATTCCTCCAAACAAGCTATAAGAGGATTGATAAAGTCAAATTGGTGAAGCTCTAGATGCTTCAAAGAGAATTTTTGACTCTTCAAATGAAGGATAGTGAATCTAATCTATTTCAGACTTCCACACTAGAATCTATGGTTTATTAAACTTGTTGAAGATAGATGGAGAAACCATGGAGGAACAAAGGATTGTGAAAAAGATCCTTTTTAGTTTGTGCTCTAAGTTTGATGCAATCATCATTGTCATTGAAGAGGCCAAGGACCTCTCTACATTGGTGGTGGATGAGTTAATGGGTTCACTTCAAACCCATGAGTAGCACCTAAATAGGTCTGCGACATCTTCCCAAGAGAAAGCTTTAAAAGCTCAAGCCAATGCAAGAGGTAGGGGGAGAAGAAATTATGTTGGAAGGAGCTCAAGAGGTAGAGGTTGTGGCAACTCCAAACAAAGAAGTATTGGAGGAGATATATCAGGATGAGCACAAAGCCATGAGGGAGCAAATAGCTCTCAGACCAGCTCCAAATAAGGCAAGAAGAATAGTAGTTTGAATCAGAGTATGACAAGAGTAATGTCCAATGC
Source organism: Cryptomeria japonica (assembly GCF_030272615.1). Lineage (NCBI taxonomy): Eukaryota > Viridiplantae > Streptophyta > Pinopsida > Cupressales > Cupressaceae > Cryptomeria > Cryptomeria japonica. The sequence goes on from NC_081412.1 coordinate 370,603,867, forward strand.
TGTTATTGTCATAAGTTTGGTCATTATGGTAGTGAGTGTTGAAAAAAACACAATAATCACTCCAAGCAAAGTGAAAATGTGACTAATGTGAATGTGGTTGAAAGTAATCAATCCACTGCCTTCATCATGTGCAATATTGGTGAAGAAGGCAACCCTGAGGTTTGGTATTTGGACTATACTTATAGTAAGCACATGAGTGGTAATGAAATTCTTTTTTTCTTTCATTGATAAAAATGTAAAGTCTGAGATTAAGATGGGGAACAATGGAATAGTTCTAGTTGTAGACAAAGAATCTATCATGATCCATACAAAGTAAAGTGACAAGAAGGAAATAGAAAATGTTTATTTTGCCCCAAGTATTAAGCACAACCTGGTGAGTGTTGGATAATTGATACAAAATGGATACAAAGTGTTGATGGAGAAGGGTGAATGTGTCATTTTTGACAAAGATGAAAGTAAGAAAGTAGTTGTGGTAGTTCAAATGACAAATAACCAAATGTTTCCATTTAGGATAGAGACTTCTTTCTCTTCTCAATCTGTAGATGCACATCCCAAGCAAGGAAAATGCACAATAGTGTAGCAATCAGCCTACAAGGCAATCATTCAAGACCCCTCCAAGTTATGGCATCTCAAGTATGGATACTTAGGCTATGCTGGTTTAAGTTTATTGTCAAAGAAAAGAATGGTAGATGGTTTGTCAAGTACAATAGAGCTTAATAGCAAGTGTGAGGTTTGCATTTTGGGTAAGCAACAAAGACAACCCTTTCAATCAAGCAACTTTAGAAAGGCAAGAGCATCATTGGAGCTGGTGCATACTGATTTGGTTGGCCCTATGCAAACCATATCCATTAGCAAGAGTCAATATTTTATGACCTTTATTATTGATTTCAGCCATAGAACGTAGGTTTATTTTTTGCAGTACAAGTCTGAAGCATTTGATAAGTTTTTATTCTTTAAGACCCTAGCTGAAAAGGAGAATGGACATGTCATCAAAGTCCTAAGTCAAATCATGGGGGAGAGTATGCCTTTAATGCTTTTGTGAATTTTTGCAAGCAAAATGACACAAAGAAGGAGCTAGCAGTCACTTATACTCCACAACAAAATGGACTGGTTGAGAGGAAGAATATAACCATTGTCGAGATGGCAAGGAGCATGCTAAAGGAAAAGGGACTCCCAAATGAGTATTTGGGAGAGGCTATAGAAACAACTGTTTATTTGATAAATAGAATTCCAACCAAGGAAGTTCATGACAAGATCCATCAAAAGTGTGGTCAAAACGCAAGTGGACAGTTGAGCACTTAAGAGTGTTTAGGTGTGTGACATATACTCATGTGTCATGAGAAGATGCAAAAGTTGGATGACAAGGGTGAGAAGTGCATTTTCATGGGCTATAGTGTTGAGTCCAATGCATATAGGTTGTATAACCCCATCACCAAGAAGATCATCATTAGTAGAGATGTTGAGTTCATTGAGAATGAGTCATGGGATGGCTCAGTGGATACCTCTTCATCCACCTCACATGGAGTGTCCATTGATGATGAAGATGATGAGTATGAAGAGGAGCAAGATGCTACATCAGCAGACATGGAGAGCTTCAAACAACTCCTAACACAGACAGGCAATCAAACAGATTGTCTCTAAATTTAGTCTGAGAGAGATCCAGACAGCTTTGGACAACTCTTGACACAAGTAGGCAGAAAGGAAAGTAGACACGGATAGCCAAAGAATCAGCTCCAAAGAGCTCCAGATGACTCCAATCAGAGTTGCACAGCAAAACAACAACAATAGTGAGATTTCAAACCTCACTCTCACCTCCCTAATGCCAAAGAAGACCAAGAGTCCAAGGGGGATCTACCAAAATGAAAGGTATGATGATGGGTTTGATGAAAATGTGAATTTTGCATTATTTTCTTATAGTGCTCCAATTTATTTTGAGGATGTTATTAAAGAGGAGAGATGGTGTGAGGTCATAAATGAGGAAATAGATGCAATAGAGAGGAATAGAACATGAGAGCTCACTAATTTGCTTCCCAACAAGCAAGTTATTGGGGTGAAATGGGTCTACAAGACCAAGGGTAATGTCGAAGGAAGAATAAAGAAGCATAAGGCAAGATTGGTTGTCAAGGGGTACACACGGTAGTTTGGAAGAGATTGTGATGAGACATATGCCCCTGTTGCAAGGATGGAAATCATGTGGACAGTCATAGCAATTGCAGCCCAACATAAATGGAAGGTATTTCAAATGGATGTGAAGTCTACCTTCTTGGAGTGTTAAAAGAGGAAGTGTATGTAGAGCAACCACCTGATTATGAAGTTTTGGGTCATAAAGGCAAGGTAAATAGGTTGAAGAAGGCTCTCTATGGGTTGAAACAAGCTCTATGGGCATGGTACAGTAAAATTGACTCATATTTGATGAGAAATGCTTTTAGCAAAAGCGATATTGAGCCCACTCTTTACATCAAGACAACTAATAATAAGATTTTAATTATTGTCTTGTGTGTAGATGATTTAGTTTTTATTGGGGATGATGATTTCCTCATTGTTGATTATAAAGAGGCCATGAAAAGAGAGTTTGAGATGACAAATTTAGGTCTCTTAAGGTATTTTCTAGGCATAGAAGTAAAACAAATGCATGATGGTATTTTTATCTCTTAAGAAAAGTATGCAAATGAGATCTTGAAAAGATTTAGAATGCAAGGTAGCAAATCTACACCAACACCAATAGTCATAGGTCTTAAGTTGAGCAAAGAAGATTGCAGTAGCAATGTGAATCCGGCCATGTACAACAGTTTGGTTTGGAAGTTTGATGTATTTCATAGCTACTATGTCTAATTTAGTGCATGCAATGAGTCTAATTTCTAGATTTATGGAGAATCCAAAGGACTCCCATTAGCAAGCGATTAAAAGAATCCAGAATTATGTGAATGGCACCAAGGGATATGGCATTTTGTATAATGCAACTAATGATTTGAGGCTAGTTGGTTACACAGATAATGATCGAACAGGAAGTGTAGATGATAGGAAGAGCACATCAGGCTATATGTTTCATTTGGACCTTCGAGTGGTAATCTCATGGGCTACTAAGAAGCAACCCATTATTACCCTATCTACAGTTGAGGCTTGTTGGTGTCTATTTTATCATCTACCAAACATTAGAATAGGATACCCGAAGGTATTCTATCCTCTCCTGAAAAATCACTACTGATTCCAAGGTCTATATGTGCGAACAAGCAACTTTAGTGAAATATCTTCTTGGGTAGTGTATGCTGAAAATCTCAAGGGGGACTTACGTTAACATGTGTCTTTTTGAACTGCTAAACTTAGATAGATTTAGCAATTTTAGGCTCTTTCTTTATTTTTTTGGATTTTCGAGATTTACTTTCAAAAAGGGAAAAAGGGAATAGGGTTAAAGAAAGTTGATTTATTCCTATGAACTCTGGAGACGGTATCAATTGGGTGCTCTCAGGAAACCAAACTTTGCTTCGCCACACTAAGGACAACTACACAAAGCTGGTGCAATCTTCAATGGGTTGTGCTTGTGATTGAGATGTTGGGATGCACAGAGGATCGGCTCAGACTAACTTTGCACAGTGAAATGGAAATCATCCATTCACCAAAAGTATGAGCAGAGATACACCATTAACTAACACTTATCAAATCCTTCATTCAACTCTAATAACATGAAAGCAAATCTAAATTAGCTTTAACTAAAGTGTTGAGGAAATTGAAACCATACTAATCATTCAAACAATAGAGATTACAAAGCCTTAAGAGAAAGCGCACATGCAATATATTATTCGAAAATGACCTTCACGCAACAATATGTCAAAAATCTCACACTCTCCAAATGAGAGGAGGTAGCCTTATATAGTTTTTCAGAAATAAATGAACGGCCAAGATCAAACAGTGATCAAGGGCCCAGATTGAAAGCTACAAACCCTAATTAGGGTTTCCCAAAACTAACTACCCTCGACCAATGAGAAAATTACATTTGGGACACTTGTCCTTCTTGCTAAATATGAACCATCAATGAAAATAGAAGGTTGTTGCATTGTGAAGTGTGCCCTTCTAGAAGCTTCTGGAAAGTCAGGTTCATTGAACCTGGACAAGCTGACTTGGAGCAATCTGATTGGTCAAAAGATGACGAGGCATCACCGCAACGTGAGTCATCCCTAATCTTGTTGAGGCGGTGTAGGATCAGGTACGGGAGCTGGCTCTTTCTCTCTTCTTATCTCAGCGTCAATACGTGCGACAATTTCTAGTTCCTCGTCGAGGATTAAACACATGTGATGCCAATCAAGAGCATTTCTTTTCACTTCCCACGCCAAGCTATACAATTCTGTGATAATGTGTTCTTGTTCATCGCTGAAATCCAAGTCTGGCTGAAGTACTAGATGAGGTTCTCTCCCTAGTTCAGGATGAATGATTGGCAGGCCCATGAAGAAAATTGTTGAATTTCTTAGAATAATTTCTTGTTGACGACTCTATGCTTGCTTCTTTGTGGCTCCAATTTATGTTGCGCAAGAGGAGGGTGAAAGCTCTAGATAACCCCTTGCAAATATGAAATGAGAGGATCAAGTTGTTCAGACATTTGTTGCGATCATGCCCTCCTTCTTGATACCCTAAAATTTGGAGAAGAATTTCTCCATGGCTTCATAATTGAGGAAATTGGAATTTTCTTTGTGAAACATTTCCCATACTTAGCCAAATTTTGGCTATCTTCACGCTCGGATGAACCTTGCTCATGAACTTGTCCTCAATCCTCTGTTTGGCTTGAAACTCCAGCTGTGATCTCTATGATGATCTCGCTTCTATTTCTTCCTACGACCTGTAAAACCAAAGGAAAATAAGTTTAAAATCTATCTTGGATTAAAGAAAATTGAGGCTGCAAATGGCTGTGTTTGGAGATTTTATTTCATTTTCATACTTAGCCATGGGAATGGGATTTTCACATTTAAATTCTCCAACCTGCAAGATAACTCTGAAATTTTCTCTTTATTTGCTCAGAAAGTTCAAACTTTTGTTGTGTAATATGGAAAGGAAGAATGTCTTATTTGTATTAGAGTTGGTTTTCACAATTAGAAATGCGCGAATATCCTTCCAATTCATGTTCCTAAATCAGCTTCAATCCTGAATATTCATGGAGAAATTTTCTATTTTAGACTTTAGTTGGCTTGTCATCTCTTCAAGTTCGAAAATCTCTTTTTTGGTTTACAAAGTGCAAGTTTCTAAATTGATTCTAAGTTCTGATTCGAACTGAATCCTCAAGATTACATCCTTAAAAACTTTCTATATTAGCTACAAGTTCGAATTCTTTGTCAATCTTCCAATATTTCCTCTTTGAAAACTTTCTATTTTGGATTTTAAGTTCGAATTGCTTCTCAAGTCTGCAAGATTCCTTATGATTTACATTCTAAAACTTTATAATTCAATTAGCAATTTGAATTCTTTCATGGATTTGATGACATCACTTACGTTTTAACTTATTTTTGAACCTGTTATTGACTTTGTTTGACTCCTTAATCACATGGCGGACTTCTTTGGAGTATTGGCACAAGTATTGGAACTGCATCCCAGCATAGGGCGGATTTTTAGTTGGCCATGATGTTAGGAGGGCGGACTTTTGAGTTCACCTTTTAAGGACCCCTTCAACATAGGCCTCATCTTTCATCTTGGGCGGACTTTGATGCCTTTGAAAACATCTTGCATGTCCAAGTGTAGGGCGAACTTTTGGAACTTCTACTTGGCACCAAGTATCACTTCATACTTGGCTAAATTTATGTCATCAATTCTCCTTCATATTGCACCATGTTAACCTCTCCATTTACTGACTTCCAATCTTCATGTTGCCATTATTGATGTCTCTTACATAGGGCGGAGGTTTTAGGTTGTTTGACACCACACTTGGAAGTGTTTACTAGGTAGGGCGGACTTTCTAGCTCATGGAAGGCAGACTTTTGTGACATCTCCATCAGCTTGGCGGACTTTTGGTCTACATCCTTAAGCATGGCGAACTTTTGTGCTCTCTCCATGGCAGACTTTGGAAGGCATGACCACCAACATGGCGGACTTTGGGTAGACATCTCCAAGGGCGGACTTTCATGAGACATCAAGGAGGGCAGAGTTTGAGATGACCTTTCCAAGGCGGACTTTTGGAGGCTCTAGGCAAGGTGGACTTTCTTCACTTCACCATGAGGGCGGACTTTTAGACTACCTCCAAGGGCGGACTTTGTCTTGTTCACTTCATATGCCTTCCTCCTAGGACGGACTTTTGAAGCACCTCCATCATCTTGCTTGGATAGGGCGAAGTTTCATAAACATCATGACTCTTTCCCAGGGCAGACTTTTGGAAGGCCACCTAGAGGGTGGAGTTTGAGGACTTCACCAATGCGGACTTTTGGAGGCTTTCCAACTTCATGAAGGGCGGAATTTTGAGAGATCACCATGCATCATCACCTTGGGCGGAGTTTGGAGACTCTTCATCAACGGGGCAGACTTTTGGAAGGCCTCAAAAGGGCGGACTATATATGAAATATAAAATTTAAGTGTAAGTGGTATTTCAATATGTCTTTTCTCTTTCTTATACTTTAAGTTATATTTCATATATATTGTCAGGATGTTTGAGAGTGGTTTCAGATCTCTAGGACTAATAATGCAAAATCTAGTTTTTAGAGGATTCTCCAATTTTCCAAACTTAGTCAAATTTCAGGATCAGGATGACATTCCAAACTTAGCCAAATTTCAAGACATTTGAGGATTAGGATGACATTCCAGACATATATGATTTTTCGATCTGATTACCCTTTGAATGTGCCATGACCCCCTAAAATATAGGAACTTAGCTTTTTGGGTCAAAACTTGAAAATTTTGGATCGCGGTCGAAACAGGTCGGTGGTATCAGTGCAAACCCTAGGTCCCCATTTCGAAAAGGAAAAAACAGACATCCCTAAAAAATAGGGAAAACTTTCTAAAAATAGCCATACCGTGGATTGGGCTAAAAATGCCAAAAAGGAAACTTCCTAAAAAAATAGGAAAAAGCAAAAAAGTAAACTTTCTAAAATAGAAAGTTGTTCAAATTCATTCAAATCAATTGTGTTCTTCATCCTTTGGCCTTTCTAGGCACTTTGACAGTATCCAAACTCTGGTATTACTTGGCTTGCAAAAACTAGCTTTCAATCTCTAGGACTTGAACCATTCAAAACTGAGCAAGGCTTGGCAAAACTGAAGCGGAAGGCCACAGGACACTAACAAAAACCCTAGAAAGTAAGAAAAAGGGAGGGTCCCCATTTGCAATGGGGCGATGTGTGAAAAATATCATAACAAGGCTGAGTATATAGCAGTAAATGCAGCAACATGTCAAGCTATTTGGCTAAGAAGAGTTTTGGCAATTTGAAGGAAGAACGAGAGGGTGGAACCACAATTTATTGTGACAATATCTCATTGATAGCTTTGACGAAAAATCTAGTGTTTCATGGAAGAAGCAAGCACATTGAAATAGGGTATCATTTTATCAGTGAATTGGTTGAGAATGGTGAAATTAAAATGGAGTTTTGCAAGTTTGAGTAGCAACTAACAAACATTTTCACCAAGCCATTAGGGATAGCTTCAAGCGCTTAAGAAAATATTTGGGCATGGTTGTTTTGGATCAAGAATGATCTTGTTTGTCGGCTCAAGACAAAGGGGGAGTGTTGGAAAATTAAATTTTCCCTGAGCCTTTCTTGCACCTCCCTGCATCCACCTACCCTGTCAGGAGCAGCCAAGAGAAAAAGCAACCTGGAGTTTGCCAACAATCAGTGGAATCTCAAACTCCCACTTGCTCCTGATGTTGCAACAACAACAGCTAATAAAATTTAATGTTGGTAGATAAGTTTGAATTTTGAATTTGAGGGAAAAAAATTTGTGGACAGCCCCAAGACAAAGGGGAAGTATGTTTTCCCATTTTTAGTTAGTTGTAACTCAGCAGAGGAATGTTTTTGTTCTCTGAGTGATGCATCGTACAGTAGCAATTGTGTGTTTGTTTGTGCTAAGAACAGTGATTGCTCCAGGCATTTCATGACTCCTGAAGAGCAGTGAATGTTCCTAGCATCAGTAGCTTCAGTTAGTGAAGTGTGTGCAACTCCAAGTGGAGCAGTAGTTTGTAAGAGATCTCAGAGAAGCTCCAAATTGCTAAGTCTTGCAAATTAGTTTGTAATCAGCTAGCTTATTTTTTGAGTTTGTAGTTTGTTTTGTAATTTAATTTCCAGATTTAATGAAAGAAAAAAATCATTGCATGTCTCCATTATTTGTTTTTGCTTCCTCTATGTATTAGTAGTGATTGGCAACTCAACTATAGTATTGGAAATTTGTTTTTACATGATATTAGTGCTCTGTATTTGAACATTTCAAATTTCTGTCTGTTGGCACCTGATCCAACTCGACAAATAACTCATCACAACCTACCAAGATATATTAGAGACCTTATCTAAGTGTATATGGTGAACAATTCTTTTCATCATATAGTCTTCTAGCACCATCTCATATGCATTTGTGACGTTCTCAAGGCAATGAAACAAACAACTTGAAGCCATCAAGAATGCATTGGCACCTGATCCAACTCAACAGTTAACTCATCACATCCCACCACCTACCAGCTAGCCAAAAACACTAGATCTAAAACATTGATGCTTATAACAAGCTGCCAAAAAACCACCATCCACTTTTTTACAACCTATGAGTTGGTAATCTCAACTTATAAAATAGATCATCCACGTATCCTCCCAGCCAACCTTGTATTTATGTACCAGTTTACCATCTAAAAGCTCCTCGCGTCGAACTTCTCATCTGCTAAATTAACTTATATTTCTAAAATCCTCTAAGTTTCCAATTCATATCAGTCCTCTTTGCTAGACCACTACCAAATTTGTCCAAGTGACTCGAAAACTCATGTAAAATCCTATGTTAGCATTTTTGCATTGGGATTCAGCAGCCAATAAAAGGTTTCCTATATCATCGGATGGCAGAGGCTTACATTAGTACACCCCGACATACTCAAAGCTTTGGATTTACTCATTGAGGCGACTCTTAAATTAATTTTCAGCTTTTCGCATGTAACACAATCTACTTTCACACTATCATTAGTGGCCTATCGATCAATCAAGCCCAGACTCCTCATGTTGGGAGTTCGGGTAGGCATATTTCTACATCATTGCCTTCGGAATAAACCATATCCATCCACCAAGCTCAATAATTCTGAGTGGTACAAGAATATGATTGGTGTTTGGTGCTTACCACTTACGATTAAACTGGTTAAACAGGTTAATCATCAAGCTCATCAGCAGTAATAGCTGGGCTATTTCAATCCACTGCAAATCTAGGATTATCAAGAAGTAATCTAAGTTTTCTGGTATATTAGCTTGTCTTTACACCAAGAAGATCTTGAGTATCATGATCGCACCAAATATTAAAATGCGGAAGATACTAATTTAGATTTTTTTAATCAGAAATCATGTTCTCCATCTTGCTTCTCATAAGATCACAAATTGCATTGATGCCTACTCCAACCATCCCGGACACGTCTACTTTAGTCATGTTAATGAATTAATACGCCTTAAATGCTCTTTTCAAATATTTTAAGTGTTGGAAGTGAATTGACTCTAAGAGGGGGGGGTTGAATTAGAGTCTAAGAACTTAACTCATACAAGAAGTTTTGACAGAGAACCTTTTTGAGTGTAAACCAAACAGAACAAAATAGTTTCTCTTAAGTATACATACTGATATGATCAAACTAATGAACTGAACAGAATGCCTTTAAATCAACAAAGTTGAAATTTCAGAATTGAAGTAAATAACATTTAATCTTATAAATGACACAGTAACATGGAACTTGCAGATATAAAACTACAATTGTATGAATCAATGCAAAACAAATGAAATAATCTAACATATCAGAGCATGAAACTAATGGAAAACTTTTGACATATGACAAAGATTTCATGAGTGGAAAACCCTCTTGAGGTAAAAAAAAACCACTCGTAAAGATCCTTTTTATTATAACAATGAGCACCAACTCTGTACATTGTTTCAAAGAGCACCAACCTCTGTTTCAATCAATATCATAAATCTGAAAATACCTTTATAATTGCAGTGTTCTTGCAACCATAAAGTTATCTGAGTAGGGCAGATTTTTACATAAGCAGTTTATATTTTGTTACTCTAATAACATTATAATTGCAGAAATATACTTGTGCAACTATGAGATTATAAGAGTACAATTTAAACAATTTTCTTTTACAAATATGCTGCTATAAAATGCAGAGAAATCACATACTCTGTATACTCTGTATACTCTGTTATTTGTATGAAATACAATAATCCTTTCTGCCCTTAATTTCCAAAATCAAATTGACACTGAACTTCTGAAAACAGAGTTTTCACTGATGCTCTGCAAAAAGGATTAGAAAATCTATTTGATGGCAACACACACAAGAGCACAAGAAACAAACGTTAGTGTTAGCAACAAAAGATTATCCTAAACAGGCATATCAAGAGAGATATTAAGCATGAAATAGAAAGCATATAAACATAGAATAAAATAGCTAATCAAGATGCTCATATTTGCTCCTCCCTTGTTCCTCTCCTCTCCAAGTTCCAAATGAGTGTAGCTCTCAGCTTTTAGCACTAGCCATGGATGCCATATGGAGATTCAAGATAGTTGAATATGATAAGCAAATGCTATGCAAGTGTAGATAGTGATGCTATGAGAAAGCTCTATGCTAATGCCAGTATAACAACAATACTCTAATGCTTCTCTTTTCTTTGCTTGAGGAGAAGGGTTCTATTTATAGAAGAAATGGGGAAATGAAGGGTTAAGATTGAGTAATCTTAACAAGGGTTAGGATTGAAAGATATTCAATCCATGTGAGACTTTCAACCCAATCCCATGTTGACAAGTGTCACCATGAGGAGGCTTGAGAGGAGAGATAAGGAGCATTAAATGCTTGAGGGGACATGACGGTTACCCTAGTCAAAGAAATAAATGCTTTGAAGAGACACATGGGTTACATGAGGGTTAAGTTAGGGGTCAAAGTCTTTAACCATGGGTGCAAGTGGAATTAACCATTAATGGTCATGTAAGAGCCATAAGTGGTTTGGAAGACTTTAGAGGTTATTTTGTTGAACACACAAAGCATTAATTGTTTTTCAAAGACTTTGGAGTCTTTGAAAAGTGACTCCAATTTGCTTAGGAATGTGACAATATTTAGGGGATGGATTAGGTTAATTAGGAAGGGTTTAGAAGAGTCTAGAAGGGGTTTAGGCATGCAAGTGGATTTTGTAGGAAAATGCAAGTGGGAGGAATTTTGGTATTTTCAATTAAAATAAAATCATTTATTTCAATTAAATGGTGTAATTTGCATTTGGATAAATATTCAAATAAATATTAATTTATTTAAATGAGAAAAAGGAAGATAAAGCATTAAAGGCTTGAAGACTTTAAGGGAAGCAATTAAAGTCTTAAAAAGACTTTAAGGGAAGCCATTAAAAGCTTAAGAAGACTATAGAAGGAAGTCATCAAGTTTGAAAACTTTAAAACCATCAAGTTTTGAAGACTTTAAGGGAAACCATTAAAGATTTCAAGTGGGTGAGGATAAATAGGATTTTAAATAAATAATTTATTTAAAATAATTGTGCAACTTGCTTTTGTAGGAAAATACAAATGGGTGGAGGATAAAAATGATTTAAATAAATGATTTATTTAAAATAGTTGTGCAACTTGCATTTGTAGGAAAATGCAAGTGGGTGGAAGATAAAGGTGATTTAAATAAATGATTTATTTAAAATAGTTGTGCAACTTGCATTTGTAGGAAAATGCAAGTGGGTAGAGGATAAAGGTGATTTAAATAAATGTTAATTTATTTAAATGTGAGAGGTGGGATTTTGGAGGATTTAAATAAATATTAATTTATTTAAATGTGAAAGAAGATTTAATTAAATAAATATGATTTATTTATTTAATTAATGGTCTGAATTTGGTTAAGTGAATTAAATCAAATAAATTGAATAATTTATTTAATTAATAAGAGAAGAGGGTTAAAATGAATTAATTAAATATATTAATTTAATTAATTATTAATTGATGGTTAAATAATCAAATAAATATTAAATATTCATTTAATTTAAGTGGACAGATTTATGTGACTACATTCACAATATGCAATGAAAAACCCTTTCAATCTTTTTCACTGATCACAGCAAGTAACGCACAGTTTTCCCTGCCTTTTTATTTTTCTCTTCACACTCACCTTTCAAATGTCACAGCCATGATATGTATAAATGCCCAGAGATGTAGAATCAGTTCAAAAACTGAAATGAATTGTTTTTAAATCAAATTTGTTCCAAAAACAATCTTCCAAATATACCCTCGAAAATAGGGTAACTGTATTAGTTAGAGTTTCTAAACAGAAATAAGATTTTTATATAACATTTTAAAAATAGTTATAAATCTACTCCAAAAAACTGAAATCCGTATGAACAACGAATCTCTTGTTTATCACATATAAAACACTTGTAAAACCTTTGTTATCTCAAAAAAATAGTTACATGACTGTAAAATAAAAGAACCATCAAACTCTTTATTCCTATCATCTCTTTTTACAAGAACACAAAAAAAAAAAACATTTTGCAATTTTTTACTGCTCTATAAAAATCTGAAATAGAAAAACCAGCTTGCCTTTTAATTTCCAGATATAGAAAGAACAACACAATGTTACCTCTGTCGCTGCAAAACAAAGTCACCTGAAAAACATTGTTGAAAAACTTTAAACAATCCCCACAAGAACGGCCAAAGAGACCACCATTCGAACTGTCTTCTTTTGCAATTAAACATAGCTAAAACCCATCACGCAAAAATAAGTAGAACAATCACTGTTACAGCCTCCAAACTACCCATGGCGGCACCTTCTAGGGTTTGTGCAACAAAATAAAACAATGTTGTTTTTTTTTCTTTTACCACTTAAGAAAACCAAAATATAAAATGAGATTTCAAAACATTTGAAGTCCACAATAGAGTCTCGTGCAAGAATGCCAAGTAAGTTGATGCCAGGTCATTACGTGGCTGTACAGATCATAAATTTCACTGAACATTATGCAGATGAAGCATGATAGCATTATTAATGGAATATGCCAATGGTTTATCAACATGCCTTTCATGATGTCACCCTTTCTTTTTTTTTGTCGTCAAGGGCAATCAAGGGTCAACAGTAAGAAGGGCCAAAAAATTTCAGATATTTAGCAGTTTAATGTTTCAAACAACAAAATAAAATAGCGTTTGTGTTGTAGCAACAAACCAATCTGGCTTCAACCATATGTTTTATAATAAATAATGAGTACATTAATTGCTTCTTTTTATATCATTCCACGTTATCTTAGGAAAAAAATAACAATTATACTTTTAGAGGGGCCTCCAGTTTTTTTTAAACTCGGAGTCCTGTGCAACTCGTTCATCGTAAAGAATTAGTCGATCAATCAATTATGTTCTCTCACATATGCTTAGTTTTGGATACTTGCACATTGTATGGAAGTTGAATTTGATGCAAAGGTAACATTTTCTAATGTCGCAAATTACCTGGCCATTTTTGTCAAGGGCACTCCATCTGAAGCCTGCATGTTTATAATAAATGCTTCAATCTAGGTCCACCAAAAATGGCTAAACTGCTTGAAACTTTCTAAAACCAATTTACAATATTTATAACACAGCAAATTTGCAAGCTACCATAAATGTTCAGGCGTAGAACTGACTTCCACTTATATATATTCAATTAAAATAATTATGGCCTTCACCAGAGATGCTGCAAACTATTATTGCCACAGTTTTTCAAGGCTCTACAGTCAAGAATTTTGCAAAAGAAAAAATATATGTAGTTTGACAGAAAAAAAAAGTTTTTAATGTCAATGTATAATACAAAGGTTGATCATCATTCCTCAAATATGACTCGAGAGGATAATTTACATTAAGCTTTAGCCAATGCTGCGATACAAAATCTCGGCACGGGTATGCCGCAATGAATAATTTAACAGTCTGGTAATTAATTCAGAACACAGTTCTCTTTTGAAAACTTGCCCATAAATACCTTTCTGGTTAGGTTTTCAGCAGGATCACAAATCCAAAAAGGTAGAAGACTGCCAAATCATTGCCCATTATCTTCTGAACTTTGACACTAGAAACAAACAATAGTGCAAGAAGATAGATGAAGTGAGCACATAATGTACAAAAAGGAAGTCCTCGTTCCAGCATAGCTTTAAAACTAACCTGATAAGTGCAACAAAACTCTTCACAGTGAGACTGCTATCTCATGTGCCTCCTAAACATGGGTACAAGGAAGGTGACAAGACATGAGAATGCTCATAATACAGTGCAGTTGTCATTGTAGCATATGGTGCTTCTTCCTATAAATTTAAGCTGATGTACACGACATGACCACTGATAACCATACAAAACTTCACTTTTGCTCGCCACATGAACCAAGTCTAGTTCTCAACGCTTTGAAAAAATAACCAAGATTACCATTGACATGGAAACCATAAATTTGAAACCTGAACTTTCCCAGAAACTCTGTTTGTCTGTTGAAGCACTCGCATTTTCTCTCATCTGTAAATTTTCTCGCAGCTCTTTTATTGCCTTCTCTCTTCTTTCTCCAATCTGCACAATCCAAGGGTCATGGATGGGTTATTGACAGTTATAAAAGCAAGTACATCCCTATGCATGATAAATAATCTTCAACAGCGGAGAAAATGCAATCCATAAAGCATAAGCTTGCTAGCACTAAGTCTCCCCAAAATGAAACAAGAAAGACAAGATAAGGATACTCTAAATTACTCAACATTTTCAAGTCAAATAAAACAATATGAGTGAGATTATATCAACTCTATCATCTTCTATGACGGCCCTCCAATTTATTATAGAGATAGCACCGATATGCCTATTTAATGTACATAGGAAAAATATTGAGCACCAAGTCGTCATGTTGCAGTGTACAACTGTAGTTACAGCATTTTTGAAATTTTGGATGCACTGGAATGCAAAAGCATGTCTCAATAACAGGAGGAGTAAAGACCAGCAATCTCTTGTCTGTCAAGAACTTTCAATTGAGTGATCTGCCCACCCTATAGGACAAGTCATCCTCCCCCTCTTTGTCAAGGGAGTCCCTCTCCCTCCTTTTCCAAGGGAGTCCTCTCTCATTCATCAAGCCCTTTGATGGGGGATTCCTCTCCCACTGGTCGAGCCTTTTGTCAAGAAAGTCCTCCTTTCTCCCCCCTCCCCCTTCCTTTGTCAAGGCACTCCCCCATTAGTCAAGCTCTTTCAGAAGTGCATAAATACCCTAAAGACACTTCATCAATAAAATCAGTGAACATGATAGTTTGTATCAGAAATGAGTCAATGTTGCCGAAGTCTAGTCTCTCTAATGTAAACAAAAACTAATACTGAATACAAATATATTTTGAAACTTTGTATATATATTATACACTAATAAGTTCAAACTCAGAGCATGTTAAGAAATTGAATCAGGATTAATGAAAAACACATATAATTCAAACCAATACTTCCATTAATGACATCCGAGTCCTTTCAGCCCTTGATCATGATTCAAAGCCTCATTCTAAAGCTTTGGCTCATCTATATGTCTTGCGACTAGTACTTCTCTCAACCCCTAATCAGAAACTCTCCAAATTTTCTTCACCCCCAAGCTCTAGTTCATCACAAAATGCATTGATGGGGAAAAGCCAATAAGCCAATCTAGTTAGATCACTCTACAAAACATGCATGGCAACATTACTCAGTGAGTATCATTTCATTCAGGCACATTACTTGTAACAATCTCCAAAACATAACTTAAAACGTACTATGAAACTGTGTTCAACCTCTTTGACCCTCACCAATTCTTTTTCAATAACTGAATAAAGTTTGTAATTAATTTAACTCCTCTCAAAAGAAGAGATGCCAACTACTTCTAAAAGTATCTACAAATAATTCTCGCTCAAGTGCATGCATTGCATCAAGTGCCCGCCCTTCCACTAAATCCTTAGAAACCTATCTTAGAAAGCCTCCAATGCATCAAACCTATGAAGCATGTTATTATAAGAACTTAACCTAGATACTTAAAGACTCGTCTACAGGCCCATAATTGTCTTCATTTTACTAAAAAAAAATTCTTCTATTGGATCTCTATGATGTCTGAGAAGCCAATTCCTTGTCATATTGATACCATAACACCTTTCAGCAGTTTATTGTAACAACCTATATCAAGGTGTGTTTTGTCTGTGCACTTCCCATGTTTTTGAGCATCTAATAAGTGATGTAGCTCTTATTTGTCACAAGGGAATCCTCTAAACCGTTAATCAAGAAGTATTCCAAATATTCATCACTTCAAGGTCTAGTTACTCACAAGGTGCATGCACGGAAGAAACTCGAGAAGGCCATCTAGTTGGATTTCTCTACATGTGTAGCACTATCACTATACTAATACGATTACTATGACAAACTTCCTCACAAGTTTCCACAAAAGTTATACATCCTATGAGAGACTACATTTTTATCTTCTTTGACTCCAGTCAATTGTAAGAAAATACCAATGTTAATAATCTCAAAGAGAAAAGAAATGACAAAAAAAACAAATCCAACCTAAGCAATAACATCCATCGCTATGCCTTCTCCAGATCCTGTCACAATCCGACTACGTGGATGCCAAAGTATGACTACCTTCCCCAAAAACAATTCAACTTCCTAGGCAATTCCCATTTAATGCATTCTATAAGGTTGGAGAGTCCAATTAAGAACTATCTAACCAAACAGCTAACAAACAATCAATCAAATACTCACAATGAAACAACAAAAAGTTACACAAGAACTGAACTTTATTAACTCAATTAAAAAAAAAAAATTGAATAGCTTCATGAGTCTGATACATGCTAGGCATCAACCTTTGGATTACAAAGTAGATCTTAGTTACCTCAATATCCTGATATGCATGTTTGAACTATCACTAATAGAACCTTTGCCCTCAAGTCATAATGGGCTTCCCTATTTATACTATGTAGAAATGGATTGTGTTGCTATAAAACGTAATACATCGTCATAAGCAAGTGTGATAAAGATCAACAGCCACAAAATTAAATGATTTGATAATCAATCAGCCCTGGAACTGGCTGCATCACTTTTCACAATGTATAGGTTCACTAGTAACATGCAAAATCACCAACTTTGACATACCTTGTGCTAGGAGTCTCCAAATTCAATATAGTTCCATACATGACCCCTCTTAGGACCCATGATGAAAAAGTTAACCTTTAAAATTGGCGTTAATTTCAAATACTTGGCACATAGTTCAAACAAGTAATCGCTATACAACAAACAATCTAGTGTTAATCTAATAAGCTCCTCCAAATAGGAAACATGAATGTGCCAATCAGGATCACATAGTTTTGAATGGAATATGTTAAGATGCTATTTTGGGCTTATGTTCTAAACCACAATCAAAAATATTAAAAATTTGCTGCCACACAGCTTGCTGAATATTGATTGCAATTTGTGCATATAGTGACAAACAGATGCAATGCCACATACTTGACACACACCACTGCAAAACATTTGGAAAACTAGAAGTACTTGCAAAACATAACATTAATAATAAAAAATTGGTTGATACAAGATTGCTTTTACACCCTAAATGCTCCAGCATCAAACACCTTGGGTAATTCAAAAGTGAGCCTCTCACTTCATTCAAGGATTTGAGCAAAAAGAAAACCAAACTAATCAGCTCTGGACATCCATATAGAATCTTCAACTAGCTTATAATTCCACTTCACCAAATACTTTTCATATTTTATGTTTCTTGTGCTCCTTCCTATTCTAATCAGTTACCTCTTCAATTTATTTTGTTTCCTACTTAGACGCCTATTTACTCCAGTCTCTCTACTATGTTATCTTTGATTATGCTTCTTGATACTCATATAGAGCAGTGTTGTTAAACATTGGTGCTATATCAAGTCCTCCTAGTATTCCACCTCATATGCATTTCTTAAATAAAATTTGTTAAGCAAGGACCAATTTTTCATTTTCAACTTATTATGTCCTCTGTAAAAAAATTTCCTTCCTCAAATAATCTCCCTTCATATCCTAACACATATTCTTTATGTCTCCTTTTTCGATCAGTGTGTTCTTTATGCTCACACTTCATCTCCTCCAACTAGACTTCTACTTCTTGATGCAAATTTCTCATACATTTTACATAATCTTCAACCATAGCACTCTTCCTATTGTTTGTAATTAAAACTTTTTAATTTTGATACATTCTTTGGATATTGTCCACTTGTAATTCCAAATGGTGATTTACCTCTACTTTTGTTCATTAAATTATTATAAGCAAATCCAACTTGTGATAAGATTAAGTCCCAATTTCCCAAACAGCTATTCATAACTTTTGTTTGTCCATTTGTTTGTCCATTTGTTTGCACATGATATGCTAAACTGAATTTTTAATCCATATTCATCTTTTTCCATAGTGTGCGCCAAAAATGACCAACAAATTTCTCACACATCCCTATTTGACACAATACTTTCGAGCAATCCATGCAATATCACAATTTTCTAAAAATAAACCAGCTATATTTACCACATCATTAATTTTTTTGCAAGCAATAAAATGTGTCATTTTAGAAAATCGACCAACAATTACAAAAATAGAATCATTTTCTCTATTTGTTCCTGGCAATCCTAACACAAAATGCAATAAAATGTGTTATCTTAGAAAATCGACCAACAATTACAAAAATAGAATCATTTTCTCTATTTGTTCCTGGCAATCCTAACACAAAATGCATGTTAATGTCCTCCCAAGGTTCTTTGGAATCAATAACGACCTACACAAACCAACATTTTGACTATTTCCTTTAACAATTTGACCAATTTTGCACATGCCTTTTCACATCTTTGCAGATTTGCAGCAAAAACTAATATTTGCTTACCATTGCCATTGCCTTGTCAATCCCATAATTACCTACTAATCTACCATTGTTTTTCTTTCATCAAATTCTCTCATTGAACTCTAAGGAATGCATAACCAGCTTCCTTTCAACAACAAATTATCTTGAATTATGTAATCCAACATAGTTCTATTCCATTTACTAGTATCTTACATACTTTCCATGCCTTATCCATTGGGCTGTGGGAGGGGGCATCCCCAAGACAGTTGGGAGACATATGAGAGTCCCCTAAACTTCTCCAACATCCCAACTACGTCTCTAAGGTGACGAAGATGGCAGTGGTGTGGTGGAGAGACATTTCCCGCGAGTCCCCAAGTCTTGGAAATGTCCCTATCCAAAAAAAAGCGAGGTTTTTTGTGGAGGACACATCCTCGTGGAACACTAACAAAAAGTTCAATGCCCTACAATATTGGACACCTTGCCCTACAAACTTAGCCGTTGATTTCCCACTAAGGTTGTCAAACACCTTTGCTTTGCAAAGGCATATATATGAGTCATCAAGGACCAACCTACAAAGTCAGGGGCTTCATTCCTTTAAATAATGCCAAGTACAAGACACAAAAACAAGAGTGGCATTGGGCCCACAAAAGTACAGACTATCATCCAAGTTTATAGAATTGTAACTCAAGCTTATCTAAGCAATTCCTGATATCTTCTCTTATTCTTGCACAGATGCTAATTCATCAAAATCATCTACACAAGAAATGAAAATTGAGGGCAAAATTATGTGGACTACAGGATACTTTATAGATATTTCCAGTTTTAGAGAGGTTAATTACTCACACAGCAAAGAGTCTTCATAGAACCAACATATCTTAGTTCTAAGAAAACAAGTATCAATAATAAATATAGTTCTAGTTTCATTGTAGAAATAGTTGACTAGTAAAAAGTTCTTAGTTCAAACAACCCTCATATGACAGCTAGTTATATAATATCATCTTCATGAGCAGATTTTCGATCAAACTTGCCAAGATAAAGAAGCCAACCAATCATTTTATCACAAAAACTTGCAGGCTCAGAATTTTGAGAAGGTTCCTCAACATGAATTACCAGAGATTCTCTTTCCTAAGAAGGTTTTTCACAAATAGACTCGTAATGGTACTGTACTTAATGAGAAGTCAGCACAACAAACATAACAAAGATGACAATAAACCAATCTACAATCCTGCCAACAATCTAATTCTGAATGTTCTTGGCAGAGCTGACAAAAGGACTTCAAACGATCTAAGTCATCTTTCATAAAAGATTCTTCTTGCAACAAATATTGCAGTTGTACCCATACAAATATAGCCAATTCCTGCACTTTGAATGCATTATTGGCATATATTGTTGTCATTTACCTTTGTACCCAAAAATTGTTTCTTAAACACAACCCAAATTGGTACAATAATCAACATAACATCAATGGAAGATTGCCTTCCTTTGATTTCACAATGCTTCAGCTAGTGGCAAGCCTCATTCTAGAGCAAAGCTGCAAGTGTTAATTGATGATACATAGTCGGATGGGCTAATTGTATTTTATTTTTTATGGTATATAGTTATAGATTTCACGTATCTCTATGTACTTCCTCTAGAAGCTTCTTTTGACATGCTTATTCTCTTAGAAACTTAAATTTAAAAGCTCCTTTTATGTATTTCTTCTTTTAGGAGAATTCTTTTTCTCAAAGCTTCATTGTGCATTCTTTGTACTGATCATATACACTTGTACAAATAAGTCTACAAATTGTACAGTAGATAAATCTCTTTGTATTCATTTCACAGTTGCATTTTGTGCATATTGTTTGATCTTAAAGCCCAGGATGATGTTCTCACAGACCAATTAAAGGGAGCTCAATATTTCATGGATCTATTTACTGAATATCATTAGGAACACATGGGACCTTCAAATGGTTGACAAACGAATTTTTAAGAAAACAACGGTCTTTAAGTGGCTATTCATGCGTCTTGTTCTTGCTAGCTCAACTAGCATTCATTAAAATGATAAACAGCACACTTCACTCACATTAGAGAAACTTAGTCTATCTGGATAACATGTCGATCTATTGGAGCAGCAACAAGGACCATGTCTAGCATGTTCAGGTTGCTACAAGGACCATGTCCAACATCTTTAGGTTGCTCTTTTATCTTCCATGACATAGATTGCAAGACAATATGAAGATGTGTTTCTTTGAGAAATACTTTCACTTTTGTATTTTGGTTGTATTAATTATTGCAATGGTGTGCACTCAGATCTAAGAGAAGTTAAATTCTTTCCAGATTGGAAAAAAACATCAATTATCACACATCAGAATAATTTCTTTGCTTAATTGATTAGATTATTCTCTAAAATTGGCAGGCTACTTCAATTATCCAACAAAAGGCATTTCTTATATAAAAAAACGAATAGCATTTCATATAGATTGCAACAACCACCAAAGCACCATAGCAGCTCAAGGATGCTCTTTGCTCAACTCCAGTACTTTCTCTTCCTGATTTGCACCAGCCCTTTGAGAAGGGCCAGACTATTACATGGGCATTGTTCTTAAGCAGGGATATTGCTCAGAGACTCTTTCTAATGCAAAAAAAAATTACAATGCATATGAAAAAGAATCATATACATTAATTCAAGCACTCAAGCAACAGAGACTACATCCTTGATAAAGAAGCAATCCTTTATACTGAATTCAAAATCTGAGATTCAAGAACAATGGCACTTTAATGGCTTTTTTAAACTAAACAACTCCATTTTATCATAAAGTGTAAAGAGAGGAGTCCTAATAAATGTGACGATATGTTGAGTAGGCAACCTTCCAAGGTTTTGCATATTTTCAATAGTATGCTTATCGCATATGAATGATTGGAAATCACAAAAAAAATCAAAACATCAAATTCAGAATTCAGGCAGGCTCACACTTATTTTCAACAACCTAAAGTGATAAATTAAATAACTTTTCTTGATTATATGCTAAGATATGGCTTGCAACTTTTTTGTATACATTAAATCAGCTTTGTGTTCCCACTGGTTCAGCATCTGATGAAGAGAAACTCTCCTCTCAAACTGCACACATGTAAATCACTAAATGATTTGACTTATACACAACAAATAATTTGAATTGGAAAACATGCAAGACTGAATTCTTGCCTTCTATTGATTATCTTGAAATGAAATTACAAAGTTGTTCTGAAAATTACGGCTTCGTACAAAAAGCAGCAAATCTGATATAAAAACAGCAACACCTACAAGAGTGAACTACCACAAAATCCTCCAACTTCAAATCGAAAAATAATCCTTCAACACTTGAGCCTCAAACTGCTCCTCTAACTCTGTCCTTCAACCTACAAACTGAAAACTCCAATGTCCAACTCAACCCCTCAATATGTAGACTCATGGAGGCTCAAAAATACCACCATAAAACATTACCATGGCTCAAAACAAGGTTCCAAAACATGGTAAAAATCCATACGAACCCAACTTAATGGACAGCTTGTAAACTTGTCAGCTTGCATTTATTTTTATTTTTTTCTAATTTAAAAATGTGTAATTTCTTATAATGGCAACAAGCTCGACTTCAGTGGGTGGGGGTTACAGGACTCAAAACCAAAAATTTAAAGTTGATAAAGGATGTCCTTTATGGAATTATTCTACAATGCTTCAACAACTTCCAGGAGGTAAGGGATTTGAATGGAATTGTAATTTTTGTACAACCAATTATAGGTGCTCATATTATCGAGTGAGACGTCACTTTTGTGGACCTCCTGGGAAAGGGATTAAAATGTGTTAAGGGCTAGATAAGCAACGGTTGTCTGCCACATAAATTGCAGGATTCATTAGAGAACAAGGAGAAGCTAATAAAGCTCTAGAAAGAGAAAAAACTAAGAGCTCATCCATCCGCAAGCAAAAAACCAATGACATTACCCAAAGATCATCAACCAATAAATGCCTCCCAACATCCTTTCTTGGAGATACCCTCTATGCAAGATAAGAAGAAAATCCCAATCTTTCCTACAAAAGAGGCCCATTGGACTAGGCATTTAATAATGGAAGCAAGAGATATTGTAGAGCAAAAAATTGCACATTGCATCTATGCCAATGCTTGCATCTTCGTAATTGTAATGATTTTTATTTGAATCGTGACCCTAGACATGTATGATACATTGATATATATTATATGGCGTATGACATAATATGATAATATTGAAATTTTGTACTATCAACTAGCACTCGGCATTGATCAATGATGAAGTAGCATACTATTAAATGTATTTAGCTTTATAATTTCATATATATGTGTGTGTGTGTGTGTGTGTGTGTGAACCCAACCCACAAACCCAAAGGGCAAAAAAAAAATTGCCCAAACCCACGAACCGGGTTTGTGTACCTAAACCCAAACCAGTAACTTAGCATGTAACACTTCTAGTGCCATAATGTATTAGGGAATAGTACACAAGCATCAAATGTGAATAGTGAAGTGCATTTTAGTGCACACTACTAGAATGTATTTAGGATCCATCCTAATAAAATGTGTAATAGCATTCGTAATACCATGTTTTATGTTGCACACAGCTTTCTAAACAAAACAAAGATACTTCTCTTCCTACAATGCATAGATTTTAAGTTCTCACTTGTCTTTCTTAAAATCTGTAAATTATATACAGAAATGTGTTAAAGTTTTAATAAACAGTTGATGCTGTTAAGACTTATGCTTGGTCTTACATCATGTAACTTTTATTGAGTGGCACATGGGGCACTGCAGCATTAAATTATAGAGGCATCCATTGTTGTTGTCTTTGTATCTTATATGTCTAAAAAAATTGGTTATGTCCAAAAATTCTGTATTTGGGAATAATTATAGGAGATAGTAAATAAAACAACTCAGACACATTGATTTGTAACTATTCTGTTGGACATGTAAAGCCTACAAAGACCATACTCATTCATATAGTATGGATATACAAATTTCACCATCAATCAAACGCATTTCTTCCACTCATCTAATAACATGAAATCAAATTTGAGAAGTATAGAGACCATGCAAATTGTTGAATCGACCCATAGATTTCACCATTTCTTCAATGAAGTTTACAAGTCTTTTACAACAACATCTTGGCAACAATCTTTGCCTTCTCTTTCTATTCTACTCTAACTACTATTCTATTTGCTATTAATCATTAGCTATTCTAACCTCTATCAACTAACTATTCACCTTCTAGCTATTGACTAACTATTAACCTTTACAAAATGAAGAGCTTGAGCCTTTTATAATGCTCTCAATACAATTCAATGGCTCAGATCACTTTGAGATCAATGGCCGAGATTTTACAATGAAACCCTAATTAGGGTTTGTTACAACAAACTTAATTCTAACCAATGAAATAATTGCATTATTTGGACACATGTCTTCTCTGGAATGTTCGACCAATTGATAGCCAGGGTAGGTACATCGAAGTTAGTGCCATCTTTGATGAGTCAGGTACATTGAATCTGAACGTGCTGAAGTGGACCAACCCGACTGGAGGAGTGATGACTAGGATGCCACCTTGTCTTTCCTTCAAATATTGGACTGGAAGAGGTCGTCCTTGATGAGGCTGGGCTGGAGAAGGTCGTCCTTGTTGATGCTAGGCTTGGAGAAGGTCGTCCTTGTCCTTGCCTGGTCTTCTTTCATCTGCCAAAACAAACCAAAAGATGATTAAGGACACATGATAAATTCATTTCAACATAGCATTTTCAACTTAAATCATCAACAAAAAGAAATCAAAATTAAGTTTGTTCAAAAGTCTTTCCAAGGACAGGCCCTATAAGAATTTCGCCCTGGACCCTCTAGAAGGGTCAGGAGCGAATTTTGCATTCCTGGCTCAAATTCTTCTCATCTCCTTCACTTCAATTCATCTAGACTCCCCCACATTGAATCCACTTCCCAACTTGGCAACATTGGTTTGATCTTCACAAGGCCAAAAGGTCAAATTTGCTCGAAACCTAGCGAGGGACAGGACCCATCCAGAATTTCACTCTAGACCCTTTGCAAGGGTCAGGAGCGAAATTCCAATTTTAGCTCAAAATTTGCATCTTTGGTGGATAAACATCTTTTCAAGGCATTCCAAATAGCTTCTCTCATCCTAGTCTAGGCCTGACTTAGCACAAAATTTGGAGAAAAGGATGGTTTTAGTGTTTTTCGCTCTGGACCCTTTGGAAGGGTCAGGAGCGATTTTCAAGTTTTGAGCATGTTCCTCCATCCTTTCAACTTCAATTCACCTCCAAGACTAAGGACACATTGCCTCACTCCTGTCTAGGCTATAGAAATCAAAATTTTAACTTGTCTTGCAAAGAAAGTAGGTGATCTTAGGATTTTCGCTTTGGACCCTTTGGAAGGGTCAAGAGTGAAATCCTTGGTTTGGGCTAATTTCCATCATTTTTCAACATCAATTAACTTCAAAAGGCAAGAACATGTCTCCTCGCACCCATCCAAGCCATGAAAACCTAACGTTTGACTAGACTTACAAGGAAAATAGGTGATTTTAAGATTTTCGCTCTGGACCCTTTGGAAGGGTCAGGAGCGAATTTCTTCCCCTAGCCCAAAATCATCATTTTTGGAGACAAAAATCCATTCAAGGGCAATCTCAAGGACCTCTACCATCTTTGTCTAGGCCTGGCTTGGCATAAATATGAGAGGAATAGATGGATTTTAGAATTTCGCTCTGGACCCTTTGGAAGGGTCAGGAGCGAAATTCTTGTTTTAGGCTTATTCTTCCATCTTTCAACCTTAACCAGCTTCAAAAAGGCAAGAAAACACTTCTCTCCTCTCATCCAACCCAAGTTTGACTTGATTTTGCAAGGGAAAATAGGTGATTGAAGAGTTTTCGCCCTGGACCCTTTGGAAGGGTCAGGAGTGAATTTCCTCTTCTGGCCTAAAATCATCACTTCTGGAGACAACCATCGACTTAAGGGCAATCACAAGGGCATCTTTTACCTTGGTCTAGGCATAGCTTAGCATAAATTTGAAAGGAATAGGTAGATTTTAGGATTTTCGCTATGGACCCTTTGGAAGGGTCAGGAGCGAAAATCACTTTTTGGCTCAATTCCTTCAAGTTTGATAATCATTGCTAAGTCAAAGTCATTCCTGAGGACCTCTCCCATCAAAACTCACCCTAGTCAACACTTGGCTTGGCACAAAATTGGGAAAAAGGGTGATTTAGAGAAAATTCGCTCTGGACCCTTTGGAAGGGTCAGGAGCGAATTTCCTAATTTAGGCTTTTATTCCTCCATCATTTCAAGTTGCATTCACCTCAAAAGGCTAGAAAACACTTCTCCTCTCACGTCCAGCCCAAGTTTGACTTGATTTTGCAAGGGAAAATAGGTGTTTGAAGAATTTTCGCCTTGGACCCTTTGGAAGGGTCAGGAGCGATTTTCATCATTTGGCTTAATTCCTTCAAACTTGATAATTATTGACCATTCAAGGACATGCCTAAAGACACCTCTAATCTTGACCCACACTAGATTTGGCATAAATTTGAGGGAAAAGATAGGTTTTGAGAAAATTCGCTCTGGACCCTTTGGAAGGGTCTGGAGCGAAAATCTCATTCTTGACCCAAAATCATCATTCTTTCAACTTGAAACTTCTTTGCAAGGTAGAATCTCATCCTTCACTGCCCTAGGAACAAGGTTTCATGTCCAAGAAAGGTTAAAAAGTAGGCTTATAAGGAATTTCGCTCTGGACCCTTTGGAAGGGTTAGGAGCGAAATTTCCTTTCCTGGCTAAAATCCTTCATTTTCACAACTTCCAAACACTCTCAAAGGCAAGATCATGTCCATTTCCCCTTTCAACATGCTTTGGACATCACAATTTGGTCAAATAGGGAAGGAAATGAGGTCTAGGAGGATTTTCGCTCTGGACCCTTTGGAAGGGTCAGGAGCGAAAATCATGATTTGGGCTTGATTCTTCCTTTTTCCAACTCAAAATCACCTCAAGAGGTAACTAAACATCATCCTTCACCCAAGGGATAAGGTCTTAAGCCAAAACAAGGTCAAAAGAATAGGCTTGCAAGGAATTTAGCTTTGGACCCTTTGGAAGGGTCAGGAGCGAAATTCACCTTCTTGGCTAGAATCCTTCATTTCCACAATCTTCTAATCATCTCCAAGGATTTCAACATGTTCATACTTCATCTCATCATGCCTTGGACATCAAATATTGGCCAAATAAGGCAAGAAATGTGTCTTAGAGAGATTTTCGCTTTGGACCCTTTGGAAGGGCCAGGAGCGAAAATCCCTTCTTGGGCTAAATCTTTCATTTCCACTTTCCAAAACAACCTCAAGAGGCAAAAGTATGTCATTTTCTTTCCATCCATGCCATAACAAATCAAAACTTGATTTCCTTTACTGCAAAATTAAGAGCTTTTAGGAATTTCGCTCTGGACCCTTTGGAAGGGTCAGGAGCGAAATTTCCTTTTTTGGTCCAAAATCCTTCATTTTCAATGCTTTCAAACCTTTCAAAGGCAATAAGAATGTCCAAGCTTCCTTCCAAGGTACCCTGCAAATCACAAATTAGCCAAACTTAAGATGAAATGTGCTTTGGGAAGATTTTCGCTCTGGACCCTTTGGAAGGGTCAGGAGCGAAAATCTCATTCCTAGCTAAATTGCTCATTTTTCAAGCTTCAAACCACTTCACAAGGCAAAAACATACCAATTCATTCCCCAACATGCCCTAGAAACCAACACTTAGTCAAAATTTGAAAGGAAATGAGAGCTACAAAGATTTTCGCTCTAGACCCTTTGGAAGGGTCAGGAGCGAAAATCACTTTTTGGGTTGGATCCTTGACTTCATTTTCACATTTCTTCATTCAAACAAGCG
The DNA here is from genome assembly GCF_030272615.1 of Cryptomeria japonica. Taxonomy (NCBI): domain Eukaryota; kingdom Viridiplantae; phylum Streptophyta; class Pinopsida; order Cupressales; family Cupressaceae; genus Cryptomeria; species Cryptomeria japonica. Next base: position 370,631,702 of record NC_081412.1, read on the forward strand.
TTTTTACCTTCATTCAAGCCTAGGAATGTGTTAGTTCTAGGTTTTTGTCAAAGTAAAATGTCTTATGGAGAATTTCGCTTTGGACCCTTTGGAAGGGTCAGGAGCGAAATTTGACTTTTTGAACTCTCCATCAGGATCATTTTATGGAATATAACATTTAAGTATCTTTCTTCTTTCTTATACTTTAAGTTATATTCCATATATACTTTCAAGATGTTTGAGAGTGGTTTCGGACCTCCAAGAGTTATATTGCAAAATCTAGTTTTTGGAGGATTCTTCAATTTTCCAGACTTAGTCAAATTTCAGGATCAAGACATTCCAGACTTAGCCAAATTTCAGGATCAGGGCATTCCAGACAGCCAAATTTCAGGATCAGGGCATTCCAGACTTCATCACTCACCAACTCGACCTAACTCAAACCTTCAAGGATGATACCCACTCACAAAGCAAGACACAATTAGCAACAAGAGCAAAACCAGGCCTTAAAGAAGACTCTCAAAGAAACCCTAATTCTGGGGCACCTGCTGACTCCCCTGGCTCAAGCAAAGCCTACCATCCTATTGATCCCCTGGTGACACTCAAAATGCAAAGGCTAACAAACAAACCCTAAACACCTAGAAAGCAAACCCCAAAAAGCAAAAAAAAGTAGGGGTCCCCATTTGTAATGGGGCGATGTGTGAATACGTCACAACAATACCCTAGCCTAGGAAGGTAGTGGGTAGAAAGGCACTATTGTACTTCGATGCAGATTGCATCACCATTGAGAGATTACTCTCAAGATGCCTAGGACAGCAAAGTAATGTCAAGCAAAGTTCATATTCCATACTTATGAGTTGGATGTACAACTGGCGGCTCTTATGCCCCCTATTTTCCCATGCCAAGGATTTAGTTGAACCATCACAGCTCATTGCAATCTTTAATGAGAAGAAATATACAGTAACTTTAAGAGTACTATAGTTGATAACAAATGAAAATTTAAACATACATATGGTCATAATTCCTATATGAGTTAAGTCGAGAACCCATTTGACCTTAAATCCATGCCGAGAAGAGTGTGATCATTGATAGCGCGTTAATTCATGCTTGCAGTGTTAGCCCTTGACCAAGGTGGTGCTGCGTAATGCATGCATCCGTCTGATCATTAGTACTAGAGACACCTCTAGTCAGGAGCGTCATACTAGTAGGGAGTTACCCTTAGTTTATGACCGACTAATGTGTATAGGTCCTAACACCAAGTCTCAGATGGCATTATGTTCCACTTCCCATTACCTCCCTACGAAGGGTCAGGCCAATCCAATTGGATATGGCACGGGGGACTAAATAGTTCGTGGTTGGGCAAAAAAGCACCTTGATGATACATTCCCTCCTCACTGGTAACTTGATAAAGTTATGAAGTTCAGAATGTTAGCATTAGATGAAATGTACTTTCTAAACCCTCTCTCTTTCAATTGATGCAATGTTATTTAATTTCTTATCTTACGTTTATGTTTGGTTTAGATATATGTGTTGTGACCATTTCACACATCGCCCCATCCAAATGGGGACCCCCCCTCTTTTTGCTCGTTTTTGCTCGCCTTTCTCTCTGCTTTTTAGGATTTTGGTTTAGTATGCCAGTTGTCTGGACTAGGGTCAAACCTTAGGGTTTCTGTTACTGTGATTTCAGGCCAGAGTCCAATCCAATTTTGAGCTTTGAGCTTCCTCTCGCAGGATGCAATTTTGAATAAAGTGAATTCGCCAGAGGCTGAGTGAGTTGGTCTAGTTTCAATTGGAATTTTGAATGCAGAGTCCAAATTTGCCTAAGTGTGAATGATGAGATTTTGATTTTGTCCGATTGAGTAATTTTGACCAATTTTTGAGAATTTTGATAATTGATCCCGAGCATTGGAAATGACTTGTTTTCGCCTTGTGAAGTAATTAAAATCCCAAAATCTTGATATTTTGGCCTGTAGGAGCAAAATCGCTCCTGTCCCTCAGTGAAGGACCGGAGCTTGTTTTTCAAAATCTTACTATCTCTGCAAGATCAAGATGAATTTCGAATTGGAAGTGATAAAGGGAGGCATGATCTTTCCGTTGAATATAATTTGAAGAATTTCACAAGCATGGAAATGTGCCAGGAGCAAAAATCGCTCCTGTCCCTCAGTGAAGGACCGGAGCTCGAAATCAGACATTGCCTTGTCCTTGCAGGATTTGAACAATTTGACGATTTGAGGAGATCAAAGGAGATACGTTTCATCAATTGAATATAATTTGGAAGTGCCTTAGTGAAGAAAATTGGACCTAGAAGCTAAATCGCTCCTGTCCCTCAGCCAGGGACCAGGGCGAAATTCAGGGATAGCTCTCGTCCCTCTCCCAGGGACCAGAGCGAAATTCCTCATAAGGCAAAATTTGAGCAAAGATCAGGTGAACATTAAGTTTGAGGCAAGCAAAGAGGGTGTAATGAACTCGTTGAAGACAAATTGAAGATTACAAGACATCAATAGGAGACTCAAATTGGCCTAGGCGCTCCTGTCCCTCAGTCAGGGACCAGAGCGATTTTTGCCTTAGGTCAATTTCTCGCCAAGTTTGAACAAACTCCCGGCCAAGAATAGGTGAAAGGGTGCACATCGAGACCGTTGAAGATAATTTTGGAAGTTAGCAAAGTGTGATGGAGCCTACAAGTGAAAATTCGCTCCTGTCCCTCAGCCAGGGACCAGGGCGAAATAATGGTTATATTGCCTTCCACCCAAATTCAAGTCATTCTAAGTCAAAGTATAAGGTGGCAAGGACGTTTTGAGGTGTCTCGACAAAGATCAAAAGTTACAAAGATTGACAAAGATGAAGGATTTGCACTAAAATGCCCAAGTTCGCTCCTGTCCCTCTCTCAGGGACCAGAGCGAAATGTTCAAGTGAGGCCAAATTTAAGTTGCCATTCACATTTTGAGTGTTCGAAAGGGAGTAAAGAGCATCATTTTGAGCCTTGAAGACAACTACAAGTTAATATAATGAACGATTTGCACCAAATGGCCAAATTCGCTCCTGTCCCTCAGTCAGGGACCAGAGCGAAATCTTCATGGAGGCTTAAGTTTTAAATGATTATCACATTTCATGCGTTCAAGAAGGATCAAAGGACCCCATCTTACATTGTGAAGGTGATTGTAAGTTGATGAGAACAAGGATGAGCCCAGAAGACTCAAATTCGCTCCTGTCCCTCAGTCAGGGACCAGGGCGATATCCATTAGATTGGCTAGTTCTTTCAAAATCACGCCAAGTAAAGGGCGTACAAGGTTACACAAGTGTCAAAGTGATCTTAAGAAGATGATATGCAAAGAAACCAAACGTTAAAGGGTGATCAAATTGAGCCAAGAAGCTAAATCGCTCTTGTCCTTCAGGCAAGGACCAGGGCGATTTTCACATAATCACTCATTATCCTTCAAGATCACGTCAAAGCCAAGCTACACAAGATCAAAGATATCATTTTGAAGGTGACAAATGAGAAGTTAAGGTTAAGAACGAAGAATTTTGGCTAGAACATAGGGATCGCTCCTGTCCCTCACCAAGGGACCAGGGCGATAATCCATTTAAGCATCAAAATGTCTTGTTAAAGACAAGTGAAACAAGCATGGAACGAAAGACTAACGTTGTTTCTCCCTCATGATGAAGATTGAGGATCGAAGATGCAAAGGTCAAGGAGAAAACATAAAGTTCGCTCCAGTCCCTCAGTCAGGGACAAGGGCGATATCCACCTTAGAGGGCACTCATTCACACAATCAAGACGATCAAGCTCGAGGTTCTTAGCAAATATGCCAGTTTCAACGTGAGGATGGAGATTTTGAACGTAAAAAGCAAAAGAATCCAGGCTAAAATGACAATTCGCTCCTGTCCCTCTCCCAGGGACCAGAGCGATGGGGTTTGTATCTTTCCCTCCTCCAAATTTTGGCGCTAAAACAATTTTTAAATTTTATTAAATGCTAGAAAAATCGATAAATCAATTAATAGCATTTAAAAAATTGCGCTTGGATATTTAATTAATTAATTTTGCCTATTTTAAAAATCGAATTAATTAATTGCAAAGGCATTAAATGAATTAATTATTATTTTAAATAAAAAATCAAATTGGAGCGCTTGGATTTAAATATTTACAAAGTCGGCCATTGGTTTTTATTAAAAATTGCTTTTAATTATCTTTGTTTTTACCAAGTCGGCCTTGAGGTAGTTGTAAGGGTAAGCGCCTATAAAGGGAAGGTGATAATTTCATTTTCAAATCATCATTTCACCTTCATTCATTTGCGATTTGGAGAAGACAAAGAGGTGTGCGATTTGTATTTACAAGGAGCGAATTTCATAAACAAGAAGTGCGAATTTCATTAAAGGAAGGTGCAAACATCATCTTCAAAGGGGAGTGCGAGCTTAGTTTCAAGTGAGGCGAACTTGCCAAAGACTACGTCAAAGGCATTCCAAAGGTGGCAAAGTTGCTAGCTTGAGAGACATCACATTGAAGTCACCAAATTTCGATTGTTGCCTAGGCGAATTTCTTGTTTTGCATTTTAGAGTTAAACTCTCAAGTGAGGTATGGCGAGGATCCCTTGAATTTTGAATAATTTTGATCGTCATTGCTTCAAGTTTTGAATTTTGAAATTTTGAATTCCAATAGCTCGATCGTATTTAGGAAATGATAACTCAAAGACTTATCATGAAGTTTCCTAAATTCAATCTCTAATATATAGTTATACATTGCAAAATCTATTACTTATTGTGAAATGTTGTGTAGGTGTTACAATGGCGACTCCCAGGCTCGAAAGATCTACAAGTCGAAAAACTCTTCTCAAGGAAAATCAAGCCAGATCAAGGACGGTCTCATCAAGGACGATTAAGCAAAGATAAGGGCAACCTCCTCCAGGCTAGCATTGACAAGGACGACCTTCTTCGATCCAGCATCATCAAGATGAGGGCGACCTTTTCCAATCCAGCATTCCAAGGCGAAGTACATCGATCATCCTGCAAATCAAGGACAGAAGGAGTTAGAACAAGAGTTAATTAAAGATAGCTTCTCCACGACATCAAATTGAATATCTACCAAGCTACAAGTGTCAGACGAGGTGGCATCCTAGTCATCACTCCTCCAGTCGGATTGGTCCACCTCAACAATGTCCAGGTTCAATGTACCTAATTCATAGAAGGTGGCACAAACTCCGATGTACCTACCTGTTGACGTGTATTTTGTACACGATCATACACAGAATAAAATACCTAAAGGCATCTTATCCTCTCTTGAATAAAGTCGCTAACTGCTGAAGATTCGCATGAAGGATCAGTTAGGATGACTTCAAGGTTCCTTTTGGTAGGGTCTCTACATGTGGATAAGCTCGCTGTGGTATGATGTGATTTGCTGGAATCACAAGGGGACTTACATTGAACTTCCGATCTGCTTTGTGGAACACAGGCTCTTACTAGCTTAGATTTAAAAAATGAAAAAGGAAGGGGGCGAAGAGAAGATCTAATCCTAATACTAAGAATGTAGGAGCAATGATTTGATTTTGATGAAACTCTAACTAGGTCTTGTTTTGACATCAATGGAACATCTACACAAGGCTAGTGCGATCTTCTAAGGGAAGCTTTATGATGTTCAAATCATCACCGCAGGCATAGACACCATCCAAGTTGATGCATATCAATGAAGAGGCGACAAATTGAAATTGAGCTTAAGCTGAACGATTCCAGTTGACTACACAAGGCGAGTCTGCAATCAACAAACTGCTAGTAGTATGGATATACGAATTCCACCATCAATTAATCACATTTCCTCCATTCATCTAATCATCTACCATCTAGGATTGAAGACTCAACAAGAAACCATGCAAATTGCAAGAAACGACACACTTCACCATTACTTCAATGAAAATGGAGTTTGTTTACAATCAATGGCAACAATTTCTTGCCTTGTCCTCCTATTCTACTCTAATTACTTCCAACTATTCTCTAACTATCTTAACTATTTACATACTATCTCTAACAATTGCTAATTAGCCTTTACAAATGAAATGCCTGGGCTTATATAGTGCCCACAATACAATTTGATGGCATAGATCAATTCAAGATCAATTCAAGATCAATGGCCAAGATTCAACAATGAAAACCCTAATTAGGGTTTGTTACAACCATTACATAACATTTAATGCTTGACCAATGATAAAATTGTATTGCTTGGACACATGTCCCTTCTAGAAAAATCGACCAATGGATAGCCGGGGTAGGTACATCGGAGTTTGTGCCACCTTCCATGAGTTAAGTACATTGAATCTGGACATGCTGAGGTGGACCACACTGACTGGAGGAGTGATGACTAGGATGCCACCTCATCTGACACTTGTAGCTTGCTAGATATTCAATTTGATGTCGTTGAGAGGCTATCTTTAATTAACTCTTGTCCTAACTCCTTTTGTCCTTGATTTGCAAGATGATGATGTACCTCGCCTTGGAACGCTGGATTGAAAGAGGTCGCCCCTGTCCTGGCGAAGACCGTCCTGGCGAAGACCGTCCTTGATCTGGCTTGATTTTCCTTGAAGAGATCTCCATTTGATGCCTACACAACATTTCAAAATTAGTAACATGATTTTGCAATATATAACATAATAGATTAGAGAGCAAATTTTAGGAAACTTAATGATAAGTCCATGAATTATCATTTCCTAAATGACGATTAAGCTACCGAATTCAAAATTTCAAAATTCAAAATTTAAGCTATAACGATCAACGAATAAAACAATAAAACCAAATCGCCATACCTCAAATCGAGAGCTAACTCTAGAATGCAAAATAAAAAGGATTCGCCTAGGCAAAATTGACGTGTAAATAGTCTTCAATGTGATCTTCAAATAAATGTCCTTCTTATCAATATCGCCACCTTTGATATGTCCTTGATGTGGTCTTCAAAGCAACGTTCCTCTTGTCAATTTCACCACCTTTCAAGTCTTTGACGTGATCTCCAAGTTCGCTCAAATGTAAACTTCAAGTTCGTAGCGCCTTGGATTGATGTTAATGCCTTGGTTAATACTTCGCACCACCTTGAATATAATTCGCACTTGAACACAATTTCGCACTTCTCCCTTTGTCTCCCAAATCGCATGTGAAATGGCAAAAAAAATGATAATGTGAAAATGAAGATTTTCACCCTCCTTTTATAGCGCTTACCTCTCATCTCCATATAGGCCGACTTGGTAATTAATAAGGCAATTTAAACGATTTTTAAATAAATAACAAGGCCGACTCTCACAAACCAAGCGCTCCTTTTGAATTTTATTTAATTAATAAATAATTAATTAAATGCCTTTATTATTTAAATAAATAAATTTCGATTTTTATAAAGGCAAAATAATTAATAAATATTAAGCGCAAATTTTAAATGCCATTTTTAATTAAATTTTCAATCTATCGATTTTAGCATTTAAAATAAATTTAAAGAAATGTGTTTGAGCGCCAAATTTTGAAAATGGAAGATACGTACCTCATCGCCCTGGTCCCTTGGAGAGGGACAGGAGCGATCCATCAATTTTGTCATGATTCTTGCAATTTCGACGTCCAAAGTCTCTATCCTTACGTTCAAATCGGTATTTTTGTTGGGTCTTTCGAACTTGAGTGTCTTGCATGTGTGAATAAATGCATCTCATGACCATTATCGCCCTGGTCCCTTGGAGAGGGACAGGAGCGATCTCCATTGTTTTTCCTTAATCTTGCATCTTTGATCTCAAATTTCCATCATGAGGCAAATAATAACCTTGTTTCTTCATTCCATGCTTGTTTCATCTAACCTTTACAAGGCGCATTTGATGTTAGGAAGAATATCGCCCTGGTCCCTTGGAGAGGGACAGGAGCGATCCTTATCTTCTATTTTGAAATTCCTCGTTTTTGGTTCTAACTCCTCGTTCATTGCCTTCCAAATGGCGTTTTAGACCCTTTGTAACTTGTTTTGTTATGATCTTCGAAGGAACATGAATGCTTTGGCAAATATCGCCCTGGTCCTTTGGAGAGGGACAGGGGCGATCCTCATAATTTCTCTTTAATCTTTGTGACTTCGAACTTCAATCTTTGTTATGATGGACAAACAATGCTATTCTTTCGCTCCCCTTTCGTTCCACTTGAATTCTACAAGGCGTTTAGACGTTGGAAGGATCATCGCCCTTGTCCCTTGGAGAGGGACAGGAGCGATCTTGAAGCTCTAGTCCAAATGCATCACCTTTCAACCTTGGTTCTTCGTTCATTGCCTCTTAAAAGACGTCTTTGACCTTGCCTATCCTTGCATTGTCTTGATTTTGACGGAACATGAGTCTTTTAATAAAAATCGCCTTGGTCCTTGTCCAAAGGACAGGAGCGATATGAGTTCCTTGCACAAATTGGTAACACTTTGACATTCAAAACTCTTGCATATCATCTTCAAAAGACACCTTATACCTTGTGTGATCCCGAAAAACTTTGGCTTGGCATGAACTTGAAGGAAAATGAAGAATCCCAAGCAAATCGCCCTGGTCCCTTGGAGAGGGACAAGAGCGATATAGCTTCTGTGTTCAATTTGAGGATCTTTTGACGTTTGAAGTCCTTGTATATCACCTTCTAATCATGCCTTGGACCTCATACGACCTTGCAAAACCTTGATCTTACGTGATTTTTGAGGGATTCGGCCAATATAATAAACATCGCTCTGGTCCCTTCCTGAGGGACAGGAGCGAACTTCAAGTCTTGATGTAATTCGTTCAATGTTGACGACCCTTGATGCTTTGTGCTTGATGGAAATGTCTTAAAATGTCCTCACCACCTTGTTCTTCGCCTTGGAGTGGCTTGAACTTGGAAGAATAGCAATATAATCATCATATCGCCCTGGTCCCTTGGAGAGGGACAGGAGCGATTTTGCTCTTGTGGGCTTTATTTCACTTCATTTCCTTCAAAAACTATCTTCAATTGTCTCGTCATACTTCCTTTCATTCATTCATGCCTTGAGATTGGTTGTAACTTGGCAAGAAAATCATCTATAACAAAAATCGCTCTGGTCCCTTCCTGAGGGACAGGAGCGAACTTAAGCATTTTGGTCCTTTGTTGGCATTTGGTAATCTTCAATTTATCTTCAATGAGTTCATTTCACCTCCTTCCTTGCCTTCAAACATAAACTTGACTTGATCTTTGCCTGATTTTTGTCTTGTGAAGAACTTCGCTCTGGTCCCTTGGAGAGGGACGGGAGCTACAAAGAATTTCGCCCTGGTCCCTGACTGAGGGACAGGAGCGATTTTGGCATTCTGGGTCACTTTCCTTCACGGCGGCACTTCAAGTTATATTCATTTGATAAAACATCTCCTTGAGCATCTAATCACTTCACATTTAATCACTTCACAAGGCGAAAACAAATTATTTCCCATGCCCAGGATCAAAAATCAAAAAAGTCAAAATTTGGTCAAAATTGCTCAGTTGGACAAAAATTCATATTTCATTACCAACACTTAGAAAAAAATCAGACTCTGCACTCAAAATTCCAATTGAAAATAGATCATTCAGGCGAATTTATTCCATTCAAAAATTGCATCCTACAACAGGAAGCTCAAAAAGCTCTCAAAACTGACTGGATTCTGGCCTGAAAAGATCGAAAAAGGAACCCTAGGGCTTGATCCTAATCCAGACAACTAACAAACTAAACCAAAACCCTAAAAAGCAAAGCGAAAACGAGCAAAACGAGCAAAAAAACATGGGTCCCCATTTGCAATGGGGCGATGTGTGAAAACGTCACAACACTACCCTAGCTATCCATTGGTGGAAATTTCTAGAGAGGACATGTGTCCAAGCAATATAATTTTATCATTGGTCAAGCATTAAATGTTATGTAATGGTTGTAACAAACCCTAATTAGGGTTTAGGTGTCATAATCTTGGCCATTGATCTTCTTTCGATCTGGACCGTTCATTGTAATTGAGGATGCTATTTATACCCTCATTTCATTTCATTTTATAGCTAGAAATTGGAGAGAGAGTTAGAAATTATTGATGCATTAGAGATTAGAGTTTAGAAGCAATTTACTTTTGTAGCAAGATTGAGTTTTGAGAAAGGAATTCAAACAATTGTTGTACATGATGGCTTTGAGATCAATAAAATATTGAAGTTATGGTGTTTTGTTGCAATTCTCTTGGCTATCTTCATGGTTGTTCATTTTTCTTGAACCATTCTCAATCAAAGTAGTGTGTTAATTCGAAGGACAAAGTGTTGGACTTGATCTTTGGTAGGATTCGCTTTCCAAACCACTAGCTTCTTGCTGATTGTAGGAACGCCTTGCGTGGTCGACTGGAGATATTGGAATCACTCAAACCTTCAATCATTGTTGTATCTTGGATATGTACCTTCGTGGTAGTGTCTTTGATCTTTGATGTATTGAAAATCATTTGTTACCTTAGAAGATCGCATCAATTTCAATTGAGTTGTTAATTTATGGCAAAATTGAAGTTGGTAGAATCTCACCAAGTCTAGTCCACATCAAGTCATTCTTAGGGTTAGACTAGATTAGACCTCTTGCAAACCCCATCCTTCTGATATTTTTTTTGAAAAGCTTGTTTAGTTTAGCAAAATCTTCGGCAACGTAAGGCCCCTTGATGACACAACAATCACAACGACCACTGGTGCTTATCCACACGTAGAGACCCTACTAAAAAGAACATTGGAGTCATCCTAACTGATCCTTCTTGCGAAATCTTCAGCAGTTAGCGACTTTATTCAAGAGAGGATAAGATACCTTTGGGTATTTTATTCTGTGTATGATTGTGTACAAAATACACGTCAACAATATGTAATTACTTTCAGATATTGCTATCTCAAAAACAAAACAAAAAAATCTCTCCCTTTATATGCTAAGTTGTAATTGATCATGTTGACGGCTATTTTCGTTTCAAAAAATTACAGTATGTTTAAATGCTTCATTTAAATTTTAGTATGTTACAAAGAGACAATGTCAAAATCATTTTGCATTTATGGGCCCCACAACTAGCAACATGCAAAAACAAAAAGCTAGTTCTTGATAGTCAATACATTATTGCAACAAGTATGTGCAACAAACCATGTTGTCCAACAATTCATAAGGTGTATTTGTTATTCCTTCAGTTTTATCCTGTACGCAACAATTATCCAAAGTTCCAAACTCGATGAATTTTATTGTTAATTAGAAATTACCACACAACAAAAATCCAGAATTTGTGTGAAATTTGCTGATCCATTGGGAATCAGCAACTTTTCATCATCGGATTTTTATTATTTTATGCTGCAACCAATAACAGGTAGATGAATCCTACAAGTCTCCATATAATTGTAGAACTGTTATATAGATATTCTGAATCAATCTTTCTTGAAGATTCACCACAAATAATCTGTCACCAATAATATTGAAAGTTTTGGAATTAATGGATAACACATTCCTTGTATCTTTCATTATAGACTTGGGAATTCTCTTTGACAATTACCAAGTTTAAAACCTTCAACAATTTTATGTTGCACGGTTGCACCACTGAATCATCCTCTCAGTCTACAAAATAATGCATCCATCTAAATGCTTCTGTTCATCTAGTGTTAGTTCCTCTAACTGTGGTGTAATTAGTGCACATTCTCCATCTGTCTCTTTCTACTGCACAGAGAGCTTATATGACATAGGCTGTCAACAGTGAATAAGATTTATTACCAGAGAAGGGAGCAACTTCAGTTTAAATGCAACCTGGCATATCTGCATGTGAAAAGTGTTTCCTAACTAAAAAATGCCAAATATATTTTCAGCTGTTACACAAAGATATGTTAGTGTTTCTGTAGGATATCTCTATAGCTCATTGCAGAATCGTTGCTTCCTAAATTTTGGTACCCTACCACATCCACACGCATATTTTTTTGGTGACATTACTATTAAGGTTAAAAAAACTCAACTAAGAGAATAAAACTCAGATATGCATAATCGAGAAAATGATCTTAGATAGAATACTCCGATGTGCTACACCATCCATACAGGGTCATCCCCTTGTATGATGAATTAAAAGCTCCATGTGTAATCCATATAAGTTACAACGTCTAGGAATTTTAAGCCTTAAATCATCCATATGAAACACAAATAAGCCTACAATAGAAACACGCAATTCAGCTACAGTAGAGCTAGACATATTATTCTCTAGGTTTACAGACAACTGATCAGAATTTAGATTCCAACACAAGAAAGGAATGAAATTGTAACAAATTTACTCTACTTAAACTGGGGATCATATTACTTGTGAAAGTTATTCCAAACCAGGATCTTCAGCGAGGCATACGCATTTAAGTTTTATTTAATTCAAAGCATGGATTACTATTTAATCTCTATACAGCCTTTCCTTGTCTCATTTGACATGTGCAAACGTTTCAACAAGAAGCTAACAATATATTAAACATATGGTTTTCGCAGAAAATGGGCATAATAATAGTCTTCAAAAGTTTGTTGCATTAAACACATTATTGTAGTTTAGATTCTTCACAACTGCACAGAGATCTTGAACAATATATAACCTAAGAACAAAAAAAGTTACATCCATGGAATCAGAACAACTAGATTTCAATTGCCATAAGCTTCTACATCTAAAACCTGTCCATGGTAATTTTAAAAGAGAGAAAAAGGCCCATTTTTACAGATATTTTGGTCATAACCACATCATGGGCAATAAACAAAATCATGGCAAGAAGATGAAAGCAGTTATAAATAAGCTGAAACCATACTCTTTGCAATTTCCGAGTTTGTGCACGAGCCTCATGCAGACAGAATTCCAGTTTGAGAACCCTCTTTCTATGCTCTTGATCAGCTCGCCGTTGCTTCTCCAACTGTAAAACATTAAAAAATTACGATATCAAACATTAATAGAAAATCCGAAAAAGATTTTCTGAATATTTCAATCTTGTTAACATTGACCTTGCCTCGCTACTCCCTAGAACAGGAAGGCAACAGTGAATTATGCCTGATGGAAAAGAAGATGACCTGTGCTTCAAGATCTTCAGTTTTAATTCTCCACTGTGAAGACATTATCTTGATTTCTTCTTTAAGCCTTGAAATCTCTTCTTCTTTTGTATGTAGGTGTTTGTTAAGGTTCTCAAAATTCTTTGCAGAAACTTCATCTAAAAGTTTCCTAAGTTCACATTCTTTATGGGCACCAGCTTTGGCAATTGCAGAGTTTATCTCATGTTCCATCCTTGCAACCTGCTCTCTCAAATGCTTTTGAGAAGCTTCTCTTGAATAAAGGTCCTGCTGAAGCTCATCAAGTTTCTGTTCCAATCTAGTAACTCGAATCTCGTAATCTATCAGTAGCTTATTCTTCTTATCAAGCTCATCCAACAAGGAAGAACACTGTAATTCTGCTGAATGAGCATATGCTGCACTAGCTTCTGCCGATGCTTGAGTTTCTGCTAGTCTTGATCTTGCATCTTCCAACTCCCTGAGGTACTGAACAGCCAAAGAAGACCTGTCAGAATTTTTTCCCAAGGCCATAACACTTTTTCTGTTACAATTTACAAAGAGATAGGAAGCTGTAAAAACAATGCTGGAGTAAATCAACTGCTGCTTATACAGCACAAAAGCTAAATCTTGTTGGAGAGTAAAAATGAGATCAAAATTTGAATTTTGGGTAATCAAAAGAGAAAAAAATTAGAACAAAGAAAGAAAACATATCAAAAAAATTTAAAAAAATAGCGCACAACTTCCAGACAACCATACTTCAAGTTAGTAAGATTAAAAATTAGCACTGTAATTGTTACTATATTTCTAAACTTGAATTTAAGGTGTCATCACAATAGGTTATACAAAATTACAAATTCTTTGGTAGCTCCGATGGGGCATATTTTAAACAGATATTCTATCAAGTCCCACATCTGTCAAACTTTATAGTTTATACTATTTCTGTTTCGGTTTTTTGCATCATTTGACAGCATTCAATATAATTACCTTTCTTTACCTCTGATACTCCGTGCTCACCCAACAGCATCTGTGGGACCGTACTGAATCCACTTTTTAACGTATATTTAATCCATACATAAACAAATTCATTGCCCTGGATTCCAAAAACATTGAATATGCTTCTTTTTCGTGCAATTATTTTGCAGCACATTTTATTCTTTGAAATGTTTAACAACATACTCTAGTCGGAATGGTCTTGCATGCCATTTGTCAATAGTCCATATATTGCTTTTTGAAAGAGAACACATGACAGAGGTAAAGTACTATGAAAGGACAGGTTTTGGTGCAAGTACTGATTGGAACTATTTTTTCTGAGCACATAAAAAGAAATACAAATATTGACCAAAGAAAATAAATTAGTGACAAGTAACTTCGGAATTTGAAAGAACCAATGTTGGATGGGAACAGAGCCAGTATTAGATACAGATAAACTTTATCGGATAAAGTAACAGATACTAATAAAGCAAATTTTCACAGACCCTGAATGCAGATACATCTAGATACAACAATTAAAAAACCACACACATATTGATATAATACATTAAATGCATACAACAGAGCGTGTATTTGGGTGTGTCTATATTTATAATTTATATAGATATATTACTTTTTATCTTTTGCTTGGCAACTGAGAATGTTAAGCTGGGCCTCAGCCCTATTTTTGGTTATCGTCCTGAGCCACCCTACTTTACTTCGACAGGGGCTTCAAAGCTAGCCTGCAATGGATTGACACAAGACCTCAATCAACTGAGCACCCCTTACCAGTCCAAACGTTCTAATGGACTTGCTGTTTGTCAATTTTATTTAATGACATTTGTTTTCTAAAACTATTTTGGCTTTTGTGATTTAAAATTATATTTTTATATATATTCAATACAGTCTTTTCAATCTTTCACCTCATTGCAATTTTTAAATTTTTTTTTTCAACTCAGTACTGGATGCAGCACCAAGAATTTACCAAGATTAAAACCCACCGAGCACCCTTACCAACCAGTAGGTCTAGCCTGATAAACTTTCTGTTTTTATATTTTATTTATTAACATTTAATTCTAAAATTACTTTTTTTTAATAACGTAAATTCACATTTCTTAGTTCCACCTTCAATTGCGAACTCTGATGAGGAGGTAATATAACTGAAGAACGAATAAGCCAGCAATACTAGGGTTAGAGAGTAGAAAAAATATCTTTTTCGTACTTTAAGGATGTGATTTGCATTATTTTCTAGCCCCCAGCATAAACTGAAATAAGAACTAGGCTCAAGAAGCATAGTGTATTAGTCCTGGACATGTGCGATCTTGTGTTGAGCTGTCGTAATTTTCCAACCCGCGCGAAGCCATTGAGTTCTTCCGACTAAAAGAAATCTTTTAGATATTATATGGTCTCCCCAACAGTTGACATAATCAATAGAAAACAGCTCTAAATATCTCTGCATCTTACCCTATTTGATACATTAGAGTTAAAATCAGATGGAACGAATGGCGGTAATTAACATCTGCCTTTTCCGTTCCTCTGGATTTGCAATGAGATTAAGAGTGGGATGAAAAAGAATTCTGTGATGCGTCAAAGTGTCGTCGTTTTTATCTTCCCTTTTCGTTGGTACATGGGGATGATATAGTGTAGGAATAAAACCTTTCAAAACCTCGAAAGCCTATTTATGTTTGCAAATGCACACCAAAATAATTTGTGTGATCTAAAATTTATATGAAAGATGTGATGGATGCATCTGCGCGCAGGGATAATGATAAGTATAGGCAATTCAGTCAACAGCGAGAAAGAGGAACGAAAAGAGATGTTTAAAGAGAACATGAAAAGAGATGTGAAACTAATTTTACAAATCTTTCATTGCTCTTTCTATCTCCAGCTAGCTACTTTCTTTGTGAACACGTAACTACGCTTCTAAGGATTAAGAAGAGGGATGGCGAAGTTGAAACTTTAAAAAGCAAGTATGCGGAGGGAGAAAGATAGCTTGTCTTCCTGTTGCTTAAGTCGTCTTGATGGTAAATTAAGCAATGTGATATGAGAAATAAGACCCAACATTTTAAAATTTGATATCGACTGTATCAGGTAACTGAAGAGTCTCTGCTTCTGGCTGTCTTTTTGACAATTCTGATATAACAAAAATTACATAAGAATTATCTTCACGTGAAAGGTCAGACAGAAATTTTGGGGTCTATCAGCCAGGATCTGAAAGCTTTCAAAATGTAATAAAGCATGGAAAAGAAAGTTTATCTGCAGTTCAAAGCCTGCTTGGTTTGGGTTTGATCAACTTTTTTTGTTTTTTAAATTTGTGGGTCAGATTTGTCCGTCCATACATACATACATATACACATATATAAAAGAAATATACAAAATGTGTCCATTCATCCATACATACAATGTAGCCATTCATAAATACATACATATATATACAAAAGAAATATACAAAATTATAAAAGTAAATACATTTGATAGTATGATACTTCATCATTGCTCGATGCCAAATGCGAAGTGATAGTTCATAATTGAATTATGATACACACTAGGGTGTGATGCATAAGATAATAATTGTGAGAGACAGATCTGTCCTTAGAGAGTGGGGGCCATTTGCACTTCGCTCCTGCTATTTTCCTCTGGCTAAGGTTTTTAAATGTAGTTTGCATGAAGATTTTGAATCAGGATAGTGGATGTCTGAGACTATGATATTTGATTTCAGACTCTAGTCTGATTTAGGAAAGAGATTGGATGATGAACCTTAGTTTTGTTCTTGATGGTAGGCGGCTAATGAAGAATGCCACTGAGGTTGGTGTTGAAAAATAAGGTTCATATTTTGAGATAAAGTCATTTTAGTGATTTAATAATTAAAATTTGTAGTTATTTCTGTGTTAGTTGTTGAGATTGAATTTTCCCAACAGTAGTTTGGAGAAATTGTACAGGAATGCAGTACTTAATAAATATTTAAATGATATGTTGCAGACGACTCCAGATAATTATTAATAATATTTACATATTTTACTGTTATCCTTGAGAATATTATGGTTTAGTTTTTCTACTTGTCCCTCCATTTTTCAACAGTTATCAGTACGATGCCACTTCTAGGACTTGCCTTGGGTTTGGTTTATGTATGGGTCTTATAATGGATTAATTAATTTGTATTCATGCTTTTTGCATGTATTTAGTGTGGCAGTATAATATTGCCTGATTTATGGATTCTCGACAACTTTTTCGTGTCTAGGATCCCAAACCACGATGGCATTTAGCCAAATAAAAAATAAAGAAATTACATTTAATTTGAACAATTTGGTAGTTTTTAAATATCTCTTTAACCCCAAACTGGATACAGCGCTAATGATTGAAACCAAAGACCTTACCTGGATACAGTGCACCCTTCAATCACTAGTAGGTCTGTTCTGAGGGATTTGCTGTTTTCACGTTTCATTTTGAAACATTTCATTTTTTAAATTAGTTAATTTTTTTGTGATTGCAATTACATTTAGTGTTTTATCTTTCTTTTTTTTTTTTAATTTAGTGTTTTATCTTTTAAACAAGTGTTTTAATGTCTCATATTTTTGCAGTTTTAAATGTTTTTTTTTTAAAACCTTTAACCAGTGATGGCTCTGGAATTGCTAGTAGAGTAACAAGACGGAACCAATACGGGCTCAAATGCAAATACATCCAGATACAGTACCCGAGAAGCATGCAAGCTGTTTTGTATTTATCTCTATATGAAAATACACATCATAACAGTGCAGGTGAGGGGCATATCCTACAATTCCAGAAAGAATAGACATCTGTACAGTAAGTGCAAAATTAAAGACACAAAATTTTCAAAAAAAAATTACATCATGAATATATTTTTCTTTATCAACATATTAGATCACGTTTTATGATTTATTACTCTTTCTTGTTATTTCATTCTGATGAATACCTGTAATAAATGCCAAAAATAACAAACCATCATATGCATCAATTTTGAAGCAATCCACATAGTGCTATTGCAAAAAGTTTCTCGCACACAAGTCTTTAACAAGGGTAGTGTTTGCATAAACCATTAGGTGTCAGAAATGATTAGGGTTAGATTTCATTAGGAAGCTTTGGTATCTATTTTCATGAAGTAGCCCTTACTTTTTAGGATTGCATATTGAGATGGGACTAGAAATTACACTACCAGCTTAAGATTTTTTCTGCCACTTGTCGATTAACTAACATTTTAGATTCTTGTCAGAAATAAAGTAGAAAGAAAATTATGTTTATTTATTAATTTTTTATTCACAGCATTCTTTGTGAGACCACCAGCTTACCTAAATTTCGAAATTTAAAACTTTTAAACTGATCTACAATACCAAATTCAGGGTACAAACAGCTTTAAAATACTCCTAAAAAATCTAAACAGCACTTAAAGAATTGTTTTAGGAAGCCCTTCAATGAGACCTTAGCCACATAAAGAGAGAGAAAAAAAAATCCTGATTCCATTTGGTTATGGTAGAGCTTCACTCGCTGGTAGGAAAGCTTGCATTTTAAAAACTTAAAAGAAATGAAATATAATCGATATACCCATATTATTTCTGAAAGCTAAAGAATTGTTTTAGGAAGCCCTTCAATGAGACCTTAGCCACATAAAGAGAGAGAAAAAAAAATCCTGATTCCATTTGGTTATGGTAGAGCTTCACTCGCTGGTAGGAAAGCTTGCATTTTAAAAACTTAAAAGAAATGAAATATAATCGATATACCCATATTATTTCTGAAAGCTCATGTACCTGATATTTTTCAGTTTTCAATCAATGTATCTGTAACCTGGTTATAAACGTTTTGTTAGTAAACAGAAAACCTCTTGCTCCATTATTCGCAGCTTATATTGTTAAAAGCAACTTGAGACTCGAATTGCTTCCAAAATAGAAAAATAGTAACGTGACATAGAAACCTGACTGACCTTATGATTTAAGCCAACATGTAACTTAATTCAATTTTACTGATCCCAGATGATTAAATAAAACACTTAATTTGTGTAAGTTATACTTTCATTAAGTTGGAGATGGTGAAAACCCTTTTCTTGTTTATCATTCTGGTGAAAATATTGATGAAGAGAAATTGCTCACACAGTTTCATCAAAAAAATATGGGGCAAGTATTGACTCAGCCTATCCAAAGCAAGACGTCTGCATCCCAAGAAGCCAAAAACAAGCGCAACCTTAGATACAGAAAAAATTACAAAGCAAACTCCAAAAATATATACTAATCGTAGATTCGTGGGTATAGAACGATGGAAAGAACGATGGAAGGAGGAGTAAGTGATACAGGGGTCAATGATACTTGATTATAATTGAGAAAGATCAGTGTGAACCCCTTATTCTCTTACTGGTGAATGTATTTACCCCCAGAACATTACTTGGATTGAATAGATGAACAGGTGCTTGGTTACTGTGTATTTAAATTGAATTGTGTACTTCGGAAGCGGGTAAAGGAGGGTGCATAGAAATTTTAAGACTGCAATATACACTATCCTACCATACCAGGCCAGAGAAAAATTCTCCCTTGGGCTGGCGGGCATTTTTACCTGCTCAGCAACTAAAGCCGAAGACTGCGATTGACAATTCTTTTCCTCCAAGCTCTTATGCAATTGCTGCAGCTCGTCCTCCATGCTCCTCGCTCTCGCTTCAGCAGCCTACCACCAATTCAATTTCACGCTTGTATAATTCTGGAAAACTATCATCAAACAGTTTATATTACTGTAATGTTAATCGTACCTTCCGAATAGCAGTTTCTCGGGCAAATGACGCCTGCTGAGCGGTCAAACGACTACGAGCATCTCTTAATTCAGAAGCCATCGAACCCACTTCTTGCGCCATTCTTTTAAAATTTTGCCTTTTCTCTTGCAGATCCGAAAGGACATGATTTCCCTCTATCTCCATCTCCCTCTCCTAAAAAAATATGACCTCGGACAAAGCTCTGCTTCCTTCACGAGAGGGCTTTTACAACGAAATGTTTGATTAAATATTCGAGCTAGATCAGGAACATTGAAGCAGTCCTTTTCAAGCTTACCGTCCTTATTAACTCAGCCACCCATCCCACGCTACATTTAAAGCCTTTGTCATAAATGCGTTCAGATATTCCTCTTACTTTACCCAGAAGTCCTCTAAAAATGCAGTAGCAGGCGATGAGAAAAACGTCCTAGCATTCAGAAACAGGGCACGGAAAAGTCTCACTAAATGCAAATTTTCTCGTCTCGAAATGACATTGACATGACTGTTTCTGGCCTCGAGACTCTCTAAAATCCCGAAAAACTTTGAGATTTCAATTAATAATTTAAAATTAAATGATTAACTGAGAAAAGCCCACCTTGTATAAGCAATTTTATAAATTTCGAAGAGCAATTAAACAACTTAGCAAACGCGCTGATTGTCTTAAAATCCCATCAAAACTTTGAAGCTCAACCCTCTTGCTCAAGGATTGCAATACCCAGATAGTTTCGTATGGTGTCATATCATAAACCTGCGCCTTTTCACTATAAGGGAGATCCATTAGCTATAATCCCACTGTACATATATTTCTACAGGTTTACCATATTTCTATGTGACATGCAAATACCATGCACCCTCCCTTCTGTATCCATCCGCAAAACCAGAATCGTACGAGAAACGCAAAGATAAATTGCGAGAACTTCTACCCGAATCTTGAGAAACCTCGGATTAAAAATTGCTGCCAATCTGAAATCGTCAAAACTTAAAATAGCCTTCTGCAGACAACTTGAAGCGAAAATTATGGTCAATATATTAAATTATGCGCCCAAAACTCGCTCTGTTTGGGGGTCAGCTTGCACAGAGCGAAACCAAGCCCGCCCAAGTTTGAAAATCGAGGCTCGGAAGCCAAAAATAATACAAATCATTACAATTTGCAGAGGGATTACAGTTGCCGAGCCGAGCCAAACTGCGACTTTATTATTATTTAATCTTATAAACTATTACTGAAAACGATTTCCCAGAAACAGCCTCCAACATTTCCCCGCGTGTCGTGGCTGAGTACGAGATGCTCTTCCCCAGATGACGACAACACAGGCTTCTTGAAAATTTGGGTATTTAAAACAAGGTATCATTTTCGCTGCCACACTCAACCTTGCCTTTGCCCGCCATTAATTTCGTAACTAACGAAACTGGGTCACGGAAAATTAGCAGCGACTCACGAGTCGGGCGGGAACAAAATATTTGTTTTTCACTGAAAAGCGTGTCCTCTGCGGAGATGAATCGGGCAGATCTGAAGACCCAGGATTCGCTTGATGGGACCCTCATCATCCTCCTCCTTTGTCTCACTCTCACTCACTCACTCATAGAATTAAGTGCCGTATTCTTATTTGTTATTACACTGTTAAGATTTGCATCAATTTCCACCACGTATTGAGTCAGTCAAAATCAATCTTAAAAAAAAATATTATCATCTTTAAACCAGATTTTTTTTTATTGATATTGTATAGTTCAAATCAGTTTTATATAGTTTTATGATCTTTAAAGCAGATTTTTTTTATTTATTTTTTTTGTTAATAACGTAAAGGTGAATATTATATACTTTTCAGTTTTCATATTTTAATTTGGTTTTTTAATGTAGTAATTATTGTTGGTGCAGTTTAATAAAATAAATAGACAATAAATTTTAACTTCTACCAATCAATTTTTCACATTCCATGAATGTAGGTTTGACTTTCAATTATTTTGGTTCATATTTTAGTTTTTCAATATGAAATCAATTTTCACATTTTTAAAATCAGATTTTGAATAGGTGAGCTGTCATTTTTTAATTAATTATTATCCTTCCACACAAAATATTTCAAATTGTCATTTCTTTATTCTTCATCATCTTTATTAGAGCATTGCAAGAGCACTTAGCATTAGATATTTGCAAATGAAAGATCAAACATATTACAGGATTGCTTGACATATCTGTAATTTTTGTTCAAAATTCATTAAAAGAGTGTGGCTAGGGATTTGACTTGTCACTAGGTCTAAATTAGTCCAAGATGGTCGAAAACTACAAGAACTCATTGATAGAAAAGGAATAAGGACTAGGTGTGTCAACCACCATACAAGTCTTAAGTTTTTGTAATTGTAAGTTAATTGTGTAGACAATAAATAATTTCTAGTCTCCAATCGTAATGGAATGAGACTAAATTAGATGTCCATGTGAAGGAGGGGATTTATTTATTATTCATTTATTCTCTATGATACTTGGGATATTGTATAAAAAGATATTTTATAAGAAAGTTATCAAAGAATCAATTGATATTGTAAGTATACAATTCTAGATCTAGAACATAATGCAAGATATTAAAGTTCTATTAAACCATCATTCTAAATCAAGCAAAATACCTTTAGATAGAGCATTTATAAAAAAGATCAAAAAATTATAATTATTGTCTTTAATTACCAAAGCAAGTGATCGCCTTTGTTGAGTAGATTTGACCATGAATATGAGCGATGTAGTTGCTATTAGATTCTTTAATATCATAATAGCATGTACTTATAGGTATATTTTTTACTTGCATGAATGTCTTATGTATGTGTATGTTATGTTTGATGATGAAGAGTGAAGGATTGAAGGGTTAATTTATATGAGCTTGAGTGGGGATGTGAATGGTTGAGATTAAATAATGGACGGATAGTAAAGATTAAATGAGACACTCTTAGAACATTAGATTATATAAGAGGGGCCTTTTCTAATTCAATTTAAGTTAAGTATTGGATTGATAATATGGGCCTATTTCTTTGAATTTGGAGTGATGACTGTATTTAAATTTTATTTATTTATTTTAGGCTGGTGAAAATGTGTTGATTTAATTTAATAATGAGATGAAAATAGATTTAATTTATTTAATTTTAATAATCAATGGAGTGAATTGAGGAAGGAAATAATTAATTATTTTAGATGTGGTGAATTTTAGGTATCTACATTGTAAGAACATATTTCATAATTGGTGTCATGACAAGGTAATCAATGCCCTTATGGAGTGATTAGGATTGGGATCTTGGTCAATTGTGACCAAATATATGGCATTTATAACACATAATAAGTGTATAAGAGAAGTGAGAGGGGTTATATACTATTCCAAGATATTTGACCATGATCATAGGGGCATTGGATTTTTTACCATGGCTCATGGTTTTGACTTGTGATTTTTGATACCACTTGATGGTTTCTTGTTTTTAATTTTCTTATATTTTAGAGGCATAAGATTGTGGACTACACAGTTATTTGTAGCTACTTGATCCACTGTTAAAGGGATAATAAGTGGATTGTATTATTGTACTTCATGTTTTGAGAATACTATAAGCTTGCATCTCTTTAGGGTGGATTTTTTTCCCAAGCATTTCTCTATATATATCTAGTGTAATGGTTTTTTATTTTTTAAGTTTGTTGGTTTTTTATATTACTTCTCTTTTTATTGACATAATTGTATTAGCATAATCACATTATAATCAAAGTAAACTCTATATTATTTGTTATTTCCATTATGTTATTTACCTTATATTTTAAACATTGAGTATCATAACTTCATCTAGGTTGTTCTTCCAATGTTGTTGGACTTTTGTGGTAGTAATGGGAGTACTATTTTGGTAGTATTGTAGATATCAATGTAGTTTGAGAAGCCATGGCAAGCATATCATGGTTGGAGATTGAAAAGTTTAATGGTTCCAAATATGAATTGTGGAAATTAAAAAGGGAGGATATATTGGAGGAGAGAGATCAATGGATAGCTATGAAACATGAGGGTAATAATGTGGATTTGCTTAATGAAAATTAGATTAATATGGACAAAAAAAACTTGAGGGAAAATATGTCTATGTCTCTCCAATTTAATCGTTGTAAATTTTTTTAAAGAAATTATTGCACAACCTATATAGAATGATTTTTGAGATTTATCAAAAAATTAGCCTTGGTAAATAATCTTTATTTTTAAATAAAATTTTATTCTTTAGACATAAAGGAAGGAGACTATAGTCAAGCATTCAAATGCATTTAATCTTGTTTTGAGTCATGTGGAAATGTTGATATTAAGTTAGATGAGGAGGATAGACTTATTTTATTGTTATGTTATTTACTTAGAGCCTATGAGAATATAATAGTTTTAATTAGGATTGGTATTACAAATATTTAGATGGATGGTCTTGTTGCTACTTTGTTCAATGAGAAATGATGAATATTTATGAATTAGGGCTTAAAGGATGCACTCCATGTATAGACTTAGAGACCCGACAAAAAATATGGTAAGAGAAAGGGGATAAGGAGAGGCCTAATTTAAAAGAATGGTCTAAAATCTACAATAAGAATCGAGTAAAATATTATAAATATGGTAAACAAGAACATGTAAACAAAAAATGTAGAAATAATAATAAGCCTTGTGAAGATTCCTCTAAAAATAATCATTTGATGATGAAAATGATGCTTTAATTATTTGCATTAACATTGCTAGCAACAACTTGCAGCTTGTAGATTCAAGTGTCTTTTATCATACGACTCTTCATAAGGAGAAATTCTCTTCATGCAAATTGTATGATGGTGGTGAAGTATTATTGGTGACAATAACTTGTCAATGAGAAGGTCAAACTTGTGTTTAGTGATCTTGGGAGAGTTAGATATCTCAAAAGTATGTTAGACATTCCAAGATTAGCACAGGTTTTACTTTTATTTTCTAAAAATTTAGAGTTCCTATCAAATGTGATAGGAGTGGTTATAAGTTGGCAAGAGGAAATTTTGTGATAGCTAAAAGGTCTCAATTTGAGGCTTTGTTTAAGATTGATGCATTTGTGCATTATTATTCTATGTATCTAAAACTAAATACTCATATTCATATATGTTTGTGGCACCACAAGATGGGGCACATTGATGAAAAGGGGCCAATAAAAATATAGTGGATATTTTTTTTAATTGATTTGTAGATTTTATTTTTTGTGAGCATTATATGTTTGGTAAACAAAATAGGAAAGTTTAATTCTAGTATCACTAGATAAAAAGGATTGTTGTAAATAAATCATAGTTTAATGTCTTTGGGCTTTTTGATGTTGCTTATATTGGAAAATCTTGCCATTTTGATTTATTTATTAGTAACTACTCACATTATACATATTTGTTTTATAAGACATGAATCTAAAGTTTTTATTAAGTTTAAGGATTTTAAATTTCTTGTTGAAAATAAAATAGATCAAAAAATAAAAGTGTTAAGGTCAAATAATGGAGTGGAATGTCATTCTAGAAAACTTGAGAATTTTACAAAAATATTCATATTGTAAGGTAGAAAATAGATCCATGTATGTCACAACAAAATGAACTACAAAAAGGATGATCAAGACATTAATCAACAGAGCCAAAAGTATGTCAAATAATGCTCGATTGAATTCATGTTTATAGGAAAACACTATAATGTAAAGACCTCCATAATATTAAAAATATATTTATTACATAAATACACTTAATCAAACACATATTTAAGCATAAATTAAACCAATTTCTCAAATACATATTGGTTATAGAATACATATTGGTTATAGAGAGAGAGAGAGAGAGAGAGAGAGAGAGAGAGAGAGAGAGAGAGAGAGAGAGAGAGAGAGAGAGAGAGAGAGAGAGAGAGAGAGAGAGAGAGAGAGAGAGAATAGGATAAGGAGAGGAGGAGGAAGAGAGAGGGGGAGAGATAGAGGAGAAATTAGGAGAGAGGGGGAGTGAGATTTTTGCAACAAAGAGTCTAAATATACAAGCCCAAAGAATAGGTAAATCATAAGGAAATTATTTCCTTTACATGATAGCACAAGGTCAAATACAAGAGCACATAGAATTCAAAATTGAAGACAACCTTGACAAATACTCGCGACATTCAATCTCCCTCGAGTACGTCATGGGTGAGAATATCATCGAAGTGCTTTTCCACCGAACCAAAAATACTTTAGGCTTACCCAAAATTCTTCCTAACATGAATAATTCCTTACTTTGCATGAGGATGTCTAGCAATCTAAAATCGATGAGAGTGATGGAATCTATGCAACATGATATATCTACATTTTAATTTGAAGAAAGGTTCTAGTGCATGTCTATTTGGTTTTTTATTGAGCTAAAAGGTGTTAATTATCATGCTAACATATTTTAGTGATTCCATTAAGGAATGAAAACTAATGAATAATTATACGAAAGTCTACACTCATTCATGAAGGAAATCAAGTCTAATTCATTCTCATCCAAAAGAAGATTCTTCAATATTTTCAACTTTAGAAGAAAAAATACAATAAGTGATGGTTGATCAAGAGGTCAACAACAACAATAATCACCCACCTCCATCATTGTCATGGGGATGTTAGATTGGTTTGTGTAAAGCTGGAAAAGTTAGGGCTTCCACCGCAAGAAGGATAAAAACCACTAATTTTGCTTAGGGACCATTACATTGGAGAAAGATAGGAATTTGATAGATCTAAACCTAAGAGGTCCAAATGTTGATTAGGTTCTAGGGGTATTGAATATGCCTCTTCTTTCCCTTGAGTTTAATTGATTTGTTGAAGATACTAAAATTAGGGTAAATGTGTTGGAATTGAAGTAAAAATGTGTGAACAATGAGCTACAGTCGTTAGATCAAGCCACGAACCTGGATCTGAGGATTGTAAGAGGATTCAGACATGTTCCCACAAGGAGCTTCTGATTCGCCGAGATCAATATGGTAATCACTTTGGTCCTCCACACTTTTCACACTCTGATGGGGGATTGATTTGTCATTGTAAATAAAGCTTATTCTGAAGATTGCATCTATGTACCTATTGTTGCACACACTAAAGAAGGGAAATAAGTTGGGAATAGGAGTTTGCCTAAGTTAAACCCCGGTTTAGGAATTAACCTTGAATGAAATATTGCAAATACTGAAATAAATAATGGAAAGATAATGATGCTTTGCTTCTTGAATGTAATCACATATGTTGTATGAAATGGCATGAACATGAAAAAACCCTAATCACACACACATGATTGCATATGAATGATGTAATTTGCTCCATAATGGTTGAATGAGGCATATGCAACCTTGAAGATCTCTAGAAATGCTTGATAATGAACACTTCAATGATTGAATGATAATGACTAATAATGATGCTTTGCTTCTTGAATGATAAATAAATGAATTTAATGAACACTCCATATCTACAATGACTGAAAATGATGCTTTGCTTCTTGAATGTAATCACATATGTTGTATGTGTTGGATATTGTTGTTGCTAGGATACATTGTTGTCATTGATGTCAACATATTCATGTGTTGTTGTGAGTTGTTTGGTGTTTAGGTGATTGCATTGAGCTGATATGGATGGTTTATCTGTTTGGGATGTTGGAATACTTTATTCCTTATTGGTTTCTATGATCCAAAAGATTGCTTCATCATATTATTTGATCAGGTTTATAGTTCAGTCTTTCTAGCAAAGTTTGGTGTTTGATCCGGTGAGCTCCGGCATGATCGTATCTTTGGTTGCAGATTTGGGATAATGTTTTTGATGTTCATGTGTATCCTAAGTTCAAATGGTTCATGATTTGGTGCTCCACAAGTCATCTTTCTAGTCCGAATTGATGCTATTGAGTGTTCCTGTGAGTTAGTGTGTTGATCGATGAAGATTTGCATAAGTGGTGTTGGTGCAGCTATTATGGATGGTTCTAATGTTCTTGTTGGTGTTTCTTGATTATGTCCTATTTGTCTTGGTGGTCCGCATTGATTCTTGTGTGCATTCTTGGTGATTTTTTTGATCCGATGATATTATTCGTGTTATGCGATATTCTTGGTGGTGTAGCGTGTTGCAGTTGATCTTGGCGAGATTTATGGTGGTGATGCGTGTTTGGAGATTTGATTTAGGTCCATGATATGTTATGTATATCATTATATTGGTTCAGTAGTTCACATATGTATCATGTGATGTAATTTTGTAATTGAGAGTTGAGGGTTTTGGCCGACCTGGTAGTCAAGGTTGATGAATTGTATATATAGGTGGTATAGTCATGTAATTTGGGTATCAGTGTTGTGTCTGCGTTATCAAAGAGTGGTGTATGTGGTGCATAAGCAAATTTATCCTTCGATGTGGTGTATTGAGCAAAGATTGTTGCAAGACAAACAAATGTGCTTAACCGGAATTGTCATCAGACATAAGGAGATGTTATATTTATAGTTCATATAATCTGGATTGTAATCTGAATCTTATTGTAAGGTAGTGAGCCTTCCCCGAGGGTTGTAGCCTTCTAGGTCATCTTAATTTGAGCAGTGTGTCTGAATGCATGTGCATTCCCCATTGTAATATTTACACATACTACTGCAGAGTATCATCTTATTGTGGGTAGGTTCCCACCGTGGTTTTTTCTCTTAACCATGATTTCCACGTCAAAATCTTGGTGCCATGTGTGTTGGTGCTTTTATGTTTATCTTTATTCTTGATGCAGTTGTTTAGATCTGAGATTGTGCTTAATTTGATTAATCCAATGAAAACTGATTCACCCCACCCTCTTAGTTTTCCTTCTTGGTTGTTGCTAACACTATGAAAGGACATGAACATTACAAAACCCTAATCACACACACATGCTTGCCTATGAATGATGTAATTTGCTCCACAATGGTTGAATGAGGAATATGCAACCTTGAAGATCTCTGGAAATACTTGATAATGAACACTTCAATGCTTGAATGCTTTAGGTTGAATACTTATGATGCTTGGATGAAATTAAGTTGATCAAATGCCTTTATATATGAGATCCTAGGTCAATTTACCGATTAGAGCCACCAATTTCATTTCTCGTCGGGGTGATATGTCACACCCTCCCCCTAAAAATTGGGTTCCATTGAGGGGGACTAAGGCGTCGAGCACTCTAATCCTAGTATTAGGGCGTTATCCTCCTAGTCCTCCCCAATCAGGGACCTTAAATTGGCCCCAGACAAGAGGACATATCCCTAGAGGATCATTTGGTAGGTGTATGTGGCATAAAAATTGGAGTTAAGGCACTGAACGAACCCGGATAGCAGATGAGGGGGATATGCACTAAAGTAGGGGCACAAACATGAGATGTAAATTGGCCCAATGAAAATTTACAATGCTAAATATGCACTAAAGTAGGGGCACAAACATGAGATGTAAATTGGCCCAGTGAAAATTTACAATGCTAAATTTAGCCCCCACTTTAACGAGAGTATGAGCTTATGCAAATACTCGCAGTAAAGTAGACAAAAGAGAGATGAAGGGGAGGAGGAAAGGAGCACAATCACAAGGAGTATAAGACACCACTAATTTTGAGGAACAAAGCCACCAATCTTAGGATCTTAACTCAAATGCATGAAAGGGCACACAAGACTAAACAAAAAGGCAAACAAAAGACAATCAAAAGACAAAAAGGCAAAAGACACAACACAAATGCTAAAGACCAAAAATAAGACCTTAAGTCAACTAGTTGAAGAGACCTCGATATCAAATGCCTCAACAACTAATATCCTTCTTGAAAAATGTCATCTCAAGAACACAAGTGATCACATAAAAGAGAAAAGAATGCATCATCCATGAACCACTTGTTGGAAACCAATAACACTGAGAGGGGGGGGGGGGGTGAATCAGTGTTATACCAGAATAGTAGATTTTAGCCTTAACAAAACATTCATTCACCAACTGGTATACCGGTATAAACATAATTGAAAGAAGTAATGCAACCAATAAGCCAAACACATAAATGAGAATAATAACACACAAATTTATACGTGGAAAACCTCAAAGAGGAAAAACGATGGTGGGATTTGTGACCCACAATATCAATCCACTGGCCATATGAAGAGATATTACAATACATGATGGGCTTGCACTTGCAGGAAGGCTTACAGCCTAGAGCACACTGCTCAATCACAATAGGAGCCTCACTTACTACATAACATACCAGAAAACAATCTGAAGAATAGTGAACTGCTAGGATAACATCTTTTATGCTAGAATACAGTTCCGGTTTGAGCTCTGTCTGTTCCGGTTAAAACCCTAAACCTCTATACCAGAATAACCCTTACAATGAATTCCTCACATACATAGTCTCTCAAAATGATTTCACATCATATTACATTTCCATCTCCATGTCCATTACATTCCTATCATCATGTCAAAATGATCTAATCAATCTGCCCTATATATTCTATATAAATTTTTGCCTTATGTCGGCTTACAAGGATATATATACATTATCAGATTACATGTCAGCAATATAACATAAATGAATAAACATTAAAACAAGTTGTCGATGTCGAATGTCGGTGACCAAAGAAATCTTCTATCTTGTTGGTGTCGGTGTCGGTGTTGGTGTCGGTGTAGAGTCTGAGAAGTGCCTGCTGGTACACCATATGAAGCCAAAACCCAAAATCATGTTGCCATCAATGACAACATAATGAAACCAACCAATAGAGTGTCAATTGCCAACAATCTCCCCCTTTGGCATTGATGGCAACACTCATGTGAAAAATGGTCATGGTTTCAACTGTCGGTTTCATCCTGCCCTGCTCCCCCTAAGCTGAATATGCAAAGTACTCCAATACTCCAAAATATTTGTAACTCCCCCTAATGTATGCAACTCTTCATTATTTTTCACATGTGTACCACTCCCCCTTTGACATCAATTGTCCAAAAACAAATTGTAAAAAGGATGTCAAATAATAAGTATTGTACACTGAATACCTCCAAAAATGTCTTACCAGAGCTTGACCAATTTCAAGATTTCCGGATAAGCTTTCTCAAGTAACTCCACATAAGTATCCCAACTGGTTTTGAATGTGTCGGAGATAGATACAAGTCCACTTAATACATATGCAACAAATTCTTTCTCATTAACTTCTATCGGTGTGGGCTTTCCCAGCATATCCATGCATTCCTTCTTATGTACACAAAGTGAATCCAATCTTGGACTCACCAAACCTTTGAGACTTTTGGCTCTCCGAATGATCTTATCTCTTTCCTTTTCAAGAGCACAAATTTGGTTCTCCAAAGTCAAAATTTGTCCATCAATCGATGTTGTCAGTGAAATTAGTCCATCAAAAGAGTTAGCAATATTAGCAATTTTCTCTCGTATCTCTTTTATCTTGTTATCTACATTTGTTATAAGTATCTCAGTATTGCAACATACCCTGTATATATTAGTACATTGTTTCAAATAATTTTCAATTGGAATTAACTTTTCCTTAATCTTTTTCTTCTCTCTCTCAATGATCTGATCAAAAGCCACTCTCTTAGCCAAAGTGAATTTTTCAAGTGCTTGTCGGTTATAGATCTTATGTGAGGATTGAAAGTCTTTTGATATGTGCTCAGTGATTACCTTAATTTTTCCGGAAGGAATCGCTTTGTTTTCAATCTTACACTCCGGGACCAATCTGTGCAAAACAAATATGGATTGATCTATAATCCCTTTGTCTGTGGTTCCCTCCTTCATTAGTTTCTGAGCAACCATCATCATTAGTTTTGTGGGACTCATCTTTGTGATGGTTTTCTTTTAGATAAGTTTCAATTGTCAATAATGATGTGCTAGCAACTAGTTCCCTACCGGATTTCCCTATTTTCTATGATGATTTATCATTTAATACCTCCTCACTTGCACCGGTGGCTTTACCACTTGGTACAGTTTGTGCAACTGTCGATTCCACTCTAGGAACAATATCCTCAACTTGTACATTAGTATCCGGAGGACAATTGTCCTCAATGTTAGTATCATGTACAATGTTCTTAGCATTAACCGGTGTTTCAGTATTTGTTTGTACATTCGTCGATGGCTCAATTTCCACTATCTTGATATTCTTCAAAACTAAGGGTGGAGTACCCACGATCCCTTTACCTTTCCCTTCAATGAGTGTATCTATAGTCTCAGTTTTGGTCTCCGATGAAGTAAAAAATCCTTCGTGTTCTCCCAAAAATTTGATCCAAGCCTTTTGTGATTCTTTTATTACCTCATTCATCCTTCCTAACATCAAGCTAGTTATTATGTGTTTGCTATTGAATACCTTCCTATCTGCAACCTCAATTGTCTTATCCATTTCATCTGGAGTTATGCTAACACAGATAGCTAAAAGTTTTTGCATCTTAATGTGTTTGTCTTCTTGCATAGCAAATAACCTTCTAGCATCCAACATGTTATATAACTCTGCTAGTATTTGATTTTCTATCTCTATTAATGATTTCTTATAGATATCCAAATACAATAGAATTGCTTCCTCTACCTCTCTCTGTTCATCAACTTATAATGTATCATAATAAGACTTAACATTTTTCAGCATCCCATCCTTAGTAATTTCATCAATAATTTCAACGCAAGTCATAGGTGGTATAATAGTCACATTACCAGTTTCTAGTGCCAAATCAATGTCACTCTTCTTCCTCCTTCTGGCAGTACCGGATGCAGCTGTTGATGTGGCTTTAGGTGCCTTCTTTTATGCCGGTAACTGGATGGCAACCTTCCTAACCAGTTGTTTCTTTGCTTCCATTTTAGGTTTTTTATATTTCTTCCTCACAACCCTTTTGAAAGCTAATGGTGTGTTTATCTTCAGATTCAGAATTTGCAGTCACAGGTTCAATGTGAACTACCGAATCCTTCCTCTTTCTTCCTTTCTTTGGGACAACATCAATGAGTGCCTTAATGTCCTTTGAAACCTCATGTACAAACTTACTTGCCTTTCCTTCTTGTTTTTCCCTTTTCTTTCGGTTGAACTCAGTTTCAACCTCAAGAGTCTTCTGCTAAGAAGTTCCACAGGGCTTCTCTGCCTCATCTATTTCTGCATCTAGTAGAATTTGTGCATATGCATCAAGAATTAATGCATCTACCTCATAGCTCATTTCTGCTATCCAAATCTTCTGGGGCTTGACTGCCTCTATGATGCTAAAAATGTGGTATATAGAAAGGCATACACATATAATGAGACAATAAAACATAAATGAAAATCTTAATTGAAAACTAGATTAAAAATGCAACCATAAGCACTACTTGAAATGTCCCATTTTCCTCTATTCTTGAGGACCTTGGAGGTGTTGGATTGATGGGCTCTCAACGGAGAAATGACCTCCAAAGTGGCAACTCAAGAGTTGAGTAGCTACTTGATCATGATTGGTTATGCAAATGATATGAAATGCATGATCTAAGAAACTAGATTAACATGCTATGATTAATCCAAAAGCTAATTACTAGATGATTGAAATGAAAATTGCCTATAGTAATGATGCTAAAGCTATGAATGCAAGGGATCCTTATTGCTCCAAAATGAGAGGTATTTATAGGAATTCCAAGGCCAAAGCTGAGGTGGCAGGAATCGACAGTCCAGATCTGATCTGAAGATATCAAGGGTCAAGATTGAGGAAGTTCTAGAAGAGGTTGGAGGAAGGGACACTTGTCATCTCTGTGGTGACAAGTGTCAAGGAGCCTTGCTCATGAGAGGGCAAGTGTCAAAGGGAGGAGACATGTGGCAAAAGTGCCATGTGTCTCAAGGGGAAAATATCCACACCATAGGAGGTGAGGATAAGGAGGTTAGGATATGCAAGATATGATAGGGTTAGTTAAACCCAGGGTTAGATGGAATGGGTTAGGTTAGGGGATGGTTAGGTTAGGTGGTTAAAAGTTAGGAGCCATGTGCTCATTTGAATTTAGAAATTCAAATAATTGGAAAATAATAATTAATCTCAACAAACTTGAGTTCGTTAATCTTAATTAGGGATTAGAAGAATTGATTTATATGGGGGGACATTAATTAATTTAGAATTAATTAATCAAAGGGGGATATGAAATTAACTATATAAATAAATCATGTAGATTTATTTACTAGTAGATGAATAGAGAAATTAATTAAATTGCTTGTGAATTCAATTAAT
This sequence comes from Cryptomeria japonica, assembly GCF_030272615.1. Classification (NCBI taxonomy): domain Eukaryota; kingdom Viridiplantae; phylum Streptophyta; class Pinopsida; order Cupressales; family Cupressaceae; genus Cryptomeria; species Cryptomeria japonica. Next base: position 370,665,487 of record NC_081412.1, read on the forward strand.
TGGAAAGGGGAATTAATCAAATAACTGTGTATTTAATTAACTATCTTCAGACCATTTTTAGGTGTATACATTTTGCCCCTCTTTGGAGCGATGTGTGACGACGCATTGGTTCAAAGAAAACTCAATTGATGATGTTGTTGATATTGATTTCGATAGGATGCAGATTTGATCTTGATTTGATGCGGATTTAGTTTTGATATGATACTAATTTGATTTTGAGATGATAAATCTTGATATGATGCGGTTTCAATCTTTGAGATGATAAATCTCGATATGATGCCCCAGATGCTAACTGATAGATATTAATGCGAGGATGCTTCCTCAGGAGATGAATTAGATAAGTTTTGAATGTTTTTGAATTTTTTCGTGATTTTTTTATTTTTTTGAAATTTAAAAAAAAAATTCGATTTTTAGATTTTTAATGATTTTCCGATTTTTAGAGATTTTCAGAGTCAATCCGATTCATTTCCCGATACGAAAAATTGAAAATGTTGCCCAGCTAGGTTGATAGGTGACTAGATGATTAAAAATCTCACTTAAATGCCCCATTGTGAGTTTTAAAAGGTGAATTCTTTTTACCACTCCTCATTTGTGCACTTCAGTTGTTTGAGAAAATTGTTTTGGAGGAAGGAATGGCGATCCCGTACCACCAACATAGGTTCGAGCGAGTTCGGTGATACGAGCGTCCTCCGACATACAGTCCACCAGTACGTACTTCGAGAAAACCCAGCTTTGTTAATTTTTAGTTGATTTTTTAAAAATTTAGTTGTTTGCATAAAAAATGATTTTTTAGCATTTTCGCCAGATGGGTTGGAAAAAAAACTACATTTTTGAGATGGGTTTTTCGATTTACAAAATGGGTTTGTAGGATTTTTTGAAAAAATTTCAATTCGCATCCCAAAAAAAATCATTTATTACATGTTGCAATTTGAAAAGCCATTTTCAAAAAATAAATAAATAAAATTTAATTTGTTTCATTTAAATTGGGACGGTGGCCACCACCGCGTGGGGGGGGTCGAGGCTGGTTTTTTTTTTAAATTGCGATTTTTTGAGTTTTTTTATTTTGATTTTTTCGATTTGTTTTTTGTGATTTTTTCGATTTTATTCAGTTTTTTATTTTTTCAATTTTGTTTTGATTTTGAGTTTTCGATTTTGTTTTGATTTTGTGATTTTTTCGAATTTGTATTGATTTTGTGATTTTGAAAACATGATTTGATTTGCCGATTTTTGAAGAAAATGATTTGATTTGTCGATTTGTGTCATTTTTTGAATTGATTTGATAAAGAGGTTGGGTTTGCTGTCAATTTGATTTGATTTTTTATTTTGATAGGGTAAGATTTGATTAGCTATCTAATTGATAAAAATTAGATGCTCCTGATTGATAAATTTGATGATCAATTCTAATTATCTTGATGCACGTACGAGATGAGATAGGATTGATAATGACCACATGATAGATGAGTGTCAATGATAGGGGCTCAACAAGATTTGATAAAAATTTGAATTGAGCAAGATAGACCGATAGATAGATTGATTTAATAGATAGATAAATCAAGAAACTGATATGATGAAATGATTTGATTGCAGGAGCACTTTACTGTTCTCCAGTCTCGGGAGCGCTTCCTGAAGACATGGATGCTAATACCCCACCTTAGCCAGGCGGAGCGAGACCACATTGGTAGGTGTGGTTTATCTTCCCTTTTTGACATGCCTTGGCCCTTGATAAACTGGTGATTATTGATAGCCTTAGTAGAGCATTGGCATAGTGAGCACAACACTTTTCATTTACCGATGGGCGAGATGACGGTGACACTCGAGGATGTCTACCAGATATTGCGCATCCCTGTGATGGGCAAAATAGTGTATTACAATCTCAGCGAGCGGGTGGGACAGATGCACTTTGCCGAGTGTTCAAGGATGATGAGATAGGTGGATATGACATTGCGTGGCAGGAGATGCTAGAGCTAGGATATGCCACATTAACTATTGTGCTCGTCGGATTCATTGGAGATTTCCTTTGTCCTGATCACAGGTCAAAGGGATTATCTGTTGGATGGGGTCATCTTATTGAGCAGATGGTGACACAGGGGAACCAATTTGCATGGGGGTCATGCATGTTGGCGCACTTGTATCATGACCTGCACCGAGTTGTGTACCAGAGATCAGTTGCGTTATCAACAGGGGTGACCGTGCTTCAGATATGGGCCTGGGAGCACCTGCCTATCACACAACCATTGGCTGACACAAATAGACCTCTAGGCAGGCCTTATGCTGACGGGTATCCAGGTATCATTGTCCAGCGAAAACTGGGCAAATTGGAGTATTGGCGACGGACCTTGGATGATCTAGATATTGTGATATGGAGACCATACAAGGATTGTGAGATTTGGCCTGAGGATGTAGTGGAGATGTCGTATATATTCATGACGCAATATCTAATTGGATCGACACCCTATGTCATTGAGTGATTCCTTTGTACGAGGGTGTTGAGACAGTATGGCAGGATACGGGGATACCATAGGGTACAACTCATTATGTTTACAGGAGATTAGATGTGGCTACTTGGGGGCTTTCTATTTCATGTGACCAGGCATGTGTAGAGTATCGATCATTGGGGCCACTGGATTGGGATTATCTTCTAGGTGTGATAGATAGCGGGATGACAAATGAGTACGTCGTGCATTGTACCGTACACAAGTTTCTGAGGTTAACATGTTCGGATGAGCCAGATCCAGTTTTAGATGAGGATGATGAGAGGATATGACGCAGAGCTCCTAGACGACGGAGGGATGGTGGGGGGAGGAGGTGGAGGCAGAGATGATGGCAGAGATGGATATGGATATGGAGGAGATGCAAATCATGGTGTTAGAGATGATGATGGAGGAGATGATGATGGGGGATGGGGAGATGATGATGGGGGAGATGGTCGAGTAGTGGCAGCGACGGGCACACCAAGAGCTAGGAGTGCGAGATCTTCCAGAGATGTATATACAGATTGGATGGCCCAGGTGGTCAGACAGAGGAGATCGGGTCCAGGGGATCAGGGGCATTAGGTCCCAGAGCAGGAGGTTCCCCCAGTTGAGTAGGTACCTATGACAATATCACAGGTTGAGCAGCCACAGGTAGAGGAACCTCGACGGATCTTCATTAGGATGTCATCTCATCAGCAGCAGGCTTAGATTACGGACTTACAGGCCCAGGTTCAGCAGCTAGAGAGTTGAATAGCAGAGAGGGACTCTTGGATGGCTTCTCTCATAGTCGAGAGAGATGTAGCTAGGGATAGGTGTTGGCAGGCCAAGGCAAAGGTACAATTGTCAAGAGAGTCTATTTCAGGGAAGACTGCCCTGAAGATGATGCGCCAGGGGATCCGAGAGGCTGAGTATTACAGGACCTTATACTTTACTGTTGTTCCTAATGATCGGAAGGCTCCAATATTTTCACACCTGAGCAGGAGATCGAGACAGAGCCAGACTGAGAGTCGAGGAGTGACAGGGACACTTCAGAGATCCCCCAGGTGGGGACTCAGGTACATGGGTACCAGCTGGTGTTACTATACCTGTTGCATCAGAACAGAGTTCCGCTCCGCGTCCTAGTGGTCACACTGATATGGGACATTGATCCATTCACGTACACACCTTTTTGTGATGAGATATTGATGATTCCCTCTATGTATATTTATGATGTATCTCCTATATTTTGTGATATCATTGTACCTCAGACATTGATCTTGTTTTGATGATATGACATGCAGTCGATCCTATTCTCTCTACATGACCTATGAGATGATGGATGCATTTTATTTGATATATGATAATGTTGTGCAGTTACTTTCATGATGTATGCTTGATGTATGCTTTAATTTCTATATGCTTATGGCTTCTAGATGATGGATATATGACGATGCAGTATTTACATGATGTATGCAAATGCAAATATGTATGGTGATGCTTATAAGTGTTATGTGATGTATGTGCAATGCAATGCTTTCTATGTTTATGATATTTTTTATGATTTTGTCATGTATGTTAATATGAGATGGATGTAATGCAATGCAATGGTGCTACTTTATATGATTTGAGATTAGATGAATGCCATGTAATGATCTAACTAAATGAATGAATGATTGGACACTTTATATGAATGATGCCTTAGTATGCAATGGTTACATGAGATGAACTAACTTATCATGCATGATGAATGAATTGATTATTTTTGCTATTAGCCAATGTACTTAATCACGTAATAAGAGAGATAACACCATGTTAGGCTTTGGCCTTGGAAAAGATGAGCTTTGTGATCCCATGCAAAATGAAATGCAAATGCAAAAATGAAATGCAATGCGGTGATTGGACCGGTCATGGAGTCATTGCTTTGCTTCATCATTGAGATTTTAAAATATGGGAAGTGAGTGCAAACATCAATGGTATAATTGAACCATGATGACTTGAGTACTACTTTACTGGGTTTTGATATTGCAAGTTAGCACAAGCATCGAGGTATAATTGAACCAAGATGACCTGAGTGTTGCTTGCGTAAAACATGTAGTATTAACCATTTTTATATGCAAGTCCGAAATGCCTTCCATGATACTCCGATGATCATGTCCTAAGACAACTTTGCACATATTAACGATTAATTTACAGACAGTAGACAAGAAAAATCATGTTCCTTCCTCATTCCTCTAGTCAAAGACATCCTGACGTCACTCAGAAATCATGATAGCGAAAATCAAGATAAAATAGTTGAACCATTATTGTCAAAGTGTTAAAATCATGAGTCAAGATATATCATCCATTGATATGTGTTTTGTCATGTTTAGATTGATATGTGATAGTTAATGGTTGACAATGTGATCTTATGTTCAACGTTCAATGTGTCTTAGTTTTTCACTTGACCAGTGTTGTCTAACTGTTGTTCTACCTGTTTGATTAAGCTCAAAATGATCGAAACTTTTTGCCCCCAGCCAAGTTCAAGATTTTGCCCCCAGTCTAGAAACAAACCTTTATTATAATATATACAATGATCCAAACCATGACGAGAAAATCACTTGGGATGCCTGCGTATGTACAAAGGCTTTATGATGGATATGAACAATGCTTGAAGGAAAAGAATGCAAGTGGAAGAATGCATGAACCAATAGATGGAAGAGCTAGCAGACAGATAGCGCCTGTTTGCTAGGTTTTCACCATCTGTTTTTATTGCACTTTTTCTCATATTTGATTTTTGTTATTTTTTTTTTCATTGTTTTTCATTGTTTTTGTATTTTCTTCTTTTCCACTGTTTTGGGATTTTCTGCTTTTTCACTACTTTTAGATTTTTCTGTTTTTTCACTGTTTTGGGATTTTTCTGCTTTTTCACTGTTTTTAGATTTTTCTGCTTTTTCACTGTTTTTGGATTTTTTTGCTTTTTCACTGTTTTTGGATTTTCTGCTTTTTCAGACATAAGACTTCTTCAGATGCATGCTATTGATGGCTTCCTCGAGGTGATCCCCATCTCGTGTTGATAGTTGATATGCTCCTGACCCAAATACTGTTGTGACCACAAACAGACCTAACCAGTTTGGTTCAAACTTTCCTTTCTTTTCTTAATCTGACTGGTTTCGTGGATTTTCCTTTAGTACTAGTTCCCCAACTTGAGAGACTCATGGTTTGACCTTGTGATTATAACTTCGGCACATTCTTTGCTAATATACCTTTAAATGATCAAAGGCATTTTGTCTTCGTTCATGGATTAATTCTAACTCCTGCAATCTAGATACTTGTTGTTCTTCATCTGGGATAAGACCTTATAATGATACTCGTAGAGAAGGTATCTCTACTTCTATTGGCAGTATTGCTTCTGATCCATAAACAAGAGAGAAAGGTGTGGCACCTGTTGGTGTGCAGATACTAGTACGATAGGCCCATAGAGCAGGGTTCAATTGAATATGTCAATCTCTACCAGCATCATTCATTGTCTTTTTGAGGATTTTGAAAATAGTTTTGTTTGATGCTTCTGCTTGCCCATTCCCTTGTGGATAGTAGGGTGTAGAAAATCTGTGTTGGATCTTGAATTTCTCACATAGTTTTTGTATATCTTGATTTTTGAATGGTTGCCCATTATCAGTGATAATGGTCATGGGTATTCCATAGTGACAGATGATGTAGTTCGAGATAAATGCAACAATTTTTTTTTCTATGATATTTGTGAGAGGTACTGCCTCAATCCATTTTGTGAAATATTTTGTAGCTACAAGGATGAATTTATGACCATTGGATGAAGAAAGATTTATCTTTCCTACTAGATCAAGACCCCATTGGCAGAAAGGCCAAGATGTTGCCAAAGCATGAAGTTCTTGTCCTGGTACGTGAATCAAATTCCCATGGATCTGACATTGTTTGCATGTTCTAGCTATCTAAAAAGAATCTTGTTCCATAGTTGGCTAATAATAGCCCAAGCGTATGAGTTTTTTCGAAAGGGTAAGACCACTTGAATGAGTGCCACAAATGTCATTATGGACTTCATGTAAGGCTTTCTCAGATTCTTCCTGTTCGAGACATCTTAAAAGACTACCATCTAGACCTCATTTAAATAGGGTATTCGTGACAAGAGTAAAATAGGAGGATTGGCGAATAAAGTTTCTCTTTTGGTTCTTTGATAAATCAGGAGGTAGGATGTTATCTTTTAGGTATGTGTAAGTTTGGCCATAGCGAGAGGAATCATGCCCAACAAGGTGACAGATAGTTTGGGAATCAGGACAATTATGAGCGGGGTAAAACAACTCTTCCACCAGGAATTCATAACGCTCTTGATTTTCCTGTGTCTGAAGTAGAGAAGCAAGTGTTGCCATGGCATCTGTTGCTTTGTTGTCATTCCTTGGAATTTGCTCAAAAATTATTTCTACAAAATATTTCTTGAAATCATCTATCATCTTTTTGTAAGGCATTAATTTCTCATCCTTTGTTTGGTAATCATCATTAATTTGATTGATGACGAGCCGAGAGACTCCAAAGACTTGAAGTTGTGTAATGTTTCATTCTACAGCCATTTTGATACCTGTAACCAAAGCTTTATATTTTGTTGCGTTGTTGGTGCATGGGAAGCTTAATTTGTATGCTTTTAGAATTGTATGACCTTGTGGTGTGATGAATAGAATACCTGCTCCTGATCCATGTTGTGTATATGAACTATCAAAGTATAATTGTCATGTTTTTGTGGTGACTGTTAGGATATCAGCATCGGGAAACTCAATGTGTAAAGGACGATCATCTTGAAGTGGTGCCTCGGCTAGTTGGCATGCAATGAATTGTCCCTTGATAGATTTTTTATCTACATACTCAATATCAAACTCACTTAGAATCATGATCCATTTTGCTAGTCATCCTGTTAATGTTGCCTTGCTGAGCAAATACTTCAATGGATCGATTTTAGCTATCAACTTGATGGAGTGAGATAGTAGATAGTGTATTAATTTTTGAGAAGCAAAAATTACCGCCAAGCATGCTTTTTCTATTGGGGAATAGTTGATCTTGTATCCCACTAGTGTTCTGTTGATGTAGTAGATGGCCCGCTCTTTTCCTTCATTATCCTGTTGTGCGAGCAGAACTCCTAATGATACTTCAGTGGTTGATACATAGAGTAATAATGGATTTCCTGGAATTGGTGACATTAGGACGGGTGGTTACATGAGATATGCCCTGATCTTGTTGAATGCGTCCTCACATTGATGGTCCCACTTGAAATGAACATTTTTATGCAATAGATGAGTAAATGGTTGGCATTTGTCTGCTAGTTGAGCAACAAATCTTCTGATTGACTGGAGTCTTCCTTGGAGTGATCTGAGTTGACTTATATTATTGGGAGATGCCATTTCCATGATTGCTTTGACCTTAGCTGGATCTACTTCGATACCTCTAGCTAAAACAATGTATCTCAATAGCTTTCATGAAGTGACACCAAAGTCACATTTCTTAGGATTTAGTTGTAGCTTGTACTGTTCTAACCAGTCAAAGATCTTTTCTAGTATCTCTATATGTTCTTCTATGTTGTATGATTTGGCCAAGATGTCATCCACATAGTCTTCCATGAATGTATGCATCATGTCATGGAATATCGTTGTCATAGCTCTTTGATATGTGGCACCTGCGTTCTTTAGTCCAAAAGGCATGATGATCCAGTAGGAAGTACCCCACAGACATGTGAAAGCTGTCTTTTCTTGATCTTCGGGTGCTATTTTAATCTGATTGTATCTGGAGAAACCATCCATTAGAGAAAACATGGAGTGTCCAGCCGTTCAATCTACAATGATGTCAATGTTAGGCAAAGGAAAGTCATCCTTTGGACATGCATTATTAAGATCTCTGAAGTCTGTGCATACTCTGATACTTTTGTCTGGTTTTGAAATAGGAACAATGTTTGATACCCATTGAGGATATGCTACAGGTCTGATGAATCCTACATCCAGTAATTTCTTTAGTTCTGCTTTGACCAGGAGAGCGATATGTGGATGCATCTTCCTTAATTTATGTTTGACTGGTTTGGCTCTTGGGATGACATTTAAGTGATGCATAATAAGATCTAGATCCAATCTTGACATGTCTGCATATGACCAGGCGAAATTGATTTGTCGTCGTTTGAAGAATTCCATATATTATTTCCTTTCTTCTTCTGACAGAGAAGTTGCTGGATGTAGGATCTTTGGTTGCTCTATTGTCCCAATGTTAACTGCCTCTATTGGTTCGATCAAAATTGATGACCTTTCTTGATAGTACTCAGGTAAAGTGTCAAATCTCCCATCTTCTAGCGCCTCGAGGAGGTTTTCACCGTTAGATGCGTCCTTTCCTTTTACTTTTTCTTGATCTAATGCTGCCAAGCAATGGTTTTCAGCATTAGACCTGATATTGTTTTCTTTATTTTCCTTTTTGTGACTAGGAGATTTGGAACCCACTTGACTAGAAGATGCGTTGCTAAAATTCCCGGTGAAAGTTATTGTGGGTTCGATTGCATTAAGATATATGGATATGGCATGGTCATTCGAAAAGGTATCAATGGCAGTATGTCCTTCATTTTCCCAATCAATAAGTTCAGGGTGGATTAGAGGTAGGGGGTCATCAGGTTGAGATGTTTCGAGAGTATTTAGGGTCATGATTGAGCTATCAAAGTTTTCGATATGTATGTCGATGTCTAGAATGGTACCCTCATCAGAATGACCTTGCACAAGGAGCTCCTGATCGTCCTCGATTAAATCCAAGTCAGCCGAATGTGATTCTAATTCAAGTGAACTAGTTCCTAACGTTTGCCCTGCATACGTGTGAACTACATCGACTCCTACATCTTATTCAAAGCAATTTTCTTTAGCTGATTCTTCAGAATGATAGGAATCCCATTCCCATTCATCATAATCTGTCTCACTTGCAACTTGCAATCTACAAATTTGTTCATATAGCTTCTGATGTGTTTCTTCTATTTTTCTTGCTATATCTTTTCTTCTTTCATATTCAACTTCTTTTGGACTGAGATTGAGTTCTGTCAACTTTTCTATTAGCTCTCCTTGACTTGTATTAGCTTCTTTCTTGCTTTGATTAAGAGTTGATGCTACTTGGGAGGTATCATTGGTTTGTTTCTCTTGTTGATTAGGAGATTGCTTCTTTTTCCATTTCATGTTTTCTTGTGCTTGTTGCTTTGCATATGCTTCTTCCCTTTCAATTGCAAGTTGTTCTTGTTTGCTTTCATATTCCTCTTGGTGTTGGTTAGAGGATGTGTTCTCTGGTAGAGTAACTTGTCTATACCCTAACCATGTTTTGTCTGTAGCCTGTTGAGTATGAGGTTGGATAGGTTCTGAGATACCTTCTTGTCATTTTCCTACCGAACCTGTTCCAGTGTATCCCATTTTTTGAAGAATGTTAAACCCTTTTCCATACTTTTCAGTGGGTATTCTGACATTGTTGATCTTTTGTTGGACTTCTTCATCCTTGTATAGCCTCTGTAGCACATCTTTGTCTTTCGTTTCCTCTGATAAGGTCCCAACACTAACAAATGCTCCATCAAATATTGGGAGATGTTTCAGAATTGGTTGTCATTTAGAGTTTGATGGTTTTCCATAGGATTTAGGAGAAAATGGTAATTGGGATATTGAATATTCTCTATTCCCTTGATCTCTTAGTTGCATTTGTTTTTCCATACTTGACAAAATTGAGGCAAATGATTTTTATTTAGTTTGCGTGTTTGAAGATGATGCCTCCCCATTATGAGGAACAATGACTTCTTGAGTTGGTTTGAGATTACTACAATACTGAAATGGATTTGAATCTACTGAGATCGAGATTTCCTGCCCATTGTAGGGAAACTTTAGGCACTGATGATATGTGGACGGAACAACTCGTATGTCATGTATCTAGGGTCTTCCCAAGAGTATGTTGTATGATAAGTCTAAGTCTATAACTTGGCATGTTGTGTCTTTCTGCAAAGGTCGCACTCTGATGGGTAATATCACAATTCCTTTAGAGGAATGTTCTTCTTCATCATATGCTTTGATGGTGATCTTTTTCTGGGGATCAACTGCATCTTCTGAATAACCTAGAGCACGGACAAGACTCAATGAGCAAATATTTAAACCAGCTCCACCATCTATTAGAACAAGTTTAAAGCGCATCTTGTGAATGAGGACTTCAATATGTAAGAGAGCATTATGGGGATGTTGCAAGGACATGTCATCTTCTTTAGTTAATGATAAGTAGTGAGGGGTTGTGAGGTGTCCTACCATGGTTTGGAATTGATCTATATCAAGATCTTTGGATACTGTTGTATCGATTAATTCTCTTTCTAGAATTTGTTTGTGTGCAGGTGAAAGCTTTAAAAGTTCTAAGATGGATATTTGTGCGGGTGTTTTTCTGTAATTGATCCACTAGATTGTATTGTTTGGTAGTGGATGACGTGTTAGTTGTAGGACCCGAAAAAAACCACTTTGGCTTTGCTTCGTGTGATGACATGAGCGGGTTCTTGATGTTGTTGCTCTTTAACCACGATCACATTTACCACTTTGTCATATGCATGAGCATAGTTTACCTTTGCTTTACCTTTACTATTCTGCCCTATTGATGATTCACCCTTCTCATAGTTAGGAAGTGAAGTTTTGAAAGCTGTGTGAGATTCGTTTGTTGTATGTCCATACACTGTTATTATTCCATTATCAATCAAATCTTGGATGACATGTTTTAATCATTGACAAGCATCTATTTGGTGTCCTTTGTTTTGATGGAAATCACAATAATGGTTGTCATTCCACCAAGCAGGTTTTACCTTGGGTTCAAAGTTTCTTTCTTTTGGTAAAGTAATCAATTTGTTTGCGATAAGCATTTTTAATGCGGATCCAAGGGGTTCACCAATGTTTGTAAATTTCCTTCGAAATAAATTTTTGATAGTTGCTTTTTGGTGATTGTTGTTTTGCTGAGCCGCTGCTGAGTGATTGGATAAATTAAAAACCGGTTTCTTTGGTTTCACATTGTTGTTATCCACTATCCCATCATTGACGACATTATGATTTCTATTTCAAAACTTTGGCTTATCATTGTGATTGTTGTTGTTAGTGTTGTTAGGAGGGTGAACTCCTTCTTTGTATATTTTCAACTCGCCCTTCTTTAACATGGCTTCCTCCATTCTGATTCCATTATCAATCATCTTTCCAAAACTTTGATGTCCTTGCATTTTTAGATGATAGCTCATTTGATCATTTAGGTTGTCGATGAATATGTCCATTTTTCATACTCTAGCACTGTACAAGGATATCGTGAAGCTAACCGTCTCCATCTCTGTAAAAATATCATGAAAGGTTCTCCACTCTTTTGTTTGGCGTTACATAGGTCTAGCATTGTTACTTCATGTTGTATGTTGTAAGAGTATTGTGAAACAAACTTATCCACCAATTCTGAGAATGATTTGCTTCCAAGTGTAAGTTTGGAGAGCCATTCCATAGCTAGTCCAGTTAAGATTTTTGCAAATAATCTCATCTAGTAGGTATCCTCACGTGCAAACTCCATACTCATTGTGCAAAATTCTCATATATGATCTTGGGGGTCAGTGCTTCCATCATATTTTTCGTATCTAGGATTTTCAAAACCTATAGGAAATGGTCTCATGTTTAGATTCTTGTCGAATGGATAAGGACAAATTTCTTGAAGTGAGTATCTTCTAACATTTCCTCTTTGCATATCTTGAATTTGTGTTTGCAGTGTTTGTATTTGTTATGTGAGAGTTGTGATAGGATTATCAACATGATTTGTTCTTGTATAACCATGATTTTGCATTCTAGGAGGATCTTGATCTCTTCTTGTATAATCTCCACCCCTTCTTGTATCCTCATTAGATTGAACGTTATTCAAAATTTCTATGTCATCTCTTTTGAGAATGTAAGTTTCCTCACTGGGTCTAGTGTTACTAGGAATTGGCGTGTCATTGAGTTTGAGATCAAAAATATTATCATATTGTTCGTTAGTAAGGGGGGGGGGGGGGGGTCACTTCTCTTTTGTGTCAATTTGCTCACATCAAAATCTTGGGGGAGTGTAGCACCAGATTTTGCTAACATTAGAAAATATTTTTCTTTTTCTCCCTCCATTAATTTCTGCATAAATTTATCGAATTGAGGATCTTTTTTTATGTCTCTGACATGATGTTCTGTTATTTCCTCTTCAACTTGTATTTCATCTTCGCGTTCCATGTTTCTATAGTCTTCAGTTATTTCAAACATTTCTATTTATGTTTCTACAATCTTTCATCTTTGAGCCCTGGTTAGAACGGGCATACACATGTTTTGAATGTCTTGCAAGATTTAAATCTTGAGTAATGTGTCGCAATAAGTGATCAATTATTGAGGAAATGATCTTTTCAAGTATTTGTTTGTTGGCAAGTGTTTCGATCTTAGTTTTGGAGTGCAAATTTTGTGATTTTTGATATGACCAAGTTCAATAAGAATGATATATCCCATGATAAAGAACGAGGTTATTATGATCAAGCGTTGTAGTTTCGTGATAAAATATGATAGATCTTGATGAGAAACTATGTTTGAACGATCAGTTTATCAAAGAAAATGTGATGTTGCACTTTAAGGTGTTAGATCTTTAAACTTGTTTGAGGTGAATACTTGAGACCTTTAGTGTGTCTAGCTCTTGAATCTATTTTGATAGAAGATAACCTGATTGAATGACCCAAGAAGATGACCTAGTCTCTATGTTTGACTGTTTGAGAAATGGTTTGTTTTTGTTTTCTGATTTTGATGTAGTTTACAATGCTAACAAAATGACCAAAAACTATGCTATACTGACCAGAAACGTTGCTATACTGACCATAAACGCTGCTATACTGACTGGAAACGCTGATAAATAGACTAGAAACACTAAGCAATAGACTAGAAACGCTGACAAACTTACCAGAAACGCTGATAAAAAGACCAAAAACGTTGACAAACAAACCAAAAACGCTGAGAAATAGACCAAAAACGTTGTTCTGTAATGCAGTGACTCTAAAGTTCAAAATAATGATGTGTAGACTTAGCAAATTAAGTGTTTGAACTTAGGAGATTGCAATTTTGACCCAAGTTTGTGATTTTCAGACTCAGAGAACTGATATTTAGACCTGACAAGTACAAACTAGGAGATCTAATGCTGCAACATGAGCAATTTGACATTCAACTCAAAAGCGTTGTTGATTAGACCAAGGGAGCCGACCTTTAGACCAAGAGAGGGCATGCCCGCTAAAGATATGCACTATTGAAAGCAAAGGATGAGTTTGGTTTTTTGATCACCTAAGAAAGGTGAGAGCATACTTGCCTATCACCAAAACACATAAGACATGTTTGTTCATTTCCATTGCAATTAGTCTATGTTCCTAATTTATCAAAAATAAGTGCAAAATCCCATGGCTGCAAACAAAGTTAGTAGTTTATATTGTATTCTTTGACGACAAAATAGTTTATGACTCCGGTCTTTCACAACAAAATAAGTACCTGCACAACCAACAATTTGCAAATTAGGTTCGGGAAAATGACAGTCCAGAAGCAGAAATGAGGAATGCAACATACAATATTTTCAAAATCAATAAAAAACTGAAAACGCCATCAAATTGACCAAGAACGCCATCATATGTGCCAGGAACGCTGCCAAATGGAACCAAAACGCTACTCTGCACACTAGAAACGTTGTCAAACAGACTGAAAACACTGACAAATGTCCCAAAAATGCCACAATACATACCAAAATGCTAATGTACAGACTAAAAGCACTAAAGCATAGAAAAACATAAAAACAGAGTTGAGGGATCTCCCATAAACGCCATTTGAGGTGTTAGAACGCTACAAAAGAGGCCAAGAACACGATTCGGGAGCCCAAGAGAGCTAATCAACCTGTCAATGAAATTTCTTGCAAGCAAACTTATTAAAGATCAAAGGGGCTAGGCCCCACGGTGGGCGCCAATTAATGTGATGCTAAAAATGTGGTATATAGAAAGGCATAAACATATAATGAGACAATAAAACATAAATGAAAAGCTTAATTGAAAACTAGATTAAAAATGCAAACCATAAGCCTTCTTTGAAATGTCCCATTTTCCTCTATTCTTGAGGACCTTGAAGGTGTTGGATTGATGGGCTCTCAGCGGAGCAATGACCTCCAAAGTGGCAACTCAAGAGTTGAGTAGCTACTTGATCATGATTGGTTATGCAAATGATATGAAATGCATGATCTAAGAAACTAGATTAACATGCTATGATTAATCCAAAAGCTAATTACTAGATGATTGAAATGAAAATTGCCTATAGTAATGATGCTAAAGCTATGAATGAAAGGGATCCTTATTGCTCCAAAATGAGAGGTATTTATAGGAATTCCAAGGCCAAAACTGAGGTGGCAGGAATCGACGGTCCAGATATGATCTGAAGATATCAAGGGTCAAGATTGAGGAAGTTGGAGAAGAGGTGGGAGGAAGGGACACTTGTCATCTCTGTGGTGACAAGTGTCAAGGAGCCTTTCTCATGAGAGGGCAAGTGTCCAAGGGAGGAGACATGTGGAAAAAGTGCCATGTGTCTCAAGGGGAGAATATCCACACCATAGGAGGTGAGGATAAGGAGGTTAGGATGTGCAAGATATGATAGGGTTAGTTAAACCCAGGGTTAGATGGAATGGGTTAGGTTAGGGGATGGTTAGGTTAGGTGGTTAAAAGTTAGGAGCCATGTGCTCATTTGAATTTAGAAATTCAAATAATTGGAAAATGATAATTAATCTCAACAAACTTGAGTTTGTTAATCTTAATTAGGGATTAGAAGAATTGATTTATATGGGGGGACATTAATTAATTTAGAATTAATTAATCAAAGGGGGACATGAAATGAACTATATAAATAAATCATGTAGATTTATTTACTAGTAGATGAATAGAGAAATTAATTAAATTGCTTGTGAATTCAATTAATTGGGAAGGGGAATTAATCAAATAACTGCGTATTTAATTAACTATCTTCAGACCATTTTTAGGTGTATAGAACCTCCATGAGGGTCTCATCTTTCTTAACCATGAAGCATGTGTCGGTAGATTATTTCTCTACTATATTCTCAGGTACTCTTATTCTAGACCTCATAGATTTTTGAAAAGATTTAAAGTATCCCCATACCTTATCATCTCTCAGACTTCCCAATGCAACAATTGAATGCTTTAGCTATTTTCCTACCGAGATATCAAAATCCCATTGCTTCCTACCAGAATTGGGAGTATCATTCAAAAAGTATAGCATTAAGAAGACTAATAGGTTTCCATACCGGAAGGTGCCCTTCTTCTTGCCTTTAATTTTCCCTAAGCTGATCAATAATTCTTCAAGCATCCAACCATAGAGATCTAACCTGATATTATCCCTCATCATCCTATATGCAGCCAAAATACATGAATTGGAAACTGAATTCAGTCGGTTAGACTGAGTTACCTTGTAGCCTATAACCATGCTTCCAAACTTGATGTCAATGTCGATGATAGTGCTCACCTTCATCGATCTCTTGTTTGATGTGGTGCCAGTGATCTTCCTCACGAAGTCGTTAGATACTTTCTTATCTGGATGTTTCCCTGTTGATGACAAGCCAATAATTGCTCGGATGAATTCCTTAGTAATTTTATAGGGTCTGTCTAGCCATATGAATTCCCCATGTACTCTTCTTAGTACATATCTAACTATTTCATCCTCGAACTCTGAAATATCCAGAATATCTGTGAACCCTAGATCTTCGATGTGTTGATATGTCGGTTTGATCTTACCAGATTCTCCCATGAGTTCATTCATATACATCCCTCTGATCTCTGAAGTTCCTAAGTCCTTTATATGACAATGTATGTATGCCCTAACATCCTCTACATACACCACTCCCTCCGGGATGTGAAAAAATGCTCCAACTGAATCTTCCTTGGTAGCCACATGTGGATACTACTTGAAAATTGGCCTGGGGTGGTCCTTAACCTATACTACAATTGGATTTGCAATGAAAATAGGAACAAAAGATGATCCCACTTCCATGATTCAAGAAAAATACCTTTTAGGTCGCTGTTGGTGAAAACTTTCAACAAATCCTTTCAGACGTTGGTGTGATCGCTCAAGAAGAAATCTGATTGCCTCTGATTGCACTAAGTCGCTCTGAATCACTCTGAAATTACTTTGAATGCTAGGTGAATAATAATGAAGTGTACTTGACCTTTTATCCATCGAGAGAAAACCCTAATCTTCCATTGACATAAATGACTGTCGGTGAAAGATACCGGATCTCACTCTGAATATATCAATGTCGGATATTCCTTTCCAATATCTGGAACATCTTCCAGAATCTCCTCCAGGGGCATATGCATCATATTCCATGAAATTTTGCCTACCCCTAAGGCATCTGCCTTAGTTACCGGATGAGCTCACTACTGGTGCAGGAGCTCTTACGTCGAATAGGTAACTAAGACATTCCCATCTGATGATTGTTTTTCAGTCTTCCTCACCCATCTCTGAGTATGATCTTGTTGGATTTCATTAAACTTATCTTTTTCTTTTTCATTTGATCCTCCATTGCCAACCGGTGGATTTTTGCTTCTCTTGAACTTAGCAATATGTCCAACGTCATTGCATGCATAACATGTAACATTGTTCTTCTGAATTGCTTTGCTAAAACTGGTGAAATTGCTTGACCTACACTGATTAGCCATATGACCAAATTTTCCACAAGCATAGCATTTTACATTCATTATGCAATCTTTTGTCTTATGACCAATTTTATTGCATTTAGAACATTTACCGGGAGCAGAATCAGGGTTCTGATTTTCTTTGTTTCTACACTGCCTAGACATGTGTCCAAATCTATTACAAACAAAATATCTACCATTGAATTTATAAGCATTGAATTTCCTTACCAGTGCCTTATGGTTTTGATCTTCATTAGTAGTACCAAAACTCTATCCTTGCTTAAATCCGAGTCTACTGTATTCTCCAATCTACCTCTGTCTCTTCAGTAACTCATCAAGTTGTGCTGAGATGATCTTGAATTTTTCTTTGTACTCACTTGCAGCAGTTAAATCATCTCTCAGTATTATCATTTGTCTCTCAAGCTCTTGCTTATTGTTTTGGGACTGTACCAAATCAGTTCTCAACATATCATTTTCGTAAACCAACCTACCACATTCTTCAAATTTGTTCTTTAGGGATACAACAAGATTTTCTTCCTTTTTCTTTCTGTCCTCAATCTATTTAGACATCCTCATAGTTATAGCTTGCATTTCATTCTTCATAACCATGTTCTCCTGACTCAATTTCCGACATTGTTCCTTAAGTGCATCTTTCTCTTCATCATCTTGATTTTGCAACAGTTCCTTCCTCTTATCTTAAATAGATGATAGCCTTTCTTGGAGGACAAACATAAATTCTTTAGCAAAATTCAACTCATCTAGTAGCTTTAAGTTCTTCAATCTTTCAACATCATAATCTTTAAGTGCCATCTCAAGCTGCTTCTCCAAAGCCATATTCAATGATTCCAGTTTCAGGATCTTCCTCAAGCTATTAAACTTCCTTTGAGGCACAAGGCTTTGATACCAATTGTTGGAAACCAATAATACTGAGAGGGGGGTGAATCAGTGTTATATCAGAATAGTAGTTTTTAGCCTTAACAAAACATTCATTCACCAACCGGTATACCAGTATAAACAGAATTGAAAGAAGTGATGCAACCAATAAGCCAAACAAATGAGAATCATAACACATGGATTTATACGTGGAAAACCTCAAAGAGGAAAAACCACGGTGGGATTTGTGACCCACAATATCAATCCACTGGCCATATGAAGAGATATTACGATATATGATGGGCTTGCACTTGCAAGAAGGCTTATAGCCTAGAGAACACTGCTCAATCACAATAGGAGCCTCACTGACTACATAACATACTAGACAACAATCCGTAGAAGAGTGAACTGCTAGGATAACATCTTTTATGCCAGAATACAGTTCCAGTTTGAGCTCTGTCTGTTCTCTAGAATAACCCTTACAATGAATTCCTCACATACATAGTCTCTCAAAATTATTTCGCATCATATTACATTTCCATGTCCATTACATTACATTCCTATCATCATGTCAAAATGATTTAATCAATCTTCCCTATATACCCTATACAATTATTTGCCTCATGTTGGCTTACAAGGATATATTCAATATCAGATTACATGTCGGCCATATAACATAAATGAATAAATATTAAAACAAGTTTTCGATGTCGGATCCAAGATGTGTCAGCCTCCAATACCGATGACCTTTACTATACCATGTTGGCCTGCATTGTCGGTGAGAAATCTTCTATCCTACTGGTGTAGAGTCTGTGAAGTGCCTGCCGGTACACCATATGAAGCAAGAACCCAAAATCATGTTGCCATCAATTACAACATAATGAAACCAACCAATAGAGTGTCAATTGCCAACACCACTAATAGAAAAGCTATGAGCTTATGAGAAGAAGGAAAGAGAGAGCATGGATACATGCTAGATGTATTTTTATATTTGATCCATGAGAAGAATGATGAAAAAGAACATGGATACACACTCTAGATGTGTTTTTCTAGGTGATCCATGTTGGGGAGGAGAGTAGGAATAATCTATTTTTGTTTTGCTAGTTTTAATCATCCTTGTGTGTGTGTGCAAGTGATGTCTAGTTTCAAGTATATAACACCCTGTATAAGAGTTTGTTTCCTTTGGTTTTGAGTGTGCATCAACCGTTTTAAGACATATAATGCAAATGCAAATGCCAAGGAGTGGATTTAGTTATGAGAATATCTCGTTTAAGAGTTTTTTTTCTCTGGTTTTGAGAACGTGTAACCCCGTACAAGATAGGTACATGCCTAGTTTCGAAGACATCTCATGTAAGAGTTTGTTTTCTCTGGTTTCAGAAATGCATACCCAGTCTAAGACATATATCAATGTTGTGTCTAGTTTTGGACATGAAGCATCTCGTATAAGAGTTTGTTTTCTCTGTTTTTGAGTCTAAACACCCCATTTAAGACATGCAAAAAGTATGGTACAATATGGTACGATGAGGACGATATGGGTGCCCCCCCTTAAGATGTCAACATAGCCCTATGTTGATGTCTTAAGGAATCCATGAGCGAGGATACCCACCTTTAGCACCAAGGAGATATCCTTTAGGCAATGATGTCATAAATCCAAGCTAAAGAGAGAATACTCTTTGTTATCCTCGATTTTAGCATTGGCAAAAATGAGGGTACCCCACAAACTTTTACTCATTTGTGGTTTTTTCCTGCTTTATGGTTCACCTTTCGAGATGTTTTATATATAGTCGAAAGCATGTTTTTCCTTGTTTTACCCCTTTTTCATTAATTATGAAAATTTCACAATTTAGGTGTAATTTGGGTCCGTAAACCCGATTTACACCAAATTTCACCTTTAGGTGTAATTTGGGTCCATAGAACCGATTTACACTTCTTTTGGCTAATTTCACCTTCTAGGTGTAATTCGGGTCTATAACCCGAATTGCACTTCATAGGTGCAAATTAGGTTCATAGACCCGAATTGCACTTATTTAATACACTTTGAGTTATTTGTGGAATTTTTCAAGTGTTGGATTAGGAGTCTATTTTCCTCTTTTAAAGGCTAAATTATTTCTTTAATCTTCATTTTAATCCATCTGAGAACAATTTCGTGGCGGGAAGGAGAAGGATTCTCAACTTCCATTTTTCAGGTATGAATCTTTCCCCTTCGATTTAGGGTTTTTGTAACCCTTTTTTCGTTTTACTTTTTTCATGAATTTATATGTGTTTATGGTAAAAATGGAAACAACAACATTGAAAGACTAAATAGATTCAACCACGAAACCCTAGCCTAACAACAACAAAGATCCACCATAACATATGAAAATTACCTAAGACAATGCAAATCAAATGAAATCACAAAGATTATACCATCACATGTCCAATAGGGTTTGGATCTTCATTCTTCCTATCTCCATTGATCTTGCTTGATATATTTGCTCTCAGATTTTATGTGTGCACAAGAGCTCAACAAAGAACGAAAATGTGGTTGCAAGTAGGCTTGATCGCATGTGAAAATTCGAAAGCATAGTTGGGGCTTGATTAGGGTTGATAATGAAGGAAGCATCTCCTTATATATAAGACACTATAAGAAATGGAGGAATACGATTGAGAGGTGTAAAAGATAAATGGTTGGCTAGGATTAAAGGGTAGGTAGAGGAAATAAGAAAATAATG
Organism: Cryptomeria japonica; assembly: GCF_030272615.1. Taxonomy (NCBI): domain Eukaryota; kingdom Viridiplantae; phylum Streptophyta; class Pinopsida; order Cupressales; family Cupressaceae; genus Cryptomeria; species Cryptomeria japonica. The sequence goes on from NC_081412.1 coordinate 370,686,237, forward strand.
AGAGGGTAGGTAGTGTAGGAATTAAGAGATGAATGACATGTGTCACAGGTAGAAAAGGATAATGAATTAATTAAATAAATAAATATTTATTTAATTAATAGAAGAAGTGGGATTAATTAAATAAATAAAATATTTATTTAATTTAGGAAAAGGATAATTTAAACAAATAAAAGTATTTATTTAAATGAGAAATACGACTAGAAGAGGATAAACGAATTAATTAAATAAATAAAGATTTATTTAATTAATAGAAGAATTAGGCTAAAATAAGATAGGACAATTTTAGGTGTCTACATTTTGCCCCTCTTTGAGACAATGTAGCTTGTCGCGTTGTTTCAAAGAAGATAAGATGAACTGACACAAAGTTTCCCCAAGATGGGAATGATATGCCCCCTCGAGAGATTGGATGAAAATGTATGAAAAGATTGCAGACAATCTCTCGATAAGAAAGAAAGGCTAGAAAGGACTGACTGGACAAGATAGAGTGACAAAGTCATGGGATAAAGAAGACTGACATGGGAGACTAGGGCTAGGGTAGTCTATAAGATAGACTACGAGGGAAAACAACCTCATTGTCATCCACACATATAAGAGATCAGAGTGTAGAGAGAGTAGAGAGTAGTCAGCAACGATGGCATTGGTGCACAGATTCGATCACGTTCGCCGATATCAGAGGCCAGTAGATGCAGGAGAGCTAGTGAGTACCACAAAACCTCTGTGTATTTTGTTGTCATAAATGCATGCTAGGTAGTGTAATAAATGTGCTCTAGGTAGGTCTAGAAAAATGTCAAGCGGGGGGGGGGGGGAATGTTAAGGTGTTTCTGCATTGGTTCCAAGCGTGTCTAGGCAGGATAGGCGTGTCTACGATTTCAGTAGCATCTGTGTTCAATGCGAGCGTGTATGTGTCTTGGAGGCGTGTTTGTGCAAGACAGGCACGTTTATGTCTTCAAAGTCGAATCAACAATTCTGTGATAAACATACGCTGTCGATTGGATAAGCTGCTGAGAGGATACACTCAAATAGGTCCTCTAGGGAAGACTAGGGTAGCAGATAGGGCTAGGATTGACAATTCTGTGATAGAACATACATTGCCAATCAAGAAAATACTCAAGAGGATACACTCAGGCAGATGCCCTAGAATAGGATAGATCGAGGCACTTTGTGATGAACAGGGAGTACCAAAGAAATTGACAATTCTGTGATAGAACATACGTTGCCAATTGGATCAGGCTGAAATCGATAATTTTGTGATAGAACATACGTTGCCAATTGGATCAGGCTTAAATTTACAATTTTGTGATAGAACATACGTTGCTAATTGGATTAGGCTAAAATTGACAATTCTGTGATAGAACATACGTTGTCAATTGGATAAGCTACTCAAGAGGATACACTCAAGTAGGTGCCCTAAAAGATAGGATCAGAGCCACACTTTGTGATGAACAGGGAGTACTACTAGGATAAAAAGCAACACTTTATGATGAACATGGAGTACCACTAGGATAAAAAGCAACACTTTGTGATGAACAAAGAAGGCCACTAGGATTGACACAGTTGATTTGCTTGACTGCAGGAGGACCTACCTATGCTGCAGTCATGGGAGAGATTCCCTTAGACTTAGAGTTTACGAGTAGAGCTGACATTCGAGGATAGAGAAGCAGTTGAGGTCATGGGACTGTGATATATTCTGTATGTGCCTGAGTTTAGGGCAAACATGGGTTTGCTGACTATATTAGCTGAGAGATGACACTCAGAGACATGTACGTTTCATTTACCGATGGGTGAGATGACAGTCACCTTAGAGGATATGTACAAGATACTGCGGATATAGATCAATTGGGAGTTAGTTCCTTACGATTGAGATGGAGACATGGATGCACTGAGACAAGTGTTTCAAGATCTAGAAATGGAGACGAGGGCTGGACATGTGGCTTGGGACACCATGATAGCGACAGGATTGGTGCTACCGACGGTGCTGGCAGGAGTGATCAGTGGATTCCTCTGTCTAGATAGGGCGACATGAGGGTTGGCTGTGGGATGGGGGAGGACTCTGGAGACATTGGTGACAGAGCACACCAAGTTTGCATGGGAGTCATGTCTGCTGACACACTTGTATTATTGGTTGCATCAGTTTGTGTATCACAGATCAACATGATTAGGATGCGAAGTGACCTTGCTGCAGGTATGGGCATATGAGCATCTGTCGGTTACCCGTCCGATACATTTTAGAGGCAGAGGACATGGGCGTAGCTATGTATATTTATATGATATGATTATGTCACAACCACAGATTGGGAGGCTAGAGTATTGGCGTAGGGTTATCGATGAGATAGACAGTGTGATATGGAGGCCTTACTTAGACTGTGAGGAGTGGAAGGATGATGTAGTGGATTTGCCATATGTATTCTGGAGGAGGTATCTGATAGGGAGGACACCATATGTGATTGAGAGGTAGTTGATAGATAGGGTATGCAAGCAGTTTGGTAAGTTACAGTGGATGCCATGGGGTTTAGGGATGTATGCACGGACAATGAGGGATCAGGTGCATTTGGGGTCATTGCTTTCTTATGATCAGGCTATGACACAGATGGTAGAGATGGTTCCCATGCCTTGGGATATATGGGCAGATGTAGAGGATGCAAGGATGGATGTAGAGTACACTGCATATTGGGCAGAGCATCTGTTTCTACGGCTGACGGATCCAGGGGAGCCGATAGAGGGAGACGGTGGGGGTGATGGAGATGATATTGGGGATGGTAGAGGTAGAGGCCGATGACAGAGGTAGAGCGCAGTGGCAGAGAGGAGAGTGACTCCCAGGAGAGAGGGCAGAGAGGAGAGATAGGATCAGTAGGCTCATGTAGTGAGGGGTAGAGGTGGATTGTTGTTACAGGTGCTAGCAACACAGGTTCCTAGATAGGTACAAGGACAAGAGCAGGGATAGGGACAGGAGAAACCATAGGGACAAGGTGAGGGGAGAGAGGAGGAGGATGAGCTACTATCCTTGAGGGAGATCTGCCAGGGATAGACAGATGAGATCCAGGATTTGGAGAGGGAGACAACTAGGCTCAAGAGACAGCTGAGGGACACTGAGTGGGAGAGGGATCAAGCAATTCAGCACTATATAAAGGCTGAGACAACACTGAGGGCAGGGAGACAGGCATCAGAGGACACAAGGGCCAGATACGCCTATGTTTTGCAGGCAGGGGAGGAGATAGGCTACTGGAGAGACCTATACTATGAAGCGGTGCCACCAGATCAACGGGATAGGAGCTTCCGAATACCATCACGGATGGCGACGACCTCTGGAGGGAGAGACAAGAGACAAGCATCTAGCGGTGGGGTCATGGGTCCTCCACCACCACCAAATAGAGGGGGCAGGAGAGATGATCCTGGTGCGGGTCCTTCTAGGGCTCAGACTCTGTCGAGGCCAGCTGGCTCCGAGGGAGGGAGTTCATCATAGCCTTAGAGGGCTCCCTATGTATCATTTTTGTACCATTTTGTATGATGATGTAGACACCTTCGGGTGATGTTTTAGCCATATGTATTTTGACATCATTGTATCATGACACTTATGATTTTTGAGATATATATATATATGAGATGATTCATCGTTGTGACAACTATATGCATGTGTACTTATGTGATGTATGTTTCTATGTGATGCTTATGATATAAATGCAAATATGTACATGAGGCAATGCAATATTTTTGTTCTTTTATGTTTTAATATGTTATGCCAATGTGAATGTATGAAATGAAAATGGATATGACGATGCAAATAACTATTTACATGATGAGAATGTAAAATGTGCTAACATGTGTTGTGTGTAGGATATGGTGCAATTGTGATACCTATATGTATGTATGAAATGCTAATATGTGGTAATGCAGGTGCAGACTACAAGAAATGCATTTTTTTTTGGCGTGTCATTATACTCAGTCATGTGATAGCAGGCTACACGGACTCGGAAAGGACGATGGAGGTCAATAAAGAAAGGGGGATGAAAGATAGAAGATATGGAAGTGAAAGAGCTTCTTGTGCTATTATCATCATTGAGCTTTATTATCTAGCAAATAGGTTATGACAATCGAGACATATGTTCGACCCAGAAAGTCATTGTACCTGTTTGCATGGAGATCAGATAGTTGCAAACAAGGAATGACCCATTTCATACTAGACTCACAGTGTCCTCATTTCCTTGTACAAGTCATAGCATTACTAAGAGACAATCCACAAACAACAAAGAAAAAAATAGGTGACGATACCCCATCCTTGCCTTTCTAGCCAAAGACATCCTAGAGATAAAATCTCTAGTCAGAGACATCCTGGAAAAGCTAAAAGACATGTCACCAAAAGATAAAATCAAAAGAAAGCCAAGAATCGACACCAACATTCACTGTAGTCCTCAAGTTTAGTGTCTCTTGTCACTTGTATAAGTCTATTTGATTGTGGTCACAATGTTTACTTTCACAAAAGGATAGTTAGCATTGAACCATAATGTTGTCTGAGTCTATTGAAAGTTTTGATTTGTTGAAGCCCATTGTTGTTGATGTGTCTCATCTGAAACTGACTGAATCCATGAAACTGATACTTTATTGCGGAGAAGACAAAACTTTATTGTGGATTGGCGATGCAAATGTTGCTTTATTGTGGATTGTGCGCAGATAAACTGAAGAAAATTGGAAGAAATTGTACTCCTTGAAACATGTGATGCTATGAGTTCCACACCCATCACTAGACATAGCATTTGCCTTAGCCACAGATAGGAGCTGATTTATTATGGACGAAAAGGTGAAAAGGGGGAATGATTATGAATGGCTAACCAATCTTGGGTATATCAATAACAAGCCATGATGGGAATGGGTAAGTTTATTATGGATGGATAGGTTGTGAGTGTGTGCAAAGTGAAAGGATAAAATGGAATCATTAAGGAGGGAGGAACAATGTCTCTACACATGGCATCGGTGACCCAGCTTTCACCATGGTACTTGCCCAGGGCGCCACCGAAGTAGTTTTCACCATTGGACAGATTTATTTTTCTTTAATTTTTTTATTTTTCAATTTTTTTGTGTCACAAGGCACCTGTTTGCCAAGTTTTCACCAAGTAACAATTTTTTATGTTTATGATTTTTTTTTATTTTTATTTTATATTTTTATATTTTTGAATTAGGATACCCTGAAGAGCTATGTGTAAAACCTGCGAAGGTGCATGTTGTTGATAGGATCCTCCAAAGGTTCGCCATCTGGAGTTGAGAGCTGATATGCACTAGATTCATAGGCTGTTGTAATGATGTAAGGACCAAGCCAATTTGGTTCGAATTTGCCCTTCTTCTCTCGGTCTTGTTGATTTTTTGGATTTTCCTTAGGAACTAAGTCACCTACCTCAAATGCATGAGGCTTCACCTTATGATTGTAACTGCATTGTTCCTTGACTGAATGATGTGTAGCTCAAGTGACTATCTTCCTTGATGAAGAAACAAAGATAGAATTACTAGCGTGTGGACTACGTTCATCCATATGCATGTCACCTAAAGAAGTTTGGGCATCCCTGTTAACAAAGTCCTTCGAGGAAGCTCCATTAAAGGTCCATTGATGTGATGTATCGCCAAAAGGGAATGGATGTGAGGAACAAGTGGATGAGTGATGAAGGCTTATGATTGTGAAAAGAAGTGAAAGTAGGATAGCATGATGGAGACTTAGGATCAACAAGTATTCTTTTTGGCTTAAAATTGTGGAGCTTTTTCCCCTAGTTATTTTGATATTGGGGGAGATCAACTCTTGTTCTTTTTTCTTTATAGGAGTTTTATCGTTGAATTTGATTTTTGTAGAGTCCAATAGCTTTTGATTTTGATTTGGACTGAAGGACTTTTCTTTATTTTTTACTTCTAGATTTTTCTTTTCAAAGCTTGATTTTTTGATCCCCAACGAGTAAGGGCTTTTGTAATTCTTGTTGATCCAAGTTTGGAAGTGGAGTGGAAATGGAAGGAGTGCATGAAATAGTAAGGCTATGTGAGTTCTCAAGAGGGTTGGCGATATGCTCAATAGATTCTTTGTTGGAACCACTCTTAGGACTATTGATATCAAGAGTTGCTTGCACCACTAGAGGAGATTTGCATTCAGACTTAGTAGCCACAAAACTAGGTGGTTCACATCCAATTCTTTGACATTGCAAATTGTTTATAGATTGTTCCTATTAACTGAATACCTTAGAAGATAACGAGATTCAATCAATACGAAAGATATACTCACGACATCCCAGGTCTTTAACCTTGAAGTTTTCTTTGAGCTCTGCTTGTTTGGATGTTGAAGGTTTTAATGATTCAAGATTAACATATGCTGATGAAGGAATAGCCTCTCAATTGACTGGGATTGTTATTTCTAATCTAGATCGTAGATTGTTGCAATATATGAATGGGTTTGGGTCATCTTTGATGGTCACTTCAACTCCATTGTATGGAAACTTGATACATCGATGATATGTTGAGGGAACAACTCTCATTTCATGAATCCATGGATGTCCTAGCAATATATTGTATGTGAGCTCTAGATCAAGGACTTGACAAACCACATCCTTCGTAACTAGCCCTAATCTGAGAGGTAAAGTGACTGTGCCTTTGGATGAACGCTCTTCGTCATCATATGCCTTGATGATAGTTGCATGTGTCGAATTCATAGTCTTTTCATAATATCCCAATTGCTTAAGAGTATTCAATGTACATATATTGAGACCAACTCCTCCATCTATCAGGACTCATTCGATGTTTGTGTAGGAAGGCTTCAACACTGGGCGTGCCAAAATGTTTATGGTAAAAATGGAAACAACAATATTGAAAGACTAAATGAATTCAATCACAAAACCCTAGCCTAACAACAACAAAAATCCACCATAACATATGAAGATTACCTAAGACAATGCAAATCAAATGAAATCACAAAGATTATACCATCACATGTCCAATAGGGTTTGAATCTCCATTCTTCCTATCTCCATTGATCTTGCTTGATATATTTGCTCTCATATTTTATATGTGCACAAGAGCTCAACAAAGAACGGAAATGTGGTTACAAGTAGACTTGATCGCATATGAAATTTTGAATGCTAGAAGGCCTCAATGTGTAAAGGTGCATTATGTGGTTGGCTTACAGATGCGTCATCAGCTTCTGTGAATGTAAGGGAGTGTGGAATGGAAAGGTATCCCACCATGGCTTGAAACTGGTCCATGTTCAGATCAGTGGGGACATAAGTGTCTCTTAGAGTTTTGTCAAGAATGGCTTTATGTGCAGGGGATATGCATAAAAGTTCAAGGATGGAGATAAGCGTAGGTGTTTTCCCTAACTGTTCTACAAGGTCATACTTAGGTTTGGTTGTTGAGGAAGCGGTGTTTTTAGCTGGAGCACCTTGCAAAGTGAATTTGCCTTGACAAGTTGTAACATTACATTCAGAGGTAGGTTCAGAATAAGGTCCAATGCCTTTTAGGACAACCTTGGGTCTTTGGGTAGAATTTTCTGGTGTTTTATCTTTGATGATAATGGTAGAGACATAATTATCCATCGAAATGTGATTGACAGTTGAATCATAGTTATAGGATGCTCTGGTATAGTTGGTATGCTCATCCGTGGCTTTGGATTTTCCTTTGTCATGTTTTGGGAATGGTTCTTTAAATATTTCATGTTCTTGATTGGATGAGTGTCTCTCGATCTCAATGTCACCTCTATCAATAAGATCTTGTATAATGTTCTTCAGCCGATGACAATTTCCTATTTTATGACCCTTGCTTTTGTGATATTTGTAGTATTCATTGTCATTCCACCAATTTGGTTTGACCTTTGGCTCATATGGAGGCATATCTGGAATTGTTATTATTTTGTTTGCCACTAGCTTCTTGAAAGCTAACTCAAGTGGTTCTCCCAATGGGGTGTATTTCCTTCATGGTTTTGAAGTTGTTTGAGTATTCCTTTGATTGTTTGTAGAGCTTGATCCAGAAAAAAAATGATTTTGGGTCATACTATATTGGCATCAACAACACCATCATTGACTGTGTTCTTGTTTTTATTCCAAAATCTTGGCTTGTCTTTTCCTTTAAAGGTCCTCTTTGTTTTCTTTGAATATTTTGATGATGCCTTGCTCAATTAGGACCTTCTTTGTTGCTAAGCCTTTTTCAATGACATCCTTGAAGGTGGACAAACAAGCTTTTCTCAAGTCATAACCAGTGTCTTTGTTGACATTTTGGGTGAACATCTCTACCATTTGTTTTTGTGGAATTTCACAAGAGGATCTGCTGCCTAGATTCCTCCATCTTTGTAAAAATGATGAAAAAGACTCTCCATCCTTTTTCTTGGTGTTTTACAAAGTAGTGACTGAGAAATGTTGGATAAATGCCTTTGCTAAGTCACCCCATGACTTAATTCCAGGTGGGAGTTGGGAGAACCATTCCATAGCTTGATCACCTAAGCTCTGTGGGAATAATCTCATCAAATATGTCTCTTCTGTTGCTACTTCAATGCAAGCCATGAAAAACTGTCTTATATGTGCCTTAGGATCTCCTTTGCCTCTGTACTTATCGAACTTAGGTGTCACAAAGTGTGTAGGAAATGGAGGCATTGGAATGCTTTTGTCAAATGGATAGGGACATATGTCTCTCATTGTGTAAGTTGGCTTCAGTGTATTTATGTCCTCCATTTTCTTTTGTAAGTCCTTAATTTGTTGCTCCAAATTGTTCTTAGGTGGAGACCGACGTCTTGGACCATACCCCATGCATGAACCACCAGGTGGAGGAGGAGCATGTTGCATATATGGATGGTATTGATCATACACATGTTCATATGGAGGAGGTCTATAATGATGCTACGTATATGGACCACTTGTCATAGAGTCATGATGAGGAATGGAATATTTGTTTTGTCCATGTATACCATACTCTACAAGCATGTCATGAGTTTGTTCTAGTGTGTTTCCCCCAAATTTGACGCGGGGTTTCCTTGTGTCCAAATTTTGAACATGCCTTTGGATATCATATTGCTTTGGTGGTTGGTCCTTAGCATTGGCATGTGATTGAATATATTTTCCTACATAAGACTTTCATAATGGTCTACGAAGGTGAGTATCATATGCTTGACCATGTGCATGTGGGACCTCAGGTTTTTGAAACAAAGATGATGGTGATTCAGGAACCTAATGTGGTCCTCTATTGCCTCCACTACTAGGCCTCCTTTGATCCATGTTGAAGTGAGGTTGTTGCAAAGGTTTATTTTCCATTATTTGAGACATGTCAAAATCATGAGGGATCTTGGATCCACTTTGTGCTATCACTTGTAAGAAATATTGTCTATCTCTCCTTATTATTTCCTCAACCAATTGATTAAAACGAGGATCCATAATGGAGTCTTCCACTTTTGCTGAATGTACGAAAAAGTTGTTCATATTGTCATTGTGTGTATCATTGTTGTTTGTGTTATCCATGTTCTCAATATTTTGAATGTTTCTATAGGCATCCATGTCAGGTAACGTGGTATGATCAGAATTGAAAAAGACATCATTATCATACTCATAGGCACTCATGTTTGCGGACTCTTGAGCCTCTTTAGCTTCTCTCCTAGATTTTTGGGAATGAGTTTCAACCATGAAATAGGTCTTGACCAAGATGTGTGAGACTAGATGAAAATGGAAATAGTATGGAAGACCAAGAGTTGGATGGAATGTAAATGATTCTGAGGTGTACTTGCAATGTCCAAAGTGTAAGACCAAGTATGTATGTAGTAGAGTAGGTGTGGCTTCCAAAGAGATGATAGTTTCTCTTGATGAGGTAAGTTGACCTTGACTCTAAGTAAGACAAAATGAGACCCAAAGGTGATAGACCTTGATGAGGAACCACTTAGCAAAATGTTGTTGTATGTATTGTGTTGACAAAGCAAGATGAGGACAAGCAAGTGACCTTTTGACTCAAGTTTAGACAAATGTGAATGTAATGCAAGGTGTAAAGCAATGATGGACTTTGTGAGACCCAAAAATAGGATGAATTCTAGATGAAAACCTGGAGAGATAACCTAGGAAGCTCAATAAGTCTGAAACTGACTGCTCTTATTTGTTGGATTGTAAATTTTTCTAATTCTGAACACAGACGTGCTTGTATACTTCACAGACGCGTTTAAATGACACAAACATGGTTGAACACTGCATAGACGCTTGTGAATGCAATTTTATTTAAGATGACATAGATGCATTTCTATACTTCACAGACGTGGTTGAATGACATACACGTGTTTCTGTCCGACACAGACGCGTTTCTAGAAACTGAGTGCAATTTTTCCAATTTGTGAAGTTGCTGTTGTGACCAAATCTGAATTTTTTTTACTATTTTTCATGACAAGAGGACACAATGTTGATGAAGAATCAATGTTTGTAAGTGTTTAGACTCAAAATGACTTAAAGAAAAGTGTGTTGTTTGATGTAAAAATATTTTGCATACACTTGAAGACACAAAAGACACAATGTTTTGATGTTTGATCTTGAATGTTTGAATGTTTAAAAGAAGACAAGCACAATTCTTATGGTTGGCCAGGACAATAGTTGTTGATCCCACATGGGGTTTCCCGAGGCTACGCTATTCAGAGCGAATACTTAGATATTTGACCCCACTGGCTCCACCCTCGACACTCACTTCTCTGGGGCAGCCAATCATCAGTCCCCATGAAAACTCCCCGTGGTGAACTTTGTATCTCTACTAAGAACTGTATGTGTGTGGGCCGCTTCAGAGGTCCGACCTCCTGCCCCAACAACTAGAAGGATTTTGGCTTTCTAAAACAAAAAGGTGCTAGTAAGGGCATCCGCTCGTGTGGCCATACATGTAGCACTTTCAGCTTTGTAAATACAGAAGGCTCCTAGCTGATAGGGGTTACGCCTTACAACTGATCAAATAAAGTTGATCAAACAGGTTTATGGGGAGACATAGTGTCGGTATGAACTAATCAACACACGTTACCCATGGCTTTCACAATGGATACAATTATTTATAGTGGTTCGAAAGAGGTGGGTTTTCCTTGCTACCACTTGGGTCATTCTCTCCTCACTAGTAGTCCTAATGACCACACGGGGAGACATGCCCTCTAGAGATTAAACAAAAAGAGCCTATTGCTCAAGACACAAAAGACACTTGTTCAATTTTAGTAAACCAATTGAAGTGTTTACTAGTGTTATAAAAACAAGGCACAAAATAAAGATAAAAAACCCTTGCCAAAGTTTTGCAACAAAGATTTGTTAGTAGTTTTGCAATAATACCCCTCCTGCAAGCACACAAGTTAGGTAAATTTTAGATCCAAAAGACTTTGTGAAATAGGGGCCTTCGACAAGACAATTCGCTTCCAAGACAAGCTGTACCAATTTTGTTAGCTAGATCACAAGGTGTTAGCCCGAAATAAACTAGATCTGAAATCCAAATGACAAAATAAAGCCTCAAAACTGGATCAAAAATTAAAAAATGCAAGATCTGAAACACAGGCATGATTAAACCTAATGCAGACGCGACAGAAAATCACAAACACGCCTAAATCCTTTGCAGATGCGCCTAGATAAAACAAACGCGTTTGAAAGGTGCATAGATGCAGTTTGAAAACAGAGACACAACCCTGCAATCTGCAAAATAAGATAAAATAATGTCAAACACAGATGCGATTATGGAGGTCATAGATGCAACAGAAAAGGAAAAACGTGGTTCTAGGATGCGTAGATGCAAAAATGTCGAAAGTTTGTCGAAAATGTCAAATCTGCAACTTCAAAACCACAAAATCTGCAACAAAAGATGTTAAATGCAAAGGGACAAGAGTCCCACCAGGCATGCCAAAATGTTTATGGTAAAAATGGAAACAACAACATTGAAAGACTAAATAGATTCAACCACGAAACCCTAGCCTAACAACAACAAAGACCCACCATAACATATGAAGATTACCTAAGACAATGCAAATCAAATGAAATCACAAAGATTATACCATCACATGTCCAATAGGGTTTGGATCTCCATTCTTCCTATCTCCATTGATCTTGCTTGATATATTTGCTCTTAGATTTTATGTGTGCACAAGAGCTCAACAAAGAACGGAAATGTGGTTGCAAGTAGGCTTGATCGCATGTGAAAATTTGAAAGCGTAGTTGGGGCTTGATTAGGGTTGATAATGAAGGAAGCATCTCCTTATATAGAAGACACCATAAGAAATGGAGGAATAAGATTGAGAGGTGTAAAAGATAAATGGCCGGCTATGATTAAAGGGTAGGTAGAGGAAATAAGAAAATAATGAGAGGGTAGGTAGTGTAGGAATTAAGAGATGAATGCCATGTGTCATGGGTAGAAAAGGCTAATGAATTAATTAAATAAATAAAGATTTATTTAATTAATAGAAGAAGTGGGATTAATTAAATAAATAAAATATTTATTTAATTTAGGAAAAGGATAATTTAAATAAATAAAAGTATTTATTTAAATGAAAAATAAGGCTAGAAGATGATAAATGAATTAATTAAATAAATAAAGATTTATTTAATTAATAGAAGAATTAGGCTCAAATAATTAAATAAATAAAATATTTATTGAATTAGACAAGACAAGTTTAGGTGTCTACAATATGTTATCAAATCGTTCTTCATAGCTTTTTCACTCTGTCGGATCTTTGATCCGAGTCGGGTTTTATTTTGATTCATTGATTTAATTCACAGTGGTGGTGTGGTGGGGCCATAGGCCCACCACACACCATCGATTGGTTTGTGGTGGGTCTGTGACCTCGCCACGACACCAAGTATTATCTACACATTATATTTTTACCATTGTGGAGTTGTGGAGGGTTGACGACTCGTGACACACCACAGTATGGTGTGTGGCGGGTCATCGACCTGCCACATTGTTTTTCTCGCATTTTTATTGTGGTGTTGGTCAGGGCCTTCGGCCTAACATGGTGTATGACAGGTCGAAGACCTCGACCAACACCCTGTTGTGCCCTAGTTTTATCAGCAATGCCCAAGTGGTGTTTGGTAGGGTCGTAGGCCTGCCATACACCATGAAATCATGTTTGGCGGGGCCATAGGCCCACCATACACCACAAAATGGTGTTTGGAAGGGTTGTCGGCCTGCCATACACCACGAAATGGTGTATGTTAGGTTTACGACCCCGCCCGACACCATGGGTTACAATTTTCATACAGTTTTTAAGTGTATGGCGGATCTATAGACCTGACCAACACTTTGGTGCTTTTTCTTTAATATGTGTATTTTGGGTTTATGAGCCTGAATTACACTGGTTTTTTAGGATTTTTCTAAGTGTAATTAGATTATTTTTAAATAAATCTTAATTACATTTTGCGTTCTACACTTTTATAAATGGATTTTTTTCAAATGTTTTTGTTTGAAATTCATTTATTTTGCACACATGTAAATGGTAATTTTTTATTCCATTTACTTAATATCAAGTTATCAAAAATAGGTTTTTGGAAAACCTAATTATCTCAAATGTACTATTGTTAGAACTTGCTCAAATTATATGAACAAAAATGAATTGAGCAAGTGTATCATGTTGATAGTAATGAATTTCTTTTTCTCTTAGTATTGTTATCATAATAATGACAGAGGTATCTCCAAACAAAAGAGGGATGAAATTCAAGAAGCAAGATCTACATCCAATTTTTCCTTCTTCTTTAGTTACTTCTAATATTGATCATATTAGAGACACAGAGATAGGTCATGTTGACCTAGAATAATTTCTCAAAAGAATCAAGAAAACACCTTCATGCCAAGATATGGAAGCAGTTATCAATAGTGGTATACACTTAGTTGCAAATTTTTCCATGTCATCACAGGATCCTGAGTTTGTGATGGCAGTGGCGAAGCATTTTGATCCTGAAAGAAGAAGCGTGAAAGATGAATCTGGAAAGAAATTAATCAAGCTTGATGAAGAGTTCTTTGATTCAGTGTTCAAATGTCTGAGTATTGAGAGATATTCATATTTCACCATGCAGTCAGTTGTAGCCTACTTTGATAGGAATTCTGACAACTGTAGGCGTAATATTAGCGACCATTGGCTTAAAACTCCAAGGCCAACTATTGCTAGATGGCTGGAAACTCTTCCTAGATGTGACTTCATTGAAGAATTCAATGACTTGATAACTCTTTTGAGTAGAGTTAAAAGACTTCCCACTTCTAATACTTTCTACAAGTGGATGTATCAATACATCCATGTGATCAGACAAAATAAGGAAAAAATATTTTGGGGAAAGAAAATTAGTGATGCCATTTGTGAGAAGCTTGCCAAGATTCCAACTACTCTTAAGTTTTATATAACTTCTTACTTAGTGTAAGTTGCAGCTTCAATGAGACACTTTCCTGGCTTAACTACTATTGGTGACAAAAGGCAAGTTGAGGTACATGAATACTATACCTAGTTGGTCTCGAAAGAAAGTTATAGTCATTTACGAAGAGTCAATGATGCCTTCTTTGGTTATTATTTGGTCATGATGGATAAAAATTTATATAATAAGAGGGTGTTTGATCACACATGGGAAGTTGTTAATCAATATGGATGCATATTTCTTCAGTTTCCAACTCTTACCTATATTAGGGTTGGATGTTTCAATGGTGAGACCTTCATGCTCCCTAGATATCCTTCTAACAAGATTGTGCTAATGGAGCTTGCTCATCAAATGAATGCAGTACATGAGTCCCAATCTGGTTCTCATAAGATAGGTTAGAAATTCTCTCTACTGGGAGATATTCTATCAATTCTATTTTCAAGGTCAGAACCATGGAGGATGAGATGAGAAGAGTCACCATGAGATTCTTCAAAGCTAGGAAGGATTTTGACTATAGGGGTATGAGAAACAAACTAAAGAAGGCCTATGTGCATGTTCATCGGATAGAAGATGTTTGGGTTGATTGTAGATCCAAGCATGATATAAGGAAACTTGATTATTGTCGCTTGACAGTTGAGCAAATTGAGAACTTTGGTATTGCTGATGTTCCTGATGATCCGGAAGAGGATGGTGATATCTTGGATCCTTTATATGAAAAGAACAGGGTTTCTTCTACTCCTTTGCCTCTTATTCAATGGTAGCAAAAGGAGTGTATTTCCATTAGAGCACGTTTTCAGAGTATTCTCACAAATACTAATATTTGGTTATCTTTCCATGGTGTTCCCCTAAAACCTTTCTCCTCTATTTTTGATGATGACACTGCTAGCCCAATGGGAAAGAGATCTGAGATAATAACCAAGAACAAATAGGATGTTGTGGTTCCAACAAAAGATCTTAAATTGAAATTCACAGTTGCATCCAAGAAAGGTAAATCTCAGGGATAATCTTCAAGTTCTAATATTCAGGAGATATCAAAATGGGATGCACCAAATGATTAGGAGGAGGGTACACTTCCCAATGAAGAGTTAGTTAATGAACATGAGGGTGATCAGGAAAAAGATGAGTTGAATGTAGAAGAGTTGCCACAAACAGATGAACCTTTACTCCAGGTATCTTCTCCTACATCTACATTGCAAGTTCCTGTCTCTACTTCTGATCCCGAGCCTTCGATATTTTCAAGTGTTCTTTCATCAAGTATTATTTTGATGAATACTAAGAGGGGGGTTGAATTAGTATACCAAAAAATATTGAACTTAAACACTTAAATAGTTTAGCAGTAAACCGGTATAATAGTTTTACTAGCAAACCGGTTAACACAAATGCAAACCAAACAGCAAATAAGACATTCACCCACAGAAGCACAATCACCATAACACGAGATTTTGACGTGGAAACCCAAATGGGAAAAACCACGGTGAGATGAAACTCACAAGTAACTATCTGTAGAATAGTAACTAGACCGGTTAAGGTCATACAATGTTCTTTACCAGAACAGATCATGTTAGGAATCTCAATCTCTGTTAGGAGATAAGTCCAACTGAAGACTACCTTGTGAGAGCATTTCAGATCCACAGTTGTGAACCACCTTGTTAGAGGATTTACAAAGGCTTTTCCAGGCCTACCTGGTTAAGGGTTACAGACTTGTCGAAGATGTGAGTAATCAACAAGTGAATGATCTAGCAAATAGCACAGTCAGCTTGATTAGATCCATGATAGCTCATTGCTAATGCATTTCAGCATTACTTCAGTCTTCAGTAAATCCACACTCTGTTACTTCACACAGACTTGATCTTCTCTTTTAAGATCGCACATACAAAAACTTCATCAACCACACAAAAACCCCTGACACTACTAAACCCCTAGACATGATGTCCTTATAAAGGAATCTGATTTCATGTCGGTCCAATAGGATTACATTGCAAGTTCCTAGGTTCAGTGCATCTAGACACATTTGGTAACATGACATAGAATCACTGCCAAAGTGTCGGTGGATGATAACTCATCACAAAAATAATACCAGTTGGTAACTCATTACAGAGTAATACCGGTTCATAAATTTACCTATTACCGGTTCACACATTTTACCGATTACCGGTTTTCCAAAATGAAGACTGGGAAAAATGATAACTGCCGCTTTGATTCCTTCGTACCGCTTAAGATCCTCGAACCGCTTGAGGTCTTCATACCGCTTGGGATCGGTAGACACTTTATGCAAAAACCGATAGCCTAAAGGCTATAATACATAATACCGATTTGGAACAAATACCGGTTGAGCATAACTCATACATACAAAAAGTGACCTTGAAGCAAGTGTGTGTCCATCAATGACAATCACAACAACATCATAAAAAATGCCAACATATTCATGTATCTTCCACAAGTGCTAGTGAGTTATCCCTAGACACACCCCGTGATAATATTGAGAATGTTTTTTCGGCTTTTCTCACATTCTCCGAAGTGTCTACATCTATATTAGATGATTTTGATAAGTTCAACAATGAGCTAGATCCTAGGTCAAATGAATCTTCATTAGAAAACCCCACCAATATGATCACCATAGCTTCTACTTTTGTGACTACAACTGTTCAGGATTCTATCAATCCTTCCTAGGATGTGGTGGTTGCTAGGGAAGATGATTCTACCTTGCCACCTTGGTTGTTTCCTAATGCCCTAGAAAGGAAGAAGGAAGTTGTTTCCACCAAAGATTTTGATATCAGTCAACTTGTTCCTGTCAAATACAAAACTACTAAGAAAGATAAGACTATGTCAAGAGTTAAGGTCGATAAGGATAAGAACAAATATGTTGAGATTGTTGTTCCTCCCTAGGGTGCAATTATTGGTCAAGTATAGGATACTAATTATACTATTCAGAGGGTTGAGTTAGGAAAATAGACTCATGATTTTGCTTTAGGAGATGCAATATCAGCTTTGGAAGCATTTGTTGCCAGATATAATGAAGACAAGGTTAATAAAGATCAAATCAAAGAAAGGATCAAGAAACTCACTTTGATCTTGATCAAGTTAAATAAGTCTTCTGAGACTGTTGAACCGATAACTTCTTCCTTGGATGAAAAGGTTGTTAAAAGAGCCGAGCAAGCGAAATTTCGTAGTAGAGCTATGGCGGAATGGATGGATCATATTTTGAGTCAAGGTACATGACTCATAGGTTCAACTAGTACCATCGTAAATAACCTTGATACCATCAGGACATAGATAGATAGCACTATAGAGGTCTTCTCCCACGATCTTGAAATGCAAGAAAGATAATTTGAGGATTGGTTGAAATTTGAAGATTATGATCTTGATGAGCTCATACAAAATAATGTTATTCCTTCACGACACATGTATGTGGAGCAATGAGAAGCCTTAGAACACAAATGAACATTCTTGAACATCTAATCAAGGATACGAGGAATGATTTGAAGGAATGTGTTGACAAGAAGGAAGAGATTGTTACAAAGGTTTCATAAATCCCATGTGTGCTCCTTGATCAGGATGGGAAAGTGCTACCAGGAGATGAGATCATTAAAGAATTCAGTTTACTTGTAACTACTAAAGTTGACAAAGTATTTCTCTTTATTGTCGATTGATAAACTAGTTGACCTTCAATTTGTCTTGGATTTCTTAGATACTATTTTGAGGAAGCATAAGAAATGTTGTACTAATTTAGAGGATTCCATTACTAGAGTCAAGATCATCACTAGTAATACCCAGGGACCTGATGGAGTTCAGTTGAAGCATGCTTTCCAGAAATTTGAAGAATTCTACCTAAGGAAAGTGACACTTAGTCATTTTCATGATTCTCCAGTGGCTTTTTTATTTTATCCAGCGACACTTCAAGTGTCTTTTTGTAATTGCTTTTGTACACCTGTTGAGTGCAAAAGTCCTAAGTCAAAATGAACTCTTCTTTTGACTTAGACATAGAATTAGCTATATTTTCCTATTTTCATGCATCACCCCTCTTCTATATATATGAGGGTTTTTATTGTAATAAGGAACTTTTTCCATCTTTGTTTTATGCAACAAAACTCTGCCCAAGTGAAGAACAAATTGAGACTTTTTGTTCTTTTTGTAATTTACAATTTAATTAAGAAGGATTGAAGCTTGGCATTCAAACTTTGTTTTGAATTCAACCTTTGTGTGATATTGATGTTCTTATGTCATTTAGTATCATATTATCTTAATTAATTAAAGTTGGTGAAAGTTATTGGTGATATATATTGAAGAAATTTGATTTTTACAAGTAATATTTGAGTTACTTTAAAGATTCAATAATTGGAATTTGGTTAAGGTAATATTATTTCAAGTCTTTGTGCTTTTGAAAATTATCCCTCAAGTTAAATTTGAAAAGATAGAAAGTGAAGTCTTTGTGCTACGCTGACTATCTAGTTAGAGTAGAATATCTTTCAATATATATGTTAGTCTTTGAGATAACAATATATTTGGGTTACAGTGGTTGATAGGAGTTATAACACATAAAGAGAATCTTTAAGTTTTTAAAAGTGTGAGTTCCCGTCCCTAGGTCATTTTCAGAAAAAGGAAAGTAATGAGAGATTTTGTTCTTTCATGGACACTTTACTTTCCAAAATAATTAGTTTAAGTATTACTGCAAGTTTTCAAATTATTTAAATTAAAGGAAAAGTCTATTCTTAAAAGAAAATTAGATGGAAGTGGTTCTTAAAAAAGAGAAATAAATTGTTGTTATACCTTTGATTAGTGTAAAGTTAGTAGGTAGAAGAAAGTAGAATAATTGCAGTAGAAAGGAGGAGTCTTCCCTTATAATTAGGATGGAGTGTATCTTGCCTTTTGAGAGATATTATCTTGAGTGCTGTCATGAATCACTCTTTTTTCTAACTTGTTACAAGTTTGCAAAATTTTCACCCATCAATTAGCCAAAAGAGGTGTAAATCGGGTCTACAGACCGAATTACACCTAAAAGGTGTAAAGCGGGTCTACAGACCCGAATTACACCTAAAAGGTGAAATTTTGTGTAAATTGGGTTTACAGACCCGAATTACACCTAAATTGTGAAATTTTCATAATTAACAAAAAAAGGGGTAAAACAAGGAAAAACATGCTTTCGACTACACAAAAAATCTCGAAAAGCAAACCATAAAGCAGGCAAAAACCACAAATGAGTAAAATTTTGTGGGGTACCCTTATTTTTGCTAACGCTAAAAATGAGGATAACACTCTTATATGAAAGCATAAGATAGTTGAAAAAGAGATATCTTGCAACAAGTGTAAAGAGGATCCTCGGAGGAGAAGAGATATTTGGTCAAAAGACATCTACCTCCAAGAGGATTTTCTTGATCAAAGATAGCATCTTCTACCAAAAGAAAGGAAGGGGAACAAGAAAACATACCTTCCCCCTGTTGCTATTTGAAAGAGATTCTTGATGAAGGATGACACACTTTTGACCCAATATGAGGGGTAAGTTTATGATAGATATACATTGCCAAGTGTAAAAGAAGTTGTAGCCAAGGATATACACCTCTTGCATAAGAGATAATCCTTGAGAAAACAACAAATTCACACGAGGAATGACATCAAATAATAAGAAAACACAAGTCAACAAAAGAAAAGTAGATCCTTAGAAAGGATAAGAAATAAAGATCATTGGCCCCCAAGTGTAGTGACAGTGAAAAGAATTACACAACCTCTAAGGAGAGATTAAACATAAGAAAATACACCATATACTCACATGAATAAATATACAATGCAAGAAAAGATATTTATATATGTAAAATGTAACTCTAAAGAAGAGGTAATCTTCAAAGGGAAAGAGAGAAAATTACAAGGAAGGATCACATACTCCACTAAAGAGAAAGATAAAATCATAAAAAAAGACATACCATTTCATGTAAGAAAGGATATCAAAACATGAAGAATGCAACCTCGAAAGAGAATAGTGACATTTTAGATAGAGAAAAGGAAAAGGATGAGATTCTTGCCCTCCAAGTATAGAGGCAAGAATGAACCTTGTTGTTGCCCCAAGATGTTTGATATTGGAAAAGCATCACCTCTTATCACAAAGAGCCCCCAATTAAGTTAACTACTTGTGTCATATGGCGAGAAGCAACATGAAGGGTGAGAAGAGTGCTAAGGCACTACTTTCTCACCGAGAAAGAGAGCAGTATTAGCTGAAAGATCTATTTGAGCCTTATCAAATTGTTCTTGAACAAATTTCTTAAATGCTTTACATTTTCCAAGAGAATGAGAAGTGCCATGGTGAAAAAGACAATGCTCACTACCTTCTTTATGTTCCTTGATAAGCTCTATGAAAGGAAAAACAACATTCTTATCATACTTTAACTTCTAAAAGATTCGAGTTGCTAACATTCCCTTATCATCAATAGGATTAGGCCTTGTCTCTTGTGTTGTAGGAAAAGACTTGGTAGAAGAAGAGGAATTTTTATCTATGATTTTAAGTATGCCTCTATCAATGAATCCTTGCATTCCATTTTGAAAATCAGAACAACCATTGGTAGTGTAATCATTAGTTTGTGATATGATAAAAAAGAGTTTTTGAAGAAGAAGAACTTTTAGATGAACGATAGGTTTGTTGTCTTACAAGATCATCTTTGAAGTCTTGAATCCTAAGGAGATCATCCATAGGATAATTATAATAATTTCCTAGGCCTTTTGTGCTAGCTTGTGTAGGAGGGTTTATAGGGGCTCTAATTCCTTGTTCAAAATTTCCAAGTCCTTGTCCTCTAAAACCTTGTTTTGATATTATGTTAAATCCACTCCTATAAGAATCTATTAATTGAAATTGAGGAGGACCATTATAATGAATTTCTTTAAAATTTGTAGTGCGTGTTTAGAAGGAACAAAGGGACAAGTAGATGAAGAAGGAATATTTTTTTCGAGGAGGATTTTCCTTTCTAACATCATACAGATCCTCTTTGGTAGACTGGGAAGGAAGATCCTTATCATCTAAGGCCTCATTTTTGCTTAATGTTATGTTGGGAGATAGATCATGAATGAATTGCATAACATCATCTTCTCTACATATGTTTTGATGACTAAGAAAGGCTCTAGGAGAATAAGGAGGATCTAGAGAGATAAAACCACAAATATTTTGACCTTGCCCCCCTTGTGCTAGGGTATGTGCATGAGAAGAAGATGGTGCCATGTTGCTCTTCAATTCTTTCTCTCCATAGAGAGATAATTGATAAGATTATTAACTTGCTCTTCATTCACATTAGATACCCTAGGAGAGGTACAAGTATTACGTTTTTCATTAACATCTCTATGATTGGGATGTACAAAAGCTTTAATGTGATCTATATATGAAATGCATTTTCCTAAAAATATAAAAATAAAACAACATGCACTATAAATAAAATCTTAGAGATATAATTGATTGAAAGAAAGTAATTTAGAAATTCTAAAAATGCAATACGTCAAAGTACTATGAATGAAAAGAAGCAATGTGAAATGAAAGCCATTATCCAACACACAATTATGATAAATATAAGTGAAAAGAAAGTAATCATATGTGAAATAAAAAATAAATCAGATCTATTAAGTGTCATTATTAATGTTTAAAATCATATTTGAAAACTAAAGTGATGAATCATGCAACCCACAAATCCAATTAACCAAAATAAATTAGGGTTTTTACGAATTAAACCTCTAAATTTATGTAATTTGATTAAATGAGATCTACGAATTTAAGTTTCAATTTTGAAACGTTTTCAAATAAGATCCGAAACATTTAATCCAAATTAGACAACCCACAAGCTTAGTTTTAAAATTTAAAAGTTAGGGTTTTTATAAAATTAACCTCTAATTTTTTGAAATTCAATTGAAAATTAAACTTGTAAATGTAAATTGAATAAACACTCATATCTGAAAACATGAACTAGAAATAAGGGTGTAAGGAGTCGAGTTTGCCAAAATGTAAAGGTGGAAAATTTAGGGCTTCCACCAAGAGAAGGATAAAAACCACTAATTTTTCTTAGGGACCATTACATCAGGGAAAGATAGGAATTTGATAGATCTAAACCCAAGAGGTATAAATATTGATTAGATTCCAAGGTTAGTAAATGCTGATGGGAAACTTATAGGATACATTGTCTCAAGCAAAGGTATTGAGGTCGACCCAGCAAAAGTCAAAGCAATCATGGACATGCCACCACCAAAGAACATCAGCCAACTATGGACACTACAAGGGCGGCCTCAATCCATCTGAAGATTCATTGCACAACTGGCAGATAAGTGTCACCCATTTACACACCTGTAACACAAAAACATCCACTTTCAATGGGATACCAAATGCCAGCAAGCATTCCAGATGCTTAAAGACTATCTCATGAATACACCATTGTTGATTCCACTAGATCCAAGTAGGCCTTTATTGCTCTATATTTTAGCAACAAGTACAACATTGGGTGTACTATTGGGACAACACAATACAAAAGGGAAAGAGTGTGTTGTTTACTACATCTCTCGTATATTGGTGGGCTATGAACTCAATTACACACCTATTGAGCGAGCTTGCCTAGCAGTAATCTTGGTAGCCACTAAACTGAGGCACTATCTGTTGACACATAAAGTACAGTTAATTGCAAATATCGATCCACTCAAATACTTACTCAGCAAAGTAGCATTGACAGGCCGCTTGGCCAAATGGGTGATGATTCTAAGTGAATTTGACATCGAGTATGTGGATCGTAAAGCTATCAAAGGACAAGTCATTGCAAATCAGTTGGCTGATGCTCCCCTCATAGGCGATCATCCTCTCATTTCCAATTTTCCAGATGAGGAGATATTCATGATCACAACAACACAACCATGGAAACTATACTTTGATGGTTCATACACTAGGCATGGCTCGGGGGCAGGAATTCTGTTTATCACACCTCAAGGTGACAACATCCTGAAGTCTTACAGGCTCACCTTTCCATGCACAAACAACATAGCAGAGTATGAGGCCTTGATCACAGGACTCAAGCTAGCCATACAATGGAAGTTACAAGAACTACAAGTATATGGAGACTCCCAATTGGTCATTCGACAAGCAACTGATGAATATCAGACTAAAGATGACAAACTCATGCCATACAAACAAACCGTGGATAGTCTAAAGGCATCATTTACTACTATCACCTTTGAGCAGATACCAAGAGATCAGAATCAAGCTGTTGATGCTATGGCTACCATTGCATCTCTCCTAGATCTTCCATAGAATTCAACACGCTACGAGTTCTTGGTAGAACAACTTTGGATCCCTGCTTATGATATCCCTAAATTTGAGATGATATGTCGCCTTATCGGTTCTGAATCCCCATCGTATGGTGAGTTCTACACCTACCTCCATGATCACACACTTCCTCCTAACTAATCGAATAACCAACACAAAACTTTCATTCGCCAAACCGCTCGATATACCATTATTGTTGAAACCTTATACTGACGTAGTCTTGATGGTACCCTCCTTCGATGTCTGGAACATGATGAGATAGCAAAGGCCTTGGAAGAGGTACATGAAGGAATTTGTGGAACTCATGCAAGCGGTCCGTCACTAGCCAAGAAAATCCTGCGCACTGGATACTATTGGCCATCAATGGAAAAAGACTCATACTACTTTGTCAGAAAGTACAAGAAATGCCAAGTTCATGGAGACTTGATACATGCACCAACACATGAATTGTAACCGATCACAACACTATGGCCTTTTTGTCAATGGGGACTTGACCTTATGGGTAAAATCCATCCATCTTCATCCAACGATCATAAGTTTATCATTACCACTACCGAATACTTCACAAAGTAGATCAAAGTTGTTCCACTTACCCAAGTCACTGACAAGCAGATCACCTCATTCATCCTTAATTACATCATCTGCCGGTATGGTGTACCCATGTCTATCATCACAGATAACGGCCTTCCATTCAAAAATCAGGATGTTCGTGAGCTCTGTGAGAAATTTCACATCCAACACCTTTTTTCCACTCCCTATTACCCACAAGGAAATGGTCAGGCCAAAGCATCAAACAAGAACATATCAAGAATCCTTAAGAAGATAGTCAATGATGATGGCCGTGATTGGCATGTTCAATTAAATCTAGCACTATGGGCGTATCCAACTATCATTCGAACCCCTACAGGCGCAACTCCCTACTCACTAGTCTATGGCGCAGAAGCTATCTTACCTATCGAGGTCGAGATACCATCTCTACGGGTTTCCTTGCACAATCTCATCGATGATGAAGCATACAGAGTATCCCGTCTCCAAGACTTAGAGCTACTTGATAAGAAATGACAAGATGCATACAATCACCTCAAGGCCTATCAGCAGCGTATGAGCAGAAGCTATAATCATCGAGTTAGACCTTGCACATTCGAGGTAGGTGATCTTGTTCTTCGAGAGAATCCTCATTACCAACCAAACTGAGAACATTAGGGGAAGTTTGAATCAAACTGGCTAGGTCCATATGTTATCACTGCTGTATTTGGGTCCGGGGCATATCAGTTAGCTACTTCAAAAGGAGAACAACTAGCAGATCCAATCAACAACAAGCACCTTAAAAAGTTTTATACATGAGCTGCACAGAGCATCAGGCTCCCATACATACTGAAAAAACACCAAAAAACATTCAGATAAATGTCCTGAAGAAAATACAAAAACATCAAAATAGTAAAGAAAAATCATGCATCCAAATGGTGAACAACCACTCTGGTGGCACCTTGGGTAAGTGCGATGGTGAAAACCTGGCAAACAGGCGCCACTCGTAAAGGCTATGGCTCCATTGTCTTTCAGACTTGTTGCGATCACATTCATTTCATCCATTCATCCATCCGTCCAAACCATGGCTTGTTATTGATATGCAATCAAAGATAGTATTTCATGCTTTCGCATCCCGCTTTTTCATGGTCATGTCTAAATTGGGGGCAATGCCCTTAATCTAGTTGATGGAAGTGGATTCTACATTATTTTGGGATTCATTGAGTTCTTCATTCAAAACTATCTCACAAAATCCAAAAACATTCAAAACAATCATCAAAATCCAAAAAACATTGGAAACCTATCTCACAAAATCTAAAAACATTCGAAACAAACATCAAAATACCAAAAACATTCAAAAAATTGTCTCACAAAAACTCCAAAAACATTCAAAACAATCATCAAAATACCAAAAACATTAGAAAACTATCTCACAAAATTCGAAAACATTAGAAAACATCAAAAATCAATAAAAAACATGGCAACACTTTTGTACATACATATTCAAGCACATACCAAACAAACATTGTGAAAAACTCAAATGATGATCCCTTATCATATCAACCAAACAATCAACATCTACATGCAAACTGTCTTAATAGGGATAAATCTTTCCGCACCAAAACAAAGACAAGATATCATTTTCTTTGACAAGAAAATTTTGTTTAAGCTATCAAGTACTTGGTCGGTTTGTTAGTTATTTATTCATTTATATCAGGTTCCTACGCTACCCTGGGATATCCACAAGTGATTAGAGTGGCCGGGATGGTTCCTAAGCATTGTTTGTGTTGGGTCTCAAATCAACAGATTGGATAGGTTCTAAGGAAATGCCAACTCCTATGATCAAACCCTCTAATTGACTTGGCCAACTTATAGAGTGAACCTATTTGGTTACTGACTCTCTCACTTTAGGCTCTACAGGACCTAGGCGGGTATACCTATTCACTAGTTGTTTTCAAAGACTAATGCCTTTTATAGCAGATTAAGTATCTTGATCTGGCTTCCTCTTATCACAGAATGGCATAAGTTCCTGGAATGGAGATATAGCAGATGAGTTCAAGATTGTTGTTGTGGAAGCTATTTGATCTTTGTGCTTAGAATTTTATATGTATACACTATTGCCAACGTACTCTATGCTTCCTACTCAATTACTCCTATTGTAAAATAAAATATGATGAATATGGTGATAAGTTGCAATTTACAAATGGCCAGTGCCTTCTTTGCTGTCTGGGCTACAGAGTCTTTATATTGCCTTAGGACTTATTATATGAACTTGTGAGACAGTTTTTAAACCCACCCCTTTTATGGATCTGTCAGTTACTATTTCTTATGAGATCAATTGAATGCCTATATCATAAGTTGCTTGAATGAATTTAACCCTATCTTTAAGGGACCATCCAAGTAAGCACTGCAAAGAAAAATTATAATTCACAAGCAGAACTTTTATTTCAACTTTATAACATACAACATAAATTTCACTCAAAGAATATGAATAACCTTATCTCCTTTAGATAATATCACAAGCAATTGCCAACAACGAATGAAATAATCCATAGCACATATGCAAAGAAAAGACAACTGATTATATTATGTATCCGTCAAAATTTGTGCAACAGGGAACTTACAAGCTATCATATATCACTATATTCTTTTTATCATCTATCCCTTTATTACAAGAAACCTTTCTCATATATATATGAGAGCAAAGGCTATTTATGAAAAGACATGTCTTTTTGAAATACTAACTGTCAATTTGAACATTCTTAACAAACTTAAGTAAGAAGAGATTAAGCATCCCTAAATGATGAATGTAATCATCTTCTTTAAAAGTCTTGATCTTGATGCTCTGTTTCTTTAATTCTTTTCCCTGTGAAAGGTATTCAAATATCATCTGGTTGACGATAGGGGCCATGTCTTTGCTTCGATCCAATCTTGATAGAGCCCGATCCTTGACGTTCAGAAGTTCATTCTACCATTCATCCATAGATATTAATTCTCCCTCTTTATAAATCGAGGGCATTCCAATAGGGTTCCCATCATCCAATTCTTTAAGATCTCCTTTTAGCACATCTTCGAATTTAACATGATTTTCCATGTATGAAGTCCCTTCTGTTTTCTCCTCTAGCATCATCATATCAACACTGTTTATCACCTCATGCAACCGTGCTTTTAACCTTTCATGCTCTCTTAATGCCTTTATGGTTCCAGTGTACACCCTCCAATAATGTTCAACATGGATGAGCATGGTGTTGAACCCGTGTTCAATGATATCATTAACCATTTTATCCATCTTCTGTTGAATATTACTCACCTGTTTGGCAGCCTTCTCTGCTTGATATTTCCAATACAGAACATTAGAGACATCATCCAAGCTTCGTCCTGTGGGATATGCAGCATATTCATTTAAAGGAGTCCCTGTCTCAAATTGCAATATCCTTGTTTGTAGCCTCTGATTCTCCTCTTTAGTTCTTTCATATAAACCCTTATAGGTAATGTTTTCCCTAACCAAAAACTCTGTCTGATCCAGATTTAATTTGGCTACATCCAAGTTTAATTTTGCAGTGACCCTAGGGCCAGTCTTTCCTACCTGATGGACCATAAGGTGTCCAAAGGTTTCTTCAACATCCACAATAATTGGTCTTTTTCCTCTCGGATATAGTGCCCATTGTAGGAGAGCTTTTTGATCAGGATCATACCCTGAGCCCATGAACAATTTATCTATCTCTTGAGGCAATACCTGTTGATTTGTGTCTTGCTTCTTCAAGAATCCATCAAACAGAAGTGCTGAATTTATATCCCAACCTGAAAATATGATAACTCCAGCCTCCTTTAATATTTTCCTCCCCTTCTCAGGGGTCATATCTTTCATGAGAGCATCTATCTCATCTTGCAGCCTTTTCATCTGCTCTTCTTCTGACCTCCCAGCCATACTTCGTTTCACATGAGCCCCCTTGTACTGGTATAAGAATGAAAGGAATTCTCTTGAGGAAGTGAATCCATCATCCACAACAAAGTCTTCATGTTCTGTCATCCTTATATCAACTATATCTTGAATATTAAATTCACCAGCGTCCACATCTACCTCTGCTTCAAAACCAGGGGGATAATCCTCTCTAGGGGAGTCAGCAGGGATGCTACTAGCAGCTGATTTCGGTGACATGTGAGCTAATGGTTTACTATCCTTTTCAGTGTTGACAAAATGGAGGAATTGTGGGGGTACTCTATTCATAATCTCTACCTCATGCTAAAGTAGTTTTTTGGCTATCTCCAAAGGATCTTGGAGGTTTCCAAGTAGATCTCCATCCACCATCCCTCTTGCTCTCTTCCACTTGAAGGCTTCCCAAGTCATCTCACTTCTTTCTCTCAAAACCTTGGCCTCTTCCCTTTCAAGGTTCCTGATTAAATCGTCTGGCATTTGAGCCACATGTATTCCAGCTTTTAGTTTCTGTGATGCCCTTGCAACTCTTATATATCCTTCAGGATCAAAGTTTTCTCTATGATCACCCAGAGTCATGCCATAATAATCCAATTTATTTTGAAGTAAATGATAACTTTAAGAAATTTTAACAATGAAATCAGAAAACACCAATAACCCTGGCACAATAGATTGTTTACCAAAATCTGTAAGATGTTTGGCACTGACAACAGACAATTGTCTTACAATCTCTAGGCTAGCCACCCTGTTTGGCACTGTAATTGGAAGCATGTATGGCTTTCCTTCATACCCGAATACCCTGATTTTTGTATGATTAGGGTGGCAATACCAATCACCCCAGTTGTGATCGATCTGAGACTCTAGAGAGAAGTCTTTTGGCCTGAGGAATCTCTTAATTTCAGGAGACAAAGTATAATCTCTATGTTGTCCGAAGGCTGCGCTAAGTGGTTTTACAAAATATTCCTGAAAGTGCCAATATTGGTTGTTTATAAATCTCTGATCCCATGCAGAAACCCACAACTGGACTGGTTTCTTCAAACCATTTCTATCATAAGTTCTGATGCTAAAATCGTTTGACCAGAAATTGATTTCTTGTCCACAATAAAGAATAATGTGCATTAATAAGGAGTACAATGAGAAATGAACATTTACAAGGTCTCCTTTTAACTTTTCCAACCCATGATTTAGGGCTTCCGCAACATAAGTGGCATAGTCAAACGACCTAGGGTCTTTTGATTGAAGATCAACACATAGAACCATAACCCCAATATCCATGAGAGGGTGAGCCTCTAAGCCTAATACTTGGGCTGCAATAGTATGTATACTTGAAATACGGATGGAATTGGTTGACATCAAATGGCACCTTGTCATCTTTACTGAAAGGAACTAAGGACTTTCCCACTTTTGGCCGGTGAATGGGTAATCTCCATTTCCTATAGATGTCCTCTAAATTGAAGAACTCTTGTGAGAGCTTCTGTATGTCAATTTTCTCTTCTACATCCCAATCTAGATCAAACACCATATCAATGGTCTGTTTGTTAATTACCACCATAGGATTCCCTCGGTAGTCACATATGGTTTTGGTTTTTTGATCATAACAATCTACTAAGGCTTTCATTAATTCGACATCCACAAATACATTCAGAACTGCCAATTTCCCCAAATTTTTCTTCCACAGGTTACTCACGGGCTCAGGAGCATCCCTTCTCTTGTAACCAAATAAGAACAACTCATGTCCTCTGATTTCAGTCCATATGTCTCCTAAATGTTCAAATCTATCTTCCAACCCTTCCTCTTCACTTTTGATTTTTTTAGACCTCACACTGGATGCCGGGCACTGGTCTAACAGATCCTGAGCTAAAGCTCTACCCTCCTTTTTCTGTCATTTGGGTTTCTCTTCAGGGTTCAATTCCTTTCCTTTCTTACTCTTTTTAGAAGAAGAAGATGGTTCCATAATTTCAATCAATGAGAGATATCACACTTACTTGGAGAATTGTCGAGCTCTTCTGACTGTTGTTTACGAACTTCAGCTAACTCCTTGTAACTTTCCGTCTTCTGCACCAAAGTCTGGTTCTTATGAAAATTCGATCAATTCAGCTGTAACTGTGTGGGCAACTTGTGCAATAGTTAATGTCTCTATGTTTATAACGGCTACTCAAATGTTTAAACTTAATTGCAGATGTGACATCCTCAACTTGAGCTTTTAATTCCTTCGCGGGAAGTACTGTTTAGCTGAAAAGAGTGTGAATCGAGATTTCGATGAAACCCCTGTCTTCGGTTGAATGCTTTAACCTTTCATCGAAAATTCATTTTCCTCGATATCAACTCATCGGTGAATGGCCCTTGTTGAAAAACCATCCTCTAGTCTCCTCGAAATCATCCTTTCCTCGATGAAGTCTTTTTCGATGAGTTATTCGTGAGTCTCATCGAAATCATATTTCGATGAGTTTTATACTTCGGTGAAAGTTCACGCGAGCCCTCCGAAGTCTTCTTTTCATCGATGTCCTTCTTTTATCGATGAAATCCCTCTGCTTTTATCGACATATTGTTATCGATAAGATTTGCTTTTTGATGAATGCCTTTTAAGCTTCCTCGGCAATTTCATTTCCTCGACTTCACCTTTTGTTGGCGTTTCACTTTTCAATGAAACTAGGATATCGATGAGCGGCTTCCTTCATTTAACGAAAGAGATATTCTGCCGAAGACATCTTAACTTAGTATTTTATACTTTGTGTTTTATTTCGATGAAACTATTCTTTCGGTGAAACTCATTCTGAGATGCTCGACATGATATTTTGGCCGATGATCTTTTAGCTTTCGCGCCTTTGGGAAGATTTTTTTAAATTCAAATATATTGTTCAACAGTGGCTCTGACTGAGGATGGAGGCATATTGTGTATGTCTTCAAGAATTTAGAATCTCTGGTTAGCGAGGATACATTTTGACAAAATATGGTATTTACAATGGAAGTGGATCCAAATCTACTGTACATATAACAAAATATATCAAGAAAAGAAGTTTTTCAGGAATTGTCCATGTACTGGCAATTCTTGGACTTCAACTGTTGCACTTTGGAGAAGGTAAGAATCTTCTCCTTTTTTATCCATAATCACATATGGTCTGATCCACAAGGCCTCAAATTTGCCATGCTTGCCTTTGTCTTGACTCCTTGCATTCCACATTAAGACCCAATCACCCACATAAAATTTCCTATCTGCTGTCCTCTTGTCATACAATCTCTTCATCTAATTTTGGATTTTGATATTCTGCTTCTGAGCCTCTGCTCTAACTTCATCAAGCTCTACTAACTGCATCATCCTCTCTTGTGAGGGGTCTTCAACATCTATCCCTTCCTGAGTCATGAATCTATGTACAGGCAAGAGATTGTCCAAAGGCAATCTGGCTCTTTTGCCATAAACCAACTCAAATGGAGACTTTCCCGTAGATTTCTTCACTGTTATTCTATTTGCCCATAATGCAAAACTCAACTTTGAATCCCATGCCTTCTTGTTGTGTCCTAGCATCTTTTTAATGATCTTTAGGATATTTTTGTTGCTTGATTCAGCTTGCCCATTTCCTTGAGGGTGGTAAGGAGAAGAATGAGATATTTTGATGCCATATTCTTCACAAAAAGTGTTGAATTCCTCAGACCTAAAGGACATACCATTGTCTGAGATGATCCTTGCAGGAACACTGAATCTAGTGATAATATTCTCCATTATGAATTTTATTACCACTTTGCTAGTAGCCTGTCTAGTGGGTATTGCCTCTTCCTATTTGGTAAAATAGTCTGTAGCGACCAATATCCACCTGTGTCCTCCACTGGATCTTTCTGATATCTCTCCTATGAAATCTATTCCCCATTGCTGAAATGGTCCTTCAGCTAGCATTGGTCTTAATGGGAGTGACCCTTGATATTTCATTTTGCCTGAAATTTTTTGACAAGCTTCACACTTTCTGACATATCTGTAAGAGTCATTGAAAACACATGGCCAAAAGTATCCAGCTCTCAATATCTTGTGTGCAGTAGTCCTAGCCAAAAAATGACCACCACAAACCCCATCATGCATTTCTTGAAGAACTTTCTTTGCTTGGTAGTCATCTAGACATAATAATAATATCCCATCTCTGTTTTTCCAATACAAGTCCCCACTGACAATCACATATTTTGCAGATTTCAGCTTTAAAGTTCTTCTCTGATTATCAGTCATACCATCTGGACATTTCAAGTGCTTAAGGTAATACATGATATCAGTATACCATGCTGTATTCTCAATACTGAAGTTGGCTTCTTCCAACCCTACTTGATTTACACAAGACTCCTCAATCTCAGTTCTTGTCATGAGTTTGGCCAATCCTTGACCTTTGATAACTTGTGAAATTTTGAGTTCAATGTTGAACTCTTGTATTTGGTTGATCCATTTACATCTTCTGCCCGTGACCTCAGTTTGTCTGAAGATATCTTTCACTGCTGCATTAGGAACATATGCTACAACTTCAGCCCCTACTAAGTATGGTCTAAACTGTTTTACTGATTTGACCAAGGCATACGCTTGCTTTTCATTCAACTCATATTTTATTTCTAAGGGGCTCAAAGACTTGCTAAAATATGCAATGGGCTGCTCATACCCTTCCTGATTCTTCTGTAGCAACACTGCTGCTATTGTGTGACATGAGGCGAATGAGAATATTATAAAAGGCTTGCTAAAATCCAGAGAGATCAGTAGTGGTGCTTCTGAAATTGCTCTATTGATTGCTATAAAGGAGTCGATTGCTTCCTCAGTCCAATCTATTTGGGCTCCTTTCTTTAACATCCTTATTATAGGTTTTATTATGTATGCAAAATTTAAAATAAACCTTCTTACAAAATTTATTTGTCCCAAGAATGATTGGATGGCCTTGATGGTTCGGGGAATGGGAATCTCATTGATAGCTACCACCCTTTCAGGGTCAATTCTTACCCCTTCCTTGGATACTATGTGTCTAAGTAACTTTCCTTCTTCTACACAAAAGTGGCATTTTTTAGGATTCAAGGAAATCCCATACTCTAAGGCTTTCTTGAATATCTTTTCAAGGTGCTCACAATGATCCTCGGCTTTCTTTGAGTATGCAGCTAAGTCATCTTGGTATACTACCATGATTATATCAATCAATTCTCCAAAAGCCACATCCATTGCCCTCTGAAATGTAGCACCAGCATTAGTCAATCCGAATGGCATTCGTGCATAGACATAAGTGCCCCATGGAGTTGTAAAGACTGTCTTATATTTTTCAGTCTCTTTAACTTTCACCTGATTGTAACCTGAAAACCCATCCATCATAGACAATAACTCACATCCTGTCACCTTCTGCAACATGTTATCCATATTTGGCAGTGGATAATTGTCCTTTAGAGATGATATGTTTAAGTTTCTAAAGTCCACACACAATCTAATATCCCCATTCTTCTTTCTGACCGACACCAAGTTAGAGACCCATGTGGAATATCTGCAGGGTTCAATAATTCCTGCATCTTTCATTTTTATGATCTCTTCCCTCATTTTTAGTAACAGTGTTGGATTAATAGGTCTCTGCTTTTGTCTGAATGGTTTAGCTTCTGGCTTAAGTGGTATCTCATGCTGAAAAAGATCTTCTCTATAAGCTTTGAGATCTTCATAAGACCATGCGAACACATGTTTATACCTCTTTAGTAATGTTGTCAGTTGTTGCCTCATGGCATAAGTTAACCTTTTCCCAATAAAAACATTTCTGGGAGTTTCTTCATTTCCTAAATTGACTTGTTCCACATCACTTTCTTTAACAGTTGATCCTTTAGTCTTGATCACATCTTGAGTATTGAAAGCCCTTTCTAATGCTACTAGGCCTCTTGGTAATTTGTTTGACTTCAGTTGTATGATTTCATGTCCAAATAAAGTTTCTTTACCTTCAGTCTTTTCCACAAAGTCATTGAAATTTATAGCCTGAATCTGATAGTGATCAACACACTGTAAGAATTTCAGCAGGTCTGCATCATCTTGAAACACTTGCCAATTATATAAGTTGTCAAGAACAGATGGTCTTACTTTCATCTCTACTTCAGATATCCCAGTTAATGTTATATCATTATCCTTCAATGCAATACTGGCCAAAAAGTCTGCCATAATGTTCTTTGATCTGTCTATCTAGTTTATTTGAAAAGCATCAAAAAGTTCTATAGTATCCCAGACAACATTTCTATACTGTTTCAATCTTAAGTGTTTTGAAGTATACTTCTCCTTCACTTGTGAGACTATTAACTCTGAGTCACCAAATACACTGAGTAATTTAATTCCATGTTTAACTGCTATATTAAGACCAGTGAGTAAGGCTTCATACTCCGCAGTGTTATTTGTGCACTCAAATAACAAT
Organism: Cryptomeria japonica; assembly: GCF_030272615.1. Classification (NCBI taxonomy): domain Eukaryota; kingdom Viridiplantae; phylum Streptophyta; class Pinopsida; order Cupressales; family Cupressaceae; genus Cryptomeria; species Cryptomeria japonica. The sequence goes on from NC_081412.1 coordinate 370,720,683, forward strand.
TTGAAAGAATATTTGTAGGTTTCCCCTGTGGGTGAAATAAATAAGATTCCAGCCCCACTCCCTTCCTTGCTACAAGACCTATCAAAGAACATTTTCCACACCTGATCATCCTTTCCAACTATACATGATTCAATGGGGATCCACTCGTCAACCTTAGGTTTTGTCAACTGCACTTGGAAATTGTCCATATCAGTTTGCAAAAAGCATATTTGATTTGCTGATTCTTCCATGTCTTCTATGATATATGTAGACCGAGGTTCCCTATCAATTTTTACCTCATGTCCATTGATTGGAATCGTAGCATATGATAAATCTAACTGCACATACCCACCAATCATGTTCGACCATTGCCTAGATAGCAACATCCCATAGTTTGGAGGGACATCCACCACTGTAATATCTGTTTTGTACAATGCTTCTGGACAAGCTGCCAATTTGAATTCTACATCCTTCATGATACCAACTACTGGGACTGACCTGTTGTCCATGGCATAACACTTCCCAAAGGTAGTATCAACTTCCAATCCAAGCTCTTTCATCACTCCAACAGGCATAACATTTATGGCTGCTCCTGAGTCGATCATACAATTCTTCACTTTCTTATTGTTTACCACCAAAGTGAGATAAAATGGGTCTACTTGTGTTGGGTTTTTGGTTATGGTGGACCCTAAATATATAACTGGGGCCATTTGTTCATTATTGTCACCCTTTGGAATCTCTTGTTTCTATTCAATTACTTTTTCCTTTTTGATACCTGAAATCATCTCCAGAGTCTTCTCTCTGTATTCAGGAAACTTCATTATTTCCATCAATGGAACAAAAACTTTTAATTGTGTTAATGCACTTGAAATATCAAATGAAGTAGAGTGTTGTGCTAAAGGAATTTTTGCTATTTCTTCCTTTTGATCATCAAGCCCCCTTTTATTATTCTTTGGTACAACTTCCTTAGTCTTAGCTGCTTTATTTGTTTGCTTGGGTGTCTCATTAGTTTCTTTTATAAAAAGACTAGCAGGTTTACCTTGCTCTGGATTCACCATTCTATTCCTCAAATCGTAAGTCCTTTTTGCTTGTGCAACGACAGAGGCTGTAATTCTTCTTTTTTCTTCTTCAGTGGGGATTCTGAGCTTAATACCTTCACCTATGTTGGTGATTACGGGTAACACAGAGCATTGATCTATGTTCATGGAATGTGATCCTCCTTCTTCTACAAAGGATATCATGTTAACAGTTGGGTCGCTCATATGCTCCTCATAGCCATTCTCTTCCTCCTGCAATCCTCTTGCTACAACACACAAAGAAGGAGCATGTGGCATATTGCAGGCATAACACCACATGTCATCATCTTGAGCGTAGTTCACTGTTCTTTTCAAGGGATCTGGGACTTGTTGGTTATCCTTATGGTTCCTATCTACTGGTCTTCCATCTTTCCATGTAGTGTTATAGGGCATATCATGCAATCTGGGCCTTTCAGGACGATAATATTGCTGCTTCTCTGTTTTGTTTACCCTCACAGATAGATCTTTTAGAGCATTCAAAACTTTGTCAAGCTTATCCTCATCGTTGTTAGCTTTAGGTGCTTTAGGATTGTACAACCTTGCATCTTCTCTCTTTCCCACTTTACCAGTGGCCTTCCTTTTATTTTCTATAATAATGGCAGCTTTCATAACATCCCGGAGGTCTCTAGGATTTCTAGTTCTCAACTCATAGTTTGTTTCACTATCATAAGCATTGATGTAATACAGAATGCTTACCTCAGGTACTGGCTTCATCCTGTTGGGAATTTTGTTTAGAACCCTGTTAAATCTTTTGTTAAAATCTACCACTGATTCATTTTGCTCCTTTTTGATGCTAATGATTTCATGCAAAGCAAATTTAGGGCTGTTATGGTCTCCATACTGTCCAAGGAATAAGCTTTTGAATTCTGCAAGACTTCTAATGGATGCATCAGGCAATGCTCTAAACCAATCTCTTGCATCTTCTGTTAATGACTGCATAAATAACCTGATCTTAACATCTTCATGTGGTAAACCAAAATCCTCTATTATTGCATCAAAAGCCTTACAATGAGTCTCCCCTGTAATTGCATTACTTCCAGTGAATCTTGGTATTGCAGTCCTGATTTCATTCAGGATAGGATATGGGTACACCATCATTCCTGAGAAATCAAACTGCCTCATCCATTCCATATTCATTAGCCCATGCCCCCCATGGGGGTTCCTAAAGTTTTGGTTCATGTTATCAGATAAGGGCATTTGATTTTGATAGGGAAAAGGGTATCGATTCTGGTATTGATGTTGAAATTGATCAGGGGGTGGACATTGGTTATAAAATTGACCTTGAGGTGGAAACTGGTTATGAGCAGCAAAGTTATTATGAAAATTTTGCTGGACTGGTGGTGCACTTGCTTGCACATGATCATTCCTTTTGTTACTGAACAAGGGGTTCTCATAAGCTTTAAAATCATTACTCTTTGTTTTACTCACTCCCTGATCTGTCTGAGTATATTTTCTTTTGTAATTATTTACATCTTGATTAAATTCATCCTCACCAACATTTATGCCTAATTTAGCACATAACTCCAAACATTCCTGAACCCTTCCAGAATCTCTCATTTCAGCACCTGCCTCCATCATCTTTTTAGTTAAATCTGCAAATCTATCTGCAGGATCTGCCTTACTTGATCCCGATGAAGTCGATGTGTTCTGTTTGGATCGTGCCTCGATGTGTTGTGTCCATCAATGACAATCACAACATAATCATAAAAAATGCCAACAATCTCCCCCTTTGGCATTGATGGCAACACTTAGGAAATTTTGACATCTAAGTGTTTTACAACAAAAATAAGCTAGAATCAAAATTACTCCCCCTAAGCATATACACTATCCCTTTTGTAGAAAATACAATGTATACTACTTCTTAACAGAAATAAAATGAAAGTATACATCAAAACATTCAAAATTTATACTTCTCCCCCTTTGCCAACAATGACAACAAAATAATATTACAGACTAACACATGTTTCATTAAAATAATAAGTGTTTATGACAGTAAAGAATAAAACTTGTCAAAAATAGATTTGAAGTCCTGCAAAAACTGTTTCATAGATAAGGACCAAGACTCAAGTAGGGAGGTTGCCACTTCTTTCTCTGTCTGCATCTGGGAGACCTGTTCTTCCATGGCATCTAGTGTGCTCATCTCCTGAGTCACTATTAAAGCACCCAGATTGAGATAACATTTTTGAAGAATCTGCAGGCGTGGGAGTAGAACCAGTTGGAGTTCCTACAAATCTCGAGTCCGGTTGCTTATTTCCAACTCTAATTTGGCAGACTGGATGTGAAACCAGTGAATGGTTTGCCCATAAGTTGTAAAAGAGTCATATGGTAGCTTGAAGGTACTCATATACAACTACAAGTCAGTTTGAAGCTTCTGCTTCTGTACAAGCACATCATCATAGAAGAGATGGGGTTGGCAAATCTTACTTAGTAGTAGATTTCCCTCATCTAGAGCATTCCTTATATCCTTCTGTTCTTTTTGTAGTTTAGACCAGAGCTCATTAAGCTTCTTCACCAGAGCAATGTTGAGAGCCTTTTGATGCTCTTTCTTGGCATTTGCCTCTGCTACCTCCTCTAAGCTCTGCACTTGATCATCCACTACTGTGCATAGGAGCTTCAATTGGGCCAATGATGAGTCAGTACTGGGGAGGTTTGTACTGGGTAACAAACCGGTAAGAGTGTCCACCGTAGCTTGGATCACATCTTCCTCCTTCTTCCTCCTTAACACCTCAAGGCATTCTTGAGCAACCTTAATGCTCTGTAGCAGCTCCATTTTGCTTGCGGACTGGAGGTCAATGGGACTGGTGAGGTCAGCCGGTTTGGCTTGACTACCGGTTGCCTTTGGAGTCTCCATTTGCGTGCTCTTTGCCGCTTCAGCTTCCTTGTTCTCCTCTGCCTTCTTCTTCTCCGCTTTTTTTCTCTTTTCCTCTTCCTTATCCTCCTCTGCCTTCTTCTTTTCTGCTTCCTTCCTCTTCTCCTCTGCCTTATCTTCCTCTTCCTTCTTCTTTTCTGCTTCCTTTCGCTTCTCCTCTTCCTTTCTCTTCTTCTCATCCTCTTCCTCTTTCTTCTTCCTTGCATCTTCTTGTTTCTTTTTCTCTTTATCCTCTTCTTTTCTTTTCTTCTCTTCTTCTTTTCTCTTTTCTTCCTGTTTCTATTTCTCCTCATCTTTTTCCTTCTTCTTCTTGTCCTCTTCCTTTTTCTTCTTCTCCACTTCATCCTTCTTCTTCTCCTCTTCATCCTTCTTCTTTTTCTCCGCTTCATCCTGCTTCTTCTTCTCTTCTTCATCCTTCTTCTTCTTCTCCTCTTCTGCTTTCTTCTTCTCTGCTTGCTTCTTTGCTTCCTCCTTTTTGTCCTCAGTTTCCTTTTGCTTATTTACCTATTCTGCCTGCTTCTCCTGTCCCGTTGCTTCCGATGGTGTACCCTGAGCAACATCCTCTCCATCTAGAGCATCAACATCAATAGTGTCGATAGGTTCAACAACCAAATTTCCTTCATCATCAAACACTTCATCCGGTTTAGTTATTGCCGGTTCTTGTTCAGCCTTCCCGTTGGCTTCAGCTACTCTATGCATCTTAAGAGCTTCTAGAGCAAGGGTGTGTGTATTCTTGAGCACTTCTTGACCCTTTCCTTCTAGTAATAGGAGTCTTCTTCTTCTCATGAAGAAGAGGCCTTTGTATTTATTCATTACTTCGAACAATTCTGAATTTGATACATCAGGAAAATGTTCAGCAAAAAATTTCTCTCTCATTTCCTGTTCCTGCTCTATGGCAATGCACCATTTATTGTCTAAGGACTTATACAAAGAATCTAGTGTCTCAGATCTAATTTTTGAAGGCGACCGATCATTAACACATAAGTACTTAATTATTTCTTGTTCAACCGCTTCTTTTTCATCATCATTAAAGTCATCAAAACAATCAATCAAATCATTCAACACTTTTCTCCTACTGTTTTTGATTGTTCTTTGACAATGTGTCAAAGGTTTGTAGGAGGAGATGTCAATATTTACCGGTGCCGATGATGCTAGTTCATTCTTTGTCTTTTTCTTTGCTTGTCATGTCTTCTTAGGTTTTTCCTCAGACATAGTTTCTTTTGAGTCTGGTGAGGCATTCCTTGTCTTCATGTTTCTCTCAAACACTTTAGCAGGTGCCGCTTCTGGTTTCTTTTTAGCCGGTGACCGCTTGGTCACTTTAGGACTCACTGTAGTAGCTGGTGCCGATGCTGAAGGCACTGCTTTTGTCTTCTTCACTGAAGGTTCTTTTCCTTTCTTTGCTGAGGGTTCCTCAACCGGTGTTATCCTTTCTAGGTAGGTGTCGATTCTCCTTGCCTTTGGATCAAGCGGTGAGGCAATAAGGGTAGAGGCATATCCTTCCAGCATATCTTTCATTACCTCATAGCCCATAGGCTCCACTTCCTCTTGTCTGGGCTCAACAACCTCCATTATGCATTGATCCACTTTAATGGTGAAACATATATCATTTTCATATTTCTTGACAATATCACCTGATATTCTCATCCTCTGACTCATTTTGCATCTGAACTCATCAAAGTACTTGTTCAAAACTTCAGGGTAACCGGTTCCAACTGCTTGAAGGCTTTCCTTGATTTTCTTGGTTACCGGTTGGTCAGCAGACCACTGGACATCACCTACTCTTGGAAAGTAGCCTTGGAATTAAAGAACAACCCAACCAGTAGTTGTCCAAATTTGAACCTCAATGCATTATCCCGTTTGATCGATTTAAGATTCAATAGGAGTTGCTTTTGGATACCGGTGCACAGGTCAAATGATGCATCCTCCTTGATCATCTAGTAAGCGACATTTACCACTGTAGCGGATACATTGTTAAGTCTGCTAGCAGAGAATGTCTGGTAGCCTATCACCATGCAGACATACTTGACTAGATCATCCTTGATTGAATTGATGGTCATACCTCGTGAATCACTCACTGAACCGATGAGTTTGGACATTTCAGTCTTGCTTACCATCCTTAGGGTTGGCACTTCCCCTATATTGCAGAAACCGGTGATGACATGAATTGCTTGCGGTGTAATATCCTATTTTCCAGGTACATCTTGTCACCATGAACTCTGCTCAGAATGATCCTAATGTGATCATCTGTGAAATCCTCCAGGAAATAAACAATATTGTGGAGCTTCTTCTTCTCCAAAACACTATACTCCAGTTTGATCTTTTTATCTTTTCCACAAAATAACCTAGCTGCGAGTGAATTGCTAGAAACCCTAGGTCTTCGATTTTACAATCTATGTAATCTGAGATTCCCTCTTCTACTATCACACCAACTGGAACTTGTGATAGAGCATTATATTTAGACTTGCGTTGAATAAAGCTTGCTGAATTGACAAATGCACTAGAGCTAGTATGGGATGTAGAAGCCATGATAGAAACTAAAAACTCAAAAAATACCTTTCGGAAATCATGAATTTAGGGCTTTCAGATTCTTCTCCACCTCACACTCCATCGGTTGCAGAATCACTTCTTTGCGTTCTTCACTTGACCGTTTGCAATTTGAATTTGAATCTCCTTCAAGGTTCCTTAATTTCTCAGAATCGCAACACAAACCACTTTTCTTTGCTCTGCACTTGAAAACCTTCTTCGCTCGAAAATTGATAGTGAGAAATGATTTGAAAAATCCTTTTAAACATATTGCTCACCTACCGTAATAAATGCTCCACTATTAGGGCTTAAACCCTAATTTGCCTTTTACCGTTTCCGGTCTTCTGCCAAATGACAAGTATCGCATACTGGTTAAGGTCTTTTATCGGTGTAAACTGGGGGTTCAAAACATTTCGCCATTTGCTCCCCCTAAGCTTTTCTGATGCTTAGTTTGCCGGTTCTGATATTTCCACACTAGGTGCAAAAATCGGTTCTTCTTGTAACACCACTGGTTTCTTCTTCCAGGTTTTGTTCATATCTGCTTGAACAATGTCAACATCAATCTTTCCTTCCGGAGTGACCGGTATGTCATCCGATATGTTCTTTATTGATCTATAGAATTTGGCAATGTGACCCGGTTTGTTGCAGTGATAGTAGACCAATCCAAGTGCTCTCCAAGGTCCATTATTCATGTTGTCGTTCTTCCTCCTGCATGTTGCAGCAGTGTGACCATGACCATGATAGACCATGCAGTTTGCTCTCCATCCGATTATCGCTTGATAGCCACTGCTTCTTGGCTGATGATTGAAGGCATTAAACCGGTTGTGATTCCGGTTCATAAAAGGTTCAGGACCAACTCCTTGAGTCCTCTGAGGATATCTTCCAGTGTTATTCATAACAGACCTGCATTCAGATGCTCTATGCCCAAACTTGTTGCATGCATAACAGTTACCATTGAATTTATAGGATCTAGGCTTATTATTTAAAAAATAGGGAAAATTATTGTAAGCCTTACTCCTACACACATTGGCAGTATGTCCTTCTTTAAGACAGTTAAAGCAAATAGGTTTAAACTTTTGCTTACCTTTATCCTTTGATGTCGGTTGATTCTTTGATGTTCCAGCATTTGTACCAGAGGTCTCACCTTCCTCATGACCGGAATAACCAAGTCCATCAGTATTCTTGATAGGTTTGGCAGATTCAAGCTTTTTCTCTAGCTTGACAGTACTCTTGTTGAACTTAGCAAGTATTTCCTTTGACTCAGAGAGTTCTTTGGAAATAGCAGCATTTGTTTCCATCAGGTTTTCATTCTCAGAGATGGCAATGTTCAGTTCTCCTTGCATGTCTTCCTTTTCCGCTTTGCTCACATGGAGTTGAGTAGTTAGGGCACTGATCTCTTGCTTCAGCTTGGAGTTTTCATGATCTTTGTCTTTGACTAGATCTTCAGCTTTCCTCCGGTTCTCAAGCTCTTGGCACATTCGGATAGTCAGTCCTTCCAATTCTTTTCTTAGGTTGGAATTGGATTCATTCAGCTTTTCTACTTCTTGAATCAGGGCTTCCATGTCCGTATCATCAGAGGAACTATTTTTAGATAGCTCCATCAGCTTTTCTGCATGTTCTCTCCTCTTTGCTTGAGAGACCTTATATTTGACCATAAGATCATCATAGGCTTGCTCAAACTAAGTGTGCCGATGAGTAAGTTCTCTCAATGTGTATTCCCCCATATCTCTTTCCAAGTGGTTAAACTTATAGAAAGGTAGGCTATGATACCAATTGATGAATACTAAGAGGGGGGGGGGTTGAATTAGTATGCCAAAAATCTTTGCACTAAACACTTTGCAAGACTAATAGTAAACCGGTAAAATAGTTTAGCAGACAAACCGATTAGCACACATGCAAACCAAATAGCAAATAATGCATTCACCCACATAAGCACAAACACCATAACACAAGAGATTTTGACGTGGAAACCCAAATGGGAAAAACCACGGTGAGATGGAACTCACAAGTAACTATTTGCAGAATAGGAACCATACCGGTTATGGTCATACAATGTTCTTGACCAGAATAGATCCTGTTAGGAATCTCAATCTCTGTTAGGAGATAAGTCCAATTAAAGACTACCTTTCTAGAGGATTTTAGATCGACAGATGTGAACCACCTTGTTAGAGGATTTACAAAAGGCTTTTGGGCCTACCTAGTTAAGGGCTACAAACTTGTCGAAGATGTGAGTAATCAACAAGTGAGTGATCTAGCAAATAGCATAGATTGCCTGGTTAGATCCTTGATAGCTCATTCCTAATGCATTCCAGCATTACTTCAGTCTTCTATACATTCATACTCTCTCTGACTCCTCAACCACCTTAAACCCTAGCAACAACATCATCAACAACAACAACCTAAAACCCTAGACATGATGTTATAAAGGAATCTGATTTCATGTCGGTCCAATAGGATTACATTACAATTTCCTAGGTTCAATGCATCTAGACGTATCTGGTAACACAACATAAAAAGCACCGTTAAAGTGTCGACACTGTCAAACAATCGGTGGATGGTAACTCATCACAAAATGTTGGTTGGTAACTCATCACAAAGTATTACCGGTTCATACAAAATACCAGTTCAAGCAAAATGCTGGTTGCCGGTTTGACAAAATGAAGACTGGGAAATATGTGTTCTGTCGCTTTGATCCTTCATGCCACTTGAGATCCTCGAACTGCTTGGGGTCAACATACCACTTCAGATCGGTAATTACTTTCTGCAAAACACCAATAGTCTAGGGACTATAATGCATCATACCGGTTGGAACATGTACCGGTTGAGCTTTAACTAATACATACAAAAACGATCTCAATGCAAGTATGTGTCCATCAATGACAATCACAACATAATCATAAAAAATGCCAACATATGGAAAACCTAGACTACAATAGGAATTTATCATAATGACCTTGTCTCAATGGGGCTGCTATGATTCACCACAACCATCCATCACATGCACACACTATCAATTGATCAACCAATCAAACACAATCATAACAGACAATTACATCAATTGTCTAAGTCTCAACGAGTATTTTGCTTCATATACCTTGACTTCATCGGGCAATTAAATCAATTGTCTAAGTCACATCAGGTCACTTTGATTCACTTACTCAGACTTTATCCTATCCAAGCGAACAACTGACATCAACTGTCACGCTTTGACTCGACCGGGGCAATTTAACCAATCGCACTAGATTGTCTAACCATTTTGATCAATTATATAACATCAATAAAAAGCACAACACCACATTTGCACCGTATCTCCTGCATAACCTACGGGTACTCACTGGCTTGCTATTTCTCCATATTCACTATGTTTTCTTCCATTCTCTCACCGTTATTGCTAATTTCTTCTATTCTACCTCCCCTCCACTTCTCGTTCTTTTTTGCGAGATCACTCGATTTTTTAAAAAAAATCGGCCCATCTCTCGAGAGGGCATACCACCCACTAAATTAACATTTATGGGGCATATTTCTTCACACCTATTTTTCTTTCTTTGAAATAACGCGATAAAATCGCACTCTCACAAAGAGGGGCAAATGTAGTCACATAAATCTGTCCACTTAATTAAATGAATATTTAGTATTTATTTGATTATTTAACTATCAATCAATAATTAATTAAATTAATATTTAATTAATTCATCTTAACCCTCTTCTCCTATTAATTAAATAAATTATTCAATTTATTTGATTTAATTCACTTAACCAAATTCAAACCATTAATTAAATAAATAAATCATATTTGTTTAATTAAATCTTCCCTCACATTTAAATAAATTAATATTTATTTAAATCCCCCAAAATCCCATCTCTCACATTTAAATAAATTAACATTTATTTAAATCACCTTTATCCTCCACCCACTTGCATTTTCCTACAAATGAGAGTTGCACAACTATTTTAAATAAATAAATGATTGATTTAAAATCCTATTTATCCTCACCCACTTGAAACCTTTAATGGTTTCCCTTAAAGTCTTCAAACTTAATGGTTTCCTCTAGAGTCTTCTCAAGCCTTTAATGGTTTCCCTTAAAGTCTTCAAACTTAATGTCTTCCTTCTAGAGTCTTCTCAAGCCTTTAATGGTTTCCCTCAAAGTCTTCAAACATTTAATGTTTTATCTTCCTTTTTCTCATGTAAATAAATTAAGATTTATTTAAATAAAATCCAAAATTCACATTCACATTTAAATAGATTAACATTTATTTAAATATCTATCCAAATGCAAATTACACCATTTAATTGAAATAAATGATTTTATTTCAATTGAAAATCCCAAAATTCCTCCCACTTGCATTCTCCTACAAAATCCACTTGCATGCCTAAATCCCCTTCTAGATTCTTCTAACTCCTTCTAATTAGCCTAATCCTATCCTAATCATTGTCACATTCCTAAATAAAAGGAAGTCACTTCTCAAAAACCTCCAAAGTCTTCAATAACCATTAAAGGCTTTATGTCTTCAAATGGTTAACCTCTAAATTCTTCCAAACCATTATAGGCTCTTACGTAACCATTTATGGTTAACTCACCTTTTACCTTTGGTTAGAGACTTTACTCTAACTTAACCATCCTTTTGACTCATGGGTCTCTTCAAAGCATTTATTTCTTTGACTAAGATAACCATTTAACCCTTGCACATTCATTTATCCCTTGGATAAAAGGAATATCCATTAACCTAACCCTAACCCAACCCCCTAGGGTAACCATCATGTCCCCTCAAGAATTTAATGCTCCTTATCTCTCCTCTCAAGCCTCCTCATGGTGACACTTGTCATCCTGAGATTGGGTTGAAAGTCCTCACATGGATTGAATATCATTCAATCCCGACCCTTGTTGAGATTACTCAATTTCAACCATCCATTGCTCCATTTTTCCTTTAAATAGAGTCCATTTCTTCATAATCCAGATCCTGAAAACTTGTATGCATTTAATCTATAGTGAAATTTAGAGAGAGCATTTAGCATAAATCACATATATTGTCATTTTGGACTAAAATAAATCTTAGTTCATTTCATAATATATCTAATTAGTTTATTTTACACTTGCATAGCATAGTTAATCATCTACAATCTTGAACCTCCATAAGCATCCATAGTGCAAAAAGCTGCTGAGAGCTACACTAATTTGGAACTTGGAGAGGAGAGGAACAAAGGAGAAGGATCTAAGAGCATGTTAAAAGACATTTGGAGATGTCTTGTGGTATTTACTTCCATAGTTAAATCCTTTATCATGTTTTTAGTGTCTCTTTTGATATGCCTGCTTAGATTAGTTTTTGGTTGATTAACATTAACAGTTTCTTGTATTTTTGTGTGTTATATGACCACATGCTTTAATCTAACACTTTATTTTGGTGCTTAAAATAAAACAAAACAAATTTTTCTTTCTTGCATCAAACTTAAAAATCACAATCCACACTTCATTTTTTTGGGCAAGTAAAAAGAACAATCAACTTGTGTCACTCTTTGTTGCAAAACAATTTTACTTCACGCAAACATGTTTTTCGTTTAGTTGACCAGGATTTTAAATTCTAGTTTACTCAAACATATTGCCTTGGAAGTTAAAAAGAACATCATGGTTGTTGGAGCAACATCTCCAATTAGATAAAAATCATTTGCAATGACAAGTTAAAAAGAACAAGTTTATTTTGTGTTTGGCACACTTGTGCAAAAGAGTTTGGTCAAGTGGTTCTACTTCTAACACACACTATCCTCTCCCTTGGCTTTCGTGGTCCTAGGTGCAAGAGAAAAGTGTTAGTAACACTCAATTTTTATTTTTTTAAGAGAGGCTTGCCAAGAGACACATCACTCTTGGGAACGACCTCGCGTGGTAAATCCTTCGAGCCGCTATAGAAATCAGGTGAGAGCAAAAGCTGTAGCCTTGGGTATAGTTGTTCCTACAGTGTAACTTGCTGAAAGGACACATGGGCCCCACCACAAGTTACAAGGCTCTTAAGTGAGTCATTGCAGAATGAACTTATGTCCAAAAACATCAAACAATACTAAACACCTCTAAGTAGTAGCCCACCCATTCTATTGATTGAGGATATTTGTGATAAATTCAGTGCAAGAGCATAGAAGGTTTTGCTCCCAAGATACTCACCATACATATTTCCTTGAGTAGAAATATAGATTTTTGAAAAGTCACTTGTGGCTTGATGAAAATGATGACTCCCCCATCATGGGGATCATCCATTTGTTATGCTCATGCAAGACTTAGTATATCACATCCTTACCTGCCACAACGAGATTCATAAGTTATGTAATACCAAACTCGAAGAAATATGAAGATGTGGGATGAAATTATCGCAACTGGCCATTTGACCATAGGGATAAAAAGTGCTTGAATTGTTTTCATTTTTGAGTCAAGACCAGTACAAATTGAGCCGACTTCAGGCTTTGGAAAACACCTAAAATACATTTGAAGGAAAACGTCATAAAAAGTTCAAAAGATTGGGTTGATCTAGACCCATACTTACTTGTGCCTTTTGAGGCAACATTCTTGTGTTTGTGTGCTTGCTTTGTTTTCTTGTCAAATAAACATCATAAATCCAAAATCCAAAACAAGTATTCATCCAACACAAAAAATTTCAAAAAGATTTAAAACAAAGAGCAACAACAAAAAGTATCAAACTATATGACCATTCTTCACATCTAGAGAAAGAAGAATCTTCATCAAAACATCAACTTGAAGAAAAGACCATTGAGCTCAAAGGCTCTTATCAAAAGGAGGAAATTATTTTATCTTAACAGACAAATCTTTGTCTCTCATAGAACCTTCTTACGTCACATGCATCTTTACCTTAAAGGGAAATCAAATGAATTTGATCTAGAGTCATTAAACCACAGAGCTTTTACTCAATATAGAGCTTTCAGTTATCATCAAAATAAGGGAGGCAAGATCAATCCTACCTTCTTTCCAGATAGTTGCATCACATATAATGTAGCTCGGGAAGAACCACCAACTCCCGAAAGAGAAGAGGAAGAGTTTGTTCCTTTTGTGATACAAAGCTTTTATTGAAGTTCACATCTCATCCATTATCATATCCATATCTCATCAAATCCACTTCCAACTCTCAAAACATCAAAAGGCTTTTGCCCTAAGTTCTATTTCAAAATATTGCTTGAATCAAACACAAACACATCACTTTTTAGAGTGTCTCTACATCTAGGATAAACTCATCCTAAGAGACATTTCTATGCAGGTTAAAACTAGTCTATGAGTGAATCCTCTCATTACTAGGTAGTTGAGTCTATAACACATCTCAGATTTATCTAAACCTTATCACATCAAACTTTGTCAATCAAACACAACAAGCAATTCAAGAAAGAACTTTGGTACCATCTACCTTTAGTGCTAGAGATCCATATGCAAAACACTTCACCAAACATCAATATTTCATTCCATCACCAACTCATCATCATTTTCATCAAACTTCAACAATAACTTATAAACAAAATGGCTCATACCAGATCAAGATCTAGACAACAAGAAATTGAAGAGGAGCAGGAAGAAAATATCAATGAGTTCCAAGAAGCCCTTAGAGGAAATGTAAATGATGAAAATCCAGGCACTCCTACTCCTGTGGCAATAGAAAGAGCACAACACAACCCTCTCTTCAATAGACTTTTTGATGAGATACTCAAGAGTAATGCCGATGCTCACTTTTTAAGACTTGCTCAAGAAGGAGCTAAACTACCCTCTAACTTTGATGTTGCACAACTAAGACAAGCATCAGAACGCCAAAGTCATAATGAGGATGAAAGAGGTTGAGAACACATTAGATACAACTTTCATCAAGGTAATCCCCCACCTCCTCCTCCTCCAAATGAAATAGAAATGTTGCGGCAACAAGTTGAGAATCTCGCCCAACAACTTCATAGTGGTGTGAAAATTAATCAATTTTCACTCAATGATATTTGTCCCTATCCCTTTGATAGGAATCTTCATATGCCACCTTTTCCACGAGTGTTTGAAACACCCAAGTTTGAAAAGTACTGAGGAAAAGGAGATCCTCATGATCATGTTAGAGAATTCCATTCAGCTTGCCTTGAAGTGGCATACGAGGATAGTTACCTAATGCGACTTTTTCCCCAAAACTTGGGAGGAACAACCACATCATGGTTTTCTCGATTACCAGGTGGCATTAGGACATTTGAAGAACTCATCCAGAAGTTCCTGGCACATTACTCACACAATATTGAACGTGATATCACAATGGCTGATCTATGTAACACTAAACAAAAACCAGGTGAGCTATTTTCAGTCTTTCTGCAACGATGGCGTCAAATGTCTAGCAGACGTTCTCTTCAGTTACCTAAACAAGAACTAGTGGAAATATTTATTTCCAACTTAAATGACGAAATTGAATTTCACCTAGACGTAAAAGACACAAACTCTTTCAATAACATGATCACCAAAGGCTTAAAATGTGAGCGGGCTCTCATAAAAAAAGGGCTTATCGAGATATATAATGAGCCAAAGGATGGCCCTCGCCCACACTTCAATAGTGACAAGCCTAACTTCTGGAACAAAAACAAAAATGTCATCAACGACGAGGTTGTGGATGCAAGAACTATCAAAAGTGCACAACCTGTGGTTCGATTTGCAGGACAGAACCCCCCACCCAAGAATAACACAGTTGCTCCTCCGAGTCAAGGATGCAACACATCTCAAAAGGAACCCAGACAACGTCAACAAAATTTTAAACCAAAATGAACATATACTCCCTTAGGGGAACCCAATGAAAGAGTGTTACGTTAGTTGGTTTCTCAAAATCTGGTGACCTTACCCAAAACATCAAATTATGAACCTCAAGTCAAACCTTCATGGTGGAGGGATACATAACATTGCGATTTCTATCAAGGGAAAGGACATAAGACAAGCAATTGTCACAGATTGAAAGATCTTATTCAGGATCTTATTGACCGAGGTGAAATCAAAATCGAAGGACATGACCCAAAGACAACAAACAATGATCATCTCATGTTTAAAAATTCACTTCCATCACATGATCAAAGGGGTCCTTCCACTTCAGGGAGAAACACAGATACTACCGATTATACGCAAGCCACGTATAATTACACTGTGAATCACCTATACGATGCCAGTGAACAGATTGCAACTATAACCATCAAAAATCCCAGCTCCACTTGCAATGCTGTTACACATCGCAGCAAGGTTACCATAAAAGCAGCTCCACAAGGCACCCCATCTATCCCAAAGCAGTATAACCTTGTGGAACAGTTAGACAAAACACCCGCACTGATATCTATCTTAGAGCTATTGCGCCTATCCCCATATCATAAAACAATCTTGGATCAAGCTCTCCAAGAGGCGTCAGTCCCTGCAAACCTAAATACTGGTTAAATTCCAAGCCATGGTTGGAAACCTAAGGTCATCACCTTGTCTCACTTTTTTTGAAAGTGACAACTCCTCCTTCTAGCAACCTCATAATGCCTCACTCCACATTGAAGGGTTTATCAACCAACATAGGATCAAGCGAGTCTTGATCGATAATGGAGCAGGCCTGAATATTTGTACACTACAATTAGTCACAGCTTTGGGATATGCCATTGAATCGGTAGATCTCCACAAGAAGATCACAATTAAAGCCTATGATGATGCAGAGCGTTCATCCAAAGGAGTTGTGGTGCTACCAATCTGAGTGGGCCCTGTGGTGAAACACATCATCTGTCAAGTTCTGGACCTTCCTCTGCCATACAATTTATTGTTAGGAAGACCTTGGATATATGGCATGCAAGCCGTCCCATCCACCTACCATCAATGTATCAAGTTCCCGCACAATGGTGTAGAAATCACAATCTTGGGTGATGCAAACCCCTTTCCATATTGTCATAATATCAGTCATCAACCAGAGATTACCATTCCCAACAATAGAGAAGCCATCTCCTCCACATTATACGTAAGTCCAACCTCTCTTTCCAGTTCAAATACCACTATACCCAAACAAGAAAAGCTCAAATGAAAATAGCAGAGGAAGGTCCTGGGGAGTGCAATCTGAGCCAACTATTTTGTGTTTGACATATGCCCACTTCTCCTAGAACACATGGCAAACCTCAACGGTTACTTCAAATGCCACTGGACAAGCTAACATGTACTTTGACGCCATTCATCCTTGGAAAGAGTCAAGAAGAAGAGACCAGAGATGAGGACTTAGCAGAATGGATCTATAAAGATCCCATCACCACTGATATTCTACAAGCTAAGCTTCCCACAGATCAATATGGCAAAGGACTTCTCATTATGCAAATAATGGGATATGATGGTCAGAGTGCTCTAGGACCTTGCAAGCGAGGACAACATGAACCACTGCAGCCGGAATTAAAGCCCAAAGATAACACTGGCCTAGGCTTTCAAAAGGAGATCTTTCCTAAGCTTAGATTCAAAGGAAAACCTAGCCAACCCCTATATCAGCCTATTACAAAGAGGTCACCTTTGATTATAAAAGCAACATCAAACACCATCCCAGCAAAACAATCTACAACACCCTTCATCCCACCAATCAAACCAGCGATCCCATCAACAACACCAATAACATCAATAGCACCATTAGCAACAACAACTGTATCGGAACCCACAATAGTATCTATGAAACCAACAGTTCCAGTAGAAGTAGCAAAGTCAACACTACCAATACTCCCCGTAACGGATTCGTTGATCCCCATAATCCTTCCTAAAGCACCGATCATTTCATCTACAATGGTACATCGGCCAATCACACTTGCAGTGTTTAACTCAAAAGATATCCTAGTATGGTATAGTAACCAACTACTGGAAAGTGACTCTAAGACTGACTCACATGAATGGGAATTTGATTCCATACAACTTAACACTTCAGATGAGGAAGACACATCACCACCTCCACCTCACAAAGACATCCCTATTTACAGAGAAGCACAGATAAAGACCTCTTGGGTTCTTGAGCTGGAAACTTCTTCCACAGACCCTATGTCACATCCTACGCCTGATTCTGATAGGGAGAGTACCATCAATGACCTTCACTACAACGTCTTAACCCTCACTGACACATCTAATGAACTTAACCTAATCGATGAGGTAATGCCCATTATCCATCTTGAACTCATCGAATGGAACCAACCTAATCCCCCATGTCTTGCCCTTTTCCAAAATGATGAGGTGATCATTAACTTTTTGGAACTATGGGATAACATACCAAGTGGGGATAACAAAGATGGATTCACCATTGAACTTAATAGCACAACATACTTTGGGGCAGATGCCAAACCTTTCAGCTGCAAAAATATAACAATAAAACATGGATCTTCTAGTGAAAACCACACTGTGGCACTGTTTGATCCCACAAAAGTAAAAAGAAAGAGCGTATCCAATGGTGAAAACCTCTGTGAGGCACTGGAGGATGAAAGGTTTGACATTCTCCCTTCTAGTACACAATAGGAACGATCAACAATTCTCATTGAGGAAACAAAAGAATACAATGTGGGGACTCTTGAAACTCCTCACCACATACATCTTGCATCTCTTTTAACTCTAGAGGAACAACCCAAGTTTGTAGAGTTCTTTCAGAAGCGTCAGATCAACTTTGCATGGTCATATGTAGACATGCCTAGTCTTGATTCAGATTTAGTCATGCATCACCTCACCGTAGCAGAAGGAGCCAAACCTGTCAAGTAGAAACTTCACAAGATGCATCCTCAGATTGCGGTATTAGTCAAAGCAGAACTCAAGAAACTCCTAGACATTGGTTTTATTAGACCAATTGATTATGCAGATTGGATATCTAATATTGTGCCTATCAACAAACCAAATGGGGGCATCTGTATCTGTACTGACTTCAGAGATCTAAACAAAGCATGTCCTACAGATGACTTCCCCCTACCAAACATCAACATAATAGTAGACCTAATAGCAGGACATGCCATTCTTTCACTCATGGATGGCTTTTCAGGATACAATCAGATAAAGATCGCACCAGAGGATCAACATAAGACAACCTTCACATGTCCATGGGGAACATACTGCTGGAATGTAATGCCTTTTGGTCTAAAGAATGTAGGAGCGACCTATCAATGAGCAATGACCACCATCTTCCATGAAATGATGCATACCATAATGGAAGATTATGTTGATGAATTACTGGCGAAATCACTCACAAGAAAAGGTCATTTGGAAATATTAGAGAAAATCTTTGACAGACTAGAACAATATCATGTGCGACTCAACCCAAAGAAATGTGTCTTTGGAGTAACCTCAGGGAAACTTCTAGGATACATTGTCTCAAGCAAAGGTATTGAGGTCAACCCAGTAAAAGTCAAAGAAATCATGGACATGTCACCACCAAAGAACATCAGCTAGCTAAGGACACTACAAGGGTGGCTTCAATCCATCCGAAGATTCATTGCACAACTGGCAGATAAGTGTCACCCATTTACACACCTGTTACACAAAAACATCCGCTCTCAATGGGATACCAAATGCAAGCAAGCATTCTAGATGCTTAAAGACTATCTCATGAATACACCATTGTTGATTCTACCAGATCCAAGTAGGCCTTTATTGCTCTATATTTCAGCAACAAGTACAACATTGGGTGTACTATTGGCACAACATGATATAGAAGGGAAAGAGTGTGCTGTTTACTACATCTCTCGTATACTGGTGGGCTATGAACTCAATTACACACCTATTGAGCGAGCTTGCCTAGCAGTAATCTTGGCAACCACTAATCTGAGGCACTATCTGTTGACACATAAAGTACAGTTAATTGCAAAGATCGATCCACTCAAATACTTACTCAGCAAAGCAGCATTGACGGGTCGCTTGGCCAAATGGGTGATGATTCTAAGTGAATTTGACATCGTGTATGTGGACCATAAAGCTATCAAAGGACAAGTCATTGCAGATCAGTTGGCCGATGCTCCCCTCATAGGTGATCGTCCTCTCATTTCCAATTTTCTAGATGAGGAGATATTCATGATCACAACAACACAACCATGGAAACTATATTTTGATGGTTCATACACTAGGCATGGCTCGGGGGCAGGCATTTTGTTTATCACACCTCAAGGTGACAACATCCCGAAGTCTTACAGGCTCACCTTTCCATGCACAAACAACATAGCAGAGTATGAGGCCTTGATCACAGGACTCAAGCTAGCCATACAATGGAAGTTACAAGAACTGCAAGTATATGGAAACTCCCAACTGGTCATTCGATAAGCAATTGATGAATATCAGACTAAAGATGACAAACTCATGCCGTACAAACAAATGGTGGATAGTCTAAAGGCATAATTTAATACTATCACCTTTGAGAAGATACCAAGAGATCAAAATCAAGCTGCTGACGCTATGGCTACCATTGCATCTCTCCTAGATCTTCCACATAATTCAGCATGCTACGAGTTCTTGGTAGAACAACTTTGGATCCCCGCTTATGATATCCCTAAATCTGAGATGATATGTCACCTTATCGGTTCCTACGTGGGAAGTTCACTAAGCTACGTGATGTTATGCAAAATATAATCATGGATCACTACGGCTTGCTGACTACAATGTATACCTCAACCATATGAGCATGAACCATTATGGAGGGTCCATATTCTTTATTCTTTATTTATGCTGCTTGCTTGTAGGTACAATGCTCCATCCTTGGTTCCTCCTGCCTCATCCAAGATTTATATTACCATGCTCAATGATGAAAAATAAAGCACTATGGATCGTCATTCCATCTCATATGTATATATTGCATTCTGTTGCATTCCATCCATCCATACATTCATAATAGATGCATATCATGCATACATAGTAATGACAATGGATACTCTATTTTCCTCTTCTTCCATAGGAATGCGTCATAGGTCCTCCATTTCTTCTATAAAACATCGAACCCCACCCTCACCCTCCCCATCTTGGTAATCAGCATCACATACCCTACATCATCTCCCATCAACCCAATCAAGCCAATTACTCTGTCTACACAGGCACATCGACTCACACACACCTAGACTACCAACAGATAGTCTCAACAGATACTCTGATCAAGTATCTTCAGATCTCAATAGGTAATCGATTATGGCAAACCTATACTAGAACATGCATTTATCATAATGACCTTGTCTCAATGGGGCTGCTATGATTCACCACAACCATCCATCACACACACACACACTATCAATTGATCAACCAATCAAACACAATCATAACGGACAATTACATCAATTGTCTAAGTCTCAACGAGTATTTTGCTTCATATACCTTGACTTCATCGGGCAATTAAATCAATTGTCTAAGTCACATCAGGTCACTTTGATTCACTTACTTAGACTTTATCCTATCCAAGCGAACAACTGACATCAACTGTCACGCTTTGACTCGACCGGGGCAATTTAACCAATTGCACCAGATTGTCCAACCATTTTGATCAATTATATAGCATCAATAAAAAACACAATACCACATTTGCACCGTATCTCCTGCATAACCTATGGGTACTCACAGGCTTGCCATTTCTCCGTATTCACTATGTTTTCTTCCATTCTCTCACCGTTATTGCTAATTTCTTCTATTCTACCTCCCCTTCACTTCTCATTCTTTTTCGCAAGATCGAGATCGCCCGATTTAAACAAAAAATTCGGCCCATCTCTCGAGAGGGCATACCACCCACTAAATTAACATTTATGGGGCATATTTCTTCACACCTATTTTTCTTTCTTTGAAACGATGCGATAAAATCGCACCGTCTCAAAGAGGGGCAAATGTAGTCACATAAATCTGTCTACTTAATTAAATCAATATTTAGTACTTATTTGATTATTTAGCCATCAATCAATAACTAATTAAATTAATATTTAATTAATTCATCTTAACCCTCTTCTTCTATTAATTAAATAAAATATTTAATTTATTTGATTTAATTCACTTAACCAAATTCAAATCCTATTTATCTTGACCCACTTGAAACCTTTAATGGTTTCCCTTAAAGTCTTCAAACTTAATGGTTTCCTTCTAGAGTCTTCTCAAGCCTTTAACGGTTTCCCTTAAAGTCTTCAAACTTAATGTCTTCCTTCTAGAGTCTTCTCAAGCCTTTAATGGTTTCCCTCAAAGTCTTCAAGCATTTAATGCTTTATCTTCCTTTTTCTCATGTAAATAAATTAAGATTTATTTGAAATAAAATCCAAAATTCACATTCACATTTAAATAAATTAATATTTATTTAAATATCTATCCAAATGCAAATTACACCATTTAATTGAAATAAATGATTTTATTTCAATTGAAAATCCCAAAATTCCTCCCACTTGCATTCTCCTACAAAATCCACTTGCATGCCTAAATCCCTTCTAGATTCTGCTAACTTCTTCTAATTAGCCTAATCCTATCTTAATCATTGTCACATTCCTAAATAAAAGGAAGTCACTTCTCAAAAACCTCCAAAGTCTTCAATAACCATTAAAGGCTTTATGTCTTCAAATGGTTAACCTCTAAATTCTTCCAAACCATTAAAGGCTCTTACATAACCATTTATGGTTAACTCACCTTTTACCTTTGGTTAGAGACTTTCCTCTAACTTAACCATCCTTTTGAGTCATGGGTCTCTTCAAATCATTTATTTCTTTGACTAAGGTAACCATTTAACCCTTGCACATTCATTTATCCCTTGGATAAAAAGAATATCCATTAATCTAACCCTAACCCAACCCCCTAGGGTAACCATCATGTCCCCTCAAGCATTTAATGCCCCTTATCTCTCCTCTCAAGCCTCCTCATGGTGACACTTGTCATCTTGGGATTGGGTTGAAAGTCCTCACATGGATTAAATATCATTCAATCCTGACCCTTGTTGAGATTACTCAATCTCAACTATCCATTGCTCCATTTTTCCTATAAATAGAGTCCATTTCTTCATAATCCAGATCCTGAAAACTTGTATGCATTTAATCTATAGTGAATTTTAGAGAGAGCATTTAGCATAAATCACATATATTGTCATTTTGGACTAAAATAAATCTTAGTTCATTTCATAATATATCTAATTAGTTTATTTTACACTTGCATAGCATACTTAATCATCTACAATCTTGAACCTCCATAAGCATCCATAGTGCAAAAAGCTGTTGAGAGCTACACTAATTTGGAACTTGGAGAGGAGAGGAACAAAGGAGAAGGAGCTAAGAGCATGTTAAAAGACATTTGGAGATGTCTTGTGGTATTTACTTCCATAGTTAAATCCTTTATCATGTTTTTAGTGTCTCTTTTGAGATGCCTGCTTAGATTAGTTTTTGGTTGATTAACATTAACAGTTTCTTGTGTTTTTGTGTGTTATATGACCACAGGCTTTAATCTAACACTTGTCCATTTCGCAGAGCATCAACTAAAATAAATAATGGAAAGATATACCTCAAATTTGCAATGACTGATAATGATGCTTTGCTTTTTGAATGTAATCACATATATTTAATGAAATGACACGGACATGACAAAACCCTAATGACACACACATGCTTGCATATGAATAATGTAATTTGCTCCACAATGGTTGAATGGGGAATATACAACCTTGAATATCTTTGGAAATGCTTGATAATGAACACTTCAATGCTTTAATGCTTTAGGTCGAATACTTATGATGCTTGGATGAAATTAATTTGATAAAATGCCTTTATATATGGTATCCTAGGTCAATTTAACGATTAGGCTGACTTCCAACAATCACATTGAGCCACCAATATCATTTCCCATCAGGGTGATAGGTCACACCCTCCCCTTTAAAATTGGGTCCCATTGAGGGGGACCAATGCGTTGAGCACTCTGGTCCTAGGACCAGGTCTTCCTTGTTGGCAACATGGCAACAACAATGTAGGAAAACTAAGGGGGGGGGGGGTGAATCAATTTTCACCAAACTCAACACAAATTATTCTTAATTATAGATCTTATCATGAACGACAATAGAAAAGATAATCACCACATCAACAACACACATAACATAAGTATTTTTGACATGGAAAACCTAGTTAAGGGAAAAACCATGGTGGGAACCTACCCACAATAAAATGATACTCTGCAATAGTATGTGTAAATATTATAATGGGGAATGCACATGCATTCAGGCACACTGCCTAGAGCTCACTGCTCAAAATAATAAAGGGCTACAACCCTGGGAAGGCTCATTGCCTTACAAAGATCGAACAACAATCCGGATTACATGAACTGAAAGAATAACATCTCCAAATGCTTGATTACAATTCCGGTTAAGCACACTATTTGCACAATAATTTCACTCTTGTCTTCCACACTATCGAATGATAAATTTGGTTGTTCACACATAAAATAACCTCCCAGATCATAGACATAACCGCAGACACACAACTAACATGATTACATAACCTGTTTATACAATTCATCAACCTTAACCCTTAAGGTCATCTCAAAATATAAGACCTAATTATAAAATCACACCACACGATACATAATTCCATAACCACATCAATACAATATCATCGCCGACATAGAAAGGACCCAAATCAAATCATCAAACACGCAAAACCATCAAATAATTTTCCAAGATCATCTGCAACACACTACACCATAGAATATGCAGCATAACATGAAGAATACCATTGGACCAATAAGATCTTCATTAATATTAACCATGATCAACACGAACCACCAAAACACATAGCACGTGATCAGAGAACATCAACAAGCATTGTGAATTCCACCGTAATCACCGCAACAACTCAAATCATAAGATTCATTATTAACACCATCATCGGAGCTCAAGAAAATCATTTGACAAAATGAAAGATACGCTTGTGAAGTTCCAAATCATGAACCATCCGATCAAAGGACACACATGAATGTCCCAAACACTCTCCAAAATCAACAACTCAAGATATAATCATTCCAGAGCAATATGAATCAAATACCACCATTCTACAACACATAAAACTAAAAAAATAGTCACTATACCAGATCACATAACTCAACCAAATCACCTCATAGCATCATGAAAATCATACCAAATCAACTAGAGATAAGCATCTCAAAACCCAATAAACCGCATTAGCACATCTGCACTAGATTACCAAAACCGACTCTCTGCAACAACCAATTCTCTGCAACACAGGAATATATTGACATCAATGACAACAACATATCCCAACAACTCTAATATCCAACAATCTCCCCCTTTGGAATTGATGGAAACATATGAATGTGAAAAAAAATTAATGTAAAGAAAGAAAAATAACATCCAACAATCTCCCTACAAATCATAAGGATCAACTCCCCCTTAGACAAACAACTCTAAAAACATTTCAAGTTTTTTCACATGCTCTTCTCCCCCTTTGACAACAATTCCAAAGATAAAGTGTAAACCATGCATCTCTCCCTCTAAAGAAGGACAATCACTCCCCCTTAGGATAAACTCACAAATCTGAACAACTGAACCACATACTGACTACTCCGGAGCAGCAACACCAACTCATCAATTCGGATAACAGAGTAAAACCATGGAGTCCACCGGATTGATGCAACCCAAAGCATCTAGTCACCATAGGAGTTCCAACAAGTTTGGAATCATCTAACCCAAAATTCTTCAGCAATTCCTTGACATACTTAGATTGAGATATGAAAATGCCTTTATCAATCTGTGAAATTTGCAATCCCAAAAAGAACTTCATCTCACCTATCATAGACATCTCAAATTCTTTTTGCATATCATCAACAAACTTCTTACTCAAATCATCATCACCTCCAAAAATTATATCATCAACAAAGACTTTAACAATCAAAATATTATCATTAACAACCTTGAAGTACAAATTACTATCAACAGTATTTTTACAGAATACCAAATTCGTCAAATACTTGTGCAATCTAGCATACCAAGCTCTAGGGGCTTGTTTAACACCATAGAATGTTTTCTTCAATCTGCAAACCATGTCTTCTTCATCAGTCAATGAAAATCCTTCCGGTTTCTCAATCCAGAATTCCTCTTCCAATTCACCATTCAAAAAGGTTGACTTCACATCCATCTGATATACCTTGAATTTCTTATGAGCAGCATATGCAAGCAATTGTCTAACAATTTCAATTCTAGCTACTGGAGCAAAAGTCTCCTCAAAATCAACACCTTTTGTAACTTGGTAAATACCATCATTGTATAACTAGAATTAAAGGGAAATCATGAATCCTTATCTACTTAAAGAATCCTGACAAATATAAATGAAATAATGCAAACAAGACAATAGTGTTTTATAATCTTCAATTAAAACTCCCTATTCCATAATCGCATGTAGCTTCCATTGTTCTTCTGCTTCTTGTGGTATGATGGCTCTCAGATATTATGTTGCTAACCTGCAAGTGACACAAGATTTCAAAGTTCATGATTGTTGAAAATGGAGAATTGATCCCGAATTTATAGATTTTTAGAGAAGATTGATTGAGAGGTGGAACTCAAGTGAGCTAAAAAGTTGATTGATAGTTAAATTGTTGATTTGGAGGTGGAACTTAACTGAGTGAATAGATAAATGAGTTAACTGGTTGAGAAAAAGCTATTTGGAAGATAGAAAAAGATTGATTGGAGGAGAATTAAAGAATGATGCAATTAATCAATTAATTGAATTGATCAATTAAAATAGATTGAATTGTTAACTAGAGATGATTGATTGAATGCTTTTTGGAAAAAAGCAAAGTGGAAGATAAAAATAGAGATTGGAAAGATAATTGATTAATTTAACATGTGTTGTAGGATATTTTATTGAAATTCAATTCCATCTTGCAAGCTTTTGAACTTGATTCATAAATTCAATTTAATCTTTGCATGATAATGAATTTTGATTTTATTTAAATTCAACTTGTTCTTTGAATTCGTGCAAACCTGATTTAGGTATTCAATTTGATTTTTGAATGTTAATTGGATTTTGATTTTATTTAAATTCAACTTAATCTTTGAATTCATGCAAACCTGATTTAGGAATTCAATTTGATTTTTGAAATCATGAAATTGAAATGCACATGTATTTGAAATTAGAAAAATTTGGAAGAATATTAATATGAATTTGAATTAGAAGAATTAATGAAATTAAACAAAATTAGAATTTGGGGATTTGGAATTGGAATTTGAATTAGAAGAATAAATTAGTTAATTAAATGAAATTAGAATTTAATCAAATAATAAAGATTATTTAAATTAAATGATTAAAATTGTAGACACCTAAAGTTGCACAACAAATTAAGTGAATTTTATTCATTTAGTTATCCCTATTTCTTCAAATTAATTAAATTGAGATTTAATTAATATCCTTTTTTTAATATTTTGCCCATTAATCAAATTAAAGATTTGATTAATATTTCCATTTTTCTATCTAAGCCATTTACTTAAATCCCCCTTTCTAAGCCATTTAATTAAATTCATGTTTAATTAAATCCCTCCTTCTAAGCCATTTAATTAAATTTGCATTTAATAAAAATTCCCCTTCTAGCCATTTTTAATTAAATTTACATTTAATTAGAACCACCCACTTGCAAAATTAAAAATCACATTTAAATAAATCAATATTTATTTAAATCTATCAAATGCAAGTTGCAACCAACAATTGAAATAAATTAATTTTATTTTAATTAAATTCTATATTTCCCCACCCACTTGCAAAATCCTACATCTCCCACTTGCCTCCTAAACCTCTTCTAGAGCCTTCTAGATTCTTCTAAACCCTTTTAATTAGCCTAATCATGTCCTTTCCCTAAATTTGAGGAGGTCACTTCTCAAATTTGGAACGTAAAGTCTTCTAAATGCATTTAAAACTTTATTTCCTTCAACAAGCTAACTTGTTGAGTTCCTCCAAATTTGGAAGGACTCTTACAAATTTGTCCCCAAAGTCTTCCTAACCATTAATGGTTAATTCAACCTTCCCACATGGTTAGAGACTTTCTCTCTAACTTAACCCTCAGCTAACCCAAGGGTCTCATCAAGCACTCATGGCTTTGACCCTAGTTATCCTATTAACCCTTGCATAAGGGTTTACCCCTTGGGTAAAGGCTTTATCCATTGGTTATCCACTAACCTAACCATAACCTTACCTCCTAAGGTAACCTCCATGTCTCCTCAGGCATTTAATGCCTCTTACATCTCCTCTCAAGCCCTCTCAAGGTGACATTTGTCAACTTGAGATTGGACTGAATCCCTCACATGGATTGATAACTTTCAATCCTAGCCCTTGTTGAGATTATTCAATCTCAACCCTCCGTTGCCCTATTATCCCTATAAATAGAGCCCCTTCCTTCTTAAAAAAAAAAAAGTCTTTTGTGCATCAAACTTATAGTCATTTTGCAGGTTAAGGAGCTCTCTTTGTTATCTTCAAGCATTCATCTCATAGCATTTTAGTTTCATTTAGCTTAAATGCATATCATTTTCTAACTTAATTAACTCATTTAGTAGCATTTAATCTTGAATTTGGAATTAGCCTAGTTTCATATCTTCATCATCTTGAGCATTTAGTCTTGCATCTTGAATTTCATTTTAATCCATCATCTTAGCTTTCACTAGGATCTTAGTTGCATCCATTTTGATCCTAGAATCATTTAAATATCATTCTCTAGGTTATCATCCAAGAGATCAAGTGCTCTTCCAAGTGAGGTCCACCTTGAATCTTGAGGATCTTTAGAGATAGAGGAACATGGAACATGCTTAGAATTTGGTTTTTCAAAGATAGCTTTTTGGTTTTGGATTTTGATTTATAACCTCCAACATAATGTTTCATGTGTGTGTTTGAGATGTTTTTCCCTATTGCAGGCTCATACCACATTCCAGGCATATATTAATTGGCGCCCACCGTGGGGCTCAAACCCCGTTTTCCAACATTTCTAATTTTTTTTCCACAGGATTCACGTCTATAGTTTTTAAATGCAGAATCGCACATACGACAGATATTTTGGGACATACAATAGATATTCCAGCGCATACGACATATATTCTCACACATACTACATATATTTTGGCGTATTGAACATCTCTTTTCGCGCATATAACTGTTTTTCTTGCGCATATAACTGTTATTTTTGCGCATATAACTATTTTTCTTGCGCATATGATTGTTTCTATTGTGCATATAACTGTTTGTCTTGCACATATGATTGTTTCTGAAGCGTATACAACTATTTATGTAGTGCATACAACTGTTTTTGTTGCGCATATGATCTATGTTTTTGCGCATATAAAACAAAGACAAAAATTTGTAATCCAATGTTGAAAATTAGGCTTGTAGAAGCTCACCTAAGGTTTTTGATTTTGCTTTCTTTCTCTACAGATTGGTAACAATTTTCTTGCATACTTGAAGGAGTTAGGATAGGATTTAGTAACTCCTTTTCTAACTTTTCTTTTTAAGTTGGTTAAAAAGGACTCATCTTCCTATTGGTATAAAAAGAACTTCACACCTCAATTTTGGGCTTAAAATGAACTAAACTTTCCTTTGGGCTTAAAAAGAACCTCATTGCAAGTTAAAAACAACAACAAAATCACACTTTTTCTTTCTTGCAAGCCAGGGCAAACACTTCAGATTTGGGTTTAAAAAGAACAACAACAAATCTCAATTTCTTGCAAAGGATTAAAAAGAACAATCAACTTTATTATTGCAAGTTAAAAAGAACAAGCCACAAATTTTCAATTTGCCAAGCAATTTACTTTCAAGCAAAATGTGTTTTACTTTATATTGACCAGGATTTCAATTTTCTAGTTAGACAACAAATTGCGAACACCATGCTTGTTGGAGCAACATCTCCAAATAGGACTTAGCCAACAATTACTTTGAAAAGGTTAAAAATAACTTTGATTGCTTTGTCTTAAGTGGTAGGTATATGCTCTCCCCTTAATTGGGTGATCAAAAAGCCAAACCCACTTTTTCATTGCTTTATTTACTTTCAAGCATTAAATCCTTTAGAGGGTCTGCCTTCCCGAAGCCTTGAAAGGGCAAGTGTGAAGGATACGACCCAAGTGGGAAATGACTTTATTTCCAAGTATTCCAACCTACTATAATCAAATGTAGAGGTTGATGAAAATCCCCTCCAATGGTTTTGCTCTACGATTAGCCTTCCCCCAATATCTTTAAGATATGTAAAGCCTTTGTTCTAAATGTTGGGAAGCCTCTCGAGGGAGTTTATCACTTAAGACCAAATGAAAGCCTGATTATGAAGCTTAGCATTAGAAATTTTGATCCGAGTTAGTTGCCAAACATTGACAATATCATAGTGCAAGGGTGGGGAAGAATCCGCCCCCAAGATTACTCACCATATATCTCCCAAGATAACTACCCAACTATGAAGCAATTCACTTTAGGTTAATTTATGGAAATAGGCAAAAAAACGGGCGCCCTCTAGGGGGTGACAAGGTTGTTTGAGTTGACGGGGTATCGAGACTAGTGGGCTATCATATTGTCAATGACCTTTGAATAAAGAGTCTATCTGATGTGTCTTTTGTTGTAAATCAAACCAGTGATAACATTGGGGATTTGAAAACATCCTCACAAAAACATACACTCAATATTTAGCATAGGGATGGCCATTGTTTTCATATGTGCTATGTCTTCTTGTCATGAACATTAAAACATCTTGCAAGTTACAAATCAACTAATACAAAAATTAGTTCAAAACAAAGAGCAAAGATCAACCTTTGTGAGAAGAGAATTTCCAAATCCAACTAAGCACCTTTAGAAAAAGGTATCAGATCTTCAACTATCTTAGGATAATATTTCATCCAATGAAATTAAGGAGTATCCATTTGAGTAATCCAAGGTTCCATCATCCAACAAGTCTTATCAAAATAATACCTAGTTAGGTTCTCAAGTTTTCAAATTACGTTTCTACATCGTGAAACTTGACTCATATCATTTGACACACTTTGTCGTAAGGGCGAATTAAACTAAACCTTTACTTGACAAGTAATCTGGAGTATCCAAAACAAAGTATCCATATCCAACATCAACATTAACATTGATAATTTTGTATGACCACTCCCCACATTTTGAGAAGAAAAAGTCTTCATCAAAAGACTAAGTTGAAGAAGTGACAACCTAGTTCTAAGGCACTTATCAAGAGGAGTAAACTTCTCTATATCAATCGTCAACTCTTTAAACCACATCGCGTTTTCTTACGTCGTATGCAGTTTTATATCCAAACGAATTTGACAAAGAGCCTTTGAGAAGTAGGGCTTACATTCAGAAAGAAACACTCAACCAACACCTTAACAGGGGAGGAAGGATTAATCCTGCCTTGTTTCCAAAGTTTCTTATCACTTACAACAAAACTTGAACTGAGCCACCAACCCCACCAAGAACCCCAATAGAAGAAGATGAATTCACTACTATCGAGATATATTGATGCCCGCTGTCACTCGATCTTAGAAAAAACAAAGAGAAAGAATCACAACCAGAATCAAGCATGAGTTGTAGAGTGTCTAATCATTTTGAAGAATATGCAAATATGGGAGAAACAAAGATCACCGAAGAGATTCTCCGAGAATTTCAAGAGAATGTATCTTTCCAAAAACTTATAGAAAGACTTATAGAATCAGATAAGCAAAAATATCTCCTCATGCTAACTAGTAAAAGATTCAATATTCCTGTAGATTTTGACATAGAAAATTGAATACTGATGAGAGAATCTCACGAACAAGAGAAATGATGTATACTTACAAAAATTAAGAAGGAGAGGAAACACATGGTCAAGACAACACACACAACCAAGATCACACCCATGAACAAGATAACACTCACGAACAAGATAATACTTGTGACCGTGACAATCTTAATGAATGAGGGAAAGCTCACCATCAAATGACAAATGTGCCCCTAACTATTATTAGACAAAAAATCCACACACTTCAACGACAAATGTAGGACATACAACAAGGGTCTACAATAAGATACTCATTGGAGGACATTTGTCCTTATCCTTTTGATAGGAGATTAAACATGGTACATTTTCCCCCAAATTCAGATATACCAAAGTATGACAAATACGATGGTAAGAGTGATCCCCATGATCATGTCCGAGAATTTTGTACTATGAGCTTGGAGTTTTCTCATAATGATTCGTACCTGAAGAGACTATTCCCAAGAAGTTTGGGAGGGAAAACAATGGAGTGGTTATCAAAAGTCACACCTCCCATCAGATCATTTGATGAGTTGGTGAATAAATTCATAACACAATACTCCTACAATATTCAAAATGAGGTCACCATGCTTGACGTATGCAATACGAAGCAGAAAAAAATGAAACATTCATGGTGTTCCTTCAACGATGGAGGCACATGGTCTCAAGGTACCCATGAGATGTACCTGAAAAGGAAAAGATGGAAATCTTCATAGACAACTTAAACAGTGAAATGAGTTATCGCCTCAAACTACAATGTATACCATCTTTTGCAAAATTAATAGAGAATGGTATCCAAGTAGAGGAAGCTTCCATCAAGAAAGGAACCTTGAAGTTATTTAAGGAAGGTGTTAGTTTGTCAAACAATAACACCTTTAACAATCAAAACAATAACAACAACTCAGACAAGTCTAGATTTTGGACAAGAAACAAAAATATTGTTAATGATGGGGTAGTTGATGCCAACAATGTAAAGTCTAAACAACCAGTGTTGATTTTATCAGGAAACCCACCATCCAATAATGATCAAAGAAGTGCCAATCAAGGCACTAACACTTATCAATGCAATACCAACCAAGGAGCATCAACGTCAAACAACAATAATCACAAAGGCAACAACAACAACAACAACAACAACAACAACAACAACAACAACTTGGGGAACAACACAAATCAAAGAGGCAATGCTAACACTCCCCCATATTGAAGAATATACACCACATTGGGACAAACCTTGGAATCAACATTTGGATAACTTGGAAAATAAGATCATTACATTGCCAGTCACAAGCAACTTTGAAGCCCAAGTCAAACCATCATTGTGGAATGATTCATATTATTGTGATTATCATCGAAACAAGGGGCATAGAACAAATGATTGCATGAGGTTGAAGAACCTAGTTCAAGATATGATAGACAAGGGAGACTTAACAGTTGATGGTCATAAAACCAATGGTGACCATGAAGCTGTCAAAAATCCTCTTTCTAATTACGACAAGGGAGGAGCATCAACGCCAAACAATAATAAAGGAGCACGTATCAATCACATATACAAAAACACCATCAATCACATATTGACATATGACAATCAAGTGAATGTCATAAAAATCAAAGACAAACAAGAACATGCATTGATAAATGTGACAACAAGGGCTAAGAAATATGCCTTGAAGGGGAACACATCAACAACAACAACTCTCCCCAAGACTCAATATAACTTGGTCAACAAACTACGGAGAACACCTGCTCAGATATCAATAGTTGAGTTGCTCAAACTCTCACCAAAACACAAAGATATTTTGGAGCAAGGTCTTGTCGAAACAACCATTCCAAATGATCTAGATGTCAATCTATTCCAAGCCATGGTGGCCCATATGACAGTGCCATATAACATATCTTTTTTCTGAACACGATGACATCTCTTTGAGTCATCCTCATAACACCCCACTCCATATCAAAGTCCTAGTCTACAAACATCAAGTAAAAAGAGTACTCATAGATGGAGGAGCTGGTGTCACTATATGTACCCTAAAGCTTATCTATGCATTGGGCTTCTTCGAGGAAGCTATTGATCCCAAAAGGAAGATCACTATCAAATCCTATGATGATGAAGAAAGGTCATCTAAAGGAACAATGGTACTACCCATTCATGTAGGGCCTATGTAAAGAGACACATTATGCCAAGTCTTGGACATAGACTTGACATACAATATACTATTGGATCGCCCATGGATCCATGAAATTCAAGCGGTACCTTCCACACACCATCAATCTCTCAAGTTCCCCTACAATGGACAATAAATTTCAATATCTGTGGATACTAACCC
This sequence comes from Cryptomeria japonica, assembly GCF_030272615.1. Lineage (NCBI taxonomy): Eukaryota > Viridiplantae > Streptophyta > Pinopsida > Cupressales > Cupressaceae > Cryptomeria > Cryptomeria japonica. Next base: position 370,754,155 of record NC_081412.1, read on the forward strand.
TTTTTAGTACTGCACTGCTATGGGGGCAACTCAAGATAGCCCGGTTCCACACAACAGGGAGGCCCAAGGTTCCTCATCATCCAACCATCAAGAAGAACTCAAGTCCCTATCCATGAACTTCAAGCAAAAGATGAAAATAAAGGACCAAGGCATGGGGGAATACTCTTTTGAATCCTTGTGTCTATCTAAGTTACCAACTTCACCAAGGTCTCATGGACAACCTTCCACATCAAGACATTAGGCAGCACAACCCATCACAAATTTTGATGGTAAATCTATCCAAATGGGCACACTGGCTGAAGAATCAGAAGATAAAGACATCCTTAGCTATCTATACAAGGATGAGGAATAAATCAGAGCTGCTACCCTAGAAGTAGTCATACAAACAAAATAATATGGAAATGGGTTCCAGATCATGCAACGAATGCGAGACAAAGGAAAAGGACCTATTGGAAAGCGTCAAGAAGGCATCATAGAACCCATACAACCACATTCAAAATTTGCAAGAGATAAAACATGACTTGGGTATGGCCAGCATATTCCCCCTGTACAAAAAAGAGCTCGTCATCAAAAACCTCAATGGAGAGAAAAGAAAAAAACATAATGAAGACTCATGGAAAGAAGCACTACATCAAGCTGCTACAAAGACAAGACAAGACCAAGAGCATGAAGAAAATGAGAAGCAACAAGAAGAACTCGCTATCCAAAGGGAGGAATCTTCTTATAAGAAAGTACATCATGTACAAGAACCTGATCAAACCGAGTCTGAGTCACAAACTGAGGAGATTCCTACTCAAAGAAGGGAAATGGTGTATGAAAAAATTCAAAGAGTACAAGAAAGCATCGATCCCTAATCAAAACAAGTTACCAAACTTGTGTCTATTATCAATGATCTTTTCCCACCATATAACATACCTATCAGATTCAGTGAAGCCACCTGGGATAGCGATTCTAAAATAGATTCCAGTGAGTATGAGTGGGACACCTGTTATGATGTTATTGAGATATTGAGGTGGATACAATCCACACATAAACACCCATTTCTCATGAGGGACAAGGCTCAAGATCTCGATCGTTTGAATTTGGACCACAACATATCTGTGAGGCTAGTGAGAATGAGCAGCGACAATACAAACAAGGCAATGTTGATGAAAGTACTATCGAAGACCTCAAGAATATCATAGACCTCACTAATATCCCAAACAACTATGACAATGTCTCGATCATGACACTTACAACAGCTGATCTTGACCTGCCAAATGACTCCCTACCGCTTATATATCGTAACCTCATAGACTGGGAAGAACCCAAACATCATGATATACCAATATTCCCAAATGATGAGGCCACTGTCCAATACCTGTGCTCAGTCAACCCAGAAACATGTTCCACCAGTGAACCACATAATGATATTTGCAATCAGGGGAGTGCCAAGTCTCTTAGTTGCAAAAGCAAAATAAAAAATCGATCTAATGGTGAAAACCATAAAAATTAAAAATAAAGGACATATCTGAAGGTGAAAACCTTTTTGAGGCACCTGAAAATGGGAAACTTGACACTCTTCCTGAACATTACCAGGAGAGGTCACCAATCTTGATTGAGCCAACTCAATCAATAAATATTGGCACTGAAGTGGCAACCAAAACCATACATCTATTATCATCACTCACAGAAAAAGAAAAACCAGATTTTGTCAAATTCTTCAAGGAGAAGCAAATCAATTTTGCTTGGTCTTATGCTGACATGCCAGGGGTAGATCCGAATCTAATTATGCATCACTTGTCCATTGCTCCTGGAGCTAAACCTGTCAAACATAAATTAAGAAAGATGAATCCACATGTGGCATTATTAGTCAAAGCAAAACTAAAAAAGTTATTAGATGTCAGATTCATCTGACCTATAGACTATTGATGCAAAGCATCGTGGAAAACAACAAACTTTTTATTCTTTTCCCAATAAAATACATTACAAAATTTATTTATTGGTGGTCGTTTGTCTTCCTCCATCTCCCTTCTTAGTACATGAAGATCCTTTCTATTTGGATGCACAAAACCTTCATGACTGACACCATAAACCTACAACATGGGTGACAGTCAGAGATACAAATGATGTAACCTCTAAATCCTCTCCTCCAGCCTGATCACAATGCTTCAAACCAACAACAAAAGACCTGTTATAATGTATTTTTCATTTTTCAAGCTATTGCAACTATTATTGGGACCGTACACACTTAATGTGCCACCTTTTTACAAATGTTGCATAATGCAACTTCATACCAACTTTGACACTCTTAGCATAAACAACCATAATATTGCTTAGAAATTTTGACATATTATAATGGATTTAAAATGACATCCTATACCCTTCTCACCCCTCACATTTTGACCATGTTGAACACTTTCAACCTCCCGAGGACCTATTTGACAACTTTGGACAATGTATTACAAATGACTCATATAGCCTTACATTATGATTCACAATGACTCAAAATACATTAAAATGACCTTGCAGACTTAAACATTAATGAAATTGCTCATGATATCACTTGTGATCACATGGAACCTCGTGAAACTAGGTGCTCCTGCACCAACTATGCCGAATGGATCTCAAGCATTGTACCGGTGTCTAAACTGGATAAAAGCATAAGGATTTGTACAGACTTCAGAGACCTCAACAAGGCATGTTCGAAAGATTACTTTCCTTTGCCAAGCATCGAAACCATTGTTGATCTAACAATAGGGCATGCAATGCTATCACTCATGGATGGTTTTTATGGCTACAACCAAATTAAGATAGCTCCAGAGGATCAAGATAAAACTGCATTCGCATGTCCATGGGGAACATATTGCTGGAACATCATGCCTTTTGGCTTGAAAAATGCTGGTGCAACTTATTAGAGAGCCATGACAACAATCTTCCACGACATGATGCATACTTTCATGGAGGATTATGTAGATGATTTTCTAGCTAAATTATTCACAAGACCAGAACACCTGGGCATCCTATATAAAATCTTTCAACGATTAGAGTATTCAATGCTAGATTGAATCCTAAAAAGTGTGTTTTTCGGAGTCACATCTGGAAAACCCTTTGGGTATATTGTATCGAAAAAAGGCATCGAGGTGGACCCCACAAAGGTTCAAGCTATTATGGAGATGCCACCTCCAAATAATATTAGTCAGCTACGATCTTTTCAGGGCATGCTACAATCTATTAGAAGGCTCAATGCTCAACTGGCAGACAAATGTCTCCCATTCAACCATCTACTTCATAAGAATATACCTTTCATATGGGAAGACAAATGTGTAGAATCATTCCACCATCTCAAACAATATCTGATGAATCCACCAGTTTTGGTACCACCAATAGCAAGCAAGCCACTCATCCTCTATATATTAGCAACATAAGTGTCATTGTGGGCACTGCTAGCACAAGAAGACTCAGCAGGCAAAGAAAGGGCTATCTATTACATCAGCAGGACTTTGAACGGATATGAACTCAATTATACATTAATCGAAAAGGCTTGCTTTGCAGTGGTGTTTGCCTCTCAAAAGTTCTACCACTATATGTTATCCCACACAATCATGCTGGTAGCAAAGATCGATCCTCTCAAGTATCTAATCAAAAAGGCTACTCTCATAGGAAGATTAGCTAAATGGACCATGATCCTAAGTGAGTTAGACATTAAGTACATAGAACAAAGGGCTATCAAAGGACAAGCAATTGTGGATCAACTGACAGAAGCACCACTACCAAACCAACACCCACTATAGGTGGAATTTCCAGATATGGATGTACTCACTATCACACCGAAGAAATGGACCCTATACTTTGATGGATCCTATACACAACATGGATCGGGTGCCGACATCCTGTTCGTCACTCCATAAGGGCACACAATTTCGAGATCTTACAAACTAATGTTTCCATGCACCAACAACATTGCTGAATATGAAGCCCTGGTAACAGAAATCAAAGTAGTTGTAGAATGGAGAATCATAGGAATTAAAAGTCTATGGGGATTCTCATTTAGTTATCAATTAGATCAATGATGACTATCAGACAAAAGATGATAAGCTAATGCCTTACAAGAGAATGGTGGATGATTTGAAAAAGTACTTTGTGCACATCACCTTTGAGCATATTCCAAGATTGGAAAATAGAGCTGCCAATGCAATGGCCACTATCATCTCGCTTCTACAAATTCTAGATAAACATAATTGTTATGAATTCCTGGTGGAGCAATTGTTTTCCCCAGCCTATGACAATTCAACATCCCAAGTCATTTGTGCCTTGACTGGTTCTGATTCCCCTCTATACAGGAAGATCTATGACTATCTCAAAAACAATACCCTCCCACCCAAACTATCTCGCAACCAAAAAAGAAGCTTCACCTGATGAGCCACTCGCTATACCTTAACCGCTGACACACTCTATCGCTGAGGTCTAGATGGTACTCTTCTTTGATACCTTGATTGTACCGAATCTGACTTCGCCTTACATGAGCTTCATAGAGGTAATTGTGGTACACATTCAAGTGGTCCTACTCTCACCAAGAAACTTCTGAGAATGGGATATTACTGGCCGAGAATGGAAAGAGAGTCCTATCAATTTGCTAGGAAATGTCCTAAGTCCAAAATTCATGGTAACCTCATACATGCACCAGCACAGGAGCTGCAACCATTCACCACATCTTGGCCTTTATGTCAATGGGGACTTGATCTAGTAGGAAATATTCATCCTTCTTCTTAAAATGGACATAAGTTCATTATCACCGCCATAGAGTACTTCACCAAGTGGATCGAAGTAGTCCCAATGACCACCATGACTGGAAACCAGATCTCATCATTCATCCTCAACTATCTCTTTTGCAGATATGGCATCCCTAGTTCCATCATCAAAGATAACTTCCTTTCAAGAATCAAGATGTGCAAGAGCTATATGAATGATTCAATATCCAACATCGCTTTTCCATACCATACTACCCAGAAGGGAATGGCCAAGCAGAAGCATCAAACAAAACAATCTTGAAAATCCTTAAGAAAACAATGAATGATGCTGGCAAGGATTGGCATGTACAACTCACTTTGACACTTTGGGCCTACAGAACGAGTATCCGCACACCTACAAGGGGCTACACCATATTCATTGGTGTATGGTTCAGAAGCAATTCTGCCTCTTGAGGTAGAAATCCCATCTCTCCGAGTATCTTTAAAGGGCCTCATACCAGATGAGGAATATTGAGTGAACAGGTTGCAGGAACTAGATCTTTTTGATGAAAAATGACAACGTGCCTATGACTATCTTAAGGCATATCACCAACGAATGTGCAAAAGCTATAATCACAAAGTCATCCCAAGGACTTTCAAAATTGGTGATCGAGTCCTAAAAGAAAATCCCAGAAATCAACAAGACCAAGAGAAGAAGGGGAAGTTTGAGCCCAACTGGTTGGGACCATTTGTCATCATATTAGCCTATGGATTAGGAGCATATCAGTTGTCAACTTCAGAAGGGGACGTGCTCAACAAACCAACCAACAACATCCATCTGAAGAAGTTCTACACTTGAGTCGTCCAATGCACGAATCAAGTAAAAAAAGCAAAAAATAAATTAAAAAAGTATCAAAAATTGTCACTGTGGTGAAAACTTGGCAAACAGGCACCTTGTGACACAAAAAAAAAAAAAAAATCAGAAAAATACAAAAAAATGAAAAACAAATTAAAAAGTGCAATAAAAACAAGTGGTGAAAACTTGGCAACAAGCACCAGTTGTGAGAGAACGGCTCCCCCATCTATCAGTACTTGTATCATATCTTTAATTCATATGATCTAAGCCCATAGTCAGCTCCAAACACTTATACATGCCACATCATCTTGGACATACTTAGCATAGTCACTCTCCCTAATAATCTAAATTATATCCCGCCATGGTTTAGTGATCAGTGTAAATATCCATATCAAGTAATATCTAGAGTGGGGGCAAGTTTGTGACCTCACTGGGGGCATCTCGCCTTTAGGTTTTAAAAATATGTCAAACACGCATAGAGAGAAAACAAGGATCATAACAAACAACTAAGAACACATCAATGTATGAGCACAAACACAAAAGTGAACACATCTAGGCTCTTTGAATTAATCATACTTGCAAGATGTTTTATGTGACAGGGATACATTCCAAATAGCATGCATGTTTACTTGTGGACTTGATCTTTTGCTTATCATATCTCCTAAGCAACTCAGAGATGTCTCACGACTAGAGAAGGAAGGAAGGAATGTGATGTTTTCTTTGTCTATTGTTTGGGAGTGAAGCCTTCTACAATGCAAATTTGTCTTACAACGTGATTAGGTAACATATCACTAAAGAAATTTCCGATTTATTTGGGAAGAGGGTTAACTCTTGTTTGTTTTACACAAGCAACACTCAGGTCATCTTGGTTCAATTATACCTCAATGCTTGTGATATCTTGCAATATCAAAATCCATGTAATTTATACTCAGGTTGTTATGGTTCAATTATACCATGATGCGTGTATCAAATTTCAACACATCAAGGCCCGATGATGACAAGAAAAGAAGCATTGGCACTTTGATCAAAATAGGTGACAACTTATGAGAACGAGAATACATTAATCATATCATGATCATATTACTCTTGCATTAGGTTTCATATGGTTTCATGTTCATCTTGCATTAGTATCATATTATTACCATATTACTCTTGCATTAGGTTGCATATCATTCAATGTTTATCTTACATTAGTATCATATCATTATCATATTACTCTTGCATTAGGTTGCATATCATTTTAGGATCATTAATGTCATAACATGTTAATCTTACATTAGATTGCATATCATTGTCATTTTCGCTTTGCATTGGTTTGCATATAAATCATTAGGTGCATTCTCATTATCATATTAAGTTTTCATTATCATTATCATTTAGACCATGTTAACATCTTGCATATGGTTGCATTCATTGCATTAGTTGCCATTATCATTACATTTCATACATCTCATTTTCAAGATACAACTCACATCATCATTACATCTCATACATCTCATTTTTAAGATACATTCACAAATCAAAATCATATCATTATCACAATGCATCCCATACATGAGCATCATCATATCGAGCATATGTAAAATTCTAGATTGCATTATCCACAACACACAAAAGCACAAAACATGTTATAAACATTTGCACAAATCATAAGCATCTGCAATCATTAAATCCAACCATCATCTGCATATCACCTTTTAAACACATAGTATTAGACATACATTACCATCATCATATAAAGAATATAAATCATCAACAACACACACATCACATCATCTGCATCATCATTTACAACATTCATATAGATCACAAGCATATCGTATAGCTCATCAAAATCAAAGTAACTGCATCCATAACATATCATCATCTATATGTGTGACCACATGTTGATCCAAAGGAAAAATAAGGATATAAGTCAAAAACCTATCATCAGTGAAGTAATAAAATGACCAAAGTCCCTGGATATATATCAATAATAAATGTCCATCACATCACATAACATCAATATCAAGGCAATCAATAAACATCAATAAGATCATCAGAACATCATATGAGAACATCATTGAGTAGCATATCAATAAGATCAAAGTACAACAATGTATCATATCGGGAGCTCATCAAAATACAAAGATATATGTACATCAAGGTACGAATACAAAATCTATAATCATGATCACGATGCGGGATCAACCTAGCTACCTCCAGGACCTCCTGGCTGAGAGCTCGAGCTACCCACACCTGTGCTATTGCTAGGAGAATCCCTCCTAGGTCCCATAACCCCCTTGCTGCCCATTTGTCTCTGAGAACCCCCACGCTGAGAACTGGTAGCACAGGTAGGAGCACGTCAGTCCAAGGGTACAACCTGGAAATATAGAGTCGTGTAGTACTCTACCTGCCTTGTTTTCTCAATAAGAATCCAGATGGTGTCCCCTATAACACCCTATGTGGCCGCCTGCTTCAATGATTGCACTGTCTCATCTGCCCAACCTCATCGCTTTATCTCTTCATCTCTCTCCACCCGAGCAATATCTCACTCTAGTGACACTATCATCGTCTGTCTCTACAATTGTGTAACCTGTGCCTGGACCTGTGTGAGCTGACCCTGTACCCTATGCAACAAGGTCTGTAATGCTGCTATATGTCCCTGTTGCTAATGAGGAGGCACTCTAATTTGTAAACCCTATGGCTGCAAAGGATGTGAATCTTGCATACCAACCTGTCGAGGGGCAGGAGGGGGCATATCAATCCTCCTTCGTTGGGCCAATGGCTGCACATCCTCCTCCTCTGACTCCTCCTTTGTTGTTTCGCTCACCAATCCCATAAAACCTACTCCTCCACCAACCTCCTCAAACTCTATCTCCTCATCAGAAGATTCACCACTCTCCTCCTTAGATCCATCACTGTCTGATCCCTCCTCAACCCCCACAACAATAACATCCTCTGCCTGCACCGGCCCTCCCTGCCCAACATGATCCATCCTCCATCCTCCTCCTTTACCCCTCACCACTCCTCATCTACCCCTCATCACTCCTCCTCCCTCATCTCCTCCTCCTGCCTCGCCACCACCTCCTCCTCGACCATGTCCAATCGCACCACCTACAACAATCCTACCACCCCTCCTCCCTCTACCGCCTCTCTTCCCATCTCAGCGACCTCCCCCTCTGGCCTGATCATCATCATCATCAACCTCCTCCAGTGTAGGAATCGACTCTCCTAGCCCTGTCAGTCGAGGGAACCTGTGTGTCAAAAAGTACTGCGTATACTCTGCAGTCATCCCTGTATCCACTATGTCCTCAAACATGCTCCATAAACAAATGGGCAAAGAATAGAACTCAATCCAGACTATCACAAAATCCAATGTGGGGCCCCAATCTGTCCTCTCCTTGTGTACTCTAGCGTACATAGTCATCGCCTGCGACATCAATTGGACGCACCCTAATTGTCAGTAAACTCGAGGAAGAATAAACCTCTCTATCACATACGAGGTGCGTCCCAAAATAAATCTACTCATAAATAAATGTGGCACCTTAAAAGCATCCTCCAGCCATGGATCACACAATCGATAGGGCCTCCACACCACTGTATCCATATCATCCAGAGCTTGCCTCCAATACTTTAACTTCCCGAGCATTGGTTGGGAAACAACCTGGTTGTACATCATAACAAATGGTGCCCCTGCTGGCCTGAACCTCTGACCAAGGGGAAGGGTCAGGGATATGTACTCCCATGCCCAAATCTGTAGTAAAGTACATCTAAAAGATAGGCTAGCCATGTCATCATAAACCACCTGGTGAAGCTCATGGTATAGATGGGTGAGAAAACAAATACCCCACATGTATCATGTGCCCACTTGCAACATTTGTCAAAGAAATCAGCCCCATCCAACTGATAAACCATGCAACCTCCTATATGGAGTCAAGAAGCTACCAATCAAACCTATCAAAACTGAAGGGAGTGGGGCATAGCTATCTACCATGTCTTGCCATGCCACTGAGTAACCTGCAATATGGGGATTGGCAAACACCTCCCGTAGAGCGTCTGTCCCGCCGGTCTCCTCCACATCATACTCAACTAGCTCACGTATGATCAGAATCCGCAAAATCTGATAGACGTCCTCTGACATCACTGTGATCTCAACCGTTGGCAAATGGAAGGTGTAATGCTTGTTGTGCCCTATTCGTCTGATAGGGATACATGTGTAGCAAATGGATGAGACTACAAGCCTCTATGACTATCAAATCATCAACACTCAATCGATTTCGCATCACAAAAGTCTTCCGGAATTTCTCCTGAAGTATGAGCACTCCTTGATGGAACTATATCAATACATGGATATCATCCTATCTGATACATCTATTCTACACAATCCGACAATCAACAAATCAAGTGATGACAGACACACAATCAACCAAGGTCTGTTCAATCATCTAATCAATTAATCATGCCTCATATCAACATTCAAACAAAACGCTTCATATCAGGACTCATATCAAAAATCAAATACCATTTTAAAATGACCAAGTTCCATATCGACAATCAATCTCAAAAACAAACCAATCAAGTTCCAATCAATCCAGACTCATATCACAAATCAATCAAATCAGTCTCATATCAACAAAATGACTCATATCGAACAAAGATCCATATCAACATAATGATCCATATTGACAAAACAACCCATATCGAAAATTGACCCATAACGACAAGTTGATCCATATCAAAAATTGACCCATAACGACAAGTTGTCCCATATCGAACATAGTCCCATATAAAAAATTGATCCATATCGACCAACACCAAACAATCCATATCAAAAAACTTGACCCATATTGAGTAACGACAAGTTGACCCATAACGACAAATTGACCCATCAACGACAAGTGACAATAGACTCATATCAAATATTGACCCATATCGCAATTAGGACCCATATCGACTTTGAACCATGTATACCGGCACAGAGGCTGACAGGATTTTTGATATGTAATATTTTGTTTATTATTGTAAGCCAACTTGGCAAATTGTAAAATGACTCTTGTATATAAAAGAGATCATTGTAGACATTTGTAGGATATGGATAGGAAGCATAAAGAAAATTATAAGGCAGACCTAATGTGCGAATTGTAGGTCAAGGGTATATGTAAAGAACAAAGCAAGAACTGGTACTAAATCTAGAATTGAAGATGCTATTGTAAAGCAGTACAGATCATTGGATTTGCATAATCCTCATTGTAAGTTAGTGTGACTTCTTATTGAGCATTGTTCTCTAGGTAGTGCAGGCCCCTATTGTAAGTAATATTCTCTTATTGGCTAGTAAGTGAATATTGTGGGTCACAAATCCCACTGAGGTTTTTCCCACACCGGGTTTCCTCGTTAAACATCTTGTGTTATGGTGTTCTTTTCATGTGGATGTTTTTGATTATGTTATTTACATTAATTCTTGCATACCGGTATACTGTTACTTTATGTTCTGCATGTTCTGCACAAAGAAAATCTCATTACCGGTCAGATACTGATTCACCCCCCCTCTCAGTATCTGTGGGAACCCTAAAAATTGGTATCAGAGCCTGGTCCTCTATTTTCAGAAGCCTAACAGCTTGAGGAAGATCTTGACACCAGTAAAGATGGAAAATCTGATGAAGCAACTTGAAGGAGCTCTTACTGACTATGATGCAGAGAAGTTGAAAAATATCAAATTAGAAGATGATTTAAAAGTAGCTTAGGACATTATTCAGGCACTTCAAGAAAATCTTAATGTTACAAGAAATAAGAGAAGAGAACTTTGTGAAAAATTGCAAAATGAGAATGATGAAAAGGAATCACTAAATGATATGATAAGCAAATTGAAACAAGAGATCATGACAACAAAAAATGAAATGCAGGATATGACTATGAGATTTTGCAAAGAGATTGAGGACAGAAAGAAGAATGAAGAAGAATTGACCAGAAGACTAAGTGATGCAGCAAATGAGAATACAAGACTTAGCTATGAAAATGACATGTTGAAGATAGATCTGATGCATACTCAGAATGACTCAAATGAACTAATGAGACAAAAGGAAATCTTGGAAAGAGAATTGGAAACTGCAAATCAGCACAAAGAAAAATTCAAGAAAAGCTCAGAAGAACTTGGTACCTTATTGAAGAATCAAAAACCCAAAGGTGACACTTCTAGAATTGGATTTGAAGTTGGAGAAAGCTCCGGTACTGCAAATACCTAGGATCACAGCAAACCGGTAAGACCTTCTAATACTTACAAATTCAATGGAAAATGCTTTAACTGCAATAAATATGGTCATAGGGAAAATGAATGTAGATCTAGGAATTATCAGAACATCAATCCTCCCACCGGTCAATGCTCCAAATGCAACAAAATTGGTCATAACTCTGAAAATTGTAGAATGAATGTAAGATGTTATGTTTGTGGAAGATTTGGTCATTTATCAAATAAATGCAGAACACAAACTGGCATAGGTTATGGGAAAGCTATTCAGAAAAATAATGTAACTTGTTATGCATGTAACAAGATTGGTCATATTGCTAAATTTTGTAGAAGTAAAGGTACACCGGTAGACAACAAAAGTACTAGTTTGAAGGGTAAAGAAAAGGTTGAAGAGGTTAAGCAAGAATTCTCAAAGCAATGGATTAGAAAAGGTGATCTAAATATTGGGGATACTCCTCCACCGGTAGAACCAACAAATGCTCCACCGGTAGGACAATATGATGCTCCAACGGTAGGACAAAGCAATGCTCCACCGGCAGGATGTTCTTCATCAAATTGAAGAAAATTATCTTGAGGGTTTGGCAACCTAATGACACATGTGCTATTATTCACTTGGTTAGAGAAAAGAAGTTGAAAATCATTCATTACCGGCAAATAAAGTTAAGCCAATACATTACCAGCAAGCAATTAATGTGGTAGGTAGCAAAAAAGACTTTATAAAATAAGGTTTTTGGCTCTATTTCATTTCACCGTGAATTCAAACTTTCAGAGAGCACGAAGATTTCTGAGCTAAGGCATTCCGAGAAAAGAGGCAAAGCACTTTAGCAATCAATCCATCCAAAGGTAGAAAAAGGTATTTATCATCATGGCATCCTCCTCTGCACCTGAATTCATAGCAAACCCTACAGTAGTCGAGGTTATAAAATGACCTAGGCCCGTGTTTCAGCTAGTTCCCGAGGTAGCTAAGAAAGATGACAACACAGGTGCTTTTTCAAAAATTCCAAAAGGTGTTGTTTATGCAAAAGACCCTAGAATGTATATTCATTGCAACATAGAGGAATTAGGTGATGAAGAAATTAAAAACATGTATAAGTCTGTCATATGTGACAATTCTGGAAATGTGAAACCTGAGCATAAAATTGTTGAAACCCTAGGATTCACTGAAATCCTCTGCATTCCTAAATTTCCCAAGGAAGTGGTTAGGATAGTTTTGAGTAGGGTACATGGTTCATTCTTTTGGCTTGACTCAGAGCATAAAATTACAAAGGAAGCTGTGAAAGCAGTAACAGGGTTACCTTCCACCGGTAACAGACTTGACAAAACTAAGAAGGTCTCCAATGACTTAGTAACAAACTTAACTGGTGCAACATCCGACAAGAGATCATTGAGGGTTAATGATGTGACCGATACAAATGTTAGATTTGTTAGAATGATTTTAGGTTACAAAGCAACTCATGCTAATAGGCTTAACTCAGCTTCCAGTTTATGCATAAAGAGTGCTTATGACATGGCTAAGGACAATGTAAAAATTGATATCTGTGAATGGTTAAAGGATGAGTTAATTGACAATTTAGCAAAAATCAAGAAGGATAAGAAAGGAACCTTTAGATTTGGAAATTTACTTGTATGCTTAATGCTACATATAACCAAATAGGCTCCCGGTATAGGCAACAAGGATTTTGGATTTGACATACCGGTAGGAAAACAATTATCTGACTTATTCAACAACATGGGTGAAAACAGAGAAAAGAATATTAATGAGTATTTTCAAGCACTAAAGGTCAGAATGAATAAAAGAATCAGACTATCACAGGAAATTGTCAACAAATACAAGGATGATATATATTTTGTAATAAAAAAGGATGAGATCTGGATGGAAGCAGTCATCCCAAGGACAACTGGGTAACAAAGATGGGGTATGAAACAGATGACCACATAGTGGAAACTTATGCCAAAGCACTTCTGGAAGCCCCCAATGAACCAAAGGAAGAAGTATTTGGTAGTGCTGAGACCATTGAAAGTCAAATTCAATCTAAGAAGAGAGTGAAAAAGGTTGATGCATTTGTGAGGAAAGGATCCAGACAAGTAAAAATCATAAAGGAAGACATATTAAAGAAAACCGACATAACTGAAGATGAGTTGGCAGCCCAACAACCTGAAACTCATCTATCACCGGTAGATACTTCCTCAGAAGGAGATATGCCAACAACCTTCAAAAGAGTTGTCAGGAAAAGAGACCCCTCACCGGTAACCACTCCTTCACCTAGAAGGACAAGATAGAAGCAACAAGCCGTGAGATCTCCGGTCAAGAAAGTCACACCTAAGAAGAAGCTGACCCCCAAAAGGAAGAAGAAGACAAACACTGACTTGGCCCCCCTTGACATATTACTGAATGAGATCATAGAGGAAGGTAAATTGAAAAACATAGGGAAAATCTATGACACCCTATAAGATGATGAGAAAGGACAAGTTGAGAAGAGTGTTATATTACACATGGACATGTATAAAAAGTTTTTGATGCAAGTCCTAAATGAAATTCCTGATGATCTATATAAAAGACTTGAGGCCAGAAGGCAAGGAATAATTGAGTTGGATAAGAAAATTAAAATAGAAAAATTACTTGCAGTATACCCGGTTAACTCACCTAAGGAAATTGATGATCTGATAGCTCAGGCCAACCGGACAGTTTTTTCCACTGCACACCGGCAAATTTCACTAATGGCAGGTAGAGTTATAGAAGTTTCAAAGGAAACAGAAAATGGTTGGGATACATTCTTGGTTGAAAAAGAAAAACAAGAAGAATATAGGAATCCCAAGCCCATTCTGGTATATCAGAAGGACAAAGGGAAAGGTAAAGTTGGTGGACCACCAAGTATCAAGATTAGAGACAACTTACCCCCACCTCCTTTAAATACTCCACCGGTAAAAACAACAACTACAGAAGATCAACCGACAGCTGAGAGTATGGATACAGAGGATAATAATCCTAATCCTGAAGTCCTATATACTGTGAATGTTGATACTCAGAAGATCAACATAGTGGTAGATAAGGATACACCAGATAAATCAGGTATAGCCAAAGAGCCTCCGGCAATAGGAAACACAGAGTAACCGGCAACAGATACAGAGAAAAAGATGGAATCTGGAACACAAACAGAGAAACCAATAGAGCTAAAGGCTCCAGAACAGATGCCACCGGTAAGAAATGATGCAGGAAAACCAGTGCTTAAAGAAATGGAGACACAAACAAACCTACCAGAGGTCAATACTAGCATGGTCACTTCCACCGGCACTCAGTTTGTTGGGTCACCATCAAATGTGACTGAGGTATTACTTGAATCTATTAAGAAAATAACTGGTTATAGCTCACAAGCTTATAAAGCAATAGATGATTCAATTCCATTTTTGAAATCAATAGCTCCTAATTGTAATATAGACAATAAAGATTCTTTAGGCTAGTTGGATACACTTTGTAAATATATTTCTGGAAATTTTGAGCAAAGAAAGGTAGAAACTATAAAGGAAATTGTAGAAAAAGAGAAACAAAAATTCTTTAAGGAAGGAATAAAGAAGTGTAACAGGGAATTTGACACACTTGTACCAGAACTGTGCAATTTACTGAAAGAGTACAAAACTCTGTACAAAGACACCTGTAAGATAAACTTTTTCACCATAGATGTAGACAAAAAGATGAGCAAGGTATAGGAAGAGGTCAATAAACTTGCAAATAATTTTGTTAACTCACTCGATACATTATCAGTTTTTGAGGAAAAGATAACAAATTTTGAGGAAGAATTGCTCAAATTAGAAAGAGAGAAAGAGAAAATAATAAACAAGGCAAAATTCTTGAGATCTAAACTAAGTCCAAGATTGGACTATTTAGCATCTTTGCGGAAGGAAATCTTAGAGGCACTAACACAGGGAACCAAAACACCGGCAGAGCACTTGTAGCACCTCATCGGTACAGTATACAGAACTAAGACAACAATAAAAGACAACAAGAAGTTTATGGATGGTATAAACTTAATTTTGGGAGATATTCTTCAGATAATAACTACCCAACTACAAGGTTGAGGTTATAGATTGGTACAACTACAAAATCTACTAACCTTTGTCATTGATACCAAAGGGGGAGTAGTAGGATGAGAAAATTCAAAACACAGGGATCACATGCTCAGGGGGAGTTCTCACATTTTTGGTAACATTTTTTGTCTACACATTTTTTTTGGATATCTTTTGAAATTTCTCATGAGTGTTGCCATCAATGCCAAAGGGGGATATTGTTGGCATATGGACACTCCAATGAGACATTGTGTGTGATTGAAGGTTTTGTCATTGATGGCAACCTTGCAATCCTATGGCATCGGCAAGACATTATATCGACAAAGCATTACACAAGCAACCTTGCAATCCTATGGCACCGACAAGACATTATACCAGTAAAACATTATTCAAGCAAGACAGTGCACCGACATCAGCAAGATCAATTTATACCGACACTGGCATAGAAGATGTACACCGACATAGAAGAGAACATGTATATCGGCACAAAGGCCGACAAGATTTTTGATATGTAATATTTTGTTTATTATTGTAAGCCAACTTGGCAAATTGTAAAATGACTCTTGTATATAAAAGAGATCATTGTAGACATTTGTAGGATATGGATAAGAAGCATAAACAAAATTATAAGGCAGACCTAATGTGCGAATTGTAGGTCAAGGGTATATGTAAAGAACAGAGCAAGAACCGGTACTGAATCTGGCATTGAAGATGCTATTGTAAAGCAGTACAGATCATTGGATTTGCATAATCCTCATTGTAAGTCAGTGTGACTTCTTATTGAGCACTGTGCTCTAGGTAGTTGGCCTTCCTGCATGTGCAGGCCCCTATTGTAAGTAATATTCTCTTATTGGCCAGTAAGTGAATATTGTGGGTCACAAATCCCACCGAGGTTTTTCCCACACCGGGTTTCCTCATTAAACATCTTGTGTTATGGTGTTCTTTTCATGTGGATGTTTTTGATTCTATTATTTACATTAATTCTTGCATACCGGTACACTGTTACTTTATGTTCTGCATGTTCTGCACAAAGAAAATCTCATTACCGGTCAGATACTGATTCACCCCCCCCTCTCAGTATCTGTGGGAACCCTAACATAGCCCATGCTGACGTAGGCGACTGTGATGCCTCGGTGGACGTGTGGGGCATGTACGTGTTATCCCCACATAGTCTTCACCTTATTTTTTCCATATCATTTTAATAAATCTATCAGACGATAAATTTTAAAAATTGAAAAAAATAAAAAAAATAAAAAATTTAAAAAAGTCCAAAAAATCAATCAAATTTTTTTAATATATATTTTTTTAGAAAATCGCATAAATTCCAAAAAAAAAAACATCGTCGTACTTCGTGCTACTCCCTCGAACAATGCAATTTTTCTCAATTTATTGCCCGAGGGGGCATATCATCATTATCATATCAATATTATCATCAGTCTCATATCAATATTATGATCAGTCTCATATCGACACCAGTTTCATATCGACATCTCATATCGAAATCAATTTTTCATATCCAGGGAATCATATTGACAATTTTGGCAACAACATCATATCAAAAAATTTTGACAACAAATTGAGCATTTTTCTTTGAATCAACATGTGGTTACACATTAACTCAAAGAGTGGCAAAATGTAGACACCTAAAAGTTGCACAACAAATTAAGTGAATTTTATTCATTTAATTATCCCTATTTCTTCCAATTAATTAAATTGAGATTTAATTAATATCCCATTTTCTTCTTTAATCAAATTAAAGATTTGATTAATATTTCCCTTTTTCTATCTAAGCCATTTAATTAAATTCATTTTTAATTAAAACCCCCTTTCTAAGCCATTTAATTAAATTTATATTTAATTAAAATTCCCCTTCTAGCCATTTTTAATTAAATTTACATTTAATTAAAACCACCCACTTGCAAAATTAAAAATCACATTTAAATAAATCAATATTTTAAAATCTATCAAATGCAAGTTGCAACCAACAATTGAAATAAATTAATTTTATTTTAATTAAATTCTATTTTTCCCCACCCACTTGCAAAATCCTACATCCCCCACTTGCCTCCTAAACCTCTTCTAGAGCCTTCTAGATTCTTTTAAATCCTTTTAATTAGCCTAATCAACTCCTAATCATGTCCTTTCCCTATATTGAGGAGGTCACTTCTCAAATTAATATTTAGAAAAGTGTTAAATGATTAATTGATAAGAAATAGAAATAGAATAATTAGTAAGATGATGCAAAAATATGAATTTAAAAGAATAAGATTAATTAAATAATTATTTAATCAATTCGATGAATAATTAGTACATGATAAATGAGACATTTTTAGGTGTCTACACCTTCCATTTGTGAATATCCCTTACATACCAGTCTTGCTTTGTTTCTGACAACTTCTCCATCTTCATTCAGCTTATTCCATAACACCCATTTAGTACCAATTACATTCTTGTCCTTAGGTCTCGAAACAAGTTCCCATGTTTTGTTCTTCTCAATCTGATCTAGCTCTTCTTCCATTTCTTTTACCCAAATCTCATCTTTACAAGCTTCAACAACATATTTAGGCTCAATTTTAGAAATCAAACATGTTTCTGTGTGGGAGAAAAAGTGACACTAAGCAAACATGCCCTAATCTCACTTTCAACCACACACTTGTGGAATACGAAAGAGCCTAGAGGTATCACACAATTGGCTACTTCTTTTTGTGGAAGAGAGAGCCACGGGCTACCTATTAGGATTTCTATTCCTTTGTTGCAATTGAAAGATAAAATGATGCAAGTTCAATCCCTAACCCCAAAGTGCAAGTATGAACTAATAACAAGATTGCAGAATTGAACTTAAACAATGGAAAGCTGTAAACACAAGGACAAGACAAGAATGTAAATGTGTACCTGGTGTTAAAATATGAATGAAAATGTTTGGGACGGGGGCGCGGGTGCCACTGTCCTGATTCTGCCCCTAAAACTGCTCCGGAAACTGCTATTTTGCACATTGGAAAAGCTGTCAAAAATGCTGGAAATGCTGTCTGTCAGGAGGACTAGGGCGCCCAGCGCCCCTGTACTGGCAGGACTAGGGCGCCCCACGCCCCTGTCCTGGTCTTTTGCTATGAGATTTGGTGTGAAGTTCAGTCTCCGTTTGCTTCTTTCAGATCTGCAACTTACGACGTCGTCTGAATTTTGAAACCTGCACTTATATCTGAAAAGGTGTTTTGGGCGGCTATATAGGGTTTTTCCCTAGTCAAACCCCCGCTTCGGTGATTTCCACCTCCACGAATAGCCAAGTTGTATTGTAAAATGTATTGTGTGTGCAGACCTAGTGTGTGTGCAAGGTCCTTAAATGCAAGAAAGCAAACTAGAGCAACCTAGAAAGTAAACCCTAATTGCTTGTAAATGATAATGTAAATGCTCTAAATCAAGATGCAAAGTGATCTAAAGCATGAATGAAGGATATATTGAAGCTTATGCAAAGACATGAAAACAACATGAAATCATACCCAACCCTCAAGGGAGGAGTACAAGCCAATCTTCAGTCGGTAATCTCCTATTGTTCTTCAATGTCTCCCAAGCCCTAAATGAATGAAATTGATGAATGCTTGATGGATGGATGTTGAATGTTATTGAAGTCTTCGAAGATCTGCTCTTTCGCTGCATATGAGGTTCCTCCCAACGAAAATCAGATCCTTTCAAATGAAGAAAGAGAGCTCTTATATATGAAACCCTAGGTCTTAATTCCAACTTTTGGCCAACCTAGATATTGAATCTCCCGCCAATTTATTGGGTTTAAGCTTTATTTTATGATTGGGTCGCGCTCCTAAAATTTCGGAAAAAATGTCCGGGACCATGTTGCACTCCGGGCGCCATGGTCCCGACAACTTTTCACCAAATTTTCAGGACTGTCGGATATGATGATTTTAGAGAGAATCCCGAAGTTACAGCTGATTTCGAGATGTTTTGACCCCCGAAATCAAGCCCCCAAGTTCAAAATAGGACCTAATTAGGGTTTTTGATTAAATGATGTATTGGAGGAATAAAATGAAAGGGGCACACTTTAATGAAAGGGCCCAACTTTATGATGTGGAAGATGATAAAATAGAACCTTAGACCTAATTAATTTAATTAATTAAGTGCTAAAGGGGAAATGCAATGCAAAATGCAAGATGCGCCAAGGCGGGTGCTAAACTAGGTGTGAAATTGTACCACCCTAGCAAGTGCGTACAATTTACGACGCTACAGTTTCTTTAGCAACAATTCTTCTCTTAGTCATCACACCTTTATTATTATCACCAATAATGTAATTCTCTGAATGATTTAGTCTTACATACCTCGAGGTTTTCTGATTATTCTTATTCTCAGGCTCTTGAACTTCTTCATCGGCAGCAGCATCAACATTCACTATCTCTACCTCTACCGGATCACTCTACTTCATGCTCTCAGTCTACACTTGCTTTGCAACAACATCCTGATCATCAGACTCATATCCACATGCTCTAATTTGCTTCCCATGATTCTCATCTACCTTCACATTTGCACTTTCTACTATCTTTCTCAGTCTCTTATTGTAACACTGACAGGCTTTTCTCTTAGTAGAATATCCCAAAAAGGTTCCTTCATCACATCTTGCATCAAATTTTCCTATATCCTCATCTCTTTTGATATAACATTTTCTTCCAAAGATTCTAAAATATCTAATTGTAGGAACATGACCAAACCATAGCTCATAAGGGGTCTTACCAGAATCACCTTTTATATGCACCCGGTTGAATGTGTATACAGTAGTGCTAACAACTTCTCTCCAGTAGATATGCAGAACATTCCCTTCAATCATCATAGTTCTAGCAACATCCAAAATTGTTTTGTTCTTCCTTTCAACAACTCCATTTTGCTTAGGGGTTCTAGGAGCAGATGACTGTCTCCAGATTCCATGCTCTTCACAAAAGGAATTACACTCACCAGAGGTAAATTCTCCACCTCTGTCAAACCTCAGACACTTCAGCTTCAATCCTATCTCTATCTCCACTCTAGCTTTGAATATTTTTTACTTCTCCAGTGCTTCAGATTTCTCCCTTAGAAAAGTGACCCACATCATCCTAGAATAGTCATCAATCAACAACATAAAGCATATGTCTCCCTATAGGCTTCTCACTCTAGACGGTCCATATAAATTAGTATGCACAAGATCTAACAATCCATTAGATGTATATAGTTTTCTCTTGAATGAAATTCTTGTTTGCTTTCCCAATTGACATTCTTTACATACCGGATTAGTAGGCTTCACTATCTTAGGTAGATCTCTAACAACTTGAGTAGAACTAATCTTAATCATGCAGACAAAGTTAACAAGACACATTCTCTTATTCCACAACCAACTCTCATCAATTTGTGCAATTAAACAATTTTTCTCACCAGCATTCAGATGAAAGATATTACCTTTAGTTTTAGTACCTGATGCAATCACTATACTTGAGCTATTCAAGATCCTACATTTCCCGTTCTTGAATTGCAAATCATATCCCTTATCAAACATCTATCCAACACTCAAAAGATTATGCTTCAAACCTTCAACATACAAAACATCATCAGTATTATGCTTACCATCAAGAGAAATAGAACCTCTACCATGGATTACACAAGCTTTATTGTCCCGAAATCTCACCAAACCACCATCATACTTCTCCATATTCACAAATTTACCTCTATCTCTTGTCATATAATGTGAAAAATCACTGTCAATCACCCATTCATCTTTCTCATCAATCTTAGCAGCTAAAGCTTTCTCTTCAACAGTACAACTTGTAGAATCAGTAGATATCAGATGGATCATCTTCCTTGATAGAAATGAACACAAATTCATCTTCAGAATTCCCTTTCTTAGACTCCTCATTTGTTACACCTTCATCAATAGCATAATAACACTTCTACTGATATCTATACTTTCGATTAGGCTGGTAAGGTTTATCAAACTTTGACATTTTTTTGCTCTTTCAGGACATCTGGAAGCAAAATGACCAATCTTATTGCAAGAAAAACATTTCAAAGGTAACTTCGCTTCATACTTATTGTCTCCCTTAGGCAATCTTTTTGGCAATAAGTGCTTCAATTTATTCTGTCTCTTTCTCTTGTTCTTCCATCTCTCTCATTTATCTTTCATATCTGGACACCCTAGTTGAAATTTCTCCTGGATCATACTTCTGCTTCTCGGATATATTAGCTTTAAATGCAGTCTCAGTCTTGCCATGTGACTCACCAAGTTCACTCAATTCAAAAGTAGCAAGCTTACCAACCAGCATATCTCTTGTCACAGTTTTTACAGTCTAGATCTCATTAATAGCAACAACTTTATGTTTATAAGCAGGAGGCAAAGATCTCAATACCTTAGCCACAATCCCATCTTCTTCAAGGACTCCACCAACACATTTGATGGTCATAACAAGATCATTTACTTTAGCCATAAAGGATGTAATAGTCTCATCTTCTCCCATTCTCAGCAACTCATACTTCCCTTTCAATCTCTACAATTTAGCGACTTTTACATGTTTATCTCCTTCATACAGGGTTTCAAGCTTCTCCCAAATCTCATGTGCAGTCTGCAATCCCATCACATTAGTCATCTCTGCATCAGTCAGGGCACTTAGCAAGGCTTCCTTAGCTTTAATATTATGTTCAACAACTTTGATCTCATCAATAGTAACAGGACCATTCAGAGGAACAATGTATGCATTCTTTGTGATCTTCCAATAGTCTTTTCCAAGACAATTCAAGTGAACTTCCATCTAGTGATTCCATATAGAGTAATTAGTTCCATCAAACCTTGGACTCTACTTCTTGAAAACAATAGCTACCATCTTGGATCTCCTCAAGAGATCAAGCTCCTTCCAAAGGATCTAGCTCTGATACCAATTGTTAGCAAGAGGGCAACAATAATGCAGGAAAACTGAGAGGGGGGGGGGGTTGAATCAGTTTTCACCAAACTCAACACAAATTAATCCTAATTACAAATATGATCATGAACAACAATAGCAAAGATAATCACCATATCAACAACACACATAACATAAGGATTTTTGACGTGGAAAACCCAGTTAAGGGAAAAACCACGGTGGGAACCTACCCAGAATAAGATGATACTCTACAGTATTATGTGTAAATATTACAATGGGGAATGCACATGCATTTAGGCACACTACCTAGAGATCACTGCTTAAAATAACAAAGGGATACAACCCTGGGAAGGCTCATTGCCTTAAAAAGATTGGACAACAATCCAAATTACATAAACTGAAAGAATAGCATCTCCAAATGCCTGATTATAGTTCCGGTTAAGCACACTGTCTGCAGAACAATTCCACACTATCGAATGATAAATTTGCTTGTTTGGACATAAAATAACCTCCCAAATCATAGACACAATCACAGACACACAACTAACATGATTAGATCACCTATTTATACAATTTATCTGAAGAAGTTGAGAAATACATCTTCAGAGATCCCAAGAACACCTGCAAGCAAAATACCTGTCACAAGGGAAGAATGGAGGCAAAAAAACAATAATGGCTCTGAAGAAAAAGATTATCATTCAGAGAGGGAATCAATGAAAAAGTACAATACAATCCTTATAAAAATATATTAGCAACCCTAAAGGTGTGCAACCCTAAAGAAACTTTAAAGGGATAAAGTGTATTTAATAATAATTATTAAATACCTACAATATTATTAAATGCCTAAGTTTAGCTTAAGCGTAGAGTATAATAGACTAATAATTAAATAAATAATTATTAGCTAATACAAGATAACTCTAACACCCCCCTTAAGATGAACTTAGGGAGTAGCTAAAAAACAAAATGCATGAAGCAAAAAATGCAACTACATGATGAAGACAAATTTGGGTCCTGAAAACAAGGCTCGATGAGGTACCCAAGTACAAAAGATCTCTGTAAAGCGGAGAAATAAGGAGAAAAACCTGTGGGAATAAAACCCCTCTCCAAGAAGAGATGAAAGTTCAAGTGAAGGACTAAGAAGCCTCCAAACAAGAATGTTCCAAAAGACGAGCAAGAAGAATCACTGAAGCATGAAGAAGCTGCAACCACTATTGTCGAATGACTGCTATGATGCTAAAATAAGAACCTCCTCTAAAAAAAAGATGATCAAGATCAAGAAGACATGAATCTTCATGAGTGCCCTCAAATAACACTACTCGAATCAGATGGAAAACAAATAAACTCAAAGATACAGATGGTAAAAACACCAAAGTTTGAAGAGCTGATCAATCGAAGATGGAAGGTTGCCTCCAAAAATAGGAATGAAAGAGTGTACTCCAATGAACCAAGGAAGCATTAGAACCAACAACCAACAGGATAACCCCCCCATAATGCTGACAAGGGAGAGGTGATAGGTACACTGAAATGAAATGCTAAGAAAAACTGCATGACGAAGGACCAGGAACGACGAGAGTGCAGCTGAAAGTACAAACACATATAAAGGCTAGTGTCGTGGAAGGAACACTCACTTGATAGACATCATGAGGCTAATTTTGTGGAAAGAACAATCACTTGAAAAAGGTAGATGGCAAACAAGTAAAACATCAAATGCCCCCCATGGCACTTTATAATGTAGTGCAAGTACAATAAGGCACAAGATGTGCAAGATCCCAAGTATGCAAGGCATAGTAGCACTTTATCTCAGTGCGTTTGCAAAAAAGAAAATGCTTACAAAATAATGTATACAATGCTAAAAAAAGACAAAAGACTGGAAATACGTGAAGAACAACCAACAACAAGTCATTCCACCCAAACGAGAAGTTTCTAGAAGCTGAAATGTCCAAGTAATTCACTAAAGTGTGAAAACACAAAAAAATGAATAAAATGTACCTAGAGTAAAATCTGGAAAAAGTGCATGGATGGATTTGAAGAGATCTGAAACACTATCCCAACACCATTGGAATCGTGAAAAATGGAGAAACTGGTGAAAAGTTATGAGCTCAGGACTGAAAAGAGCACCTCTGACTTCAAATGGCTGTAGAATGTACCAACAACAAAACTAGGCGATAAACCCACAAATCTGGAAAGTAGACAAAACCAGCTTTCCAACGATAGCTTGTTTTCCCAAAAATGATATTGTATGCTCAAGTTATGACCCCTCTTATAGGGCACAAAGAGGGTAATAGGGGGCCATGCAGGCTATTTGTACTGCTGATGTCAACAAAATATTCCTAGAATATTCCTTGCCTGCTAGAAAAAAATAGGTCGCTTGAAAAAAGCGTCGAAAAAAAATCCGGTGCTTGGAAAAATCCCCCTTGCCGGAAAAAGTCGTCTGATAAATTTTTGGGCTTTTGGAAAAAAAAAAACTCACTGAAAACAAAAATCTAGGCCGTGCATGTCGCTGGAAAAAAGGTCATAGGTGGTCGGACGATAGGTGGTGGCCGGTGGCAGCGCAAGGCCAGCGGCGACGAAGGCCAGTGGTGGCAGCAACGGTGGTCACAGGGCGGGAACTGGGTAGAGCACGGTGGCCAGCGGTGGAAGCAGCAGGGTGGAGCCAATGAAGCATAAAGCTAAGGGCACAGGGCAGGGGCACGGTGGGGTCGGGTCCACGACCTGCTGCAGGCTATACGGACCTGCAGAGGCCGCCAACCCCCCTATGTGCTTCTCTTTTTATGTTTTAGAAAACTTTTTTCACAATGGTGAGTTGCATGGTGATTGTGTCGGCCTAGGCAAGCCATTAAATGACCCAAAAATTTATTTATTTGATTTTTAAAAAAAATTTCTCTAAAAAAATGTGCCCAATAAGGGCAAAAATCAAACTTTTTTTCCTAGAGCCAAAGTTGTCCAAATTGGACAAATTTTATATGAAAATTGGGGTTTTTGGGTGTTTTGAGCTCAACGATGAGGTCCAATTGAGCCCAAAATGCCCAAAATCAAAGAAGCACCCCAGATGCAAATAAAAAAACATTGAAAAAGCTTGAAACCCTCCTCCAAAAAACCTTCTAAAAAATCAGGAACACGTAGCAACAAATGTAGGCTTTGATACCATGAAGGAGTTGAGAAATACAACTTCAGAGATCACAAGAACACCTGCAAGCAAAATACCCGTCACAAGAGAAGAATGGAGGAAAATAAACAATAATGACTCTGAAGAAAAAGATTATCATTCAGAGAGGGAATCAATGAAAAAGTACAATACAATCCATATATAAGGATATTAGCAATCCTAAAGGTGGGCAACCCTAAAAAAACCCTAAAGGGATAAAGTGTATTTAATAATTAGAATAAATACCTACAATATTATTAAATGCCTAAGTTTAGCTTAAGCATAAGTATAATAGACTAATAATTAAATAATTATTATGTAATACAAGATAACTCTAACATCATCAAAATTAACCCTTAAGGTTGACTCAACACATAAGACCTAATTACAAAAGCACACCACATGATAAATAAATCTATAACCAAACCAATACAATGTCGTTGCCGACATAGCAAGGACCCAAATCAAATCCTCGAACATGCAAAACCATCAAATAATTCGCCAAGATCATCCGCAACACGCCACACCGAATATGTCGCATAACACGAAGAATACCACTAGACCAATAAGATCTTCATTAACGTGCACCGCAGTCAATGTGGACCACCAAAACACATATCACACGATCAGAGAACATCAACAAGCATAGTAAATTCCACCATAATCACCGCAACAACTTAGATCATAAGATTCATCATTGACACAATCATCGGAGCTCAAGAACATCATCTAACAAACTGAAAAATACATTTGCGAAGTTCCAAATCATGAACCATCTGATTAGAGGACACACATGAACATCCCAAACATTCTCCAAAATCTACAACTCAAGATATAATCATTTTGGAGAAATATGAATCAAATACCACCATTTTGCAACATAGAACACTGAAAAAATAGTCACTATACCGGATTGCATAACTCGACCAAATCACCTCATAGCATCATAAAAATCACTCTGAATCAACTAGAGATAAGCATCTCCAAACCCAATAAACCGTATCAACACATTTGCATTAGATTACCAAAACCAACTCTCTGGAACAACCAATTCTCTGCAACACAGGAATATGTTGACATCAATAACAAATACATATCCCAACAACTCTAATATCCAACACTCCTCAATCAGGGACCTTAAATTATCCCCAAGTAGGAGGAAATATCCCTAGAGGATCATTTGGTAGGTGCATATGGCATAAAAATTGGACTTAAGGAACTGAACGAACCCAGATAGGAGATGAGGGGGAGACGCGCTAAAGCAGAGGCACAAACATGAGGTGTAAATTGGTCCGGTGACAATTTACGACACTATAGTTTGATGGATTTTTTCTTAACATAATGAGCTTCTCATGAATCAAGAAAGAAATTTATAAAATTATACAATGATGATAGGCAATGGCCTAATGAGAAAAAATTAGCATTCACCAACACGTGGAATTTTAGTGTGGCATATGAATATATTATATATATTTTTAATTTGTGAAAAAAAAATATCGTAGTTCATTAGCCTAACCATATTATTGTTGTCTCTATCATTAGTTAGGAATAAATGATCAACAAGTTATTCGAATTCTTCAAGCAAGAAAAAGAGAGTCATATCTTATTTGTTCAACTCTCGAATGCCAAGAAAGATGACAACAAACCTATAAGAGAATTCATTAGTATTATTTTTGACTCTAGATTCTTCTAAGAATATTGCAAGTTGTTTCATAAGTGATTAGCTTTGAATATTATATCTCTAAAAATATGACATGCTACAAAATCAAAGCACGCTAAAGAACGTGCAATCGAGTCGAAGAATCATATGATTATATTAAGTAGGATTTAAAGCAATTCAATCATACCATTAGTGCAAACATTAGTTATTAATTTAATGTAAATATTAGGAAATAATGTGGCGGATATAAAATATTAACTTCACTTGAAAATGCCACCACTTCAATAATTTTGATCTCCTTCAAGAAAAAGTTAGTTCATTCACCGATCATAACAACAACGAGTCTAATTTGCATTGGTATCGACATGGTGTGATAGTTAATTTGTGGTGTTGTAGTTCTTACTATCAAGGTTCCTTATTACCCTAAAAATGGTCACTTAAACCATGGGCCCCTAATCTTGACAACATCACCAAGGTCCTAACCAAAGGCAATTAAATCAACTTTGAGCACACAACTAATTAATTCTTCAATCATTAAATGTCACATGGCAAGTGAATTATTCTATATTAATTAAATATTTATTTAATTAATTCATTCATTCCAAGAAAATCATTTTGGTCGATTGTGATGGTTTTATTATTCATGCTTATATGTGTCTAACCATACATGTAATGACTTAATTGAAGTGTTGTGTCTTACAACTTGCAAATACTTATTCTTTCTCCGATGGGAGATTGTAGATGACAGTTGATATCATTTGTATCTCAAGAGGGGTCATTGAATATTTTTGTTGGGCTTGAATGTCATATATTTCTTTCTCGATATCTTGAATTTGTTGGGCCAAGGTAGCCATGGGCTTCTTACTTTTGTCAGAATTTTTAGAAGAGCTTATGGTTTGAATAGGCATTTAGTTACAACATGATCTTTGAAGTGCACGTTAATATTTAGTTGACCAAATTCAAGATCTCAAGAAAGAAATATATGACATTCAAGCCCAACAAAAATATTCAATGACCCCTCTTGAGATACAAATGATATCAACTGTCATCTACAATCTCCCATTGGAGCTAGAATAAGTATCTGTAAGCTGTAAGACACGAAACTTCAATTAAGTCATTACATGTATGGTTAGACATATATAAGCATGAATAATAAAACCATCACAAATTGACCAATTTCCTTCTAAAAGATGCGAGTATAGACTTGCTCTCAGATTTGTATAAGCAATACCAGTGACTAGACTACACCAAGATGAAGGATTTAATCTATATGAGCATGATATTAAGCTAAATGGGTGCAAGATTATGCTAGATGGATGAATAGTAATCTATATGAATTCAAGTAATCATAATTGAACTAAATAAAAGCAAAAAGAAAAGCTAAGATGCAATAATCTCAAAAAGCAAGCACAATATCTTCAATGACTCCAGAGAAAAAACTGTATAATAAAAATAAATCTCCAGGGTGTTTTGAATGAGAGATGAAGGTTGAATTTATAGAGAATCAAAAGAGAGACCAAGAAAAAGCACAATTTAGGATAATTGAAATAATTGAGAGATCAGATTCAGTTAACCTTGAGATAGATTCCAATTAGAGTTTGAATTAAAATGCATTCAGATTATAAGTTCAAGTTTGCATTAGAGATATAATTCAATTAATTCCATGCACTTGAGATGAAAATAGGCAATTCCATGCATATTTCTTTAATTTATTCAAGAAAAAAGTCTTTTCAATGCAACTGAACTTCTTTTCTCAAAAGCTTTGAGTTCTAATTTTAGAGAATGATTAAATACATTTAATTGCTTTTCTGATTTCAAGTTCTCAATTTAGAAGAAGAAATAATATCTCAAGTTTGATTTCTCTCTCAATTCAATTCTTTTATTCTATTTTCAATTTAACTCTTGCTTTGCATATTGATTCCTCTTTTATGATAAATTAATTTCTTTTTTTTATGATTACTGGCAAATTTATTAATTAATTAAATATGCTAGGATATTTAACAAATTAAAAAAGATAATTGATCAAAATGATTTAGTTGGAATTATTTAATTAATTAAATAAATATTTAATTAATATAGAATAATTCACTTGCCATGTGACATTTAATGATTGAAGAATTAATTAATTGTGTGCTCAAAGTTGATTTAATTGCCTTTGGTTAGGACCTTGGTGATGTTGTCGAGATTAGGGGCCCATGGTTTAAGTGACCATTTTTAGGGTATTACATTTGCCCCTCTTTGAATTAATGTGCGAGCAGCGCATTGGTTCAAAGAATAGTTGATGTCTAGGAGATACCAGTTCTAAACTTGATTGATCACGAACCAGATGAAGAGCGAGGTGTTTAGCTTATTTTGAAGCGATGAAGCTGAACAAAGTTGATTAAAATGAAACCGGTCCCAAACTTGATTGAACTAGGACCGATGAAGAGAAAAGATACCGAACTTGAACTTGATTGATCAAGAAGCAGATCTTATTGATCTAGAACTTGATTGAACTAGACACAGTGAGCGAAGATAAAATCGATCTTGAACTTGATGGATCAAGACACGATGAGTGAAGATAAACTGTCCAGCTTGATTTGATGCGATGAAATTGAACACCAGCTTAGATTGAGTGTGTGATTAAAGATACTCTTTAAACTTTTGATTGAGTTTAAACGAATAATCAACTTGATGAAAAGTGATGAAACTGATTAACGTTAAGAGATTGATTCAGATGAAGACAAATATCAGCTTGATTTGAAGCGATGAAATCGATTGCCCCTAGTGATTGATTTGATTCAAATGAACGAGAAATCTCAACTTGATATGAAGCGATGAAGCTGAGATGTCCCTTAGTGATAAGAATTTGTTTGATTTTCTATAGTTGAAAAGATTTTTGCTTGACTTTTGATGAAGATTTAAAAATTTTCTCGACTTCGAAGGTGTGAGGTCATGAGTATGCCCCCTCGGGAGCGAAATTGAAAGATAACAAGGGTACATGATGATTATAGGGAATTTTTGGTGATGATAATCATTTGAGCACAAAGATTGAGTCAGAGGAATATTTGAAGATTTAGCGATGATTGATGTGAATTAAAGAAAATAATGAGAATGTGATGAAAGCGCTAAGTGGTCGTAGTTGTGCGAAATTGACTAGAAGAATGATCTCGGATTTTGTTTTTGATCCAAAAAATGGAATCAGGACGGGCAAATTAGCTAAAGGTGCAATTTTCATGTCCATCGGAGCAAGTTGAAAAATTAGGGTTTTGGCTATATAAGGGGTCCAAGTGTCATTTTCAATTCATTTTAACCTCTCCAAGTTTGAAATTTGAAAAGCCTTATGTGAAGAAAAATGGTCATTCCGATCCATGAGCACCGATTAGAGCGCCATAGACGTCATAATCGATCGCGTAAGTACGAGCCAGCGGTAAGAGACTAATCTTATGCCTTTTTATCTCATCAATTTTGATTTTTTTGTTGATTTTTTTGCTTTTTATGGCATTAAAAATTGGTCAGTGTCGTTTTGTCGTGCAAGACCATACTGTGTCTTGTACAACAAATTGTCTTTCTGTGTTTTGTCATTTTTGCCCATTAGATTTGTTGTCAAGGACCTCCTCACGTATCGCATGAATGTTTGCTTGAAAGACCATTTTGTTGTGCGAATGCATGTAGTTTATCGTATGGGAGTCTTTTGTCATGCTAGGTGCATTCCTGACTCGTACGAGTTTCTGCTTAGACTATGGAATGTCATATGGAAAATAGTTAGCATTTTTAGGTGTCCAAACATGAAAATTTGATTTTGCAATTTATGTATTTGGATTTGCGTGATGTTTAATTTGTTGTGTAGCATAATTTGGATAATTTTCTGATGCTCTATTGTTTGATTCTTGCAGGTTCGATTGCCACATGTCCTATTTTGATGTGTTTATCCTCCTACAATGAGGCTAGTTCAAGAGTTATCCGATATAGATAGAGCACATATTGACTTGTGCGGGTTTACCCACCTTTTACAGATGTGCAATATCCGTGTGAATCATGGGTTGCTTACTGCACTTGTTGAGAGTTTTCATTCTGAGCATAACACCTTCCATTTACTAGTTGGGGAGATGACCATCACTCCAAAGGCTGTTTACAGGATATTGAGGATTCCATTTGCTGAGGATAAGGTTGATTATGATTCTGCTCAGCATCTTGGTATATTAGCCTTGAGACACATTTTTTTTGATGAGGATATCCTTACATGGGCTATCAGTTGGGATGATATGATGACTAGGTATAGTGAGCAGTTTCCCTTGGCATGTGTCTTGGCAGGATTCATTGGTCGCTTCGTTATGCCAGATAGAGGACAACAAGGTTTCTTATGTGGTTGGGCTAGGATGCTGGAGAGACTTTTGGATCATCCTGAGAGATTAGGGTGAGGTTCTTGTCTATTAGCCCACATGTATCGTGAGATGCATGAGGTTGTATACAGGGAGGGGAAGAGCATGGCAGAAAGTGTCTTGGTTTTACAGATATGGGTCTAGGAGCATATCCTAGTTTGCATACCTATTATGGATGATGCCAAAGATCCACACCAGCCGATAGTTTATATATATTCTGGATATGTTACTCAGCCCCATTTGGGCAAGACAGAGTATTAGCGACGACAACTCGATGATCTGATCATTGTTGTCTGGAGACCGTACAGGGGTCTTGAGCTTTGGGATGACTGGAGAGTTGTGCAGCGTGACATGTTCACGACTCGTCCTCTTATCGACATAACAGTGACAATTATTGAGCGATTTGTTGTATATCAGGTCATGAGGCAATATGGTAGGCCTCAAGGGATTTCATAGGAGTTCACCACCTACGCTCGTTATGCAAATGAGGAAAGATGAGGATGGGCCCCTAGCTTGTCATACGCATTGAGCATGTAGGCGCTGGTAGGGTTACAACGACTTTGGTGGGACTACCTGGATGACATTGCAGATGCAGGGGTATTGCCCCTGTTAGCACATATTTTTACAAAATATTTATGTGATATATATGAATGTTTTTACATATAATTTCATCATAAGGGAATTTACGGTTGGTTTTTATATGCAGGAGTATCACTGAAGAAAATGGAGCTATCTAAAGATCAACTGTTTCATGAATGGATAGGGGTCACTTGGGTACATTGAGGGAGAGCACTAAGTAAAGATTGCATAAAGAGTCCATCATATCAACATTCTAGTAGATATCAGAGGAGGAGTCAATATGATGAAATTAGAAGTGCCTTTGGCTTACATACACCCTCTATGAAGAATTAGAGCCATTGAAATTTATGGTAATTTTTTAATTTTTAAAATTTAAACTATTGGCATAGGTTATCCCAATAGGATTGCGTAGCAAAAAAAATAGAGAGATCTATAGGCATAACATCCACTGATCTATTAGAATGCGTTCCAAGCAGGTTTTTCAGATGGCAAGT
The DNA here is from genome assembly GCF_030272615.1 of Cryptomeria japonica. Lineage (NCBI taxonomy): Eukaryota > Viridiplantae > Streptophyta > Pinopsida > Cupressales > Cupressaceae > Cryptomeria > Cryptomeria japonica. Next base: position 370,787,122 of record NC_081412.1, read on the forward strand.
AAATTGGTGCGCAAAAGAAATGAGGCGCTATCATCAGGGTAGCTTATACCTTGGAGTAAGTAAGAGGGTATATCCATCGGCAAAAGAATTCAATATTAGAAGTACAAAGAAGTTGTTATACGGATAGCCGATGAAGCTATCAGTATGACTCTCACCGAGAAGCAAGAGTGTGGATGAAATGTTTTAATTATCAGAGTATTAGGAGATGGGAATATTGGGTTACCTTGATGTCCGATGTGATGAATAGGGGAGCCAAGAAGAAAGAGGTGCGGACCAGAAGTAAGATGGGCTCATCAGAGAAAATGTTAACCTTTGGAAAGGAACCAAAATAGCTACACCGATATGCGATAGAGGAAATATAGGTGGGCGACAATATCGGTTGGAGTTATGCCAATAAAGAAGTGTTAAACATAGAGTTCAGGATCTTATCGGGGTAACTTATATCCATCGGCGAGAGGTGTTTACATGTTGTCCCGATTCCCAATGAAGAAATTAAGGCAGAATGCAAACAAAGAGACTTCATCGAGAAATGCTATGCCGATAGAGCGGAACGACGAAAGGGTTTGCAAAATAGAAGCCGGTGTCATTGAGGAATTGGTAAAACATCAACCAAGTTGTTCCGACGCCCGATAAAGTAGCCCAACGAAGAAAGAGGTGCAGACCGTAAAGGAGGACTCATCGGGGTATCTTTTACTATTGGATGAGCATTTTTTGAGTTATACGGATTTTCGATGGGAAGGATGCCATAGAGGAAAGAAAGATGGACCCATCAGGGAGACTATAACTATCAAAAAACAAAGAATGAGCTATCCCAATACCCAATGGGGTGGCTGGTTGGGCAAATAGAATGAGATTTTATAAAAGATAGCTACACCAACATGACAAAAGGAAAAATTGGTTACCAAAACAAAAGGTGGATTTGTCGAGGTGACCTACGCCAATCAAAAGGACAAAAGGGAAATTTAAGAAGTGTACATTATGGGTGGTGCCAAATAATTAAATTTTTGGGCAGAGTTACACCGATTAGCCGTTAAGAAATCTGGTGTGAAAACAGACATGACAACCATTATTTAATGCATCCAACGGATAGGCATGAAGTCGCACAAAGAAAATCTAACCAGGATTTCTTTCAGATGTTAACTATAATGGAGATAAACTTATATGGGGTCTCGTGCACATGGTTTTTTGCAAAGTAATCTGTAAGCAATTTGTTATCTCTGGAGTGATAATTGAAGTTATAGAGTGCAAAACAGAGGATTTGCAAGATGGAGGGTTCAAGTGCGAAAGGAAAAAGGAAGGTCATAGAAATATCTAGTGACACATCGAATCAATCAAAGATAGGAGAGGCTATGAAGCAGAGGAAGCTTAATCAGGACATGATCGACCAGATGAGTTCTCTGAGAGCTAACTCTAGAAGGTCGAAGACAAATTTGCCAATTCGTGACCAAATGGAGGATAGGTACAAGGAGATAGGCGATGTATGGACCAAAGTGCAAGGATACAAATTGTTCCTGTTTCATTACATAAGGAAAAAACAACCCGATGCCTATATCTAACCCGTGGAGCACTGGTCTAGGCAAACTCATGGTCGCTAATGTGTTTGTAAACATAGACTTGCTCAAGCTCATGGCCAGAAATTATGATGCCACAAAAAGATGCATCCTGTTACTCGATGGGACTATTTTCATTCGATTCGCAACAATGATGATTCAAGAAGAATTTGGTTTGAATTTTGAGGTGGAGGTACCTCTGTCTTTCGATGATTTGGAGGAGGAATATAGAAAAATGGACACCACATATCAAGGGTGGAATTTGGTGTTTCATAAGGCTGAGAAAGGAAGACTGACGAAGGAGGACGAGCCACCTTATGATATCAACATTTTTTAAAAATATTTCCAATATACCTACATGGCTTCTAGATAGGTTGGAGGAGTCAAGGCTCTGGATGTAGCAAGAATTGGACCGCTGGTTTTGGCAGCCGATGTCTAGAGACATGAGCCCAGAGCATTTGATTTCATTGCATATATGGCAGACAGATTGCATGAGGGTTTTTTGCACCTGAAGAACAATCCTGATAAGCATTTCAAGAATTATTCTCTGTTAATGTGTATAATATTGTTTTAAAGTCAATTCAGAGGACTGTGGCCAGAGGGTTTGAGAGTAAACTAGTTTGGAAAGGATAGACATGAGAAACCTGTGCAGTTATGGGTTTCTTTATGGGATTCTAGGTATATGAATTCCCATTATGTGAAGTTTGAAGAATTTTTTTGTCAAACCCTTATTCGGAATGTACAATGAGACTATTGAAGGATTTTTTTAGAAACCATTAAGAAGTTTCTTCGGCTATTTGAGCACCATAATACCAAAGTGAATCATAATTGGGGTGATTGGTTTTCCTGTGTCAATTTCACTTTTGTTAGAGTGTTTGGTTTTGAGGGTTCACCATATGTATTGCCTAAACCGAGACCTGATCGTATTGCATTTTTAGAAATTGTGAGACAAATTAGTGTTTGCAATGCTCGTCACTTTGGGGATGCACATAAGTAGACCTTTTTACTAGGGACTTTGGAGTTTGTAGATTTTGGGATTGTATCAACTAGGGCTTATGAAGCCATTGACAAAAAGTTAGTAGATGAATATAATTTTTTGTTACACACACCCATCAAGAATTATGATCCTGAGGGATATATAAACATGTACAGAAAAGGGCAGGCCCTGAAAGGTTATATCCATTTTACTGATGATATCGAAGATCCGTGCAGAAATAAGGAAGTGGAAGAATTGGCTGATGTGATGTAAGAACTTGAGAGAAGGTTATAGGAGAAAAAATGAAGGCTGGAGGACTTCCAGGGTGAAGAAGAGGAACGTGCAGAAAGTGACTCAGGAGATAATGAAGTTGTATCAAAATTACAGGTACCTAACAGAGAAGAAGAGCCTGATGCACATGACAAATTTCACAACCTTGAATGCAGAGACAAATGATAGAATGATTGAGCACACCACTTTTGTATCAGATGATCAATTCATAAAATCTAAATAATTCAAGTCATTCTTGTATCACTTCAAGGGTAAGAAATTAAGGGAAGTAGTGCCAAATATTACCCCTGAAAATGAAGCAGAATTGAAGCGGAGATTGAAGGAAGACATCAATGCAGAAGTTGAGAAAATGACCCTACAGAAGGGGATGTAATTACTAGTGGAGGTTGGTACAATTGTGTTTCTAGGATGGGACTTGAGTGCCTCATTTGTTTTTGATACTTTGCTACACGCAGATAATAGGGATATGAAGTTGGATATCCAAGGAGTAAATGATATTTTTATTGGATCAAGGTATGATCCAAATGAAGAAGAAATGTTTCTTTGGGCCCTATATCATACTAATAAGAGACCTATGATAATAGATTTAGATAAGGCTTTTGGTCATATGATGAGGTTGAAAGTCGGAGAGGTGGATCCTATGGTCACTGCAGATATATGGATTGACATTTCTAAGTTTAGTAAGGCTCAATTGAGATGAGAAGTTGTTGAAAAGCATAAATACAAAGCATTGTATGAAGAGGCTTTAAGAAGAGGAGGACATCCAGTACCACAAATCACTAACTCTAGTTCCCAATGGAAGAAGAAGTTTGAGAAACTAGCCTTAGAACACAATAAGATGAAGAAGCAAATGAAAACTATCAGGATGGATGCTGCCCGTGTATTCATGACAAGGAGATATGAAAATTTAGAAAAAGGTTTTGGATGAATTCTGGGGTGTGTATCAAAAGAAAATGGATAATATGGTCTCTAACCAAAGGATTTACAACATAATAAATCTATTATTATAGGATAAGACAGTGAAAGAAAAGACTATCAGAAGGATAACAAAATTAATTGAAATTCATGAAAAGTATACTAAAGAGTTGAAGGAAGAGTTCCAGGAGTACTAGGAGGTTTTGCAGAGTGATATTCCTAGTTTGGTTGATGTTGTAGGGGTTATCAAGGACAAAAGTGCATGGCTCTCAGAGTGTAAGGCTTTACTTAGTGCAGCCCTCAGTGTCACCCAAGCAGATGCCCTAGATATGAATGAGATAGTGGACCAGTTAGAGAACCTAATCAAGATAGAGATGGCACTTAGGGATACAATATTTAATGCAGGTACATATAGAGATGAAGGCTACCTAAAACACATTAGGAAATGTGGGAAGAAGCTGGATCCAAATAATTAAAGTTTTTATTTCTCATGTTTTTATAATTGTCTTATGTTATCTTAGCAGTTAAGTAGTTAGGTGTTAGGTGTTAATTAGATTTTAGTTTAGCAAAATGAAAGGGTGTGTCCTTTCATCTATGCCTATTGATTCACATATTTATAGTGAGTCATTTTGTATGTAGATGACATCTAGGATTAAGTATTTTTAGAAGAATTACAAAAAAAGGAACAATCACTTCTGCCTGTAAGGGTTGTAAGTTATATCTATTAGGGAAGTCTATAGGAAGAAGAAGTATCTTTTTGTGTAAATAGACTGTAATGGAGTATCTTCAAGTGTAGCTTATGTAAGAAATCATTTCCTAAAGATTAATATACAAGGTTCACTATTTCTTTTCTAAGTATTGTGCATACTTTTATGTTGAGGAGTTATATTTGTCCTCTTGATAAATCTATCATTTGATTTGCTTTGATGTGCCATCACATGCTGTTACATTAAATGTGAGATTGGGTTTTAATTATTTGTGTAACACATACTGAAAGCTTCATAGTTGATGATTAATATTGTCTCAAGAGTTGATAAGATCTCTTGTCCACAAAGTGTCATAAATATCCCTTGATAGAGGCACTGGTCTGTTATTTATCTTTTAAGGTCTTGGTTTGCTATGTGTTTAAGGTCCTTGATAGAGGAACATTCTTCCCAAATCCTATATGAACTGATCTTTGCATATTTCTTTTAAGTCTTGAAAGCATTCTTATTCTTAAGACAATCATAATCATTTTCATTTCTTTTTAAAAGTATTCACTTAAAAGCACATAATAAAGCATAATTGCAGAACAATCATTTGCCAGTTTTGCATTTGCTAATCATAAAGCTTAAATCCACTTTAAATAATTCTTTTTGTGCTTGAGAGGGAGAGGTATACCCACCTAGGTTCAGTGGAGCCTTAAGTGCAGAGGGATTTGGTCTTTGACCATCCCTGTTCATTGGCCAAGGCTACTTGGATCAATTAAGGGCATGGAAAATACTTAGGTTTTCCAATCTGTGGTTTTGGGAAACAACAGATTGGCGACTCTGCTGGGGAGTTGTAATATAAGACTTTTTGAATCCTGTTAGATTGTTTCATACTCTGTTGGAAGGAAGGAACTCAGATTAAGTGTGATTTCATTTCCCTTGAGGAGGGGTGGCGACTCTATAAGGTTGATGAACAATACTATATCCTACAACAGATTAAGAGAAAATCATAGGCATTTTTTGATCTCAATCATGAATGGGAGGAGATATTTGAAAAAACCAGAAGATCATTGTGAATTGAGCCCAAGGAGGAGATTAGACAAGGGTAAGAAGAAGTCCTCAATATAAGAATCTATGATACATAAAGAGTTCCCTAGAAGGGAAGAAAAGGAAGGTGTCAAGGATTGGGAACCTCCAATTATTCACTGTACACATGATAACAATTATGATTTTTATGACCCTTTTTTAGGTGTTAGTTTTGAGGAGCAACAATATAGGCATCTCAGAAGCCAACAAGAGGAAGATGACTCAAAATGGAATACTTTTGTCCTCGAGATAGCATATATAAGTGCCCAGGAACTAGGATTGGCTCGTGCTTTGAAGAGACAACCTGATGAAATCTTAGCAAAGCTGAGTATAGAAAGGAATATCATTATTGAAAACAGTAGTGAAAATTCAAAAGAAAGTAAGGATGGAACAAGTGAATCCAAGGAAACTACTATCCCTAAATACAACCCCCCATATAGAAAAGGAGTTGATCAATGCTTCACAAGCTTTCATAATCCTTTATATGAACAAGGGAGTAGAGAAGGAAATAGAGGACATCATAATGAACATGAAAGAGGTGGTTGGAGAAAAGATACGCATTATAGGGAAGGAAATGACTATGATGGCACTAGACAAAGGAACAATAATGGAAATAATGGTGGCAATAATAATGGCAATCATGGGACTGGTAATGGTGGAAACAACAGTAATTATAATAATAATGGAGGTAATAACAAAAACAATAATAACAATGGGGGTAACAATGGAAATCATGGTAACAATGGTGGTAATAATAATTATGGAGGAAATGGAAATAATAGAAATAAGAACGTTGGAAATCTAAATTCACAGAATAATAATCAAGGATATAGACGACCTACGATTATTGAAAGATACAGACAATTGGATTTCACTGGCATTATTGGTTATCCAAATAAAATCCCAAATGATTTAAGGTTGGCTATTCCCAAATTCTCAGGAAATAGAGAAGATTCTACAGAACAACATGCACTTAATATAAAAAATAATATTGAAGAATTTGAGGTTCTTCATGAAGATATTTTCATGAAATTGTTTGTTCAGTCCCTGACAGAAGATGCAGGAGAGTGGTCTAGGAGCCTTCCTGATGCAAGTATTGGAAGTTGGTAGGAGTTTGTTACTCTATTCTTGGAGGAATTTGGATATCATAATGATCCTTCATTTGCATCCCATGAGTTAACAAGTATAAAAAAGAATCAAAATGAATCAGTTGCTGAATTCAATAAGTGGTTTAATAAAGTGTTAAATAGAATACCTAGAAATATTAGACCTGTTGATTCTTTTTTGATTAACTTTTACATGAGTGCCTTTGACAACAAAACTCACTATGAGATTTTATCTCATAGGCCTGATACTTTACAACAAGCTTTCATAACAGTTGTTACCATTGAGAATAACATGAGAGTTGCTGGGAAGGTGGGCCAGAGAGATGATCCAAAGTTATACAATTTGAGGGCTCCTAAGAATGAATTTACTCAGATCATAGACATGCTTAAGGACATAAGGGATAAGCAAAATCCCAATGATAAACCACCATATAAAAATAATAAGCAGATGAATTATAATAGGCCAAGGTTACATGACATGCCATATAACACAAATTGGAAGGATGGAAAGCCAATAAAGCCTAATGCAAACAAATAGACTCCTGATCCATTAAAGAAAGACACAAACTTTGTAGATGATTATCCATGGTGTGATGTGTTAATTTGCCTCATATTGCAGATCAGTGTATGATTACCTAGGTTTTGATAGAAGGGGAAGATCAAAATGAGGATTATGAACCAACTATGAATGCCCTTTCGCCTGATCCATATTAGGGAAGAGATGAGGATTCATCTAAGGAGGAGAAAAAATATGATGTGCATCAAAGAAGGAAGAATTTGCAATATAGTATACAACAGGTCTTTTCTGATGATGATGAAGATACCCCTACCTTGAGAAAATTGTTTAAAGAGGAAGGAGTGCCTTCTTTGAGAAACTTGACTGAAGAGGAGAAGAAAGCTTTCACGATTGCAGCTGTAGAACAAGTGAAAAGCAATTATCAGGTGAGAAATAGGAATGTCAATAATGAGCATGGTAAGCCAACATGCATTTTTGCCAAGGTCACAAAATCAAATGGGACCAATAACGACACAACCAAGGGCAAAGATACAAGTGCCAAGAAAGGGAAAGAAGTAGAATAGACTAAACAAATGGAAATGCTAGAGCTCATTAAGCCTATGGAAAAGAAACAAGTAAGTAAGCCTAATTAAAATTGTAACTCATTCATGTCTCAAGCGCTATCCTAGGTGAAGATATCTATGCCTTTGTTAGAAATAATGAAATTTCCAGATTACAAGAATGAGACTTTGAAAATCATATAAAATGTGGGCGATGCCATTAAGGAAAATCCTAAATAAAAAGAAGATCCTCCTGTGGTGTATCTTGGCACGTCTATTACCAAAAATCTCACTCAGGTAGATCCCTTATATTTAACATTGTTGATAAACACAAAAATGCTAAAAAATTGCATGATAGATTCAGGAACAATGGTAAATATCATGCCAGAGGACATCATGAAGGAATTGGGATTGCATGTTGATACACCATATGGTAAATGCTATGCCATGGACAATAGGTCAGTTCCTGTAGTAGGAATTATGAAGGACGTTGAGTTCAAATTCCCAGCCTACCGAGACACTGCATATAAGACAGATATCACAGTTGTACAAGTGCTTGCGAACTATGGGATGTTGCTGTCCAAGCAATGGTCTAATTTGATGGGTGGACATGTCCATCTTGACTTATCATATGCCACTATTCTAGTAAAAGGGACAGAGGTGAGGATAAACAGAGAACCAAGATCCCTCTACCTCATAGAAGAGGTTGATCCTGATGAAATGACTTTCTTTTGCCACTCAGATATGGACAACTTTCAGGTAAGTATTTTTAAACCTTTTAAAGTTGATTAAATTACAGAAATGGTTAAACAGATTAAAAATTTAATTTGGAAATTGTATTTTGATGGTGCCTGTAGTAAGGATGGAAATGGAGCAGAAGTTGTACTTATCTCACCTAATGTAAAATCTTTTAAATACTCTTTCTTGTTATCTTTTGAGTGTACTAATAATATTGCTGAATATGAGGCTCTTTTTTTAGGACTTAAAATAGAAAATAAACATGGCATAAAGTTACTAATAGTTTATGGTGATTCAGAATTAGCCGTTTCACAAGTTAGAGGCAAATTTTCTACAAAAAATACAAAATTAAGAAGCTACAGGAATGAGGTTTGGGATTACATTGAACTTTTTGATGCTTTCTCCATAAATTGGATTGAAAGGGAAATTAACATTTTGGTAGACTTTATGGCTAACCTGGCAATCCAACTTAATGATATCCCTTTTGATGATATTACCCAAGTAGAAATTAAGACCAGACCATTAGTCCTTGACAATATAGAGAGTTGGCAAGTATTTGATGATTACAAGGATTTGCTAAAGTTTTTGTTTTGTGAGGATCAATATGAGCACCAACTGATTGATTGGAATGGACTCATGGAGGAAATTGATGGCAGAGGGACTGTACTTGGGCAAGAGGTATTGCAGCTAAAAATAAATAAAATTCCAAAAGGATTGATAGAGCTTGAAAGAATGTTTGATGATAAAGATGTAGTGAGTTTCAGACCTAATTTAGGAGGATGTGAGGATGTTGAAAAAATAAACCTAGGGAGTGAAAGCAATCCAAGAGAAGTATATATTGGAAAAAGGCTCACACCAAAAATTAGAACAATATTGATTAACTTGCTAAGGAAGTACATGCATGTCTTCGCTTGGTCATATGATGACCTTAAAGCATACAGGGAAGACCTGTTCCAGCATGAAATACCCTTGAAGCTTGATGCAAAGCCTTTCAGATAGAAGCAAAGACCAATCAATCCTACTTTGGCTCCCAAGATGAAAGAAGAATTGATGAAAATGAGAAATGCTGGTATTATTGAGCCCATAAGGCATTCAAAATGGGTGTCAAATTTGGTCCCAGTCAGAAAAAAGAATGGTGATATCAGATTGTGTGTGGACTTTAGGAATTTAAATGTTTCATCTTTAAAAGATAATTATGCTTTACCTAACATGGAGACTCTTTTGCAAAAGGTCACTCGAAATGAATTATTATCTATGATGGATGGTTTCTTAGGGTATAATCAAGTCAAAGTTAGGGAAGTAGAAAAAATCAAAACCGCTTTCACCACACCTTGGGGTACCTATGTCTATGCTAGGATGCCTTTTGGACTGACAAATGCACGAGCCACATTCCAGAGGGCTATGGATGTAGCCTTTGAGAGGTTGATTGATTATATTTTGGAAGTTTACCAGGATGATATGACTGCTTATTCTAAAAAGGCAGAAGACCGTTGCCATGACCTAGAAAAAATCTTTATTAGAGCATTAGAATATGGTATATCTTTAAATCTCAAAAAGTGTTATTTTGGAGTTACTGAAGGGAAATTGTTAGGTCATATTGTCTCAAAAGATGGTGTGAGAATTGATCCATAAAGGATTGCTGCTATTGATAGGATTCAAATCCCTAAAACAGTTAAGGCAATTCAATCTTTCTTCGCTCAAATTAACTTTGTGAGAAGGTTTGTTTCAAACTTCTCCAAAATATGCAAAACCTATTGCTAAAATGCTAAAAAAGGGTGCTGAAATAAAGTGGACTAATGAAGCCCTTGAAGCTTTTGTAAACATAAAAAGAGCCATCAAGGAAGCCCCTGTGTTAAAGTCCCCTGATTTCTCCAAAAATTTCCAAGTGTTTTCATTCGCTTCATTCCATACTATCGCTGTTATCATGTTATAGAAGAATGACGAGGGCCATGAGCAGCCAGTGGCATTCTTTAGCAAAACATTGCAAGCATCTAAGTTGAACTATGATTTGAATGAAAAATAGGCTTATGCTCTTGTGAAATCAATAAAAGCTTTTAGACCCTACTTGGTTGGTGCCACTGTTATTGCATATGTACCAAATGTTGCTGTTAAAGACGTCTTTAGACAATCAAAGACCACTGGAAGGAGATGCAGATGGATAAACCAGATCCAAGAATTCAATATTGATATACAGATCACAAAGTTGGTGAGGGGTCAGGGTTTAGCAAAATTGATGGCAGAATCCAACCTTGAAGCAACACATGTAAATGAAATAGAGTTGAAAGATGCACAAATGAGAATTGAGAGGTGCCTTTGGTATACAAATATTATTTATTACTTAAAATACATGAAGTGTCCTGATAGTTTAAATGATAGTCAGAAAAGAACTTTAAAGCTTCAAACATCTAAGTATGCATTACTTAATGGAGATTTATACTAGAAAAATAGAGATGATATTCTCTTATTGTACCTAGATGAGTATTAGGCATCTGCAGTTTTAAAAGACTTACATGAAGGTGTATGTGGAGGCCACTTCTCAGCCAAAACCTCTTCTCATAAAATTCTTAATACCGGTTATTATTGGCCTCAAGTTTTCAAGGATTGTCATACTTATATCAGAAAATGTGAAGCTTGTCAAAAGTTTTCAGGGAAGCTCAAGTATAATGAAGCTATTCCTTTCAGACCTATACATGCATAAGAGCCATTCCAAATGTGGGGTATTTGGAAATAGAAAATAATTCTAGTGGTGAGCATAAATGGATTTTGGTGCCTACTGATTATTTTACTAAGTGGGTTGAAGCTATTCCCACAAGACAGGCTACAAGCAAAATGGTGACAAAGTTTCTCTTGGAAAACATTCTGACCAGATTTGGAGTACCTTGGAAGATTGTGGTAGACAATGGGTTGTGCTTCAGATCCAAGGAGCTCTCTGATTTTTATAAAAATTATGGCATCACTCTGTCTTATTCATCACCTTACCATCCCCAAGGAAATGGACAAGCAAAATCAATCAATAAGAACTTGCTGAAGATTATCAGAAGTATGTTGGATGATAATAAAAGAGCTCAGGATTCAAAATTGGTCTTAGCAGTATGGGCTAACAGAGTGACAGTCAAGAAGTCAACAAGATTTTCCCCATATGAGCTTGTATATGGAAAGGAAGCAAGATTACCCTTAAATAATTTGCTTCTAGTTTATAAATTTGTTATAGAAGAATGTTCAGAAGAAGTAAACTTCATGGGGGAAAGGTTGATGGCGTTGTCTGAGTTGGATGAATGTAGAAAAGAGGCTCATAAAAGAAACATTCAGAGGCAACATATGGTTAAAGCTTTACATGATAAAAGGGTTTGTGATAGAACATTTGAAGAAGGAGAATGGGTACTTAAATTGAATGCCAAAGACCAAGACAAAGGAAAACATGAAAAATTTGATGCGCTCTGGCTGGGACCCTATATCATCTTTGAGAAAAATGGAGAAAACTCATATTTCTTGCAGGATATTGGTGGTATGGTGCAGGAATTTCCAATCCATGCTCAATACCTCAAACATTTTTTGTTTTGACAAGCAGGGAGTATTTCTTGTATCATAATAACATAGTTTTCTTTTTTTGTTATGTGTTTCAAATCTTGTCTTGGTCTACTTTCCAGAGATAGCTGAGATCTTGCTATGTCTCTAGAAGGAACATACATCCCCAGAAAGAGCCATTGTTAGCACATATTTTTACAAAATATTTCTGTGATATATATGGATGTTTTTACATATAATTTCATCATAAGGGTATTTACTGTTGGTTTTTATATGCAGGAGTATCACTGAAGAAAATGGAGCTATCCAAGGATCAATTGTTTCATGAATGGATAGAGGTCACTTGGGCACATTGAGGGAGAGCACTAAGTAAAGACTGCATAAAGAGTCCATCATATCAGCATTCTGGCAAATATCAGAGGAGTCAGTATGATGAAATTAGAAGTGCCTTTGGCTTACATACACCCTCTATGAAGAATTGGAGCCATTGACATTTATGGTAATTTTCAAATTTGTAAAATTTAAACTATCGACATAGGTTATCTCGATAGGATTGCATAGCCAAAATAGTACAACGATCTATCGGCATAACATCCGCCGATCTATTAGAATGCGGTCCAAGCAGGTTTTTCAAATGGCAAATAAATCAGTGCGCAAAAGAAATGAGGCGCTATCATTGGGGTAGCTTATACCGAGGAGTAAGTAAGAGGGTATATCCATCGGCAAAAGAATTCAATATTGGAAGTGCAAAGAAGTTGTTATACCAATAGCTGATGAAGCTATCGATATGACCCTCACTAATAAGGAAGAGTGTGGATGAAATGTTTTAATTATCAGAGTATCGAGAGACGGGAATATTGGGTTACCCTGATGTCCGATGGGATGAATAGGGGAGCCGAGAAGAAAGAGGTGTGGACCAGAAGTAAGATGGGCTCATCAGAGAAAATGTTAACCTTCGAAAAGGAACCAAAATAGCTACATCGATACCCGATAGAGGAAAGCTAGGCAGGCGACAATATCGGCTGGAGTTATGCCGATAAAGAAGAGGTAAATGTAGAGTTCAAGATCTTATCGAGGTAACTTATATCCATCGGCAAGAGGTGTTTACATGTTGTCCTGATGCCTGATGAAGAAGTTAAGGCAAAATTCAAACAAGGAGACTTCGTCGGGAAATGCTATGCCGATAGAGCGGAACAATGAAAGGGTTTACAAAATAGAAGACGATGTCATCGAGGAATCGGTAAAACATCAACCAAGTTATTTCGATGCCCGGTAAAGTATCCTAATGAGGAAAGAGGTGCGGACCGTAAAGGAGGACTCATCGGGTATCTTTTACTATCAAATGAGTATTTTTTGAGTTATGCCGATTTTCGATGGGCCGAATGCCACAGAGGAAAGAAAGACGGACTCATCAGGGAGACTATAACTATCAGAAAACATAGAAATGAGCTATCTCAATACCTGATGGGGTGGTTGGTTGGGCAAATAGAATGAGATTTTATCGAAGATACCCACCCTGACATGACAAAAGGCAAAATTGGTTACCAAAACAAAAGGTGGATCTGTTGGGGTGACCTACACCGATCAAAAGGACAAAAGGGAAATTTAAGAAGTGTACATTATGGGTGGTGCCAAATAATTAAATTTTCAGGCAGAGTTACACCGATTAGCCGTTAAGAAATTTGGTGTAAAAATAGACATGACAACCATTATTTAATGCATCCAACGGATAGGCCTGAAGTCGCACGAAGCAAATCTAACCAAGATTTCTTTCAGAGGTTAACTATAATGGGGATAAACTTATATATGGGGTCTCGTGCACATTGTTTTTTGTAAAGTAATCTGTAAGCAGTTTGTTATCTCTAGAGTGATAATTGAAGTTACAGAGTGTAGAACAAAGGATTTGCAAGATGGAGGGTTCAAGTGTGAAAGGAAACAAGGAAGGTCACAAAAATATCTAGTGACACATTGAAACAATGAAAGGCAGGAGAGGTTGTGAAGTAGAGGAAGCTAAATCAGGACATGATTGACCGAATGAGTTCTCTGGGAGCTAAGTCTAGAAGGTCAAAGATATATTTTCTAACTCATGATTAGCTGGAGGATAGGTACAAGGAGATAGGCGATGTATGGACCAGAGTGCGAGGATAAAAAAATGTTCCCGTTTCATTACATAAGGAGAAACGACCCGATGTCTATATCTAACCCATGGAGCACTGGTGTAAGAAAACTCACGGTCCCTAATGTGTTTGTAAACATAGACTTGCTCAAGCTCATGGCCAGAAATTATGATGCCACCAAAAGATGCATCCTGTTACCCGATGGGACTGTTTTCATTCACTTCGCAACAGCGACGATTCAAGAAGTCTTTGGTTTGAATTCTGAGGCAGAGGTGCCTCTGTCTTTTGATGATTTGGACTAGCAATATAGAAAAATGGACACCACATATCAAGGGTGGAATTTGGTGTTTCATAAGGCTGAGAAAGGAAGACTGACAGAGGATGATAGGCCGCCTTATGATATCAACATTTTCAAAAAATATTTCCAATATACCTACATGGCTTGTGGACAAGTTGGAGGAGTCGAGGCTCTGGACGTAGCAAGAATGGGACCAATGGTTTTGGCAGCCGATGTCTAGAGATATGAGCCCAGAGCATTTGATTTCATTGCATATATGGCAGACAGATTGCATGAGGGTTTTTTGCACCTGAAGAATAGTCCTGATAAGCATTTCAAGCATTATTCTCTGTTAATGTGTATAATATTGTTTTATGGTCAATTCAGAGGACTGTGGCCAGAGGGTTTGAGAGTAAACTAGTTTGGAAAGGACAAACAGGAGAAACCTGTGTAGTTATGGGTTTCTTTATGGGATTCTAGGTATATGAATTCCCATTATGTGAAGTTTGAAGAATTTTTTTGTCAAACCCTTCTTCAGAATGTACAATGAGACTATTGAAGGATTTTTTCAGAAACCATTAAGAAGTTTCTTCAACCATTTGAGCACCATAATACAAAAGTGAATCATAATTGGGGTGATTGGTTTTCCTGTGTCAATTTCACTTTTGTTAGAGTGTTTGGTTTTGAGGGTTCACCATATGTATTACCTAAACCGAGACCTGATCGTATTGCATTTTTAGAAATTGTGAGACAACTTAGTGTTTCCAATGCTCATCACTTTGGGGATGCACATAAGCATGCCTTTTTGCCAGGGACTTTGGAGTTTGGAGATTTCAGGATTGTATCAACTAGTGCTTATGAAGCCATTGACAAAAAGTTAGTAGATGAATATAATTTTTTGTTACACACTCCCATGAAGAATTATGATCCCGAGGGATATATAAACATGTGTTGAAAAGGGCAAGCCCTGAAAGGTTATATCCATTTTACTGATGAAATGGAAGATCTATGCAGAAATAAGGAAGTGGACGAATTGGTTGATGTGATGGAAGATCTTGAGAGAAGGTTATAGGAGAAAAAACAAAGGCTTGAGGACTTCTAGGGTGAAGAAGAGGAACATACAGAAAATAACTTAGGAGAGAATGAAGTTGTATCAAAATTACAAGTACCTAACAGAGAAGAAGAGCCTGATGCACATGACAAATTAATCACAACCTTGAATGCAGAGACAGGTGATAGAATGATTGAGCACACCACTTTTGTATCAGACGATCAATTCATAAAATCTAAAGAATTCAAGTCATTTTTTGTATCACTTCAAGGGTAAGAAATTAAGGAAAGCAATGCCAAATATTGCCCCTGAAAATGAAGCGAAGATTGAAGGAAGACATCAATGCAGAAGTTGAGAACATGACCCCATAGAAGGGGAGGCAATAACTAGTGGAGGTTGGTATAATTGTGTTTCCAGGATGGGACTTGAGTGCCTCGTTTGTTTTTGATACTTTGTTGCATGCAAATAATAGGGATATGAAGTTGGATATCCAAGTAGTAAATGGTATTTTTTTTGGATCAATGTATGATCCAAATGAAGAAGCAATGTTGCTTTGGGCCCTATACCCTCCTAATAAGACACCTAAGATAATAGATGTAGAGAAGGCTTTTGGTCATATGATGAGATTGAAATTCAGAGAGGTGGATCCTATGGTCACTGCATATATAAGGATTGACATTTCTAAGTTTAATAAGGCTCAATTGAAATGGGAAGTTGTTGAAAAGCATAAATACAAAGCATTGTATGAAGAGGCTTAAAGAAGAGGAGGACATCCAGTACCACAAATCACTGACTCTAGTTCCCAATCGAAGAAGAAGTTTGAGAAAATAGCCTTGGAACATAATAAGATGAAGAAGCAAATGAAAACTATCAGGATGGATGATGCCTGTGTATTCATGACAAGGAGATCTGAAAATTTAGAAAAGGTTTTGGATGAATTTTGGGGTGTGTATCAAAAGAACATGGATAATATGGTCTCTAACCAAAGGATTTATGACATACTCAATCTGTTATTATAGGATAAGACATTGAAAGAAAAGACTATCAGAATGATAACAAAATTAATTGAAATTCATGAAAAGTATACTAAAGAGTTGAAGGAAGAGTTCCAGGAGGTTTTGTAGAGTGAGATTCCTAGTTTGGTTGATGATGTAGGGGTTATCAAGGACAAAAGTACATGGCTCTTAGAGTGTAAGGCTTTACTTAGTGCAACCCTCAGTGTAACCCAAGCAGATGCCCTGGATATGAATGAGACAGTGGACCAGTTAGAGAACCTAATCAAGATAGAGATGACGCTTAGGGATACAATATTTAATGAAGTTACATACAAAGATGCAGGCTACCTAAAACACATCAGGAAATGCGGGAAGAAGATGGATCCAAAGAATTAAAGTTTTTATTTCTCATGTTTTTATAATTGTCTTATGTTATCTTAGCAGTTAAGCAGTTAGGTGTTAGGTTTTAGTTAGATTTTAGTTTAGCAAAATGAAAGGGCGTGTCCTTTCATCTATGCCTATTAATTAACATATTTATAGGGAGTTATTTTGTATGTAGATGACATCTAGGATTGAGGATTTTTAGAAAAATTACAAAAAAAAGGAACAATCACTTCTGCCTGTAAGGGTTGTAAGTTATATGTATTAGGGAAGTCTATAGGAAGAAGAAGTATCTTTTTGTGCAAACAGACTGTAATGGAGTATCTTCAAGTGTAACTTATGTAAGAAATCATTTCCTAAAGATTAATATAGAAGGTTCGCTGTTTCTTTTCTAAATATTGTGCATACTTTTGTGTTGAGGAGTTATCTTTGTCCTCTTGATAAATCTATCATTTGATTTGCTATGATGTGCCATCACATGTTATTACATTAAATGTGAGATTGGGTTTTCATTATTTGTGTAACACATACTAAAACCTTCATAGTTGATGATTAATATTGTCTCTGGAGTTGATAAGATCTCTTGTCCAGAATGTGTCATAAATATCCCTGGATAGAGGCACTAGTCTTTTATTTATCTTTTAAGGTCTTGGTTTGCTATGTATTTAAGGTCCTTGATAGAGGAACATTTTTCCCAAATCCTATATGAACTGATCTTTGCATATTTCTTTTAAGTCTTGAAAGCATTCTTATTCTTAAGACACAATCATAATCATTTTCATTTCTTTTTAAAATCATTCACTTAAAAGCACATAATAAAGCATAATTGCAAAACAATCATTTGCCGGTTTTGCATTTGCTAATCATAAAGCTTAAATCCACTTTAAATAACTCTTTTTATGCTTGAGAGGGAGAGGTATACCCACCTAGGTTCAGTGGAGCCTTAAGTGCAGAGGGATTTGGTCTTCAACCATCCCTATTTGTTGGCCAAGGCTAGTTGGATCAATTAAGGGCTTGGAAAATCCTTAAGTTTTCCAATTTGTGGTTTTGGGAACCAAGAGCCCCAGTACGGGGATTGGTTTTAGAGGCATCCCTTTCCCATATTTATAGATCTAGCTGAGCATGCACCTCTCATATAGTAGGTAGAGGATGAGGACCCTGGACAGGCACATGTACAAGCACAGGGAGAGGGACAGGGCAGGGACATGGACAGGGATGGAGAGCAGATGCTCTTATGCGGGTAGGTGGTGATCCTAGTGTGAACAACAACAGGGTACCTGCTGGGGGGAGATAGAGGCAGAGATTAGAGGGAAGATCCCTTGGAGCTGTTGGTGTGGGGGTTAGTGGTAATAGGATGACAAAGGGTAGAGGAGAAGAGGAGCAAGCAGCTCCTAGACAGGTGCGACAACGGAGGGATGAGCAGGGTGGAGATGGTGGGCGCCAGAAATGTGTGTGTGAAAAAGTGGAATAAGTATCTGTAATATGTAAGACACAACACTTCAATTAAGTCATTACATGTATGGTTAGACATATATAAGCATGAATAATAAAACCATGACAAATCGACCAATTGCCTTCTAAAAGATGCGAGTATAGACTTGCTCTCAAATTCGTATAAACAATACCAGTGACTAGACTACACCAAGACGAAGGATTTAATCTATATGAGCATGATATCAAGCTAAATGGATGCATGATTATGCTAGATGGATGAATAGTAAGCTATATGAATTCAAGCAATAATAATTGAACTAAATATGCAAAAAGCTAAACTAAGATGCAATAATCTCAAAAAAAGCAAGCACAATATCTTCAATGACTCCAGAGCAAAAACTGCATAATAATAATAAATCTCTAGGGTGTTTTGAATGAGAGATGAAGGTTGAATTTATAGAGAATCACAAGAGAGATCAAGAAAAAGCACAATTTAGGATAATTGAAATAATTGAGAGATCATATTCAATTAACCTTGAGATAGATTCCAATTATAGTTGAATTGAAATGCATTCAGATTATAAGTTCAAGTTTGCATTAGAGATATAATTCAA
Organism: Cryptomeria japonica; assembly: GCF_030272615.1. NCBI lineage: Eukaryota > Viridiplantae > Streptophyta > Pinopsida > Cupressales > Cupressaceae > Cryptomeria > Cryptomeria japonica. The sequence goes on from NC_081412.1 coordinate 370,805,923, forward strand.
TTAATTCCATGCACTTGAGATAATAATAGGTGATTGCATGCAATTTCTTTGATTTATTCTAGAAAAGAGTCTTTTCAATGCAACTGAACTTCTTTTCTCAAAAGCTTTGAGTTCCAACTTTAGAGAATGATTAAATTCCTTTAATTGTTTTTCTGATTTCAAATTCTCAATTTAGAAAAAGAAATAATATCTCAAGTTTGATTTATCTCTCAATTCAATTATTTTATTTTATTTTTAATTGAACTCTTGCTTTGTGATTTATTTCTCTTTTATGATAAATTAATTCATTTTCTATGATTAAATGGCAAATTTATTAATTAATTAAATATGCTAGGATATTTTATAAACTAAATAGGATAATTGATCAAAATGATTTTCTTAGAATGAATGAATGAATGAAATACATATTTTATTAATATAGAATAATTCACTTGCCATGTGAGATTTAATGATTGAAGAATTAATTAATTGTGTGCTCAAAGTTGATTTAATTGCCTTTGGTTAGGACCTTGGTGATGTTGTCGAGATTAGGTGCCCATGGTTTAGGTGACCATTTTTAGGGTATTACAGGTTCAAACCCTGCTAGGGTGCTATTTTTGAATGTTTAAATGGGGATGAGGTCCCACATTTGTGACCTCATTGGTTCATAACTTTGGTCAAAAGTGTTTACCCGTTAAAGAAAAAATAATAAGTGTAATTTGCATACTTCTAACAAGGCTATTAGCGAAAAACAAATCACATAAATACCATAGGTTCCACAAGACAAATAAACATGATGGTAGAATTTACCTTAAAATGAAAAGGTTCAAACAACTATTGACAACTTCAACCAAGCAAACCTCGTGGAGGCTCCATGATGAAATATACCCAATATGAACTTGATAAGGTAAGGAATAGTTTACACAATCACACATTAAATAGTTTTTTTGTTTTTATTTTGATCGCTAATATATGATTTTTATTATTAATATAAATAAAGGATTATATACTATATTCAAAAATATATCTAGTGCAAAATCCACCATGACTGTAACTACAAACCCATCGCCCTTGACCTGTATACAATTCTATCAATTACATTATACAAAAAATAGAGCTATTCACCAATTTTGCCATTAACACCTGGCCTTAAAGAAAAATAGTCTCTGTGTACCATGAATGTTTTAATACACCACCCCCCAAACCCCCATAGCAAATAAATTTCATGTATTCTCATAAACCCTACAAAATTGAGGACTTATAAAACCAAGGACAAACAAAAAAATACCAGCTTTTTCCAATTTGGTGCCATTCACCGAGAACCTTGCATATTTGGCTTACTTGGGACATTATCCCAATAATCTTCATGGTTGAACTTTGGGCCTTGATGGCCCTATTTATTTTTCTCCTCTTGAGCCATTCATCTTTCAATCTCCTTCTCCCACATGAACTCTTTCAGCCTCTTCCAGCCAATTAGGGCATCCTTCCATCACTCTTCTCTGTTCTCACCATCCCTCCATAGAATGAAAGTCCTAAATTATGCACTTTCTTCACTAGTATATATGCCTTCATTCACATTCCTTTCACAAGCCTTTCCTTGGGACTACTCTTGCAAGCAAATCTTTCAACCCGAAGAGATATACCTCCAATACACAAGCTCAAAGCACTCACTCCACCTCCTCCTTAGTGCCCAATTCCAGAACCCACACAACCACCATTGACACTATATCTACATTAGTGTAGAACCTAAATTATTATTTCATAAAGTCCTCCCCCAACAATATGTCCAAATTTGGATAAAAATAGGATCCTCATGCTTGAATATGTCACACAACCTCTTCTTAAAATTTTTACCTAGAAAGGCCAATTGTTATTTTGATGACAAGAGTGAAAAATTGGCATTCATCCTCTCCGCTTTGCACCAGCTCTCCAACTCCTTCGTGCTTTCACTTGCTATCTTTTTGCCTTACTTTGAAATGGGAACCAATGCACTGCCCATCGTGGCCAATACATTTCATTATTCCTTTTCAAAAAATCATATGCCATATCAATACCTCAATAATACTCTAGTATATCTTCTCCTCTTATAACATTTAATGATATCCCTGCCTTGGATAGAGTATCCGCAATGGTATTGCCCTTCTAAACAGTATGTGAAATTAAAAAATTAAAAAATTCTCTAATTTCCTCTAATAATATTTTTATAAACTTATCTAATCTCCATGAAGGCACCTCCACCTTAATTAAGGCATGAACAATTATTAATCAATCCCCTTCAAGATGCAACTTAGAAACTACTAATTGTTTGGCCATCCTCACTCCCCATAGTGCAGCTTGGAACTTGGCTTCATTATTTGTCCTTGTTGAAAGCCATCTTGCGCCAAGGGAAAGAATATCAACCTTCCAAATACAAGCCACATATCCATCCCTTGATGTACTTAGATTTCCTTTTGATGCACCATCAAATTTAATTTTGATCCATCCTTGATTCGGTTTCCTCCTCTCCACTTAGACCATGTCCTAAGACTTTAGATCAACCCGAGGAATCCCATTAATGGGCCACACATTTAATGATTTTATTTATTCACATAGTTATGAGTTATAAATAAAATTTAATAGTTTCCACAAGAATAAAATATTCTATGTACTCGATTAAAGTCCTTTGCGTTTGAAGAGAGATTTTTGATGCAAGAATATTCTAGTATTTATCAAGTGTTTCATACACTCTAGGATGAGATTATGCATGTATTTGAGGATTGTAATTGTATTACAATTCTTGAATTTATCAAAATGACACTAGAGAAGATAACAAATGAAATGATCTTTTCATCATTTTAAGGGTTGTCCAAAGAGCTTGAGCTAGATATAATTAAAGAAGATATCACCATTCAAGTTGTTTCTAGGTAGTATTTACTAAAGGATCAAAATAAATGACAAAAGGAGTTGATAATTTTGTTCAACATGTGACTCCATTACAAAAATATTGAGACATTTTGTTGTCTTAGAAGGTTTCAACGCCAGTTTCAATAGCTCCCATAAGTACTATAATAATGACAATAGACATGTTGACTAGAAATTAACAAATGTTTTGCCAAAGGTTAATGTTTTTGTTTGTACCATTGGTGATGGGTCAAAATTAGATGAGGAAAAATATCCCATTCTTGAAGGTAATTTAATTACGGAGTTACTCATCAAATTGGAACTATATGTGGAAGATTCATTAGCAAGCCTTGAGAATTTTCTTTTAAACCTTGAGAGTAGGTACTTCGTGAAACACATAGTGATTTTTCTCATGAATTTGATTCCTCTTCATTCTTATCCTCGAAAACCTCCCAAACATTCCAGTGAAGAATTAAGTGTTAAACATTCATTGATAGTTAGTGAACTTGTGCTATAAAATATTACTAGAGAGTATGATAGCATATTAATTAATTTTAGTTCATCCTAAGACTTGATAGTTTCATGACATATAGGTGAAAGTAAGATAGAAGAATCCATTTATGATGATTGAAGGAACATGCATTGAAATTCACAAGGCTTTGATGAGTCTATAGAGTGGGTCTTTAGTAGAGGATATAGTGATTTTCCTCTTTAATTTGATTCAATTTCATCCTTATCCTAAAAAATACCCATACATTTTAGTGAGGAAGCATGTGTTGAACATTCATTGATTATTAATGATCTTGTACTAGAAAAGGTTACTACAAAGTATGATTCCTTCATTTAAGTTGAGTTCATCTCAAGGCCTAGATGTTTGATGACATATAGGTGAAGAAAAGATAGAACATCCATTTATGATGAATGAAAGCATAAGTATTGAAAATTTAAAAGGCTTCAATGACTTTATGGTAAAGTGTGTTGAAGAAATATGTAAAGACGAGGAATGTTAGATAGTGACAAGGAAATAAAATATGAAGTGATCATTATTTTTAAATGTATTCAATAATAATGAGAGTCTACAAAATTTATTTAGAGGGAAAAATACTATTTTTGATAGATGTTGAATTTCAATGCGATGGAAAAATATCAAGAATTATAAAACATTGATGAATTTTGACTAGGATTTTCTCAACATAAACCTTAAATGACTAGGGTTTTCTCAGAACAAACATAAAATATACTCAAGCATTACTTTGCTTCAAATATTAATATGGTTTTCAAGATTATGTGCTTTCATGATTGGGTTCTTCACTTACAATGAATGGCTCTTAATTCACTTATCCTATAAATAGTTTTATGTAACCCATTTTGTTTTCCTTTGTTCTTGTTCCAAAAAGAGTATTTTCATTTCTTATTACATTGCATTATGCTGCCCAATTTCAATATAATTATTTTTTATTAAGTAAAAGAGATAGAAAGGGTCCCTACCCTTACAAAAGCCAAATGGCTAAATAAAAATGTGTCCCAACAAGGAAACCACACAATGTAATCACAAATCAAACTAATAAGAAAACACCTAGCATACTAATAACAACAAACCAACAACAAAGAAGATCGACACTAGCCATAAAACATCACTAGCAGGAGCTAATGAAAAAGAAAAGAACCTAATCATTAGAAATTGTATGCTACTTCTCTTAATATAATTATTATGAAATGTTATTTCCCCTATACCTTTTATCTATATGTTTTGAAATATATTAAGTGGTTCAAAAATAGCTAGACCATGTACCCAACTAATAAAATACCTACTACAACACAAAGATACATTGTGATTTGTATACATAACCGTTTGTTACATCCATATGCATATTATTTAAATCCAAATATCATCATGTGATCAAATCAAGAGTTGTTTTTATAGTTAATTCATATTTGTCCTTGTCCTCTTTATCATCACTTTCCCATAAAATTCACTAAAGCAGAGAAACATCATTGTCAATTATAGTTTGAAGTAGGCTATACATAAGGCCAATGATACAATGGCCAAAATTGTATGTGGGAAAGATGTCACAGTCCTTATCACATGAGAAAAAGAATTTCCTAACTAAAATTTACATAAGATTGCCCTACTATGAAGGCAATCATTTTTTGTCTTACAATTTTTATTTTCATCTTTCATAGATACGAACAATGCGGAAGAAGATGATTTTTTACAAAGAAAAACTCATTTAGGGGTTGTACAATCGTCAATCTTGGATAGGGCTAATTGGAGATTATTTCAAAAAGTCCATTTGTTCATTGTCACACATGTCAATCTCAGTAGGGTTGTGAAAAATAAAAAATGTGTAGATTACAATTTAAGTTTAAAGATGAAATGTTGTGAAGATGGAGTATAGATGTGTGGCATCTTAAATTGTACACCTTTAATTAGTGTGTCCAATTTCACATTCTTTTAGCACTCATTTTAGTATTTCCCATTCCTCTATGCATTATGGGACCTTTATTGTAAATAATTAATATTTAATTTAATATTATGGATCATGTTCCACTTTATTATATCACCACACTATTATTTGGGCCCTTAAATCTAGGTGTGCCCTTTATCTTTTATTATCGCGATTCATCCTTCCTACCATAATTTCAACATCCAAAGCATATTTTGCATATCTATACATCATGTTTTGAGACACCAAAATGAAACTAGCATTAAAACCTCGTTATCTTGCATTCCCAAAAGTCAAGAAAAAGTTGTCAGGACCAGGTCACCCCACACTACCTGGTCCTGCATGTTTTGCCTTGAATTTTGAGAGGATAATTGGGTGGTCCTACCCTATTCAAATCTAGCTTAATGCAAAAATACACTAAATCTAAGTCAACCTAAAGGTGATTTTAATTATGAAATATCTATATATAAAGAATCCTCCTTAATTCATTTTTAAAATCTCTCCTCATGCTAGAATTATCATCCAATTCAAGAGCAATTCTTCTTCTTCAAGAGCATATCTAACTCAAGGAGAAACAAACTACATTAAGACATCTTCATGTTATGTTTTAATTACAATTTCATGATGGTTTTTATGCGATTTATCATGTTATTTCATAAAAATATGGAGGACTTATATTAAGAGCATTGCATCACCTATTAAAGGTGCAACTACAAGTACCCAATGGACCCAAGGAGATAAGAAAGTAATCAAGACCTAAAAATGAAGCACCCTACCAAATTTCATTAGAAAGTTCCTGAACCAAGGTGCTTAGGGTGTCATGGTCCTAGAATAGGATATTATGAGCATTTTTGTCCTCCCAAAATGGGTCTAGATTTGACTGAAAGTGTTTATAGTGTCTCAAAGATCCAATTTAAGACCCTTGTTCATAAATTATGGTATTTGGATAGGGATATGCCTCAAGCATCGTCATTACATTAATATCAGCTCAAATTTTAGGAAAAGGTGTACTTTTGGATTTCCTTTTCACTCCTAATAAGTATTCATTTCAATATTAGACAACATACTCAATCTAGGTTGCTTGTTCATGTATGTACTTTCTTATCATAGATCTACCATTCAATTTACATCTTTTCAATTGCATCTTGAACTCAAACAAGAGGGAATAGAATCCAATTTTCATTCAAACCTCTTCCTAATATAATTAAGGTTGGATCTATTGATTTACTTCCCCTTTTAATGTAATCTACGTGAAATAGGCATAATTCCTAGCTTACCTAGCTAATTTGTGAACCTTATTTTTCATCTATTACATTTTGTTGAATCCAACTCTTCTTACACTTGCATACTTCTAATTTTTAGTTTTATATCTAACTTTTGCATAGGATAATCATATTTAGATGCATTCATTCATGTTTTATGTACTTGCATTAGTGAAAAAATGATAAAAATGATATATTATTATCTTTTATCATGCATTTTCCATATGTTATCATTTGAAAAAGCAAATTATTTTCATTGTGTGTTTATTTACTTAGTTTCATGATGCATGCATTTCATAGATGTGATAGTGGCTTATCCTCCCTTGTCTCACTCTATCCCTCTCCTAAGGATCCTCCTACTCATGAGGACAATTTAGTGCAATAAGAGACTATTAACACTCATTTCAAAACTCTCTCTTCTAAGGATGAAGTTTTGATGAATATTGTTGATATTTATCGTATAATGTCCCTCACCCATGATAATATCTTAGAGAAAGAGGATAATATAATAAACACCTTCCTTAATGTCACCTTACCTTCCACACATGACATTTCTTCTAGAAATGAAGTGTTGATGGATTGTAATGCCCCGCCAGGAACCCTAAAGGAAAACAACACAACTAGGCAACTAAAGGGTGATTTTTTTTTTTAAAGATTAAGTGCATCAATTATAACAACATCACGTTTAATACCACAACGAAAGTCTACCACATGATTTCCTAAGGGTTACCAACGAAGATTAATTCACAAATTATATTAACACCATGGTTAATCCAATTGTCCATTTAATTAGGTAAATTAAATGCTTAAGATAAAACCTACACATAAATCTAAATTCTATAATGAAAGAATCAAAGTATTCCAATGCATTTATTTATCCATATTTTATTTATACATAAGATCAAAGCAACTGAATTAACATACATTCCACTAACATAATATTACAATATCCATAAATACATGGCTTCCAAAAATACCACAGAATCCACACGTTACAATATCAAGGTTACATAAAAGTTTGATACAATGACCACAAGGTCTCAACTGAACAAAGATCACGAACAAGAGCTGGTACATGAACCACGAACCAAGAAACACCAGCGAAGCCTTTCCTTGCCTGAAGATACAATCCAGAACATCCGATGGGAAGTGGCACTACCACTTGACCATGTGATCCCGAAATGGAACCACTCCACCGAGCTAGGAGATAGTAGAAAACCCTCAAGCAAGCAAGATAAGACAAGTACGAAAGAACTACATGACTCCACAACCATCCATGTGACTCAACTCACAAACACTAGTGACTCTAAGGAGAGAGTGTCATCGCATGGCTTAAGGTGGTTACCCTGTTAGGCCTCCATAGGTCTCGGCCCCCATCCTGGGTTATCCTGGTAAACTCTCCCGAACCTCTGGCTCCATCTAAGTCTCATGCGGACCCTACCAATCCTTTCATGAAGACAAGGTGGTAAGTTTGCCATTCCAGGTCTTCTCGTAACATTATGAGCCCTGTACTAGAACTCACCTATGCACAAGGTACATTATCTTAATTAATATATAATCTACCCACCCCCCAATCAATTATTAGGTTTTCACTTCTTAACCGACTTTCGACGGGTTATCCTGCCATCCACTTCGGGCACGGCCCCCGCTCGAAAGCCACTCTCTCTCATAGGACACTAACAGGAAAGGTCTCTACGAGAACTCTATGGTGAAACAGACAACCATATCTAATCCTGACAAATCACAGGTGAAGGATACACAATCACTAACCCAGGATTGACCATTTGGAACAAAAAACACAATGGCTCACATCCACGGGGTTATACAACAACACCTAACCAAGGAGATATAACAACACATGACATAATGACAACTCAACCAGAATTGCAACGAAATTAAGCTTGACTGCAAACACCATTTACACAAGATCCTAATATAGACAATCTTTTCTTTAAACAACCAAAAGCATAAAATACTTGCCATTAAAGATTTTCTATAAAGTAAGAAAATACAACTATATTGATACAAGAAAATCAATGTTGTCATTTGTCCAATAAGGTTAAATAAATTCACATATGAATTAATCTCCTAATGTGTTTCCCAACATAAATATAAAATCTAAAAGTTACAAGTTTTTCTGAAAATACCCAAACTCTGAATTAATTATATATATATATATATAAAATTATATGAATACATATATATCCATCATATATATATTATATACTTATAATCATATTACAAAATATATATGTAAACTCATGAATTAATTTTCACAGTATTAAAATAATACTAAAATAATATAATGCCCAAAAAAAACCTATATATGAATATATATATATATATATATATATATATCATATATATAATAATTTAATTTAAAAATCAAATTTAATAACCCTGCACGGAAATCCAAAATATCAAATTTTGGTTTGCACGAAATTTTAACTAGGAAACAGTGAATTAATATAACCATGCTACCATAGGTAGCAAGTGCTACCTTGCGGTAGCACTGTTACCGTGCGATAGCAGGTACTACCATCGATGGCTGTACTACCATTGGTAGTAACTACCGAAGGTTTTTTTTAATTTTTTTAAATTTTTTTTCACATATAGTAACCTAAAAACCAGTAAATTCTATTTTCAACCAAAATTTATTTCCAATCAAATTTATTAAAAGGGAAATTAATTAATACATAATTTCTCCAAAATAACATAATAAAACAATTTCCCTTAACTTTTAATAACACAATAAATTTAATTAATGATTAAATTTATTTCTAAAATAACTAAATAATTCCATAGAGATACACAAATATTAAAAAGGACTACCATAGCCAAATATCGAAACAAAAATCAAACAAGAGGAAATATTTTCTGTGGTAAATCCCATTCCTCCCAAATCTTGCAACTTTCATGCACAATAAAAATCTTGGCAAAATTTGCCATAATAACTTTTCCCAATCTTCTCAAAATTTTAATCTAAAAACACCTAGGAAATAACTTCTTTCCATAAACCAAAAATTAACTTTAGAAATGGACTTTAGCCAAGAACAAGAAATAATTAGATAGGATTTTAGATTTGACAAACATCTTAACACACACATCATTCAGAAAGAAGAAAGAAATAATTTTTTTTCTTTAAAACAAACAATCAAACGAAGCCACCCAACCTAGTATAGCTTTCCTGGAAGAAATTTGTAGAAGAGAACTAATCCTTCAACAAGCTTCCAAATAAATTTCTCTTCACCTAAATCCTTGACTTGTTTCCTGTCTTTCTCTAAAATAAAGACATATCCCCTTTTAAACTAAAATTCTAGGTTGCATATATTTTTCCCAAAACCCTAACATTTAATTTTAGTAATAAAAGCAACTCTATTTTCTTTTCTAATTTTCCAACAAAGGATAAGTTAACATGCAATAATTAAAAATCATTTTTCTTTCTTTTCTTTTCTCATGCAAATTAATTAATTTTCTAAATAAAGCAATACTTCAATTCTAATTAATTCTTTTATTCATTTATTTATTCTTTTATTGTTTTATTTATTTAAAATTCTAGGAAACAATAAATAAAATTAATCTAATTTATTTTTCACTAAAATTTAAATAAAATATATTTCTAATATCATGCAGCTTGCAACTTAATTTAATAACTTCTTTTAATTAACTAAATTTATAATCTCAATGCATAAAATATATAATTCAAAAATACCAACTATGAGATAACTCCATAAATTTAATTAATTAATTAAATCTACTAAAACACACAAACTGAACAAACCCCAAACAAATACTCAGAAAAAGTCAAATGACAATACACGAAGGCTGAACAAACTAACAGGATGACCAACTGATGACACTCACAAGAGTGTAATTGAGTAAAATAGGGTCAACTACTACCTCATCCACTTCCATCGAACAATATAAGGCACCCTCAGACCTGTGAAGCCAGGTGGAGACGATACCCCATACCTACCCGGTACTTGTACCTGCAATATCCTGCATCACCGAACCACACATGCATATATACAATATAGAAAACACGACATACACATCGATGAAGGAGAATCGCGACGTTCCTTGTATCACCAGAATGAGTGAAGGAAAATTGTCCCCTTGCATCCAATACACTCACAGACACACAACATATAATTCTACATTGTATAGATAAAGTAAAGTGTCAGTACATAGCAATAATCCATAAAATGACATAAATCACAAGTACTGAAATACTGCAAATAATTTATGCATCTCATATCTAGATAAAACATGAAATAATGTCATATAAGTCTGAATAACACATCATGGTAATGTATCCACTGAAAGTAAACAATAATAAAATATGAGTCTAATAAGTTCAAACGAGTAGGGGTACTACATGGATAGTGTTAACCCTTCTCCAAAAGTTTGTCTTACCCATAGAGATACCTTGGAACAAGAGGATGAAATCATTATAAATTTACTTGATGCTCTCCCTTCTTAAGATGAATACTTGGAGAACAAAGAGCTTAATCAAGTCAATCTTACCCATGTTTCTAGTAAGAGAAGCCCAAAATAGTTCAATATGCCATTCAACCACCAAGATAATCTATGATTGATTGTAAGAAACCAAAGAGACCCCATAGCTATATCTCAAGAGTTGCAAAATACATATGTGAAAGAAATGTCATGAAAAGGAAACTAGCACAAAAATATGGCATTGAAGTGCCTCACACGTATAATACTAGAATCAACAAGCAAGATCCCAATATTCTTCTCACTTCTCTTCCTTCCCCTCTTGTCCCAAGAAACACGTTGATAAGGAACCCAATCTTGTTAAGAAACTCCACAATATCTTAGCTGATATTTCCCTCTAGGACTTGATTAAAACTTCACCTTCATAACACAAGTTGATCCAAGAAGCCTTATAAAAGGAGGTTCCTGATCTTTATTCTAAACCAAATGATATTAAATTATCACAAGGTGAATTTTATTCTATAGAGGTTAAAAATAGAGATGATATCCTTATGATTTCTCCTCTCATTTATGAAAAAAAACATAAGAGGTACTTTAATTGATAATGGGTCAACACTTAATATTTGTTGTGTTGACTTATTAGAAAAAAAATGGGGATTATTCTTCTATTCAACCTGATCTTGTTTGTGTTTGTGGCTTTTATAATATTCCTATAGAGTCACTTGGTATAGTCATATTACCTATCAAAGTAGCACGTGTAACTTTACCCACTCCCATTTGTGTCATGCCCAACAATCTCAGTTATAACCTTCTTCTAAGTAGATTGTGGACTCATGCTATGAAAGTAGTCCCTTCTAGTCTTCATCGCCCAATCAAATTCATCTATAACAATAAAATTTACACAATCAAGGTTGATCCTAATCCTTATGATTTTGTTCATGATGAGGTAGGATGCATTTATCCCTTTAATACTATGATTCCTTCAGTAACACAATCTCCTATCAATGGTACTTCTTTAGCAAAGAATTGAGGTACATTAGAAACTACACCTTCCTTTAATGGGTATAAGATTCCTCAATATAAGAATAGAGCCTTGAAAGAATCTTGTGTATAATTTATCCAAGATTATTCTAAATCTATTCTCACCTCTCCTTCCAACACATGTCTTGATGATGATAAGTGCTCTTTAAACTTTGACACTAAGAATGAACCCTCTCCTCTGAACATTTCAACACCTAAATTTGATTGTAAATATGGATGCAATGGACATGATTTAGGATGTGTGCAACAAAGTTTTGACAGTCACGAGAAATATACATCATAATTTTTCGAAGAAGGTTTTGGTTTCCAACTTCCTCCTTTGTCAACATCCCCTCCCCCATTATTACAACTTCTCATCACAACAAGATATTATTTTGTATGAGATTCTTAAAGACAACTTAATTACTCTTCCCTTGAAAAAATAAATAAAGAATTGTAAGAAAAATCAAGACAATCCTTCTTTTTGCAAGTATCATCAAATCCTTGGCCATTCCACCAATGAGCGCCTTTATTTGGGGGATAAAATTCAACACCTTATTGTAATTAGTATCATTCAAATACTTGATGAAAAAGTTTGACTCTCATCTTATTTCTTTCACATAACATTTAAGTTCCTATTATGTTTCTCCTCACTATGTGACATTGCTAGCTTACTTACCAAGGGCTCATGGTCATTCATGGTGGTACAATTTCAGGTGCAATCATACTCAGTGAGCAACATAATAGTCTATTTATTCTTATCTCCATGCTTGAAGGGAAAAAATATCCTTTTAATCATTTTTTCTTTCTAAAGACTCACTTTTCCTTTATTGAGTTGATTTTTTTATAATTTGATGTCATTTCTTACATAGAATTATCCTTCATGCGAGTACATGTGTGTTCCTTGTTTAGGACCTATTCCTCTTTGAAATGGTTTGTCTTTTGTGAATAATTTCTTCTTAGTGAAAGTATGCAATATTTCACTAAGAATCCACTTTTTCCTTAGTGGAGAAGGTATGCATTTTTAGTCCCCTTCTCCTTTCAAAGATGTCATATTCATTAAAGATCTCGTCTACTCTTGGAGATAGCTATCTTTATGCAAAGATATTTTTCCTTTGTCAATCATGCTGTTGGATATTGTTGCTGCTTGGATATGTTGTTGTCATTGATGTCAACATATTCCTGTGTTGCACAGAGTTATTTGGTGTGCCGGTGATTGCATTGAGCTGATATGGATGATTTATTTGTTTGGGATGCTGGAATACTTCATTCCTAATTGGTTTAAGTGATTTGGAAGATTGCCTGATCCTATTATTTGATCTGGTTTATAGTTTAGTTTTTCTGTGCAGTGGTTGGCAGAGTTTGGTGTTTGATCTGGTGAGCTTTGGTATGATCATATCTTTGGCTGCTATTTTGGAAAAATGTTTTTGATGTTCGTGTGTATTCTCAGTTCAGATGGTTCATAATTTGGTGCTCCGCAAGTTATTTTCCTAGTTTGAATTGTTGTTGTTAAGTGTTCCTGTGAGGTAGTGTATTGATCGATGAAGATTTGCATAAGTGGTGTTGGTGCAACTATTGTGGATGGTTCTAATGTGCTTGTTGGTTTTTCCTGATCATGTCTTATTTGTCTTGGTGGTTCGCATTGATTCTTGTGTGTGTTCTTGGTGATTTTACTGATCTGGTGATATTCTTTGTGTTTTGCGGTATTATTGGCGGTGTAGCATGTTGCGGTTGATCTTGGCGAGATTTTTTAGTAGTGATGCATGTTTGGAGATTTGATTTAGGTCCATGTTATTTCATGCATATCATTATATGGGTCCTGTGTGTTGGATCTCAAATCAACAGATTGGATAAGTTATAAGGAAATGCCAACTCCTATGATCAAACCCTCCAATTGACTTGGCCAACTTACAGAGTGAACCTATTTGGTTACTAACTCTCTCACTTTAGGCTCTGCAAGACCTAGGCGGGTATACCTATTCACTTGTGGCTTTCGATGACTAGTGCTTTTTATAGAAGATTGAGTGTCTTGATCTAAGTTCTTCCCTGTCTCAGAATGGCATAGGTTCTTAGGATAGGTAGCTTTTAGATAAGTTCAAGATGGTTATATGTGAAAGCTATTCGATATTTGCACTTAAAATTTATATATTTACACTATTGCTAGTTTATTCTATATTTCCTACTCAACTATTCCTATTGCTTTAAAGTAAAGGTAATTGATATGATAAAAAGTTATGATTTGTGAATGACCAATTCCTTTCTTGTTATTTGAGCTATAGAGTTATATTTCTATAGGACTTAATGTATGATTTGTGAGATTGATTTTAAACTTACCCCCTTTGGTAGATCTGTCAGTTACTGTTTCTTATGAGATCTGCTAAATGTTTATATCATAAACCGCCTGAATGAGTTTAGCCCTAACCTTAAGGGACCATTCAAGGAAGAACTACAAGGAACAATTACAATCCATGAGTAGATCTTTTTAATCCAAATTTATAACATAGGAACATAGACTTCACTATAAGAATACAAATAACCTTATCTCCTTTAGATAATATCACAAACAACTGCCTATAGAAAATTAGTGATGCAGAGGGTTCAGGGGTCAAATTGATCTAAGCCAATGTGTTTGTTTCAATGCTTCCAACTTCTTGAATTCACCTAGTGTTTCAAAGGCTTCTTAATGGATAAAGAAAGGCTTTTCTCACTCTAACACCCTACAATGGTTCCAAATGGTTTCAAACACCTATTCACACCTATTTCAACAATAATCAATAGGTTACAAAGTTCCAGCCCACCAATAAACACTCAAACCCTTCTAAGCCTCAATTAGGCTACTAGCCCTTACTAGGCCACCTGAGACTGAAAAAATTAGTTTTCTCTAGATTTTCCCAAAGAACTAACCAAAAAAATTATATTTTCAAACACCCATTTTGGATTATTACAACATATATCAAAATCAGATAGGGTTGTTTTGGACCATGCCTCTGCTGTCCTAAGACTGAGACTATTTTTCCTATGCAAGAACCCCACTTTTACAAAGCAAGTATAAGAAGTACTTATCTTCAAACCCTACAACTTTCAAAAATAGTTGTTTTTGACTCCAAACCAAGGAAAATCCAATTGTTTAGGTTCTATTATCTTGTTTTATGTGCAAACCCCAAACCCCTCACCATCTTGCTCCAAAATCAAGGGCCTTTTTGTTTAGGCACTTCCCTTCACTTCCAGACCTCAACCAAAGGTCATATAGCATGTATACAACCTTATATTTGACTTTTTTTCATAAAAAGTATGCCTCCTTTGGGTAGATCTTCTGCTGCTACAAGTTAGTCACCACTTTCCCCTTCTCAACCTGCACTTTCCAATGGTGTACACCCAATTTTTGTTAACTTTCCTGCATGGAACTTGTTAGTTTCATATGGTACATGTTAGATAGATCCTCATCTATGAGAAACAGCACCTTACATCCATAGAAGGGCTCCAAATTGCATTTTGGGCCTTCAATGCCAATGACACAACCCAGAAATTTAACTACAGTCAGCAATAAATGGAAAAAATCTGATCAAAAACCTCTAAAAAACCATTCAAAAATACTTATTACAATTCTCAATTATTTCCCAAGACTTATACCATGAAAGATCAATCACTTTCAAGCAACAAAACACAAGAAATTGCAAGAAAATGAAGGTTTTTTCCACTTTTTCTGTTAAATTCGTACAACATCCGTACTGTAGCATCCAACCACACCAAAATGGAATTAAAATATTTTATAATACCTTCCCCCAACTCCCCAAACCGAAATCAATCAGTTATTTATCATTATAGACTTGTTTAGACTCTAAAATCCATTTTCCCACCTAAAAACAACTAACCGTTAGAATTCAAAAATTTGAATTTCTAACTTACAATTTATTGAATAATTTAAAGTCTAACCTATCAAACTTAATGTTTTATTACTCCTAGGATCCAAACAAACTTATCTAACCATCCAAATCCTATTTAGGCACTATTGGCTTCCCTTACATAATTTTGGTCCTAAAGCCCTTATTAAGACCTTCAAGACATTTAACTTTAAAATCATATTGATCATTACAAATTGACATTATTGGCTTCAAAACACTCCAATTCACTTTTCTTGATTCATAACTCTTCATGGTCTTGATAGCGTGCTTGGGTGCACCTGCACCAATTAGATAATCCACAACACATATGCGAAGGAAAACGACTGATTGAATTGATGGTTCAAAAATAATATCCAGAGATTATATTATATTTCTCTTCTATTTCCTCTTCTTTCTCTCCCTTTTTTTAACCACTTATATATGTGGTTGAATGGGCACCATACCCCTTTTGGGGTGAAAAGTTGACATTTTACATTAAAATTAACAAAACCCTTTGAAATTAATATGCAAACTAGTTAGTCAATAACCTTGCTTTAAGCTATTCTTCAGGTTTTTGTTTGGTCGGAAGCTTTAAACTTTAGATATGAATCTGAAATTGTTTGTGGTGGTAGGAAACATCCACTTCTAAAATGGATCTTCATCAGATTTTACATTTTCTTACATTTTCATTCCAAGTCAATATATTCTTTCATGCAGGTCGAAATAACAGGCTTTTCAGCCTTCTTACGGTCTTCTGTATGGTCTACAGCCAAAAACACATTGTACAGATCTAATATTTTTACTGGAGCTTGGAAAATTGATTTTATGAAATTGTTATTTCTTATATTTTCATTTTTCATTCATTTTAATTCTCTGTTCATATCATCTTTTCTATAGATAAAAAACACTAGTCTTTCATGGGGTCCATTGGAATTAATTTATTCATATCCTCCTTTACTCTAGGTGTTCAAATCATTAATAATCCATTATGTGTCATTTCCATGAAGTGACCACCATTTTCAATAGTAGGGTACTTGAAATTACTTGGAAATTTGAAGCCCCAACATGGTGGTTCACATATGTATCGTGTGATGTAATTTTGTAATTGAGATTTTGAGGGTTTGGCCTACCTTGTAGTCAAGGTTGATGAAATGTATATATAGGTGGTATAATCATGTAATTTAGGAGTTGATGTTGTGTCTTCATTATCAGAGAGTGGTGTATGTGTGCATAAGCGAATTTATCCTTCAGTGTGGAGTATTGAGTAGAGATTATTGTAGGGCAAAAAAATGTGCTTAACCAGAACTGTCATTAGGCATAAGGAGATGTTATATTTGCAGTTCATGTAATCATATTGTAATCCAAATATTATTGTAAGGTAGTGAACCTTCCCTGAGGGTTGTAGCCTTTTGGGTCATCTTATTTTGAGTAGTTAGATCTAGGCATTGTGCCTGTTTGTATGCGCATTCCCCATTGTAATATTTACACATACTACTACAGAGTATCATCTTATTGTGGGTAGGTTCCCACTGCGGTTTTTCCCTTAACTAGGTTTTTCATGTCAAAATCTTGGTGTTATGTGTGTTGGTGCTATTGTGTTTATCTTTATTCTTGTTGTAGTTGTTTAGATCTGAGATTGTGCTTGATTTGATTTATCCGATGAAAATTGATTCACCCCCTCCTCTCAGTTTTCC
This sequence comes from Cryptomeria japonica, assembly GCF_030272615.1. NCBI lineage: Eukaryota > Viridiplantae > Streptophyta > Pinopsida > Cupressales > Cupressaceae > Cryptomeria > Cryptomeria japonica. Next base: position 370,823,541 of record NC_081412.1, read on the forward strand.
TTCTTAGTTGCTGCTAACAATTGGTATCAGACCTAGATCCTCCGAAAGAAGCTTGGCCGTTTGAGGTGATCTGGGATGGCAACCTACGTTTTCAAGAAGGAAAGTCCTAGATTTGATGGAAGCAATTATATTGTTTGGAAGGACCGGATGGAAGTTCATTTGAAATGTCTTGGAGAAGAGTATTGGAAGATCACAAATAATGTTTAGAATGTTCCTCAGAATGGACCGGTTATTGCTGCCAAGATAAGGGATGCTGAACATAACATACGAGCTAAGGAAGAATTACTGAGTTCCTTAACTGATTCAGAGATGACTAATGTGATGGGTTTGCAGACTGCACATGAGATCTAGAAGAAGCTGGAGACATTGTATGAAGGAGATGCGCAAGTTAAAGTTGCTAATTTGCAGAGTTTGAAAGGGAAGTATGGAGCATTGAAGATGGTAGAAGATGAAAATATATCAACCTTTATGGCTAAGGTGAATGATCTTGTCATGAATATTAGATGTGTTGGTGGAACCCTTGAAGAAGATGAGATTGTTGCTAAAGTGCTGAGATCAGTGCCTCCTGCTTATAAACATAAGGTAGCTGATATTGATGAGATTTAGAGTATGACTACTGTGACTAGAGATATGTTGGTTGGAAATCTTACTGCATTTGAGTTGAGAATTTGGAGAATCACATGGAAAATATGAGATTGCATTCAGAGCCTCTGTATCTAGGAAGCAGAAGTATGGTCCAAGAGAAAGTTCTTGTTGGGTATCCAGATTTGAAAGAGAAAAGAGAGAGATGGAAAATAAAAAAAGAGAATTGAATGAGCTTGAAGCCCTTATTGCTCAGAGATTGCCTAAAGGAGCCGATAAGTATTATGGAAAGTTACCTTTGAAATGTTTCTCTTTTAATAAGATATGACATTTTGCTTCTAGGTGCCCTGAGAGGATGTCTAGATATGATAAGCATGATAAATTTGAAGGACATAATATATCTGACAACGATGATAGATATGAGAAGCATGATAAGTATTATAAGCCCTATAAACCCTACCGTTAATATAGAAATTAGAAGAGATGCTATTATGCTACTGATTATGGTGTGAAAAATGAGGAATCAGAGAATGAGAATTCAAAAGACGAATTTGTATTTATTGATATCAAGGAATATGATCCGATATCAGTGATTCCTACAAGCTGCATTGTTGAGGAGAAAGATTTAGTTGCTAAGATTGAAGAGAAGGATGAATGGGTGATTGACAGTGGTTGTTCACATCATATGACATGTGATAAAAGAAAATTTGTAATTATAGAAAGGTATGATGGTGGAATAGTGAGATTTGGAGATGACAAAGCTTGTGTGATTCGTGGTAGAGGTTCTATATCTTTCAATGGTGAGCATAATACTGATGATGTCTTGTATGTTGAAGGTTTGAAGCATAATCTTTTGAGTGTTGGACATATGGTTGACACGGGATATGATTTGCATTTCAAGAATGGTAAATGTAAGATCCTAAATGCCTCCGGTATAGAGATTGCATAAGGTACTAAGACTAAAGGTAATATATTTCATTTGAATGCTTGTGAGAAAAATTTCTTGATTACTCAGATTGATGAGAGTTGGTTATGGCATAGAAGAATGTGTCATGTTAAATTTGACTACACGGTAAAGATAAGTTCTACTCAAGCTGGTAGAGATATGCCTAAGATTGTGAAGCCTGCTAATCCGGTATGTAAGGAATGTCAGATGGGAAAGCAAACAAAAATTTTATTTATGAGTAAGCTGTATTCATCTAATGGATTGCTAGATCTGGTTCATACTGACTTATGTGGTCCTACTAGAGTGAGAAGAATGTAGGGAGAGATATATTTCATGTTGTTGATTGATGATTATTCAAGGATGATGTGGGTTACTTTCTTAAAAGAGAAATCAGAAGCGTTGGAGAAATTAAATATATTCAAAGCCCAAGTGGAGACTGAGACCGGATTGAAGCTATGCCTCAGATTTGACAGAGGAGGAGAATTTACATCAAGAGAGTTTGATACATTCTGTGAGAGGAATGGAATTAAAAGACAATTATCTGCTCCTAGAACCCCTCAACAAAATAAAGTTGTTGAAAGGAAAAACAAAACTATCCTAGATGTTGCAAGGACTATGCCGATTGAAGGAAATGTTGCACATACCTTTTGGAGAGAAGCTGTTAGCACTGTTGTTTACACATTCAATCGGGTGCATATTAAATGTGATTCCGGTAAGACTCCTTATGAGCTATGGTTTGGTCATGTTCCTACAGTTAGATATTTCAAATTTTTTGGAAGTAAATGTTATATCAAGAGATATGAGGATATAGGAAAGTTTGATGCAAGATATGATGAAGGAATCTTCTTGGGATATTCTACTTAGAGCAAAGCCTACCGGTGCTATAAAAAGAGATTGAAGAAGATAGTTGAGAGTGAAAATGTGAGGGTAGATGGATGTCTTGGAAAGAAGAGCAGAGCATGCAGTTATGATTTTGATGATGAAGATATTCCTATGCCTATGCAGACTGAGATCTTGAAGCAGATTGATCCGGTGGAGATAGTTAATCTGGATATTGCTGCTACTGGTGAAGAAGTGCAAGTGCCTGAAAATCAGAACAATTAGAAGACTCTGAGGTATGTAAGATTGAATCATTCAAAAAATTAGATTATTGGTGATAAAAGTAAACATGTGATGACTAGAAGGATTGTTGCTGAAGAGATATGCTTGATTTCAAAGATTGAACCTAAGGATGTTACAAAAGCATGTAAAGATGAAAATTGGTTAAAAGCAATGGAAGAAGAGATGAATCAGATTGAAAAGAATAACACTTGGGAGCTTGTTCTGAGGCCTAAAGACAAGAATGTGATTGCTACTAAATGGGTGTTCCAGAACAAAAAAACTGAAGCCGGTGAAGTTGTCAGAAACAAAGCAATATTGGTATGCAAAGGTTGTTTTCAGATGGAAGGTATAGACTATAAAGAAACTTTTTTTCCTATAGATAGAATTGAAGTTGTTAGGTTGTTGCTTGCATATGCTGCTTACAAGAATTTTAAGGTATATCAGATGGATGTCAAGTCAACCTTTTTGAATGGTGATTTGGAAGAGGAAGTCTACATTGAGCAACCAGATGTATTTTCTTTATCTAATGAAGGAGATATGGTATGCAAATTGAAGAAAGCTCTGTATGACTAAAGCAAGCCCCTAGAGCCTGGTATGCTAGATTGGATAAGTATTTGTTGAAGTTGGGATTTTGTAAAGGTACTGCTGATAGTAATTTATATTTCAAAGTTGAGAATGATAAAATTTTGATTGTTGAAGTCTTTGTTGATGATATCATTTTTGGCGGTGGTGATGATTTGAGTATGAAGATTGCTGATGATATGCAAAAGGAATTTGAGATGTCTATGATAGGTGAGATAAAATTCTTCTTAGGATTGTAGATTACTCAAACCGGTAAAGGTATATTCATTCTCAATCTAAGTATGTGAAGGAACAGTTGAAAAAGTTTGGATTAGCTAATTCTAAGCCTGTTGGAACTCCTATGGTGACTGGATGCAAATTATCTAAGAGTGATGAATCTCAGAAAGTTAATTAGACTTTGTATAGATCTATGGTTGGTGGATTATTGTACTTAACTTAGATTAGACCATACATTATACATGTTGTTTGTCTTTGTGCTAGATTTCAATCATATTCTAAAGAGACTCATGTTACTGCTGTGGAAAGGATTTTCAGATATTTGAAGGGGAGTATTAACTATGGTTTGTAGTATCCAAAGAATGATGATTTCTTTTTGTGTGCCTATACTAATGTTGATTGGGATGGTGATGTTGATGACTGAAAGAGCTCTACTGATGGAGCATTCTTTTTGGGAAAGAAGTTGATTTCATGGTCTAATAAGAAACAAGATGTTGTATATTTATCCACCACTGAAGCTGAATACATTGCTGCTACTAGTACCTGTACTCAAGTAGTCTAGATGAAGTAGATGTTGAAGGATGTCAGAGTGATTTATTATGAGCCTACTATTATATATTATGACAATTCAAGTGCTATTAAAATTTCAAAGAATCCAGTGCTACATTCTAAAACAAAGCATGTGTCCATAAAGTATCATTTCTTGAGGGAGAAAGTCAGTGATGAGGAGGTTAGACTGGAGTATGTACCTACAAAGGATCAGATTGCAGATATTTTCACTAAGCCTTTGCCTACATATACATTTGTCTATTTGAGAGACAAGTTAGGGGTCTCTGCCCCTCTTGTTGAGAACTAGATGCATGGAGCTGCATCAATCCGATGGATTTCAGATCGGGTTGATGAGTTGGTGCTGCTACTCAACTAGAGTAGTCAGTGTGTGGTTCAAATTTTCAGTTGTCGGTTTATCCTAAGGGGGAGATTGTCCTTCTTAGAGGATGAGTTTTGGGAGGAAGCATAATTTGTATTCTGTCTTTGGCATTGCTGTCAAAGGGGGAGAGAGACATGTGAAAAACTGCTTTATCTTTGGAGCCTTGTGTGCATGATCTTATGATTGTTGGTGTTGATCTATTCTCTTTGCATTGAATGTTTTTCACATTCATATGTTGCCATCAATGTCAAAGGGGGAGATTATTGGATATTGCTGCTGCTAGGATATGTTGTTGCCATTGATGTCAACATATTCCTGTGTTGTTGAGAGTTATTTGGTGTGCTGGTGATTGCATTGAGCTGATATGGATGATTTATCTATTTGGGATTTTGGAATACTTCATTCCTTATTGATTTTAGTGATCCAGAAGATTGTCTAATCATATTCTTTGATCCAATTTATAGTTCAGTTTTTCTATGCAGTGGTTGGCAGAGTTTGGTGTTTGATCCGATGAGCTCCGATATGATCATATCTTTGGTTGTGGTTTTGGGAAAATGTTTTTTATGTTCATGTGTATCCTCAGTTTAGATGGTTCATGATTTGGTGCTCCGCAAGTTATTTTTCTAGTCTGAATTATTGTTAAGTGTTCCTGTGAGGTAGTGTGTTGATCAATGAAGATTTGCATAAGTGGTGTTGGTGCAGCTATTGTGGATGGTTCTAATGTGCTTGTTAGTGTTTCTTGATTATGTATAATTTTTTTTGGTGGTTTGCATTAATTCTTGTGTGTGTTCTTGGTGATTTTTCTGATCCGGTGATATTCTTCGTGTTATGCGGTATTCTTGGTGGTGTAGCGTGTTGCGGTTGATCTTGGTGAGATTTACGGTGGTGATGCATGTTTGGAGATTTGATTTAGGTCCATGTTACATATGTCATATATATCATTATATGGGTCCAGTGGTTCACATATGTATCGTGTGATGTAATTTTGTAATTGAAGGTTTGAGGGTTTGGCCGACCTTATAGTCAAGGTTGATGAATTGTATATATAGGTGGTATAGTCATGTAATTTAGGAGTCGATGTTGTGTCTGCATTATCAGACAGCGGTGTATGTGGTGCATAAGAGAATTTATCTTTCGGTATGGAGTATTGAGTAGAGATTGTTGCAAGGCAGACAAATGTGCATAACTGAAACTGTCATCCGACATAAGGAGATGCTATATTTGTATTTCATGTAATCTGGATTGTAATCCAAATCTTATTGTAAGGTAGTGAACCTTCCCTGAGGGTTGTAGCCTTCTGGGTCATCTTATTTTGAGTAGTGAGCTCTAGGAAGTGTGCCTGAATGCATGTGTATTCCCTATTGTAATATTTACACATACTACTGTAGAGTATCATCTTATTTTGGGTAGGTTCCCACCATGGTTTTTCCCTTAACCAGGGTTTCCATGTCAAAATTTTTGTGTTATGTGTGTTGGTGCTATTGTGTTTATCTTTATTCTTGTTGCAATTTTTTAGATTTGAGATTTTTCTTGATTTGATTAATCCAGTGAAAACTGATTCACCCCCCCCTCTCAGTTTTCCTTGTTGGTTGTTGCGAACACATGCATCCCACAAAAGGATCCCTTTATACTTGTTGCAAGATATATCCTTTGCAACTATCTCTTCCTTGCCTCAAAATAGCTATGCCCTCTTTGGATTGGATGGCATGAATATTGTTTCCTAAAGGATATCTCTATGGTGATTCAAAGGTGTCTGTCGTTGTTCTTTTCTACCTTAAGACATAAACATAGGACTATGTTGACATCTTAAGGGAGGGCATACATGTAACCTCCTACTTGAATTTTAAACTACCAAATATCAATCTGGGATTGTTGCATACTCACTTTTTAGACATTAATTTTATCTAATCACTTTGGGATTGTTGCATACTCATGTATCATCCCTAGTTTATCTATCTATTTGGATTGTTGCATTCTCATGTTTCATTCCCAAAATAAAAAACCTAGTCCATTGATCACCTAGCATAACACACTTTGTTAGCCCATGAAATCCATGTTTCTTCTCTCTCTCTCTCTCTCTCTCTCACACACACACACACACACACACACACACACACACACTCACATGAACCCATTGCATAACACACTTTACTAGTGTTGGATTATGGTCCCTTCTCTTGGTGTACATCCTCATTCTTTCTATAATTCCACTTGTGCTCTTGCAATAACATGTCGAGAATGATATTAGCGGTTGAGACATTTTGATTATCGAGGTCTCTTCAACTATCTGACTTGGAACCTTTTATTTTAGTACTTACGTTATCTTCTTTTGTGTATATTTGAAGGTTACTTGCATGGATTGAGAGGATCCTATGCTTGGGGGCTTGATCACCCCTCAAATTTAGTGCTCCTATCTCTAGCTTGTCCTGCTCTCAGATTCTCCATCTCTTCATTCATGCTTTACCAATATTATGACCATAAGATTATACTCCAGTAAAGTGGGGGCTAAATCTATCATCGTAAATTGTACACTTTTAAACAATGTGTCTAATTTCACACTCTCCTAGCACTCATTTTAGTATTTCGCATTCCTTTATACATTATGATATATTTATTGTAATTAATTAATATTTAATTCAATATTATGGGTCTTATTACACTTTATTGCATCATCACACTATTATTTGGGCTCTTAAATCTAGGCGTGCCCCTTATTTTTTATTGTCCCGATTTATCCTCATCCTACCCCAATTTCAACTTCAAAAACATATTTCACATATCTATACATCATGTTTTGAGCCACTGAGATGGAATTAGGATTAGAAACCCATTATATTGCATTCCTAAAATGTTGAGAAAAAATTGGTCGGACCAAGTTGTCCCACACTACCTAGTCTCACACTTTTTGCCTCAAATTTTGAGAGGATAATTGGGCAATCCTACCCTATTCAAATCTAGCTCTGTGCAAAGATACACTAAATATAAGTCAACCTAAAGGTGATTTTAATTATGAAATCCCTATATAAAGAATCTTCCTTAATTCATTTTCAACATCTCATCTCATGATAGCATCATCATCCAATTTAAGAGCAATTATTCTTCTTCAAGAGAAAATCCGATTAAAGGAGCAACAAACTACATCAAGGCATCTTCATGTTATGATTTAATTATGATTTCATGATGGATTTTATGTGATTTATCATTCTATTGCATCAAAACATGGAGGAATTATCCTAGGAGCATTGCATCACCTATTGAAGGTGCAACTACAGGTACTTAGTGGGGCCAGGAAGATCAGAAATTGACCAAGACCCTTAAATGAAGCACCCTACTAAATTTTATCAGAAAGTGCCAAAAACAAGGCACTTGGGGTATCATTGTTCTATATTAAGGCGTTCTAGGTGCCATGGTACTCCCAGAATAGGTCTAGATTTGACTAGGAGCATTTAAAATCTCTTAGAGATCTAGTTTCAGGACTGTGTTCAAAATTTTTATTTTTTGGATAGAGATATGCCTCAAGCACTGCCATTACATCAATATCAGCTCAACTTTTAGGACAATGTGCAATTTTGGATTTCCTTTCACTCTTATACATATTCAACAATTTTTGTTTTAATATCAGACAACATATTCAATGTAGGTTGCTTGTTCATGCATGTGCATTCTTATCATGGATCTAGCATTCAATTTACATCTTTTTGATTACATCTTCAACTCAAACAAGAGGGAATATAATCCAATTTTCAAAATTCTTCTTAATAGAATTGAGGTTGTATCTATTGATTCACTCCCCCTTTCAATGTAATGTGCATGGAATAGACCTAGTTTTTAGCTCAACTTGATAAACTCATGAACCCTATTTTTCATCTATTACAAGACGTGTGCTTATAAGTTGCAGAGAATGGATTTCCTTGACAAAGGTTGCAAGTGCATTTCCTTGATGTGTTCTTATAAGCTAGCAAGTGGGTTTTAAATAGCATGGATGATCATATAGACTAAAGCTTCCACCTCAGTGATGTGTTGACAAAGAGTTGTTAAGGAAGGATTTGGCATTCATAAAAGGGCACGCCTACTCATGCAGTCGCATGAACCTTTCCAACACAAATGGAGTTTACTATATTAACAATATATATATATATATATATATATATATATATATATATATATATATATATATATATATATATATATATATATATATATATATATATATATGTATGTATGTATGTATGTATGTATGTATGTATATTAGCAGCAACCAAGAAGGAAGACTGAGAGGGGGGGGGAATCAATCTTCACCGGATAAGCAAATTAAATCACAAAGACAAATCTGATAAACTATAGTAATAGGATAGATAAGAAAATTGAAGGCACAACACACAACACCAAGATTTTGATGTGGAAAACCCGATTAAGGGAAAAACCACGGTGGGAACCTACCCATAGTAAGATGATACTCTGCAGTAGTATGTGAAAATATTACAATGGGCAATTCATAGGCATTCAGACACACTGCCTACAACTCACTACTCAAATATAATGGCCCGGAAGGGTACAACCCTCAAGGAAGTCTCATTGATTTACAATACGATTCAGACTACAATCCGGAAGAAATGAACTGAAAGAATAACATCTTCAAATGCCTGATCAAAGTTCCGGTTAAGCACAAATGTCTGTTCTAAAATACCAATCTCCACACAACACTTCACCAAAGGATAAATCTCTTGTTCACACATACACCACTCTCTGATAATGCAAACACAATATCGACACCTAAATTACATGAATATATAACCTATATATACAAATCATCAACCTTGATAACAAGGTCAACTAAACTCTCAACCCTCAATTACAAAATTACATCACACGATATAAAGATCGACCACCGGACAAATATAATGATTTACATAGCATAGCATGGACCTAAATCAAATTATCAAATGCTCAACTCCAACGGAAATCATGCCAAGATCAACGGCAACATCTTACTATTACCTATTTTCACTACAAGCTCAATATGCCTCAGAAGGAGAAACAAGTGCTAAGTATGAAAAGAATACATGTTTTTGTCTAGCTTGTTTGCTTCATGTGCAGACACAGGGAAAATAACTTTTTGTTCATTGAATTATAGCATGCGGGGTAAAATGTGGCTCCCATGAGGGTTGAGCACAACATGTTGAGGGAGATGGGTGTTTCTTTGCAGTTTTATGAATTTTTGCCTTATCGCCAAGACCTACCTCGATGACCTGATAAGAAGTGAAGAGCGCAGAATGTTGTCATCGGCTATCGAAAGGAGCTATCTTAGGTTATCCCGATTACCCAATGGAAAGGCCCAAGCGTAGTCCATTTATCCCACGTTGGCCGCGGGGAGGAGCATTTCAATATTTAAAGGCAAAGTCCCACACATATTAAGTGTCAAAGCTTACTGGCTTTTTAGAAGGAGCAGCTCAACATTGGTGGGCCCCACGTGCGCGCGGGTCTCAAAGCAGCCAAATTTTGCAGTAAAAGGGCAAATTAACAAGCGAGCAAGTTGCAAAGGATCTGACGGCCATCACTATACCGCTATGTGAAAGTGTTCGACTGTTAATCTCCACAACTTAGCGACTGGTGAGGTGGTGTCCAGGTGGAAGTTGAGGTGGCGCCCGAGTGGATCATGTGGAAAAACATAAACTGACACGTGGTGACACCGTGGCATAAGAGAGAGCCACTTAGAGAGACTAAAGACCAAGCATATTTAGGTAGATCAATAGTGATCAAGAAACGCTATGTCGCGATGGGAAGATAATCACCAAATACTCCCTATGACTTGGCGACAAAGCACGTGCCGAAAAGGGAAAGTTAAAGCTCAAGCAGATCGTTGAGATCCAATGACAGATCAAGGAAGATTGAACGATGGAGTGACATTTTGGGGCTATCCATGACTGTCGCTATACCGCGGTTGTGAAGTTCTCGGAACGAATACCCTCGCGACAGGTGGCAGGTCCGGTGGTGCCAAGGTGGACTCTGAGCGTATCACAAAGTGACACTTAGTGACACACCTCATGAAAGGTGGCATGTCATCAAATTGAATGTCAAACAAACCCTGGCTACGATAGATATCTAAATGGTTTCACTGAATGCATCGGTTTCATCAAAATAATAGGTATCAATGAGACATGAAAACTGTTTGTAGAGGGAGGTAGTTTCACTGAAAGAATGATGTCGAACAAACCAAAGTAAAATGGTGGGTCTGGTGGTGCTGAGGTGGTAGATGAGGCTATGCTCAGGTGGATTAGGTGGCAAACCTGAGATTGACATGTGGCACAGATGGACGAAGAGGTAAGGGTCAACCAGATCAAGAAAGATCAACGGTGATGTGAGAGATCTAATGGCCATCGCTATACCGCTATAGAAAGAAGCTCACCAGTTATCTTCATGACTTGGCAATAAAGAACACCCCTAAAAGGTGAGTGCCTTAGGTGGGATAAAGATCGAGCAGTTTGAGGGAAGATTGATGATCGTCTCTATACCACAAGATGAAGATGCTCGATAGTTATCCCCTGCGACATAGCGACTGGCGAAGTGGCAAGTCCAAGTGGCGAGACAGGTGGATCTAATGAGCGAACCAGTGGTTGAAGCATGGTGGCACCGTGGCATAAGAGAGAGCCGCTCAGAGAGGTTAAGACTAAGGTAGATCAAGGTAGACCATCGACAATCACAAAGATTTGACAGTTGTCGCTAAGGCGCAATGAAAAGTTGCATGCTCAGTTATCACTACGACTTAGCGACTGATGATGTGGTGGTTTAGGTGGAGCCCTGGTAGTGGTCATGGAAAGTCGGATTGTAACACATGGCAAGGGTCTACAGACAAGTGACTCAAAAGTGGGCCCATTTTGAAGAAAAAGCAGAGTGGCTAACAGTCGAACAGGTTCCTGAAGATCTGAGGGTTGTCACTATACCGCAATGAAAAGGTACATAAAGGTTAATCCTTGCTACATAGTGACAAGCCGTCAGTAGTCTCGAAGGTTTCCGTTATATGCTGACGGTTAATGCAGGTGACTAAATCAAATGGTTAGGTAACTGGTAGCGTCTCGGTGAACTCAATGCGAAATGACGTGAAGTTGTGTTCAGTTTGGCTACTCTTTTTTGCAGTTTTGGAAGAGTTTCTCTCTTAGTTAAGCCCCTTGATTTTGATGAAAAGCTTAGAATTGATGACAACTGATCCATCTTGGAGCCAAAAATTCAAATTTTGCGAGCTTTTGTATAAGTGATTGTTTTTCACTCTTTTTTTTTGGGGGGCGGGGGAGTTCTGGAGTTGGTACCTGTTCAGTAGCAGAGATCTTTGGTCTTGTAACTCATTTTTTTAATGAATATTTTTAGATTTTCATGAGCATTATTCAAACTTTGTAATGAGAAATACTCCTTGTTTTCAATAAACAACTGAATCCTTCTCTTATTTTCTGTGTTCTAAATGTTGTGAATATTTTTGGATGAATTAGTTGTGATTATTATCAAATAATTCTTCATTTTATCTCTATTCCTTCAATGTTCAGTGCATGGTTAAGCATACTATAGTGCATATCAGTGTTTGAGTTATAATTTTTGGTAAATGAAGTTGTGGGAACTATCTTTGTTCTCCTTCACAAAAATATTAGAAAAACTGAACCTTTCACATGAGGCGTTTATGCAAAGTATGCAATCTGGAGTTGTGAGTGTTTGAGTTTTCTTTATTGGATTCTTGTGAGTTCCTTATCATTGCAAGTCATTTTCAATCATTGGTGGATTGCCTAGCAGTAGTTAATTTTTCAGTCTTATGCATATCCTTCTTCCATTTTTTCAGAATTTCAAGTCAGTATTAGGTGATCAAATAGGAAGCTGGCCTATAATCTGGAGGTCTGCTCTCATAATAGGATACCCACAGCCTGAGAGTAGTCTAATGTGTCACTGGATTGGAGGAATTTAAAGCTTACATCGGGTGCAAATCCATGTGACAACAGTTTTTGGCATGCGTGGTGGGACCGTTGGACTTTATAGTTCATAGAAGGCCACCGTATGTTGTCTTGGTGTGTGCAGCAACAAATTATTTTTCACATCTGGCGACTCAAATCTTTGGTATTTTAGCAGTGCAAACTTCCTAGCTTATGAGAAAATACCAGACTAGGCAAAGTGCAGCCTCAGTCAATCATACCCAGCTATCACCCCCAAAAAGGAGAGCTAGGGTAGTTAACAAAGTTCCAGATCCAGTAGTTGGTGTGCTGCCTGTTAATTATAATTCTTACTCTTCTGTTACAGCTTATAACAATCCACTGTTAGCAAGTTCTTCCAATCAAAATACACTAAATGGGCTCTTAATCAACCCCCTAGGGTTCATCCATTTGTGCCTTTTAATCAGGGTAGTCCTTTAAATTTGGTTCAACATGATGACATACCAGCTCCAACACTTAAGAGTTTGCCATTTTTCACTGGAGAGGATCAAACAACAACTATTGAACATATTAGAGATGTGGCTTCCTTGTGTGGAGTGCATCATATTGTTGCATAAAATGTTGCTTTGAGGCTTTTGGCAGCCTCTTTCAAAGGAAAACCCCTTCAGTGGTTCAGGGGCCTGCCTGCGAACTCAATAGCTACATGGGATGAGCTGGGACAACTTTTAAATCGACATTTTGAAGACAAGTTAGATCATCTTTCATTGGTGGATTGGCTCACTACCATCAAAAGAGCTCCACATGAGCATATGATGGATTTCAACTACTGGTTTCAAAGGACTTAAAATCGGATTCCAGCATCAGTAAAACCTTCCAATGATTATGCTTTTTGGTTTTAAGTAAAGGCTTTGAATAGTGATATTGCACTCATGATACAGTCTATGAGAGGAAATACTTTACCAGTAGCATTTGATGTTGCTGTTAGGGCTGAGAATAGTCTTATTCAAGCAAGGAAGATAGCACCTAGGTCTTTGACGCCAATTTTTGCTGATATACAACCCATTATCCCCATAGTTCCACCTGTTATAGCTGTTGTACCTTCATTTCCAACATATAATGATCAAGTTGCAGCTCAAGAGCATGTTGTACCTAGTCATTTGTAGGAGATAATAAGTATTAAGAAGCAAAACACTAACCTATAGAAGACTTTGCAAAATTTTGGTAATGAGTTGGTTAATATCAAGAAAGCCCAAACTCAACCACATTACCAAATTCCTTTCCAAGCTCCCTACTGGGCCTCGTACCAGCCAAACTCTCAAGGTCAAAGAAGGAATTTTAACCAAAGGCCTTTTCAACAGTATAATCCTAATACACCCAGTTCCTCAAGGGATATTGTTCCAGTCCAGAACAACTTGGTAGCTGACTATGAGTGGTGTTTTCCTTGCAACCAGCCACATAACCAATCTACATGCTCCAATGGCATGTTAAATCAGGCATTGATGGTGCAAAACAACACTGTTGTTCCAATAAATTAGTTTCAGGAAGTTAGTGAACAACAATTTGTACCCATGGAACAAGGTAATTTTGATGTTACTTTGATGAATTGGCAAGGTGAGGAGTTCTATGGGGTTAATCAGCCTCAAAATCATTCATATATCCCTGTAGAAGCCAACACAAGATCTAAGAAAAGGGCTATCGACATGGGGCAACAGACTGATAATAATAATAATCAACCTTTCTCAAGTACCCAAGCTCAGGCAGGGCCTTTCTCCGCTCAAAATACACAGTTTCTTCAGAGATCACAAACTGTGGTGACCAAAGACCAGCCAAAAAGCCAACCTCAGCCAACACAAGTGCAAAAGGACATTGTTGTTACTAAGGGACAACAAAAGGTCAGTATGAATGATTTTAATATTTTGGATCAGTTGAAGAAAACTCATGTTAACGTGTCAATGTGGGATTCACTAGCTCTACATGGGCAAAAAGATTTGTTACATGATGCTTTGTCTAACCTTTCCTTGACTGCCCAACCATCTAATCAACAAGCTTCAAAGGTTGTTCTTACCAATAAGCTTCATCAGAAGAGTGAACAATAGTCTCAACAGTCTAAGGTAAACAAACCACCTCCCTTTTATGTCACTCTAATCATTGGCCATCACCTAGTGCATATCTGCATGATAGATTTGGGTGCAAGTAGCTCAGTCATGCCCAAGCAGTTGGTTGACCAATTAGGACTGACTTATGAGCCATTGAATAAGGGTGTAGTGCAGTTAGATGGGAATGTTGTAAATACTGTAGGAGTCATTAAAAATTTGAGTCTAACAATCCATGCTTGCCCAAGTTTTTCTATTCCGCAAGATGTTTATGTGATAGACCTGCCACACTACTTTGCAATTTTCTTATCAAGAGACTTTACAGCCAAATTAGGGGGTTATTTGTCATCTAACTGGTCAAACATGTTTTTTAGGACTAGGTATGGAACTAAAGTTACTATTGAATCAGAAGCTTTAGCTAATGATCACATAGAACCCTATGTCCCTAGTGTTGTCAATGCCAATTTGACCATTCACGAGCAAGATGAACAACCCATTCCGCGTAATCCAAACACCCCTATTGATGACATTCCTGACATTATTCTAGATGAATGGGCAGCTGAGAGTCTTGAGGAAGATCCTTTTAAAAATATGGATGAGGTAAACCTTGGAGTCTATATGTTTCATGAAAAAGGTTCTGCTGTCCCAAATTTGATGAAGGATGCTAGACAACAAGATAATCAACATCAAAATGAGCTTTGGAAGCTCTTTTTTGATGGGTCAAGAAGTAAGAATGGTGTTGGTGGTGGTTGCATGTTGATTTCCCCTATTGATGATAAGTATTATGCAACTTTCAGGTTTTCTTTTAGTTGCACCAATAATACATATGAGTATGAGGCCTTAATTCATGGTCTACAATGGGCAAAGAAGAGAATCAACTGTTTGCAGATTTATGGTGACAGTGAACTGGTTGTCAACCAAGTAAGAGGTCTCCATACCACTAAGAATGATCTTTTAAAGTCTTATAAACATAGGGTATGGGATCTTACTGAAGATTTCCAAGCTTTCAATCTGCTGTCTATTCCTAGAAATCTTAATAAGCATGCTGCTAGACTTGCTGCAATAGAAGCATAGTATGATATTCCAAGTGATATCAGCAATATTAATGAACATCAATATGTAAAAGTGATTGTTAGGTCTTCCATTCCTAACAATGCTGATCATTGTCAAGTTTTTGATAGTGATCAGCAGATTATTAACTTTTTGAGGGAAGAGGCAGAGTTTTCAAATACCAACCAAGAGAAGCTTAAGCAACAGTATGATGATTAGGTCATACAACTGAAAACAAACAAGCTACCTAAGGGTTTGGTCACATTGGAGTCAATTTTTAATGAGGATGATCAAGTGAGAAAAGAAAAATCCACCTTGCAGATCAAGGAGGAACATTATGAAAATGTTGAGATTTTCAAGGATAAGCTGTTAAAGCTTGGCAAGGTGTGTACTTTAGAGGAAAGGCATGCATTTGTTTTACTATGCCAAGAGTTTAGTGATATATTTGCTTGGCAATATTCTGATTTAAAAGGATTTGACCCTAGTATTGCCCAACATACCATAGAGCTTGAGCCAAATGCTAAACCTGTGAGGCAAAAGGAGAGGCCTCTTAATCCAAAGCTTGATCCCCTTATGGTCAAAGAACTTAATAAACTCATTGAGAGCAGCATCATTTTTCCTATTAAACACACCTCTTGGGTGTCAAACCTTGTCCCAGTTAGGAAAAAGCATGGTGAAATCAGACTTTGTGTTGATTTCCGAGATCTCAATAGAGCCTCTTTGAAGGATAGATATCCACTGCCCTCTATGGAGCAGATTCTGCAAGTTGTTGCAGGTTCTGAGAGATTCTCCTTGCTAGAAGGTTTTTCAGGTTATAACCAAGTTTTAGTGAAGGAGGAAGATCAATTTAAAACAACATTTACAACTAAATGGGGCACTATGGCATATAAAAAGATGCCATTTGGTTTGTCAAATGTTGGTGCCACTTTTCAGCGTGCTATGGATATGGCATTTCATGGTTTGATGTATAAATTTATACTTGTTTATTTGGATGATATCACTGTTTATTCCAGAAATTCAGTTGAACACCTAGCTCACCTAAAGAATTTTTTTTACAGGTGTAGAGAGTATGTTATATCTCTTAACCTAAAGAAATGTGTGTTTTATGTTCATGAGGGTAAGCTCCTGGACTATGTGGTGTCAAAAGAGGGTATTACTATTGATCCGGAGAGGGTAAGTGCTATTCTTTCCTTACCTCTTCCAGCACACAAGAAGGGCTTGCAAAGATTCTTGGGTAGGATTAATTTTGTTAGGAGGTTTATTCCAAATATTGCAGAATTATTAAAACCTCTAACTTCTATGTTGAAAAAGGATATTCCTTTCAGCTGGTCTAAGGATGGGAGGAGGAGTTTTGAGCTTATAAAAGAGGCACTTGCAGCTTCTCCTACTTTGCTAAACCCATATTTCTCAAAAAACTTTATTTTGTATGCTTATGGTAGTATTGACAACATCTCAGCTATGTTGGTTCAAGAAAATGAGCATGGTTTGGAGCAGTTTTTGGCCTTTTTCAGTCAAAGCCTTAAGGATTATGAGGAGAAATATTCTTTTGTTGAAAAAAATGTTCTTGTTGTTGTTAGGAGTTTGAAAAAGTTTAAGTATATGTTGTCTAACAATGGGATTAAGTTGATGGTTGCTCACCCCTCAGTTAAAGAGTTTTTGCTCAGCAAAGACTTAAATGATAAGAGGGCTAGTTGGGTGACTAAGGTGATGGAATTTGATGTTGATATTAAGGTCACCAAGATAGTCAGAGGTAAGGGACTATGTGAGCAGCTTGTTGATCACACAAACAACAATCAAGAGGATGAGGAGAAGGTTGTTTTAGCCCTCCAAGACGAAGAACAAGTAGCTGTTCCTATTCCTCCTATTAGCTGTGTACAAGAAATGACCCATTTCTTGCTGACCGGTGAGTGTCCTCATGGATTGAGTAAGTCAAGAAGAAGGTATTATAGACTTCAGTCCATTCCCTATGTACTCTTGAATGGTTTTCTATTTAGAAAGGATTTTCATGGTGTATTATTGAGGTGCATAGATGTTGATCAGGTTGATAAGGTATTGCATGAGTTTCATGAAGGATCAACAGGAGGACACTTTTCAGCAAGAGCTACAGCTCTGAAAGTTATGAAAGGAGGCTATTATTAGCCTAATTTGTTTAGAGATGCACATTCTTGGGTTAGAAAGTGTAAAGAATGTGCCATGTTTGCAGGAAAAGAGAGGTTGGCAGCGCTGCCATTGCATCCTATTTAGGTAGAACAACCCTTTATGAAGTGGGGTTTGGATTTCATTGGAGTCATAAATCCACCTTCAAGTGCTAGCCACAAGTGGGTGCTCATAGCCACTGAGTATTTTACTAAGTGGAATGAGGCTGTAGTACTGAAGGAAGCAAACAAGACAACTGTTTTGTACTTTTATGATGAGTTGATAACTAGATTTGGTGTCCCTAAATCTATAGTTTCGGATAATGCTCTTGCTTTTGTAGGGAGCTGAATATCTGATTGGGCAGTCAAGAATGGTGTTTATCTCAACATCTCATCTAACTATTACCCTCAGGGAAATGGATAAGATGAGTCTGCAAATAAGAATCTGCTCAGAATCATCAAAAGGACCATGGAAGGAAATCAGTGAGCTTGGCATACCAAGCTTAAATCAGCCTTATGGGCTGATAGAATCACACCAAAGAGGTCCATTGGAATGTCTCCATGCATGCTTGTGTATGGGAAAGAGGCAAGGTTGCCTATTTCACTTGAGTTTCCAGCCCTTGATCTATCTAGCCAGTTGGATATGATTGAAGAAGAGCCTATGTCAGCAAGATTGGCTTAGCTGATTGAGCTAGAGGAAGTTAGAAATAAGGCAATGAGGCAAATTGAGCATCACCAAGCTCAAATGAAAAGATCTTTTGATAAGAGGGCTTCTCCTAGAGTGTTCAAGGAAGGTGACATTGTCCTGAAATGGGATGAATTGAGGAGCAGACTAGGCAAGCATACAAAGTTGATGCTTTTTGGAGTGGGCCTTATATGATTTCCGAGTGCAAGCAACACAATGCCTTCCACCTGTCTAATTTGGATGGTGAAGTTGAACCAATCCCAGTCAATGGGATTCACCTCAAGCATTGCTTTTGAGGTATGCCTAAAATTTGTACATATTTCAATTTTCCTAGTGGTAATAAGTGCTTTGCACAATAGGCCAATTTGTAGTTTTGTTTTCCCTAAGTGCCTAGTGCATAGTTCAGGAGGAGTAATAAGAGTCATACTGTTACAATCCATCAAAGCTATAAATGAGAGGTGTCCATCATATGAAACAAGGAATATGTTTATCCCCTCTCACGCACAAAAGACATCTCCCTCATATAGCTGCAATAAATTGTTGCAGTGTTTCAGAAGTGTTTTGTTGTTTTGTCCTGTCCTAATCTGTCAATACACATGCCTAATTCATGATAGTAAGGTGTTAAGCTCACTACCATAAACCACACACCTGTACTCCATAGATTAGGATAGTTTTTTGAGAGAAAAGAGAGTTTTTGCAGTCATGTGTGATGTGTTGTTTCAGTTTTCTATCACTCTCAGTGACTCTGTGCCCAATGGAACGCATAAGGCAGCTGGTCAAAATGTTTAGCAGGTCAACATATGACAGATGTCGCCAAAAAAATTACCTATTTTCACTACAAGCTCAATATGCCTCAGAAGGAGAAACAAGTGCTAAGTATGAAAAGAATACATATTTTTGACTAACTTGTTTGCTTCATGTGCAGACATAGGGAAAATAACATTTTGTTCATTGAATTATAGCATGTGGGGTGAAATGTGGCTCCCATGAGGGTTGAGCCCAACATGCTGAGGGAGATGGGTGTTTCTTTGCAGTTTTTTGAATTTTTGCCTTATCGGCAAGACCTACCTCGATGACCTGATAAGAAGTGCAGAGCGCAGAATATTGTCATAGGCTATCGGAAGGAGCTATCTCAGGTTATCCCGATTACCTGATGGAAAGGCCCAGGCATAGTCCATTTATCCCACATTGGTCGCGGGGAGGAGCATTTCAGTATTTAAAGGCAAAGTCCCACACATATTAAGTGTCAAAGCTTACTGGATTTTGACAAGGAGCAGGTCAGCATTGGTGGGCCCCCCGCATGCGCGCACGTCTGAAAGTGGCCAAATTTTGCAATAAAGTGGCAAATTAACAAGCGAGCAGGTTGCAAAGGATCTCACCGCCATCGCTATATTGCTATGCAAAAGTGATCGATTGTCAATCTCTTTGACTTAGCGACTGGTGAGGTGGCATCTAGGTGGAAGTTGAAGTGGCGCCCAGGTGGATCATGTGGAAAAATAGAGGCTGACACATGGTGACACTGTGGCATAAGAGAGAGCCGCTTAGAGAGACTAAAGACCGAGCAGATTCAGGTAGATCAACGGTGATCAAGAAAGATCTAACGGTTGTTTCTATGTTGCGATGGGAAGATAATCGCCAAATACTCCCCACAACTTGGCGACAAAGCACGTGCCGAAAAGGGAAAGTTAAAGCTTGAGCAGATCGTTGAGATCCAACGACAGATCAAAGAAGATCAGACAGTGGAGTGACATTTCGGGGCTATCCATGACTGTCACTGTACTGCGGTTGTGAAGTGCCTGGAACAAATAACCTCACGATAGGTGGTAGGTCTGGTGGTGCCCAGGTGGACTCTGAGCATATCACAAGGTGACACGCCTCACAACAGGTGGCATGTCATCAAAGTGAATGTCGAACAAAACTTGGTTGTGATAGATCTCTAAATGTTTTCACCAAATGCATCGGTTTCATCAAAATAATAGGTATCGATGAAACTACAGTTTTGATGAGACATGAAAACTGGTCGCCGAGGGAGGTAGTTTGGTCAAAAGAATGATGCCGAACAAACCAAAGTAAAATGGTGGGTCCGGTGGTGCTGAGGTGGCAGATGAGGCATTTCTTAGGTGGTAAACCGGATATTGACATGTGGCATGGATGGATGAAGAGGTAAGGGTCGAGTAGATCAAGAAAGATCAACGGTGATGCAAGAGATCTAATGACCATCGCTATACCGCTATAGAAAGAAGTTCGCCATGTGGCAGTTTAGGTGGAGCCTAGGTAGTGGCCACAGATAAGTCGGATTGTAACACATGGCAAGGGTCTGCAGACAGGTGACTCAAAAGTGGGCCTGTTTTGAAGAAAAAGAAGAGTGGTTAAAAGTCGAACAGGTTCCTGAAGATCTGAGGGCTATTGCTATACTGCAATGAAAAGGTGCATAAAGGTTAGTCCTTGCGACATAGTGACAAGTCGTCAGCAGTCCCGACGGTTTTTGTTATGTGCTGACAGTTAATGCAGGTGGCTAAATCAAATGGTCAGGTACCCGGTAGCGTCCAAGTGAGCTCAGCGCGAAATGATGTGAAGTTGTGTTCAGTTTGGTTACTCTTTTTTGCAGTTTTGGAAGAGTTTCTCTCTTAGTTAAGCCCCCTGATTTTGAGGAAAAACTTAGAATTGATGACAATTGATCCATCTTGGAGCCAAAAATTCAAATTGTTTTTCACTCTTTTTTTTTTGGGGGGGGGGGAGTTCTGGAGTTGGTACCTGTTCAGTAGCAGAGATCTTTGGTTTTGTAACTCATTTTTTTTTATGAATATTTTCATATTTTCATAGCATTATTCAAACTTTGTAATGAGAAATACTCTTTGCTTTCAATAAACAGCTGAATCCTTCTCTTATTTTCTGTGTTCTAAATGTTGTGAATATTTTTGGATGAATTAGTTGTGATTATTATCAAATAATTCTTCATTTTATCTCTATTCCTTCAATGTTCAGTGCATGGTTAAGCATACTATAGTGCAGATAAGTGTTTGAGTTATACTTTTTGGTAAATGAAGTTGTGGGAACTATCTTTGTTCTCCTTCACAAAAATATCAGAAAGACTGAACCTTTCACATGAGGCGTTTATGCAAAATATGCAATCTGGAGTTGTGAGTGTTTGAGTTTTCTTTATTGGATTCTTGTGAGTTCCTTATCATTGCAAGTCATTTTCAATCATTGGTGGATCGCATAGTAGTAGTTAATTTTCAGTCTTATGCATATCCTTCTTCCCTTTTCTCAGAATTTCAGGTCAGTATTAGGTGATCAAATAGGAAGCCGACCTATAATCGAGAGGTCTTCTCTCATAATAGGATACCGACAGCTTGAGAGTAGCCCAATGTGTCATTGGATTGCAGGAATTTCAAGCTTGCATCAGGTGCAAATCTATGTGACAATAGTTACACCACCGGGAAAACCACATAACACGAAAATCATCACCGGTTGATAGAAATCACCAAAAACTTGCACAACGATCAATGTGGATCACCAAAACAAATAGGACACAGATAAGAAACACCAACAAGCACGCTAGAATCATCAAGAACAACTGTACCAACACCACTTATCAAATCTTCATCGATCAACACCTGAAAGCTCAAGAACATAACCAATCAACAACTGTCACAAAGAAAGATAACTTGTGGAGCACAAAATCATGATCCATCTAAAATTAAGACACACAAGACCATCCCAAACAATATCCCAAAATATCAGCACAAGATTTGATCACACTGGAATATACCGGAGGATATACCGAACTCTGCAAAACAATGATCAACAAAACAACACTACAAAAACGGATCATAAGATCTTCCCAATCTGCAATCACCAGAGCAATACAAAGGAATATGTTGACATCAATGCCAATAACATATCGTAACAGCAACAATGACCAACAATATCCAACAATATATAGCAAATTCAAACAAGGAAAAAATAAACTTTTTAATATTAGATGAATTATGTAGAAAAGAATGACATTGTATGCAATTGTACACTTAATTATTTTTCAATCAGATTCATTGCAGAAAAGTGATAAATCAACAAAGTAATGATATTCATTATTTAGCAAGGTTTGGTGATCAACAACAAGATTTTGGTGAACAACAATAAGTCCTTGTGTCATATCACCAAGGACTTTGCCAACTACAACAAATTAATAGCTTCATGACAATAGGAATTATGACTTTCCAAAAATGAATTTGTAGAAGTAATTTATAAAGAAAGATCTCTAAGATAAAATTAGAGGTTTTATACCAAACTCAATAAAAAGAGATAAATTAAAGTTTGAGTCATAAAAATAGATGAATTGTCATTTTCAGAGGAATTACCATAGTTAGAGCATAAGAAGTTTCATTGGAATAAACATCCAGAGCCAAATGCTCAATTGTCTATTTTTAGCCTACACTATTTTTAATTATCACTATTTATAGGAGATTAACAAATTTTGAGAAGGCTATTTTTATACCACCTTTTATAACGTCTTAGTTAGATTTAGTATTATTGGATATAATTTTGTAATGAGTTTGTTTCGAACACAAAATAATCTTTTCTTTGGCTAGGCACGTTAACTTTTTATTATTATTTTTCACACAATTGTAATAGAAACTTGTATTTAATGAGTGCCCTAGGCACTTAATTCAAAATTCAAATTTTGTATCATTCATTAGAATTTAGTAATGTTTATTTTGCTTCTTGAATTGTTGTTGAGGTGTCATTATGCGTTATTATGTTTTAATTAGTTGAATTTTGCTTGAGATTTATGAATTTTCATTTTACAATAGATGTTTGATAGGTTATTATAGTTTTGAATAAAAGTATCATGTTTATCTTATAACATTACATGCATTTGAGATAGATTAAATTGATTTAAACAAGTTTCTAAGCTTTGTATTGTAGATTATTTTTAATTTTAATTCAATTTATTAGAGTGTTTGTGTTTAAACCTATTCAATCTTTGTGTCTTACATCTTTCAATCTTTGCTTTAGTTGGAAAGAGTGTGTGCCTAATATTAATATAGGGTTTATTTTTAATAAAAAAGTTAAAAAGCTTTTCATCTTGAGTTAATATGCATGTCACCTTTCTATCATACAATAATCTAAAAAGACACACCTTTAGTTTCATTTAGCATAAGCACAAACCATTTAAAAAATATTATGCAAATTGTAAATAGCAAGTACATACTATTTTGATTAGGGTTTTAAGTTTTGTTTTTGTTTACAGTAAGCTTTCCCTTCTAATTTAAAGGATAATTTAATTTCACGTATTCTCATTAAAACACTAACAATAATGTTTCGAATTAATTGATTAAGAGATAAATGGAAGGCTAAAAAAGTTGTAGGTGTGAATGATACCCTGGAATGAATTATTCAAAGTTGATTTTGATGGTGTGTCAAGAGGTAATCTTCATATAATAATAGTGAGCTTCATCATTAAAGATGATCATTTGTCCTTTCTACATGGAGTTTTTCATATTTTTGAGAATCCATAGCAATAATATAGCACAATATGAAACACTATTTTATAGCTCACTACATCACTGGGATGGAAAAACTCATTCTAGAAGGCAATTCCTTAGTGGTGATAAATGGCCTCCAAAAAGGTACAAACGAGAAATTAAAAATTACTGTGGAGAAAGTGTTGATGCTCAAATATTACACTTGCATTTGCAATACTGGCACCAAGTGAAGAGTGTTTTCAAAATGCGGTCTTATTACAAGACAACCTTCAAGTTTGAAAGGTTGGTTCTGTGTTTATTCAAACACTAATTTAATATAACAGTACTGAAATGGGGAAGAAAAAACATAAAATAAAAAGCATTCTGAAAGATGTGTCATAATAGAATATATACTAGAATGAAGAGTGTTTAGATTCAAGTAATTGATTAAATTAAATAGAACACTTCTAATATTATAAAAAGATAAACAAGAAAATTGTATAATTATTTTTATAAGAGATTAGTAAGAATCTAGATACATGAATTGATGCTACTCTAAAGAGTGGAAATGAAAAATTAGAAAATATAATTTAAAAATATAAATTTATAGAATTTTTTCTTTCAATTGATTATTTCTATTTATTAACAAAACAATGAATATTTTTTAACAAATTACTTATTAAAAATATGCGATCAAAACAATCTACACAATTGTTATTGCTACTGAAAAGATCTAAACAATAACATTTTTTATATTCTAAAGCTCCAATATGCACAACCTTTATTACAAAAAGGATAGAATTCACTTGAGAAAGATCCAAGTCCCCCCATTTCTCTAAATAGAATTACTAGAAATATGAAATGCCCACCATGCCAATTGCAAAATTCGCAAATGAATTATTCTTATCATGATGATGCCTCAATCTCATTCATTTTTCATTACTACTATGCTTATGTTATGTTGCCCATCACTCCCATTTCAAAAGTGGACTAATTACCTCCTCCCATGAATGTCTTTGCTATCATTTTGAATTATTTTCTTTTTTAAGTGTCACACAGATTTGGGTAATTATCCAACTAGTCTCCACTTAGTTTTTCATAGACAAAATCTTACTAAAACGTGGCATTAGTTTTGCTTTTGTTTGATTTTATTATTCTTAATATGTACTCTTTTATTTATGAAATCTAAAGCAGCTTGTATAAAACCGGAGCTTCACTTTGTAAAGAATGTGGCCAATTCCTTATGGTGCCATCTGTTTTTTTTTATTTTTTCTTTCTTTCTAATTCATCTTATGAAGCCCTTGAACCTATCATGTGCACAATATTCTTTTTTCAACAATTTAACGTAAGGATGGAGGAGAACCTCCACTAGTTGTAAGGATAAGGTTTGTGAGATGTTTTGATAGAATGCATCAATAGATATGATCTTTATATAATTCAATAATTTGTTGGATATGTATGAAGTTTGTATTTCAAAATTTAAAAGTTTTTTTTTTAATATTTAATGTAGGAGTATTTCATGTGCAATTATTTAATGTAGGAGTATCTCATGTTTACAAATAATTTATTAGAGGGTTGTATTTTAATTGATTAAGTACAATTGATGATGCTGATGATAGTATATTCTTTGATTATGTCATTTATTACGGTTCAAATTTTGAGGTATGATATAGCGGATGAGGGCAAGATTGTACCCCAAACAACTTCACTGGAATGGATATCCTCTTTAGCTCTCAACTAAATATGTAATCAACATAAGTTTATGTTCCCCTATTGATTCTATAGTCTTTAGCTCTCAACTGAGGAGATAATCAAAGATGATATAAAATTTTCAATCAAAAACAATATTTTTGTTTTTTTGATTTTTTGATTTTTTTTTTGATAGGTAAAGATTATTTTATTAATAATTAAAAGTAGCATATCTACATAAATAGTTCATAGAAAACACCAAACAGTTCACAACCGAACAACAGTGCCCCAAAACAAACAATCCACCTGCAGGAGAAAATAACAGATCATAGCACCACCCCTGACCCAAACTACAAAACATAATACAAAACAAGAAGGCCTCTCAAACCCAAAATATTGCACAATGATGAGACATCTCATGTGAAGCAAAGACAAAGTATAACCTCACCAGCTCACAACGACCATACCAAAAACAACGAGAGACGAAGGTAGACTCAAGCATCCTGAACCGTTGAAGAGGAAGCCACCATTCTATCACCTCCATTAGAAGACGCATTCTCTCCCTCCACCACCTTCGCCCGCTTAGCACTCTTTGAGCCCAATGGACGATCATTCTTCCCCCTCGACACCTCTTGCAATCCTATTACACCCTATGAAGTTGCCTCCATCTCCTCTCATCACGCACAATTTTCCATTGTATGCAAAGAGTTTTTGATCTCCTCTAAGACAATTTGGGTTGCCTCTCTGCAAACCTCCTTATCCTGATCCGCACCCCTTAACAAGAAGGGTCATAGAGGGGGGATAACCTCCCCAACATGCAACCAATCACCACTAGGAGCCATGAAACCTTCTCCAGGCTGAGCAAGCGTCAAGAACAACGCCAATCCCAAACACCATTCCCCTCGGATACAGAGCGAGACCAACCAAAGGACCTCATCCTTAGAATATAGCTTCAAGCACTATGCTATGAACATGGAGGCAATGTCGGTATTAGTGTGATATCTATGGACCACATAAAAAAAAAGATTCCCCAAGCACCACAAACACCCAATGAATTGATTCTTCATCTTACTTGAACATGCTCTTTAGTCAGTCCCCAATGACCTTGCCCTAGAAAGCCACCATGGGCTTGAGTGTTTGTAGAGAGAAATTGGCTTGCATCTTTACTTACCACCTTCACCACAACCCCCAACGATCACACATAAACATTGAACACAAAACAAACTTCTCCAACAAGCCAAGCAAACACACCAAAGCCCAACCACCTAACTTAACTACACACACTGCACAAAATTAAAAAAATGACAATCTAGTTCAGATCATTAATGACCAACAATACAACCTATGTACCACCCAACAGGGCCAACCTAGCATCCAATATATCATCTCGAGAATTCTCCCATATCTTCTCTTCAATGTTTGCATTTAAATCCACCGCCTGCTTTGAGAGTATGTTCGTCTCCATATTGGTGTAGTGCCTCTCCCTGATGCATCTTGTCTTTTGTGCATCAATAAATCACATTGATATAGCTTAGTCTACTTTATGATGATTTGATGGTACCTTACCTTTTACTAACCCTATTTCATGATTGTATTGGATATGATGGTGATCATGATAGTGCTTGATTGTCATGGTTGTCTTTCATTGTGTTTGTGATAGGAACGATGCCATACCACTCATTCACGAGCATGATATGGCATTGCGATTCCCCTTCACTTGTTTATCTATTTCATGATATATGTTATGGTATATGTTGTTGTACATGTATTGGTGGTGATAGGTTTGTAGGTACTAGACATTGACTCCACCAGGCTTCACAGGTCTGAGCGTGTCTTCATCCCAATGGCAAGTTGATTGGAGGTGACATAAAATCCCAATCTACACTCTAGGTTTAAGTTGATATCCTTGTTAGTCTAGTATCTTGAGTTGAGTCGTCGTATAGCGTCATGTGGTATTTTGTATTGCCTCTTGTTGAGTTGTCTTGAGGTGTTGTGGTTATTGGTTATTTAATTATTAATTAATTAATTGGCTCATATAGTTTATAATAATAAATTAAATTAATAATTGATTCATATAGTTTAAATAAATTAAATTAAAGTATAGTTTAATATTTAATTAATTATTGGGTGATTTCTTAATATTTATCATATTGGCTTGATTAATATTTATTTATTGATTTAAGTGTTTATTGGATATTTATTATTTATTGAATAATTATTTTTGTAATTGAGTCTCTTGGAATTATTATCTATTTATATAGTTGAGGCCTTAATATTAATTTGGGTATTTATTTATATTACCCTTGGTTATTTTATTATTGGGCTTTTATATATTTAATTGTGCCCATGATTTAATTTATTATTGGTTGTTTATATTATTATTTTCCTTTTTACCTATTGGGGTTAATTAAATATTATATTCCTTACCTACCCTATTATTCTATTGGTTAATTTGTGGGGGCAAGTAAATAATATTATTTACCTCGTATTTATGCATGCTAGGTATAGAATATAGTTTCTCCGAATATTCTGATTGGATGAAATTTTTCTATAGTTTGGATGCAATTTTATTTATTATTTTTCTCTTGTGCGTTATGGGGGTTGGCTTCTCTGAGAATTTTGAATGTTGTTAAAGATTTGGTTTTGATTTGGGGATTGGTTGGATTATTGAATTTTGTTGGATTTTGATTTGGTATTTTTCTACTTCAATTTACATTTTACCATCACTTCAGGTACCAGGTTGGTTTCATTTCTTTCTCTGTGCATTTTATTTTCTGGAAAAGGAATGTCTTCTTTGTGCCTTTATTTATTGTTTGTAGGAATAGGTTAAATAAAATTGAAAATAGAATATTGGAATAGTTATACTATATAGTTGGGGATCGATTTGTATATTTTCATATGATGTCATCTATTTATTTGTCTAGTAAACTATCGTGAACGACATTGTGATTTCTTTGTGTATACCGTGTTGGATTTGGAGTTCTTGTTGAATCAAATCCGTGTATTCAAAGATTGTATTGGCCTCTATTGAATCTTCTGTAGAGAATAGCTTGGGAGTTTTGTTTGCATTTATTGAGTTTGGGCTTTCTGAGTATTGTTGTGAGTAGTGTTCATATTATAATGGTAAAATCTTTTTTTTTTAAAGTTCCATTTTGTTATTTGATATGCTTTTGGAGTTATAAAGGTTTTTGCATACCTTTCTAGGTCGTTCGAGGCCGTGTCTGAGTCTTGGTTGATTTCTGGATGAATCGAAATTGTCTAAGTTCCATTTTTTTTTTTGGTTTTTAGTCTCTATCTTGGATGCATTGCAGAATGAGTCATATGTGCTAAAAGATGAGTTGTATGCATTAAAAGTTGAGTCCTATGCACTATTCTGGGTGCTATATCCGCCACTGTATGTGTTATATGCACCAATTTTCTCTGTCTTCTATTTTTAGACTCTGACATGGATGCGCTAAAACAAGTTCTTTATGCACTAAAATAAGTGCTCTATGGACTATAATATTTCCTATGGATGCGTTAAACTGCCTCGCTAATGGTAATTTTTATGGTTTTATCTTTCTAGGTTGGTTTTCTTGTTCTGCCCTTGTACCAGAGGCATTTGATGATTTCCTTGTGATTTTCATAGTGGATTACACTTTAGTTTTGGCTATTTTATTGTTGTTTTAGCTCTAGCAAGAGGAATTTATACCTTGTTGTTGAGTTTTATGTCATATTTTCTCCAGCAAGATGAGTGTTCCTTGCTGTGGAGGATATACGTGTTGCTCCGGCAAGAGGACCAGTGCCTCATTGTAGAGGTGATCTACAATTTGACTATGCAAGAGGATTTATACCTTGCCTTTCTTATATGTGTATTTAGTTTCATGGGGCTCTTGATTTAAATATTGGCTTTATGGCTCTTGTTATGTTTTAGATTTGTATATGTGCAAAATTGATGTTGTTGATATTCTGGTAATGGAGACCTTGGTTAATCAGGTTATGTTGTATTGAGAGCCCTTGTTATTTTATATGGGCGATGTTACCCTAAGGCCTAGGAGCATGATTTGGGAGAGTGGGCTTCCATGAGTTTGCTGAGGTCATGAGGAATGGACTGGTAGGATTCCTTGATTTATGGAACCAAGGTCTAGACCGTTGGGATAGCTCATTGGAGGTTTATTGTAATAATCAAGTGATAACATAATAAATTAAACATAGGTGGGTTGGGTAGTAGTAAATCATTTTAATAAGATAACAAATATCTGTGTGGTACCGCATCTCATGGATGGATTGCTAGTGCAGCTGGAGTGAGGTATGGGAAGATTTGGTAACTAGATAAATCAAACTCCCTTGATTTCCTCAAAGGTTGAGACAGTTATGCATGTGTGTCACGGATGCCAAAACTGAGTTCTAGGATATCCTTTATTGTTGGTGATAACATGTGATGACACTCTTACCTACATGTGGATCCTAGTTCCTTTAGCTTTGTTGTCATGATGCCTTTGGAGGTCTTATGTTTATATTGAGCTTGATTTAGCCATGTGATATGTGGAGTGTTATCCTTTGGTTGATAGGTATCAACCTAGATCTAGAGTGTGTGTGGGATCTAGTGTCATCTCCTAGCACGGGGGGTGGTTCCTTATGGTTCCACATGGTTGGGTGGTTTGATGCCTTCTTCTATTGGGATGTTCTTCATTGGTTACTCTTATGCATGGATGTGGATTATTATCTCTTTAGCTTATGGATGGATATTTGTAGTAGATTAATGTATATGATTCATATGGTTTATGTATCTTGTAGAATTCATGATGTAATTGTATTGGTAGTTGAGAGCTATTCTCCTTGATGTGAAATGGTTGATGTATATGTAATGGTTAGAAGATGTATTAGGCCATGATCATAATACTTGTAAGAGAATGTAATGTTGTATCTTAGACAATGCTCATGAATGGAATTGATTCTATGGATACACATTTAGTGTTATGTGGGTGTTTATGATGATTAAAGGAAATTGACTAATAATATGGTAATTAGCATTGAAAATGGAATAATGATGCTAGGATGTTGAATAAGTGATTGGGATTAGGAACATTTGGAATGGTGCTTTAAAAATGAATCTTAAAAGTGGACTATGGACATTTACATTATTAATGAATGGAATCATGTTAGTTAGAATGCATTGGTTATGGTAGTAATTATGATGCTATGCTTATGATGGTATATTATTGATGTGATTATGCTCTATGGATAGATTAGGTAATGACATTGAGATACCCTAGGGATGAATAATTGTGGAGTTGTGTTTGTTTCTGCTTGCGTAATGAGTTCTTATGATTATACTTTTAAGTTTATGTTCATGATGATTAATTGTATATCTTGTTACTAGATGATAAATGTACATTAATAGTTAGTTGTATATGTTTTTGAATAAGATAAACAGGTTTTACAGGGACCCGAAACCCAAATCCATCCAAAAAACATACAGAGTTAACTAGAAACTAACCAGTTGCTAAACAGTAAAAAAACTGGGGACTCACCCCAACAAGTCAAACCACAAAAAACACAATGGAAACAAGAAACACCAGCCAAAAACAACTAAGAGCAACCTTTCAAAAGCTTAACATTCTTCTGGATCTCTCTGTTATTGATCTCCTGGAGTTCTTCCATGATGAACCTCGAACTACCTCTTTCCTATTTTTTGCTCCTGGTCCTAGTAGAGGGCCCTGCAGATGCCTGCATATCTTGGATTTTATTGTCCAGGTTAATGTTTGAGGATAGTTCAGATCTGGTCATATGAGCTTTTTGCAAGGCAATTTCCTCATTGACTCTTTTGAGGCCTTTGGCACTGTTATACATTGCCTCCTTACTAACCTCAACCAAGGCCTTAAGTTTGCCTTTTAAATCCTGTATTTCATTCTCCAACCTGTCAATCCTAGCCTCATGTTATGTCTTCATGAGCTTGATATATTCCACAATTTTTTGGGACAACTTTAGGAGTTTATCAGTTTTATTAGGTGCCGGATTCTCAGTGAAAGAGTCCACAATATCCTTGATCCCCTGTTTTAGGAAATTAATTTTACCAAAAACCCATCGGAAGCATTTCTCCTGATTAGCAAACAAATTTCCCAGGAGCTTGTCAACATCTATTTAATCATATTCAATCTCATTGGGGTCCATATTAAGGGGAATATCAAGTTTAATTTCATTTTCCCCTTTTCCTTGAATCTCCACCTTTTTTCAAGTCTTCTGCTTTTTAGGATTTTGTGGGCCCAAATTTTGGGGATGAGACACAGGGGATTTCAAAATTTTCACTGCCCATCTAGGTGGATTTTTCCTGCTACTATTTGTGCCAGGTGTGGGCTTCTGCGAGGGACCCTCATCCTCAGAGCGCTTATATTCCGAATCATCCGAAACATGGTTGTCATTCCAGTCCATAGAAATTCCATCCTCTGTCTCGCCAAACTCCGTATTTAAAACATCATGCACCTCCTGGTTGGCTAAGTATTTAGGGTTTCTCAGAGCAGGGGAGGGTTTAACCTCATGAGACTTAGCGAACTCCATAACCAGGAGGATTAACCCCTCATGCAGAACTGAGTTTTCCTCATTCTCAAATTTCTTATGAATGAAATTCTCAAGAGAAGACAACAAATAAAACGAGATTGAAATTGTTTTATCATGCCTAAAGTGGTTCAAAATAGTAAAATGATAGGAAAAGATACTAGCATAGCGGCCATCGAGGGTTATGTACCTCATAATAAACTTTGCCATGTCTGCCTAGCTTCAAAAGGTCCTTTCGATTGTAGCCTCCATTTGGGTTCTTCTTGACTCTGCTTCTTTCACTCTTTTTGTTGTAGAAAACTAAGAGGGCTTCTTCCGAATTTTCCCTCTCCCTATAGAATTTTCTACCCTCCATGCTAAGCCCAGTAATCTCAATGATGAAGGGTTCATCAATCCTAAACTCTACCCCATACATGCTTAGAACCCCATTATTCCAATTTCTAACAAACAAATCCATGAGCTGGTGGTTCTGACCATGGATTTTTCTGACAAATGTTTCCATACCTTCGTCCACGACTTCCTTCCAGACCTCTTCATTTTTCTCCCAAAGCTTGCACGAAGACAAATCCAATCTATTCTTGTCTCCCCCCATAAGATTGATGCCTCTTTAAATTTTACTAGTAACACTAAAACCAGGCTTCAGAAAGATGGAAATAAACCAGACCCATAGGAAAAATTTGGAAGGTCGCCGCCACAGTTTTATATGAATAACTTTACACATGTGAAAAAATGTCATAATTAATGCTCAATCAGAGAGATATTTTCGACATCCTCCCTCGCCAGTTCACACAAATGTAATGGAGAGGATTCCCCTTCCCACCACCACTTTTCATCATCTCTAGCTATGTCGAGATTTGCCACGTGGTCTGTAGGCCTGTTACCCTCTCTCAAAATGTGCGAAATTTGAATTGCCTCAAATTTGGCAATCATATCGAAACACTCCTGCATTAAATGATTAATTGTCCAGTTGGAAGTAGTATTTTTAATCAAATAGTTTATTATATTTAGCGAATCACTTTCCAACTAGAGTTTCTTGAATCCACCACAGATAGCCATTTTAAGCCCAATGTAGGCCACATTTGCCTCAACATGATGTATTAGATGAATGTAGTTAGTTGTATATCTTGCATTAGATGACATTTTAATTTGTTTTAGCATGTTAGTTAGCATATTTCTCTAGGGCATTTTGGTGGGAATTACAACCCAATAGACGAATGTGCATGATTTTGAACTCCTTGAATAGAAATATAAGTTTTTGAGTTGCCTTCACCACCTTGTCAATCTCCCAATTATCCGATCCACCCTTAGTAATCATGTTGGTGATAATCTGTGAATCACCTTCCAAATGAATCGACGGGGCCAAAATTTTTTTTGTCAGGTTGATCGCAAGAAAGGCCGCACTAGCCTCTTCCATATTGTTAGTAACTGAGTCGAGACACTACTTACACCATACTAAAACATGGCCCCTCCAATCTCGAGTGACACAACTAGCCCCAGAGGGGCCAATATTCCCTTGCAATGCCCCGTTGAAATTGATCTTGATCCAACCATTCTCGGGAGCTTTTCATTCTACCTTCTCGCTTGGTATTTGAGGAGGATTAACTTGCCTTGGCCCATTAGCAAGCCTTCAATTTTTTAATTTTTATTAATATAAAATAAGATTTTTTTTATTTTTGTGTATACGTGTAATAGTAACTAATTGATATTTTATAATCTAAACATTGAATTAATTCTATTATTATTTTTCTTATGTAGAATCAAATTTGTTCTTGTGAAATTAATAAATCCTTTTTTTTACACATTCTATTGCAATTTTTCCTCTCAATCTTTTTTCTTTCCTAAGATCAATTACTATGTCCTACACGTTTTATATTTTTAAATAATATATTTTGATATAAATTTTAAAAAATCAGAATATATATATATATATATATATATATATATATTTATTTTATTTAAATAAAAATAATTATATATAATTATTTTAGTTAAAAATAATAATTATATATATGTATAATTATTTTATTTAAAATTATAATTATACATACTCTAATATTATTTTTTTAAAACCACACATGTATATAATTTTCTATATTAAAAAAACCTACTTTTTATAATATTACTAAAACATTTTTTCAAAATGATATTAATTTCACATGTTAAAAATATCATAAACAATATTTTAAAAATGATCATAAACTTGCCATAGATAATTTTTTAAATTAAAAAAGCCCATTCTTTAACATTACTAAATCTAATTCAATCTTTAAAAAACTCAAAATCGACAAAAACATGGGTACTGGCCCTTACACTAACAACCCTTAGGCGACATTAACAACAACAACACATTAGCATAAAACTAGCAGAAATTATTAATAGTAATTGAAAGTATAAAATTCTTAGCAACAGATATATAAACTAGTATATAACATCGAACCAGAGTTTTAGAACTAGCAAGAGACCACAAAAATACCATAAAAAACTAACCTAACTAGCTTGCTTGAGCACATTGCTTCAATATTTAGTAAGGAACTGAAATAGTTCCTTATAGTTCCCTTTAGTGCCTGCATCCGTGCTAAGAACCTTCTTTTGCATCAGTCACATTGCTCCTTTCTTATTATGTTATTAATAATTTTCATTAGACCTTTATGAAGGATAAGGTATGGTTAAACAATATTGGGAGTATTGTTAGATGATAAATAAGTTATGGGATATCAATTCAATTCAAGAGTAGACTGATAATTGTTTGAGATCAATACATTCTTTTATATTGTATGTATTGAGTTAATGAACATTAGAATTACTAATTTACATTGATTTCAAGACTGATTTGTATAATTATGATTAGTATAGTTGAAGTCGAGCTGTTCTTTAGAACAAATACTTGTTAAATATGAATGAGTGAATGATTTGTTACTAAAGAGACCTCATATATAAAGTGGATGGATCAGAGTATGATATTGAGACTCTTGTAGAGACCCACATAGTGTAGTTCAAGTTGAGTTTATTTTTTATAATAAACATTTGATTTTTCTTTTATACTAGAGGAAATGGCTTAGTCCCTTATAACCTACATGTCAAACAAACTTTTTAATGTGATAGACAATGTTAAATATTGATGACAAAGTGATTTTTAAGTAGCATAGATTTGTAGACTAATACACACACACACACACACACACACACACACACACACACACACACACACACACAGAGAAGCAGTCACTGGTGAGGAGGGACCTCAAAGAGATCAATCCGAACTAGTTAGCAAGAGTAAACACAACAAAAACACAATGATATGATGAAGGCAATGCAAAACAGATTATTTTATTGCTTAAAAATTGATTACATCCAACCGGTAACAACCGGGTTACAAAATACTGGCTCACAGGCCAAGTGGAAACATAATAGGTCACAACTGGGATCTTGAATCATGAAATCTATCTGCTACGCACAGTCTAACTACTTGATTCTCTCCTTGATTGATTGCATTCTAATGCGTAATTACAATTATATATATATATATATCGATCCAAAGGATCCAGTCGACCCAAAAAGGGATCAAAACCCGAAGAACAAGACCTAACGTGTAAAATAACAAGGTCGGCCTCCACCAAGAGATTCCTCCAGAAAATCAAAAGGATGAAACATAGATCATGGGAAAAGGTCGGCCACACACTAAGGAACATCGGAATCAATGCCCAAGGCTCCGTAAGCTTTGGAAGGGGTTTCGGTAGATCACCAAAAATAGGTCCAGGCAATCGGTAACAGGATCTGCCAACCGACAACAGGAAATTGCCAAGGAAATCGATAGCGATATCTTGCCGAAAAATGGTCCAAATGCGATGTGGTCTGGAAGCAAGAAAGATGGTCAAGTCTTCAAGTAGACTCCAACTCCACAGGCTCCGGTAAGCCAACACCGGGACACACAGAAAGGAAAATTGAAATTGCAAACAAAAAGCAAAACATAAAGGAAAATATTTTTGGTTGATGCAAGATTGCTATGAATCGGGGATGCTCCTGCATCACACACATATATGTATATATGTATACATACATATACATACATAGTGTGTGTATGTATACACGCACACACATATGTATGTATGTACACACACACATGTATATATGTATACATACATACATGTATACATGTATACATATATACACATACATATACATACATACATACATACATACATATAGACATACGTACATACATACATACATACATACATACATATGTATGTATGTATGTATGTATGTACATGTATATAGATACATATATATATATATATATATATACATGTATATACATATACATATACATATACATATACATGCATATATATACATATACATACATAGATATACATCTATATATATAAATAAATCTATATACATATATGTACATATGTATATATATACATACATATATATGTATATACATACATATACATATGCATACATACATACATACATACATACATACATACATACATACATACATATATATATATATACATACATATATATATATATATATATACACGCACATATATGTACATATATATGTATATATATACATATTGATGCTCTGCAAAAAGGATATGTTAGGGGACACAAACCACACAATATCAAACGTTAATGATGTTAGTCTTAAATCAGAAATGAAAGACAAAGCAAATAAGTATCCTAAGCAAGCATATCAAAAGAGATATCAAACATCTAATAGAAAGCATAACAAAACGAAGGAATGCAATAAAACATCCCCAAATGCCCTCCAACATGCTTATAGTTTCTCCTCCCTTGTTCCTCTCCTCCAAGTTCCACATGAGTGTAGCTCTCAGCTTTGCACTGCTATGGAAGTCTTATGGAGATTCAAGATTGAAAATGATTATGAGATGCAAATGCAAGCTAGCTAGGAATGAAAGAAAATGAGTTAATTAAGCTATTATCAATTTTTAACCAAAAGACAATGTGGATTATGATTTTACTCTAAAATGCTCTCTAAAATTCACTATAACTTAGATGCATACTAGATTTCAGGATCTGTATTATGAAGGAATGGGCTCTATTTATAGGAAAAATAGAGAAATTGATGGTTGAGATTGAGTAATCTCAACAAGGGTCAGGATTGATGGGTTTATGATCCATGTGAGGGCTTTCAACCCAATCCCAGGATGACAAATGTCATCATGAGATGGGTTGAGAGGAGAGGGAAGAAACATTAAATGCTTGACATGACTTGAAGGTTAACTTGGGAGGTAAGGTTAGTGTTGAGTTGAATGAATAAAGCCATTATCCAGTAAGTAATGCCTTTATCCAATGGATAAACTCTTGTGCAAGAGTTAGTGAGGATAACCATGGTCAAAGCAATAAATGCTTGAAGAGACCCATGAGTCAAATGGAGGTTGAGTTAGAGGTAAAGTCTCTAACCATGTGGGTAAGTGGAGTTAACCATAAATGGTTATATGAGAGCCATTAGTGGTTTGGAGGACTTTAGGGGTTAGCTTGTTGAACACATAAAGCATTTTATGCTTTTCAAATACTTTGAGGCTTTGAGAAGTGACTTCAAGTTGCTTAGGATTATGACAATATTTAGGAAATGGGATTAGGCTAATTAGGAATGATTAGAAGAATTTAGAAAGTGGTTAGAAGAGTCTAGAAGGGGATTTAGGATTGTAAGTGGGTTTGGTGGGTGAGGGAAAATATGATTTTAATTAAAATAAAATTAATTTATTTCAATTGTGGTTGCAACTTGCATTTGTAGGAGAATGCAAGTGGGGGGGTAGTTTAGGAATTTAAATAAATGTTTTAATTATTTATTTAAAAGAGGAAAGGGGGTTAAATTAAATAAATATGGTTTATTCATTTAATTGATTTAGAATGTATCTTAATGAATTAATTTCAATAAATTAAACAATTTATTTAATTAATAGGAGAAGGGGTTGAGGATGAATTAATTAAATATTAATTTAATTAATAGGTTATTGAGGGTTAGATAATCAAATAAATAGTAAATATTCATTTAATTAAGTGGACATGTGACTACATTTGCCCCTCTTTGAGACGGTGCAGTATATCGTGTCGTTTCAAAGAAAGAAAAATAGTGTGAAGAAATATGCCCCATAAATGTTAATTTAGTGGGTGGTATGCCCCCTTGAGAGATGGGCCGATTTTTTTTTGAAAAATTGGGCGATCTCTCAAAAAAGAACGAGAAGTGGAGGGAAGGTAGAATAGAAGAAATTAGCAATAATGGTGAAAGAATGGAAGAAAACATAGTGAATATGGAGAAATGGGAAGCCAGTGAGTACCCTGAAGTCATGCAAGAGATATAGTGCAAATGCAGTGTTTGTGCTTTTGATTGATACTATATAATTGATCAAAGTTGGTGGAAAATCTGGTGCAATCGGTTTAATTGCCCCGCTTGAGTCAAAGTGTGACAGTTGAAGTCAGTTGTTCGCTTGGACAGGATAAAGTCTGAGTAAGTGAATCAAAGTAACCTGTTGTGACTTAGACAATTGATTTAATTGCTTGATGAAGTCAAGGTATATGAAGCAAAATACTCGTTGAGACTTAGACAATTGATGTATTTGTCTGTGTTGATTGTGTTTGATTGGTTGATCAATTGATAGTGTTTGCATTGTAGGTTGTTTGTGGTGAATCATAGCAGCCCCGTTGAGACTAGGTCATTGTGATAAATGCCTGTTGTAGTCTAGGTTTTCCATGATCGATTACCTGTTGAGACTTGAAGATACTTAATCAAAGTATCTGTTGATAGTCTAGGTGTGTGTGAGTCAATGTGCCTGTGTAGACAGAGTAACTAGCTTGATTGGGTTCATGGGAACCGATGAAGGGATTATGATGATGACCTAGATAGGGAGGGTGAGGGGGGATTCAGTGTTAGATAGAAGGTATGGAGGACCTAGGACTCATTCCTATGGAAGAAGATCAAAAAAATCGAGTATGCATTGTCATTACTATGTATGAATGATATGCAGCTATATGGATGTATGGATGGATGGAATGCAACAGAATGCAATATATACAGATAAGATAAAATGACTTTCCATAGACTATTCATAGTGCTTTATTTTCCTTATCGAGCATGGTAGTATCGTTCTTGGCCGAGGTAGTAGGAACCAAGTTTGGAGAATTTCACCTATAAGCAAGCATTTAAGACAAGTAAAAGAAAGGGACCCTCCATTCTGGTTCATGTGCAGATGGTCGAGGTATACGTTGTAGTCAGTAAGCCATAGTGATCCATGACTAGATTTTTGCATATGATCACATAGCTTAGTGAACTTCCCATGTAGACACCATTAGTACATGCCCCAGAACTTCATTCGAACAATTCATAGACGATAAACAAAACGATACTTAGGAACCATCCTGGCTACTCTAATCACTTGTGGATATCCTGGAGTAGCGTAGGAACTTGATATAAATGAATAAATAACTAACAAACCAACCAAGTACTTGATAGCTAAAACAAAATTTTCTTGTCAAATAAAATGTTATCATGTCTTTGTTTTGGAAGGAAGGATGCATCCTTGT
The DNA here is from genome assembly GCF_030272615.1 of Cryptomeria japonica. Classification (NCBI taxonomy): domain Eukaryota; kingdom Viridiplantae; phylum Streptophyta; class Pinopsida; order Cupressales; family Cupressaceae; genus Cryptomeria; species Cryptomeria japonica. The sequence continues at coordinate 370,863,017 of NC_081412.1, forward strand.
TAAGACAGTTGTGTTTACCTGTGTTGATTGATTGATTGATTTCATAAGTGATCATCATTTGAGTAGCTCAAAATGTTTGTTTGATGTTGTTAGCGATGTGTATGTACAAAGGATTTTATGCGTTGCCATGTTTTTGATTGATTTTTTGATGTTCTATCATGTTTTTGGAGGAGTTGAGTGTTGTGAATATTTTTGGATTTTGTGAGTGTTTTTGAATGTTTTTGGATTTTGGGAGTGTTTTACGAATGTTTTTTGAATTTTGGGAGTGTTTTACGAATGTTTTTGAATTTTGTGAGACAATTTTTAATGAAGAACTAAATGAATCACAAGTAATGCAGAATCCACTTCCATCAATAGGTTAAGAGCATTGCCCCCAGTTTAGATATTACTATGAAAAGCAGGATGTAGGACGCATGAAGTACTAACCTTGATTGTAGATCAATAACACGCCATGGTTTGAATGATGGATAAATGGATGCAATGAATGTGATTGCAACAAGTCTGAAAGACAATGGAGCTATAGCCTTTACGAATGGTGCCTGTTTGCCAGGTTTTCAACATCGCACTTACCCAAGGTGCCACCAGAGTGTTTGTTCACCGTTTGGATGCATGATTTATCTCTTTACCATTTTGATTTTTTTGTATTTTCTTCAGGACATTGTTCTTAATGTTTTTTGGTGTTTTTATAGTATGTATTGGAGCCTGATGCTCTTTACAGCTTATGTATGAAACTATTTAAGGTGCATGTTGTTGATCAGATCTGCCAGCGGTTCTCCCTTTGAAGTAGCCAACTAATATGCCCCAGACCCAAATACAACAGTGATAACATATGGACAGCTAGTTTGATTCAAACTTTCCCTGATGTTCTCTATTTGGTTGGTTATGAGGGTTATCCCTAAGAAAAAGGTCACCTACCTCAAATGTACGAGGTTTAAACCCCAGATTATAGCTTCTGCTCATGCACTACTGATAGGCCTTGAGGTGGTTGTATGCAGCTTTCATCAAGTAGTTCCAAGTCTTGAAGATGGGAGACTCAGTATGCTTCATCATCTATCAGATTGTGCAAGGAAACCCATAGAGATGGTAGCTCAACCTCAATAGGAAGGATGGCTTCTGCTCCATAGACCAGTGAGTAGGGAGTTGCGCCTGTAGGGGTTCGAATGTTAGTTTGATATGCCCATAGTGCTGGATTTAATTGAATGTGCCAATCACGACCAACATCATTGACTATCTTTTTGAGGATTCTTAATATATTCTTGATTAATGCTTTGACCTAACCATTGCCTTGTGGGTAATAGGTAGTGGAAAAGCGGTGTTGGATGTGAAACTTCTCATAGAGCTCATGGACATCCTGATTTTTGAAAGGAAGCCCGTTATTTGTGGTGATGGACATGGGTACACCATATTGACAGATGATGTAATTAAGGATGAATGAGGTGATCTTCTTGCCGGTGACCTGGGTAAGTGGAACGGCTTTGATCCACTTTGTGAAGTATTCAGCGGTGATAATAATAAATTTGTGGTCGTTGGATGAAGATGGATGAATTTTACCCACAAGGTCAAGTCCCCATTGACAAAAGGGCCATGCTGTTGTGATTGGTTGCAATTCCTGTGCTGGTGCATGTATCAGGTCTCCGTGAACTTGGCATTTCTTGCATTTTCTGACAAAATAGTAGGAGTCTTTTTCCATGGATGGCCAATAGTATCTAATGCGCATGAGCTTCTTTGCTAAGGAAGGACCGCTTGAGTGAGCATCACAAATGCCTTCATGTACCTCTTCCAAGGCATTTTTTATCTCGGCTTATTCCAGACATGGAAGGAGAGTACCATCAAGACTTCGCCGGTATAGGGTTTCGGCAATGATGGTGTATCAAGTGGTTTGACAAATGAAGGTTTTGTGTTGGTTATTGGATTGGTTAAGAGGGAGTGTGTGATCGTGGAGGTAGGTGTAGAACTCACCGTACTATGGGGATTCAGAACCAACTAGGCAACATATCATTTCAGTTTCGGGGATATCATATGCGAGGATCCAAAGTTGTTCTACCAATAACTCATAGCGTGTTGAATTTTGTGGAAGATCCAGGAGAGATGCAATTGTAGCCATTGCGTTAGCAACTTGATTCTGATCTCTAGGTACTTGCTCAAAGGTGATAGTTGTAAATGATTCTTTATAACTATCCACCATCCTTTTATATGGCATGATCTTATCATCCTTAGTTTGATACTCATCGGTGACTTGTCGAATGACTAGCTGAGAATCTCCATATACCTGTAGCTGTTTTAGATGCCATTGTATAGCCAATATGAGTCCTGTGATCAAGGCCTCATATTCTTCTATGTTATTGGTGCATGGAAAAGTGATCCTGTATGACTTCGGGATGTTGTCACCTTGAGGTGTAATGTAAAGAATGCCTTTCCCCGAGCCATGCCTAGTATATGAGCCATCAAAGTAGATCTTCCACGGTTGTGCTGTTGTGATCATGAAGATCTCTTCATCTAGAAAATTTGAAACAAGAGGATGATCACCTATGAGGGGTGCATCAACCAATTGATCTGCAAGAACTTGCCCCTTGATAGCCTTGCGGTCTATGTACTCAATGTCAAATTCACTCAGGATCATAACCTATTTGGCCAAGCGGCCTATCAATGCTGCCTTGCTGAGTAGGTACTTGAGTGGATCGATTTAGCAATGAGTTGTACCTTGTTTGTTAACATGTAGTGCCTCAGTTTGGTGGCTGCCAAGATAACTGCTAGGCAAGCTCGCTCAATAGGTGTGTAATTGAGTTCATAGCCTACCAATGTGCGAGAGATATAGTATACAACACACTCGTTTCCTTCTGCATTGTGTTGTGCCAACAGTACTCCTAATGCCGTATTAGTAGCTGAAATATATAGTAATAGAGGTCTACTTGGATCCAGTGGGATTAGCAATGGTGTATTCATCAGGTAATCTTAAGCATTTGGAATGCTTGTTGGTACTTTGTATCCCATTGAAAAAAGAAATTCTTGTGTAACAGATGCGTGAAGGGATGACACTTATCAGCCAATTGTGCAATGAATCTGCGAATTGATTGTAGCCGCCCTTGTAGTGTCCTTAACTGTCTAATGTTCTTGGGAGGTGGCATGTCCATGATTGCTTTGAATTTCACCAGATCTACTTCAATGCCTTTGCTTGAGACAATGTATCCTAAGAGCTTCCCGAAGGTTACTCCAAAGACACATTTCTTTGGATTAAGTCATACATGATATGCTCTAATTGGTCGAAGATTTGACCCAGTATTTCTAGATGACCTTCTCTTGTTAATGATTTAGCGAGTAAATCATCGACATAATCCTCAATTGTAGTGTGCATTAGGTCATGAAAGATGGTTGTCATCACTATTTGATAGGTTGCCCCTGCATTTTTCAGACCAAATGGAATCACATTCCAATAGTAGGTTCCCCATGGGCATGTGAAAGTTGTTTTATGTTGATCTTATGGAGCAATCTTGATCTGGTTGTACCCTAAAAAACCATCCATAAGAGAAAGTATGGCATGACCTGTTGTGAGATCGACAATCATGTTGATGTTGGGTAAGGGGAATTCATCCTTAGGGAATTATTTGTTCAAATCTCTGAAGTCAGTACAGATACTGATGCCCCCGTTAGGCTTGCCGACAGGTACAATGTTGGAGATCCAATCAACATAATCGATTGGTCGGATGAAACTAACATTTAAGAGATTTTTGAGTTCTGCCTTGACAAGAACAACAATGTATGGGTGCATCTTTCTAAGCTTTTGTTTTACCGGTTTAGCTCCTTCTACCACGGTGAGGTGATGCATGACCAAATCAGGATCTAGACTAGGAATGTCTGCAAAAGACCACACGAAGTTGATTTGACGCTTTTAGAAGAATTCTACAAATTTTGGCTGTTCCTCTGGAGTGAGTAGAGATACTAAATGTATTTGGTGAGGAGTCTCAGGAGTCCCCACATTGAATTCTTTTGTTTCTTCGATTAGGAGTGTCGATCTCTCCTGATTTGTACTAGAGGGGAGGATGTCAAACCTTTCATTCTCAGGCACCTTAGAGAGGTTTTCACCTTTGGATACGCGCTTTATTTTTACTTTTTTGGGATCAACAAGTGCCACTATGTGGTTTTCATTGGAAGATCCATGTTTTATTGTGATATTTTTGCAGCTGAAAGGTTTGGCATCTACCCCAAAGTATGCTGTGCTATTAAGTTTGATGGCAAATCCAACTTTGTGATCCCCACTTGGTATGTGATCCCATATTTCTAAAAAGTTGATGAGTGCCTCATTGTTTTGGAATTGATCAAGACATGGGGGATTTGGCTGGTTCCAGTCAATGAGTTCGGGGTGGATAATGGGCATGACCTCATCAATTAAGTTAAGCTCAGAGGAGGCATTAGTGAGGGTTAAGATAGATGAGTGAAGTTCATTGATGGTACTCTCCTTGTTAGGTTCTGGTGTCAGATTTGATGTAGGACCTGTGGAAGGTGCTTCTTGCTCATGAGCCCAAAAGGTTTTAATCCATGCCTCCCCGTAAACTGGGATATCCTTACGAGGTGGGGGTGGTGATGTGTCTTCCTCATCTAAAGTATTTAGATTCACTGTATCAAATTCCCACTCATGTGAGTCAGTTTCTGAATCACTCTCTAACATCCTATTGTTGTACCAGTCTGGGGTGTCTTTTGTATTGAAGAGTGTTTTTGTCACAAGTGTATGCACTTTTATAGGTGGGATTGTTGGTGCTGCCAACAAGATTATAGGAGTTGTTGATGTTGTTGGTGCTACTGGTAGGATTATCGGTGTTGTTGAACCTGCTACTGGGAGTATCGGTGTTGTTGGTTCTAATGCTGTTTCTGATAGAATTATTAGTGTTGTTGAGGCTGCGAATGGTACTGATGCTGCTGATGGAGTTATGGGGTTTGTTGATGCCGTGGGTGCTACTATTGCTGCTACTGATGGCTTTATCAGTCTTATTGGTGCAATTGGTGCTACTACTGCTACTGATGGGATTATCAGTTTTGTTGGTGCAATTGGTGCTACTGCTGCTACTGATGGGATTATCAGTTTTGTTGGTGCTGCAAAGATAATCAAGGAGGGCCTCCTTGGAGTAACTGTTTGATACATGGGTTTGTTGGGTTTACCTTTTAATCTGAGCTTAGGAAGAGATTCTTTTTGAAAGCCTAATCTAGTGTTATCTTTGGGTTTCAACTCAGGTTGGAAGGGCTCATGTCGTCCTTGTTTGCAATGTCCCAAAGCACTCTGACCATCATAGCCTATTCTTTGTATAATGGTGAGGCCTTTCCCATATTTATCAGTAGGAAGCTTATCCCATGGGATTTTTGTAGTGATAGGGTCTTTGTAGATCCATTCTACTAGGTCCTCATCTTTGGTTTCCTCTTCTTGACTTTTACCAAGGATGAAAGGTGCCAAAGTGCATGCTTTCTTAGCTAATGATATTTGAAGCAACTTTTGAGGCTTGCCATGAGTTCTAGGGGAAGTGGGTAATTGCCCAACACAAAAGAGTTGGCTTAGATTATATTCCCCAGGACCTTCCTCTGCCATTTTCATTTTTAGCTTCTCTTGCTTTGGTATAGGGGTGATTGAGCTGGAAAGAGAGGTTAGACTAACATATGATGTGGACGGGATAGCTTCTCTATTGTTAGGAATGGTAATCTCTGGTCGATGGTTAATATTGTTACAATATTCAAATGGATTTGCATTGCCAGGGATTGTGATTTCTACACTGTTATGGGGAAACTTGATACACTGATGATAGGTGGATGGAACAACTTGCATGGCATGTATCCAAGGTCTTCCTAACAACAAATTATATGGCAGAGGAAGGTCCATAACTTGATAGTTGATGTGCTTCACCACTGGGCCCACTCAGATCGGTAAGTCAACTGCTCCTTTGGAAGAACGCTCCGCATCATCATAGGCCTTAATGGTTATCTTTTTGCGGGGGTCTATGATTCAGCTGCATATCCCAATGCTGTGACCAACTACAAGGTACATATATTCAGGTCGACTCCATTGTCAATCAAGACTCACTTGATTTTGTGTTGGTTGTTGAATTCTTCAATGTGAAGGGATGCGTTATGTGGTTGTTGGAATGAAGCATTGTCACTTTCGAAAAAAGTGAGGCATGGTGATGACCTAAGACTGCCAACCATGGCTTGAAATTAATCTGTGTTAAGGTTGGCGGGGACTGACGCTTCTTGGAGAGCTTGATCCAAGATTATTTTATGAGAAGGGGATAAGCGCAAAAGCTCTAATATGGATATGAGTGCAGGTGTCTTATCTAACTGCTCCACAAGATTATACTGCTTGGGGATGGATGTTGTTCCTTGTGGAGATGATTTAATAGTGATCTTGCTATGACGCGTAACAACATTGCAGATAGGGTTTGGATCTTTGATGGTGAGGGTTACAATTTGTTCATCGACATCATAGAGGTGATTCACAGTATAATTATAGGCAACTCATGTATAATTAGTTGTATCTTTGTTTCTCCCTAAGGTGGAAGGACCCCTTTGATCTTGTGATGGAAGCATATTTTTGAACGTTAGGTGATCATCATTTGACGTTTTTGGGCCGTGTCCTTCGATTTCAATTTCTCCTTGGTCAATAAGATCTTGAACAAGATCTTTCAGTCTATGGCAATTACTCATTTTATGCCCTTTCACTTGGTGGAATTCACAATGTTCATTATCTCTCCACCATGGAGGTTTGACCTGAGGTTCATAGTTAGATGTCTTCGGTAAGATCACCAGATTTGAAGAGACCAATTGACGCAATACCATTTTGATGGGTTATCCTAAGGGTGTGTATGTACATTTTGGTTTATAGTTTTGTTGTCGTTGTCTTGGTTCCTCTTGCGGCACATTGTGACCTTGATTTTGTGGAGGAGCAATGGTGTTGTTTTTAGGAGGGGGATTTTGCCTTGCAAATATGACCACAAGTTATGCAATTTTTACGGTCCTTGCATCTACGACCCCGTCATTGACGATGTTCTTGTTCTTATTCTAGAAGTTGGGTTTATCACTGTTAAAACGTGGTCGAGGGCCATCTTTTGGTTCATTGTATATTTTGATAACTCCCTTTTTGATAAGGGCTCGTTCACATTTTAATCCCTGGGTGATCATCTCTTCAAAGGACTCTGTGCCCTTCATGTCTAGATGGAATTCCATTTCATCATTCAAGCTGGAAATAAATATTTCCACTAGCTCTCGTTCAGGCAAATGAAGAGAACGTTTGCTAGACAGTTGCCTCCACCATTGTAGGAAAGCTGAAAATAGCTCCCCTGGCTTTTGTTTGGTATTGCATAGATCTACAATGGTAACATCGCATTCTATGTTGTGTGAATAATGTGTGATGAACTTTTGGACTAGTTCCTCAAATGTCCTAATTCCGCCTGGTAATTGGGAAAACCATTGCATGGTTGTTCCCCCCAAACTCTAAGGAAAGAGGTGCATTATATATGTGTCTTCATATGCCACTTCTAGGCAAGCTGGGTGAGATTCCCGGACATGATCTCTAGGGTCTCCATTTCCTCGATACTTTTCAAAATTAGGTGTTTCAAATCCTCATGGAAAAGGTGGCATATGTAGGTTCCTATCAAAGGGATAGGGACAAATATCATTAAGTGAAAATCAGGTAGTCTTCACACCATTGTGGAGTTGTTGAGCGAGATTCTCGACTTGTTGCCTCAACATGTCTATTTTGGTAGGAGGAGGAGGTGGGGGGTTTCCTTGATTAAGGTCATATCGGAAGTAATATCTACCTCTTCCAACCTCGTTACAGCTATGGTGTTATGATGTTTTCTGTATTTGTGCGGTATCAAAATCAGAGGGTAGTTTAGCACCCTCTTGAGCAAGTCTCAAAAAATGAGCATCTGCGTTGTTTTTAAGGATTTCATCACAAAGTCGATTGAACCTGGGGTTGTGTTGAGCTCTTTCTATAGCTTTGGGAGTTGGATTAATAGAATCTTCATCATTTGGACGTCCTCCAATGGCTTCTTGAAAGTCATTGAGGTTTTCGTTCTCCTCTTCTTCGATCTCTAGTTGTCTAGTTTTTGATCTGGTGTGAGCCATTTTGTTTGAAAGTTGTTTGAGGTTGGTGAAAGTGATTTATGAGTTTGTGATGGAATGAGAGATAAGTGTTTTGTGAAGTGTTTATAAGATCGATCTCTAATACTGAAGGTTAGATGTTACCAAAGCTCTTTGTGAATTACTTTTTGTGTTGTCAACAATGTTGATGTGATAAGGTATAGCAAGGTTTGAGATGTGTTACAAACCAAGCTACCTAGTAATGAGAGGATGCACTCATAGACTAGTTTTAACCTACGTAGAAATGCCTCTTAGGATGATTTATCCTAGATGTAGAGACACTCTAAAAAGTGATGTGTTGTTTTGATTTAAGCAATATCTAAAAAGAACTTAGGACAAGACCTTTTTATGTTTTGAGAGTTGAATGGATTGATGATGTATGAATGTGAGAGTGGATAGAATATGGACCTCAATAAAAACTTTGTGTCACAAAGGGAACTTCTTCTTCCTCTTCTCGCTCAGATGTTGGTGGTTCTTCTCGAGCTATGTTTTATGTAATGCAGATGTTTGGAAAGAAAGAAGGGTTGATTTTGCCTCTTTTGTTTTTGTGATAACTCAAAGCTCTATACTGAGTAAAAGCTCTATTGTTCAAAGGCTCTTTATTGAAATCGTTGGATTTTCCTTGAAGATATAGACGCATATGACGGAAGAAGGCTCCGTGTGAGATAAAAATTTGTCTATTGAGATAGAAAAATTTCCTTCTTTTGATAAAAGCCTTTGAACTCAATGGTCTTTTCTTCAAACTGATATGTTGATGAAGGTTCCTCTTTCTCAAGATTTGAATGATGGTCATATAATTTGGTATCTTGTTTGCCCTTTGTTTGATGTTTGTTTGTTGGTCAAATGTTTGATGAAAAATTGTACTGGATGAATACTTGGTTTGAATTAGTTTTGAATTTCTTTGACAAGAAAACAGAGCAAGCACACAAACACAATCAATTTGCCTCGAAAGGCACAAATAGGTGTGGGTCTAAATTAACCCAATCTTTGAACTTTTTGACCCCTTTTCAAATGTTTTTGTATGTTTTTCCAAATGTTTGAAGTCGGCTCAAATTATCACTGGTTTGACACAAAATGAAGAATCCTGGCATGGCAGGTAAGGACGTGATATACCAAGTCTTGCATGAGCATAACATATAGATGATCCCTATGATGGGGGAGTCACCACTTTTATCAAGATACAAGTAGCCTTTCAAAAAGCCCTGTTTCTACTCAAGGAAATATGTATGGTGAGTATCTTGGGATTAAAACCATCTATTCTCTTGGACTGAACTTCTCACAAATATTCTCAATCAATAGAACGGGTGGGTTTCTATATAAAAAGGTGTCTAGTAATGTTCGATGTTTTTGGACATAAGTTCATTCTACAGTGACTCACTTAAGAGCCTTGTAACTTGTGGTGGGGCCCATATGTCCTTTCGGCAAGTTACACTGTAGGAACAACTATACCCAAGGGTACAACTTTCGTTCTCACCTGATTTCTATAGCAACTCGAAGGATTTACCGCACGAGGTCGTTCCCAAGAGTGATGTGTCTCTTGGCGGGCCTCTCTTAAAAAGAAATTTTTTTGAGTGTTACTAACACTTTTCTCTTGCACCTAGGACCACGAAAGCCAAGGGAGAGGATAGTGTGTGTTAGAAGTAGGACCACTCTACAAAATTTTTGCACAAGTGTACCAATTACTAAAAATACTTGTTATTTTTAACCAATTTATAGCAATGTGATCTAAAAGCTATTTGGAGATGTTGCCCCAATAATTATGGTGTTCTTTTTAATCCTTCAAGGCAAAATATTGTTTATCTAGGAACTTGAAATCCTGGTCAATTGAATTTGAAGCATGTTTGCTTGAAGTAAAGTCGAGCTGAAAACAAAACTTTGACAAAATGGGGGTTCTTTTTAACTTGCAAAATGACAATTGATTGTGATTTTTAGCTTGATGCAAGAAATAAAAGTTTGTTCTGTCTTGTTTTAAACCCAAAATGAAATGATTGCTAACTTGCAAGAAAAGCAAATTTGTTGGGTTTGAGTTTGTGGTTCTTTTTACCTTGACAAGTGAGGTTCTTTTTTAAAGCCCAAATTTAAGAGATGTGATTCATTTTTAGGACCCAAAAGGAAATGTGAAGTTAATTCTTTTAAGACAAAAGAGAAAGTGAATTCATTTTATTCCAACTTTAAAGACAAAGTTAGTAAAAAATAATTTTACTTCCTAATCTAACTCTTAAAAATCCTGCAATGGGGTTAGTCAAAAAGCTGCACAAAAAGCAACCAATCAGTGAAAAACGAATTTTTGGTGGGCTTCTACAAGCCTAAATGTTTTTGATTTTTTGGTTACAATAAGGATTTTACAACTCTTTGTTACAATAGCGCTACTCTGTGTGAAAATAGAAGCGTTATTTAACACGAAAGCGTCAAATCATTGACAAATACGCTAAAATAAATACAACCGCACTACAAGAAAGACAAACGCGTTAAAAGACTCTGTTGAACAGAATCAAAATCTTGTAAAACAGAGAGCGCGAATGCACTAAACTAACTACAATAGCGTTATTTTAATTACAATAGCGCTAAACTAGAGACGATAACGCTATTTGAAGGATGAAAGTGCTACATTAGCTAGTGAAAGCGCTAAAACACTGACTTTCGAAGGTGTTAAAGTGAGTTCAAAAGTGCTAAAGCGCAACTTGTGTGCCAATTTCAACAAGAAAAGTTAGTATTTTATCAAATTCGATCAGAAGGTTCTGTGTTTGATTCATGTCAGGTTCACCAAATGATGCTCTACAAAAAGGATATGTTAGGGGACACAAAACACACAATATCAAACGTTAATGATGTTAGTCTAAAATCAGAAACAAAAGACAAAGGAAATCACTATCCTAAGAAAGCATATCAAGAGAGATATCAAACATCTAATAGAAAGCATAACAAAACGAAGGAATGCAATAAAACATCCCCAAATGCCCTCCAACATGCTTATAGCTGCTCCTCCCTTGTTCCTCTCCTCTCCAAGTTCCACATGAGTGTAGCTCTCAGCTTTGCACTGCTATGGAAGTCTTATGGAGATTCAATATTGAAAATGATTATGAGATGCAAATGCAAGTGAGCTAGGAATGAAAGAAAATGAGTTAAATAAGCCATTATCAATTTTTAACCAAAAGACAATGTGGATTATGATTTTACTCTAAAATTCACTATAACTTAGATGCATACAAGATTTTAGGATCTGGATTATGAAATAATGGGCTCTATTTATAGGAAAAATATAGAAATAGATGGTTGAGATTGAGTAATCTCAACAAGGGTCAGGATTGATGGGTTTATGATCCATGTGAGGGCTTTCAACCCAATCCCAGGATGACAAATGTCATCAAGAGATGGGTTGAGAGGAGAGGGAAGAAGCATTCAATGCTTGACATGATTTGAAGGTTAACTTGGGAGGTAAGGTTAGTGTTGAGTTGAATGAATAAAACCATTATACAATAAATAATGTCTTTATCCAATGGATAAAATCTTGTGCAAGAGTTAGTGAGGATAACCATGGTCAAAGCAATAAATGCTTGAAGAGACCCATGAGTCAAATGGAGGTTGAGTTAGAGGTAAATTCTCTAACCATGTGGGTAAGTGGAGTTAACCATAAATGGTTATGTAAGAGCCATTAGTGGTTTGGAGGACTTTAGGGGATAGCTTGTTGAACACATAAAGCATTAAATGCTTTTCAAAGACTTTGGGGCTTTGAGAAGTGACTTCAAGTTGCTTAGGAATGTGACAATATTTAGGAAATGGGATTATGCTAATTAGGAATGATTAGAAGAATTTAGAAAGTGGTTATAAGAGTCTAGAAGGGGATTTAGGATTGCAAGTGGGTTTGGTGGGTGAGGGAAAATAGGATTTTAATTAAAATAAAATTTATTTATTTCAATTGTGGTTGCAACTTGAATTTGTAGGAGAATGCAAGTAGGGGGTAGTTTAGGGATTTAAATAATTTTTTTAATTAATTATTTAAAAGAGGAAAGGGGGTTAAATTAAATAAATATGGTTTATTCATTTAATTGATTTAGAATGTAGCTTAATAAATTAATTTCAATAAATTGAACAATTTATTTAATTAATAGGAGAAGGGGTTGAGGATGAATTAATTAAATATTAATTTAATTAACTGGTTATTGAGGGTTAGATAATCAAATAAATAGTAAATATTCATTTAATTAAGTGGACAGATTTATGTGACTACACATATATATGTACACACACATATATACATATACATATACATATACATATACATATACATATACATATGTGCATGGGTTAGTGCAGGATCATGGGGGGCCAAAAAGTGGCGATGTGAAAAAAATAGCCTTCTCCACTCGCCTAAAAACATGAAAATCCTTGTTGACTTTTTGCTTGGCCTGGGTGTTAGTACACCTTGGCATGGTAAACACCTAAGCAAATCGGATATCGGATAAAATCGAATATCTGATAATATCAGATATCCGATTTTTATTTGTAATTTAAATTAAAAAATAAATTATATAATAGATAATGTAATATAATTGTCATGGAAATGGGGACAAGGCAACAACAAAGTTCAATGTTAATAAGTTAGTTTCAACCATAAAAACAAAACAAAGAACTAAAAACCATTCCAAACATATCAAGAGAGATTTTAAAAAGCATGAAAGAAGTTTAACAAAATAAAAGAAAGGAGGAGAGCCTCCCTAAGATGCTTCCATGATGCCTTTTGATGCTTCTCCCTTGTTTCTCTCCTCTCCAAGTCCCAAATGAGTGTAGCTCTCAGCTTTTAGCACTAGCCATGGATGCCATATGGAGATTCAAGATGGTTGAATATGATAAGCAAATACTATGCAAGAGTAGATAGTGATGCTATGAAAAAGCTCTATGCTAATGCCAGTATAACAACAATACTCTAAATGCTTCTCCTCTTTGTTTGAGGAGAAGGGTTCTATTTATAGAAGAAATGGGGAAATGAAGGGTTAAGATTGAATGGTTTAATCAAGGGCCAAGTTTGAAAGTTGGGGATCCATGTGCACAATTGGCACCAATAAAATGGTGACAAGTGTCAACATAGGATTGGGTTGAGAGAAGAGGTTGGAGGCATTAAAGGCCTGAGAAGACCTCATGGTTATCTAGAAGATAAGGGTCAAGTCTAAATTAGGATTACCCACTGGATTAGGAGTTAATGCAAGGATAAACCTTTGTGCAAATGATTAAGAGATAATCATGGTCAAAGCATTAAAGGCTTGATGAGACCCTTGGGTTGGGTAGAGGTTGAGTCAAAACAAATGTTTTAACCATGTGGGAGGGTTTGAGGTAACCATTAATGGTTATTGGAGACTTTGGGGATTAAGTGGTTGAAGGTTGAAAGCCTTCAATGGTTATCAAAGACTTTGAGCCATTTAGTGGTTGAAGGTTGGAAGCTTTCAAAGGTTATCCAAGACTTTGAGGGTTAATTTGTTGAACACACAAAGCATTAATTGTTTTTCAAAGACTTTGGAGTCTTTGAGAAGTGACTCCAATTTGCTTAGGAATGTGACAATATTTAGGGGATGGATTAGGCTAATTAGGAAGGGTTTAGAAGAATCTAGAAGGGGTTTAGGCATACAAGTGGATTTTGTAGGAAAATGCAAGTGGGAGAAATTTTGGTATTTTCAATTAAAATAAAATCATTTATTTCAATTAAATGGTGTAAGTTGAATTTGGATAAATATTTAAATAAATATTAATTTATTTAAATGAGAAAAAGAAGATAAAGCATTTAAAATGCTTGAAGACTTTGAGGGAAACCATTAAAGGCTTGAAGACTTTAAGGAAAACCATTAAAGTCTTAAGAAGACTTTAGAAGGAAGCCATCAAGTTTGAAGACTTTAAAGCCATCAAGTTTGAATACTTTAAGGGAAACCATTAAAGGTTTTAAGTGGGTGAGGATAAATAGGATTTTAAATAAATAATTTATTTAAAATAGTTGTGCAACTTGCTTTTGTAGGAAAATACAAGTGGGTGGAGGATAAAGGTGATTTAAATAAATTATTTATTTAAAATAATTGTGCAACTTGTATTTGTAGGAAAATGCAAGTGGGTGGAGGATAAAGGTGATTTTAAATAAATGATTTATTTATTTAAATGTGAGAGGTGGGATTTTGGGGGATTTAAATAAATATTAATTTATTTAAATGTGAGAGAATATTTTAATTAAATAAATATGATTTATTTATTTAATTAATGGTCTGAATTTGGTTAAGTGAATTAAATCAAATAAATTGAATAATTTATTTAATTAATAGGAGAAGAGGGTTAAGATGAATTAATTAAATATATTAATTTAATTAATTATTGATTGATGGTTAAATAATCAAATAAATACTAAATATTCATTTAATTAAGTGGACAGATTTATGTGACTACAATAATATTATATTATATATTACATATTATATAATATATAATATATTATTATATTATATTATATATTATATAATACATAATATATAATATAATATTTTTTTATATTATAAATCGAGAGACCAAAAAGATGGTTATACAGATGAGTTCAGGGGAGGCAGGGCCTCAACAGTGAAATCAAAAAGAACTAGACGAGTGTCATATACAATGCACTAAAAGAAAACTCCAAAATAAAGTTGTGCTTGCTGCCATAAGGAACTAGAGGAGGATTTCATCTTGGTCTTCCAGCCATGTGGTCCGCCCCTATGGTCCTTCCATCCAGACCACCTTCTTCCTTTCCATGATTTGTATGCACATGTCAACCTTGTTGAAAGGGGGAGCTCTGGTATCTTGAAGTTCTTTAATCAGTTTCTTAACTGCACTCTTAAAGGCGGTTTGATTTTCTGCGATCCTTGCCCATTCATACCCATCTTGCATCTCATGTATAAACATGATGGCTCGGCCTTCTTTGAGGAACCGCAGGAGTTTGTTTCGTTCAACATTCATTAGGAAGCATACCTGCACAACAATTTTATAATGTGTGAGTTTTTTTAAAAAACCAGTAAGTTCCCTAGCATTACCTTGGAATTTCTCCTCATATCTGAGTTTCCAAATAAACCAGAGGATAAAAGAAGACAAAATTTCCCAAATTAAGTTAGCATCCTTTTTAAGATTATGGACGAAACCAGTAACTATATCATAAGTGAAGACATGCTCAGTAATGGATATTCCAAACATTAACCAGATCTCCCTAGCAAAAGGGCAGTCAAGGAAGATGTGCCGAGTGGACTCAGGTTTATTGCAGACAAAACAAAGATCATATGCAGCTACATTATTCCTAATAGGCAATCTATCCAGTAAGATTTGCCATCTGAAACACTTGATCTTAGGGGGGATGGGGGATTTCCAAAGGTTCTCAAAGGTTTTATACCGAGCGGTGGGGCTGTGGTGGACATTCCATAGGGTGTTGACATGGTCAATCACAGAGGTGTCCTGGTTAAGCAAGTTGTAGATAACTTTGGACTTAATTTTTGGGAGGGGGGAGCGATCCTTCCAAAGGAATGAGAGGTACCTGTGGGTGTCAACATGAGTGTTCTTAAGGAGATTAAGGGTGTTATAGGCATTCCTAATCATATTGTAGGTCCGCTTATGTGAAGCAGGGAGATTAAATTTACTACTAAGTTCCTCCCAGGTGATGAGGTTGTCATTTTCTAGGATATCTATAAGATACATATAATATAATATTAGATTATAAAATATTATATTATGTTATATAATATAATAATATATTATTATATTATATATTATATAATGTAATAATATATTATATAATTATATAATATAATAATACATTATATTATATATATTATATAATATTATATTATAATATAATAATATATTATATAATACATTATTATATTATATATTATATAATATATAATATAATATTATATAATATATAATATAATATTATATTATATATTATATAATATGTATTATATTATATATTATTATATTATATTATATTATATTATATATTATATAATATATAATACATAATATATTATTATATTATTATATAATACGTATTATATAATATAATAATATATTATATAATATATAATACATAATATATTATTATATTATTATATAATACGTATTATATAATATAATAATATATTATATAATTATATAATATAATGTAATATTAAAATAAATTAAGTATACAAATTGGATATCTGATAAAATCGGATAACAGATTATATTGAATATCCAATTTTAATGTATAAATTTGTGGTCCCAAAATTTTTTCCCGTTGCCGTCATTTTTTTTTTACTGTTGCCACATTAATGGCAATGATAGAAATCGAATATCCGATAAAATCCAAATCTGATATCCTATTTGAGAGAGAGAGAGAGAGAGAGAGAGAGAGAGAGAGAGAGAGAGAGAGAGAGAGAGAGAGAGAGAGAGAGAGAGAGAGAGAGAGAGAGAGAGAGAGAGAGAGAGAGAGATCAGGGGAGGGGGGGAGAGAGATATTTGGGGAGAGGGGGAGAGAGAGAGATTAGGGGAGAGAGGGATGAGTGGGTAGAGAGAGAGAGAGAGAGAGAATATGACCCATTAGGACACCATATGACCCCTAACGACACAATTTGGTGTCTTAAGGGGTCATATGGTGTGCTAAGGGGTCGTAGGACACAATATGACCCCTTAGGACACCATATGACCCCTAACGACACCATATGGTGTCATAAGGGGTCGTATGTTGTCCTTAGAGGTCATATCATGTCCATGACCCCATAGGACACCATATGACCCATAACGACACAATTTGGTGTCTTAAGGCGCCATATGGAGTCCTAAGGGGTCGTAGGACACAATATGACCCCTTAGGACACCATATGACCGCTTAAGACACCAAATTGTGTCGTTAGGGGTCATATGGTATCCTAGGGGGTTGTAGGACACAATATGACCCCTTAGAACACCATAGGACCCATAACGACCCAATATGGTGTCATAAGGGGTCATATGGTGTCCTGAGGGGTCGTAGGACACAATATGACCCCTTAGGATACCATATGACCCCTAACGACACCATATGGTGTCCTAAGTGGTCGTATGTTGTCCTTAGGGGTCATATGGTGTCTCATGACCCCTTACGACACCATATCACCCATAACAACACAATTTGGTGTCTTAAAATTGGATATCAAATTATATCAAATATCGGATATTCAATTTTAATGTATAAATTTGTGGTCCCAAAATTTTTTCCCATTGCCACCTTTTTTTACTGTTGCCACATTAATGGCAATGACAAAAATCTATTACTAATATTTTAGAGAGAGAGAGGAAGAGAGATGCAATATGACCCATTAGGACACCATATGACCCCTAAGAACACAATTTGATGCCTTAAGGGGTCATATGGTGTCCTAAGGGGTCGTAGGACACAATATGACCCCTTAGGACACCATACAACCCCTAGCGACACCATATGGTGTCATAAGGGGTCATATGTTGTCCTTAGGGGTCATATGGTGTCCCATGACCCCTTAGGACACCATATGACCCATAACGACACAATTTGGTGTCTTAAGGGGTCATATGGTGTCCTAAGGGGTCGTAGGACACAATATGACCCCTTAGGACACCATATGATCCCTTAAGACACCAAATTGTTTCGTTAGGGTTCATATGGTGTCCTAAGGGTCGTAGGATATAATATGACCCCTTAGGACACCATAGCACTCATAACGACCCCATATGGTGTCATAAGGGGTCATATGGTGTCCTAAGGGGTCGTAGGACACAATATGACCCCTTAGGACACCATATGACCCCTAACGACACCATATGGTGTTATAAGGGGTCGTATGTTGTTCTTAGGGGTCATATAGTGTCCCATGACCCATAACAACATAATTTGGTGTCTTAAAATCAGATATCCGATTATATCGGATATCTGATTTTAAAGTATAAATTTGTGGTCCCAAAATTTTTTCCCATTGCCACCGTTTTTTTATAGTTGCTAAATTAATGGCAATGATAGAAATCAGATATTGGATTTTATTGGATATCCAATTTTATTACTCATATTTTAGAGAGAGAGAGATTATGGGAGAGAGAGAGAGAGAGAGAGAGAGAGAGAGAGAGAGAGAGAGATTAGGGGTCATATGGTGTCATAAGGGGTCATATGGTGTCGTAAGGGGTCGTAGGGCATAATATGACCCCTTAGTACACCATATGACCCCTAACGACACCATATGGTGTCATAAAAGGTCGTTTGTTGTCCTTAGGGGTCATATGGTGTCCTAGAACCCCTTATGACACCATATGACCCATAACGACACAATTTGGTATCTTAAGGGGTCATATGGTGTCCTAAGGGATCGTAGGACACAATATAACCCCTTAAGACACCATATTATGTTGTTAGGGGTCATATGGTGTTGTAAGGGGTCATAGGAAACAATATGACCCCTAAGGACAACATATGACCTCTTATGACATCATATTGGGTCGTTATGGGTCCTATGGTGTCCATAGGGGTCATATAGTGTCCTACGACCCCTTAGGACACCATATGACCCCTTAAGACACCAAATTGTGTTGTTAGGGGTCATATGTTGTCCTAAGGGGTCATAGGACACAATATGACCCCTAAGGACAACATACGACACCTTATGACACAATATTGGGTCGTTATGGGTCCTATGGTGTCCTAAGGGGTCACATTATGTCCTACGACCCCTTAGGACACCATATGACCCATAACTACACAATTTGGTGTCTTAAGGGGTGATATGGTGTCCTAAGGGGTCATATTAAACCTTAGGACACCATATGACCCCTTAAGACACCCAATTATGTTGTTAGGGGTCATATGGTGTCCTAACGGGTCGTAAGACACAATATGATCCCTTAGGACACCATAGGACCCATAACAACCCAATATGGTGTCATAAGGGATCATGTGATGTTCTAAGGGGTTGTAGGACACAATATGATCCCTTAGGACACCATATGACCCCTTATGACACCATATAACGACACAATTTGGTGTCTTAAGGGGTCATATGGTGCCCTAAAGGGTCGTAGGACACAATATGACCCCTATGGACACCATATGTCGTTAGGGGTCATATGGTGTCCTAAGACATCATAGGACACAATATGACCCATAAGGACAACATATGACGTCTTATGAGACAATATTGGGTTGTTATGGTTCGTATGGTGTCCATAGGGGTCATATTGTGTCCTACGACCCCTTAGGACATCATATGACCCCTTAAGACACCAAATTGTGTCGTTAGAGGTCATATGGTATACTAAAGGGTCATAGGACACATTATGACCCCTAAGGGCAACATACAACCCCTTATGACACCATATTGGGTCGTTACGGGTCTTATGGTGTCCTAAGGGGTCATATTATGTCATACGACCCCTTAGGACACCATATGACCAATAACAACACATTTTGGTGTCTTAAGGGGTCATATGGTGTCATAATGATAACTTAATGATGAACCACTAGTACCAAACCGGTACTGAGAGGGGGGGCTGAATCGGTACAAACACAAATACAGTCCAAAACTGGTTTGATAGCAAATACTCCAAACGACTGGCAAATAGGGATACCTGTTCAACACAGACTGCAACCGGTAAAGCCAAGAGTGTCTAAAATAAGCATTGATTGGTTGAACACTTATCTTTTCATATAACTCAAAACAACACTACCATTTCACCCTCATGCATGAACAGGTAAACTATCATCTGATCGTCACAACAATTAGTTCACTATGATTTATAGATAGACATAAAACATAGAACCATCATATGCTCAACAGGTAATAACAAAGCATCACAAGATAAAAACATCACACATGACACACATATTTTTCACGTGGAAACCCAACTGGGAAAAACCACGGTGGGGATGAATACCCACAAGCTACTTTTGAACTCTTTCGAAGTCCACTCTGTTAGGAGCCTTGTCCAGTTAAAGACATTACAATAGGTTCTGCTAGGAACCGATCCTGTTAGGGATCACCCGGTTAAGGGATGGCTATAATACCCGATTAGGGTTACCTTGTTAGAGGATTTCTAGAACTCAATAGCTAAAGGATCTCCCGAGCTCTATAGCTTCTCAGAACTCATTAACCTCGAGCTACCCGATTAAGGGATTTGAATCAAGCCTGTTAAGACCACCTTGTTAGGAGATTTTGCATCAAGCCAGTTAAGGCTACCCTGTTAGGGGATATCACAACTGTTGAAGTGGTTAGAGATCAACAGGAATTACAATGATCTGATAACAACACTCAATGCTAATGCAGATCCATTTTGGCTCCTCTTCTCCTTCTACACATTTACTTTGCAGGTATCTCTTTTCTCCTTTGGTCTGGCAAGAATCATGTATCTCTTCCCTTGGATACACACTCACAACTTTTGCCAACAACCTCAGAAAGAAACTCAACATCGACCTTATAGGAAATAGATAGGTCGATAGCAAAAACCCTAAACCCTAAACCTGTTAGGTTAAGCAATTCAAGTGGTTCAATCTTGACCGTTGAGTCATACTACATTAAATGCAACAATCTTGAATCGATCTCAAGACATTCTCCATCATCCATTTTCCACTGATTTCATGGCAGCTGATAACTCATCACGCGTTATCACCGTTTGATAGACTTCGCACATTCTCGAGGTAGATAGGAATAGTCTTCTTCATGCAAGATCCTTCACGTGCAGAGAGCTTACGTGGCAACACGATTTGTTCTCCATTATACTGCTAACTCATCAACTCATCACACAAAGATCACCGATTGAGTCACACAGGCTTGAGGTACTCCAACCAGAAATCCTGAAGTGGAAACTACCTACCAACCGGTAGTCATACAATGCTTCCATGTGTCAGTTCCCATAACTACATGCCGGTTCACCTTGGCCTGTCGGTTCACCTTGAATAAATATACTGCTTCACTTTGGCATATATACAGGTTAACACATATGCCAGTTCTCTCTTCTCACATATCACATATGCCGGTTCACTTCATAACACATATTGACATCAATGACAACATACAATATCATTATGTCCTTATACCGGTTCACATAAATGCCAACAATCTCCCCCTTTGGCATTGATGGCAATATACAAAGATATCTTCTTTGCTTCACATCTTCTCCCCCATTTGCTGCAGATATCTTTTCACTTCACTCCTTCTCCCCCTTTGACAACAATGCCAAAGTGGAGGCACACACATCCTTGTTCCATTATGCTGCTCCCCCTGAGGAGTAGCATCCTTCAACACATCAATGAATAAAAATTATACTTTGCAATACCTGACTGATGTGGAACAATTACTTTTAGTTCACCTCCTAAAGGGGTAGTACCCCCAATTCACCTCTTAAATGTACAAATGTAGTCTTTGGGAGAGGCTTGGTGAATATGTCTGCTAACTGCTCCTTACTGGACACATTCTCTAGTGCAATCTCTTTATTCTGAACATTTTCCCTCAAGAAATGATACTTAAGCTCAAAATGCTTGGCTCTAGAATCTAAAACCAAATTCTTTGATATATTGATAGCACTTGTGTTGTCACAGAATATACTTATTGGTTCAGATACAGGGATTTTGAAGCCTTCCAGTACATGCTTCATCCAAATTGTCTGAGTGCAGTTCATGAAAGCTGCAACATACTCCGTTTCCATTGTAGACTGAGAGATACAACTCTGCTTTTTACTCATCCATGAGACCAGTCTACCACCGAGAAAGAATGCACCATCGGTTGTGCTCTTTCGGTCATCCACATTACCTGCCCAATCAGCATCTGTGAACACTTTCAAATTGAAATCATTGTTGTATGGGTACCACAATCTATAGTCAATTGTTCCCTTTAGATACCTAAGAATCCGCTTGACTGCAATCAAGTGGGATTCTCTTGGACTCTTCTGGAACCTTACAATAATGCCAACTGCATGTGAAATATCTGGTCTGCTATGCACTACATAATGCAACTTACCAATCATTGATTGATATTCCTTCTCATCAACTAGTGCAAAATCATCCTCTTTTGTCAATTTGCAACCGGTCACCATCGGTGTACCAACCGGTTTGCTATCTTCCATGCCAAAGGTCTTCAGTACCTCTTTGACATATTTGGACTGAGTGATAAAGATTCCATCTTCCATCTACTGGATCTGCAGTCCAATGAAGAACTTAATCTCCCCTATGAGTGACATCTCAAACTCTTTCTTCATCTCATCACCAAACTCATGACTCATCTTGTCATCTCCTCCAAAGATAATGTCATCAACAAAAACCTCACAGATCAGGATCTGATCTCCTTCAGACTTCAAGTAGATATTGCTCTCTTCACTTGTTCTCTCAAATCCAATCTTCACAAGATGGGAATGTAGGCACTCATACCATGCCCTAGGTGCTTGCTTTAGACCATATAATGCTTTTATGTAGCCTGCACACCATATCACTGTCTTCAGATAGGGAAAACCCATCTGGTTGCTCTATATATACCTCCTCTTCAAGTACACCATTTAGGAATGCAGATTTTACATCCATTTGATATACTTTGAACCTTTTAAAAGATGCATATGCAAGAAGCATACGAACTCCTTTCAATCCGGCTACAGGAGAAAAGGTTTCTCCATAGTCTTCTCCTTCTTCTTGAGCATATCCTTTGCATACCAATCTGGCTTTATTCCTAATCACTGTGCCATCCTCATTTAACTTGTTTCTGAACACCCATTTGGTGCCAATGACATTTTTATGCTTAGGTCTGGGTACCAAGGACCATGTACCATTTTTCTCTATCTAGTCAAGTTCCTCTTCCATTGCCTTGATCCAGTCTTCATCTTTATGAGCCTCTTTCAATGATTTAGGCTCAAATTCAGAGATCATACATGAGTTTTCTCTGATCTTTCTTCTTGTAAGGATTCCTGCATCCTTATCACCTATGATCTACTTAGGATCATGATTCAACTTGACATACCGAGGAATGGTCTTAATTGGTTCTTCTTTCTTTTCTTCTTCATCCTCATCTTCATCAGTATCAGCATTCACCAGTTCAGGGACACTGTTACTACTACTTGGTTGGCTAACAACCGGTTCCCAGAAGGTTGCAACTAGTTCATTTACAACTTGCTCACTATCGGTTTCCTCAGTTTTCTCAGAGGATTCATCAACTCTTACATTGATACTTTCAATAATTCTCTGAGTCCTATTGTTGTAGCACTTGAAAGCTTTACTCTTGGTGGAACATCCTAGAAATATTCCCTCATCACTTTTAGCTTCAAATTTGCTCTGATGTTCACTCCTCTTGATGTAACATTTCCTACCAAATACCTTAAAGTAGCTCACCACAGGTGTCTTACCGGTCCAATACTCATAAGGAGTTTTGTCCTTACCTTTCTTGATGAGTACCCGATTCATAGTGTAGACTGCAGTGCTCACCGCTTCTCTCCA
Source organism: Cryptomeria japonica (assembly GCF_030272615.1). Lineage (NCBI taxonomy): Eukaryota > Viridiplantae > Streptophyta > Pinopsida > Cupressales > Cupressaceae > Cryptomeria > Cryptomeria japonica. The sequence continues at coordinate 370,886,583 of NC_081412.1, forward strand.
AAAGGTGTGAACTACCTTTCCTTGAATCAACATGGTTCTAGCTGCTTCAACCACAGTCCAATTATTCCTCTCTGCTAGGCCATTCTGCTGTGGAGTTTGGGGGGCTGACAGCTATCTCTTGATGCCAAATTCTTCACAATACTTGTTGAATTCACCAGAAGTGAATTCCCCTCCTTGATCAGTTCTAAGACACTTGATCCTTTTACTGCTTTCCTTCTCCACTAATGCTCTGAAAGCTTTAAATTTCCCAAAGGCTTCAGACTTGTCTTTCAAGAATGTGACCCACATCATTCTTGAGCAGTCATCAGTGAGGATCATGAAGTACCTATCACCCTGCACACTCCTAGTTTTCATAGGACCACACAGATCAGTATGTACAAGATCAAGCAAGTTTTCAACAGTGAAAGATTTACCTTTAAAAGTTGAGGAAGACATTTTCCCCAAGTGACACTCTCTACACAAGGTATTATCCGGTTTATTTAGCACCGACAACCCTCTAACTGCCTTGATCTTACCAGCCTTTACAATGTTATCAAAGTTTACATGACAGAGTCTCCTATGCCATATCCAACTATCATCAAGCTTAGCCATAAGATAGGTACTTACATTTGCATTCAACTGAAATAGGTTACCTTTGGTCTGCATTCTAGTGACCACCAATTTACCATCTTTTCCTTTGATTCTGCAAACTCCATTCTTGAATTGCAGAGTGAGGCCACTGTCATTTAGCTAGGAAACACTTAGAAGGTTGTGTCTGAGACCATCAACCCAGTACACATTGTCAGCACTTCTCTTTCCATTCAGAGAGATGGACCCTTTTCCTTTGACCATGCATGGTGCATCATTACCAAAGCGAACCACACCACCATCATACTCCTCCAAGGATAGAAACTTGCTTTGATCACCAGTCATATGGTGAGAATAGCCACTATCAATGATCCACTCATTTGAATTATCAAACCGGGAGACAAGAGCCTTCTTGTCTGCCACATCTTCCTTTACGACAATAAACACAATGTCTTCATTCTCTTCATCTTCTGATTCCTCATCTGTGACACCTTCATCAACTACCACAAAATAGTTTCTTCGGTTTCCTCCTTTGAATTTATTGAACCTTTCCGATTTATCCTTGTTGTCTCTATTAGGACAGTTCATAGCAATATGTCCTATCCGGTTATAGGAAAAACATTTCAAAGGATCTTACCTTTGTATTTACCAGTTCCTTTTGAAAATTTCTTGGCAAGAAGAGCTTCAAATTCCATTAGAAACTCTTCATCATTCATTTCTTTGCTCTGATTAGGTTCCCCACTAGTGCTAGCCTCTTTTCCTTTTTTGGATGGTATAGCAGAGGCTTGAAATGCTGATTCTTTCTTTTGAACACTGCCATCAAAACTATTCAGCTCATAGGCTGTCAACTTGGCTCTGATGGAGGCCAAGGACACCTTGGACTTGTTTATTGATCTCAACTCCTGAATAGAAGCAACCTTTATTGCATAGACCGGCAACAGGGATCTCAGGACTTTGCTTACCACAGTGGAATCTTCTATTTTACCACCTGCACTCTTGATTTCTCCAACAACCATTTTGATTCTTATTCCGTACTGCTGAATGGTCTCACCTTCAACCATCTGCATGTCTTCAAACTTCCCTCTCAGGCTTTCTTCCTTAGCCTGTTTTAGATGCTCATCACCACCATAGATATTTTCAAGAGAATCCCATACCTCTTTGGGATTTACCTTGTCCTGAACATCAATAAAATTGATGTCAGAAAGACTACTAATAAGGGCTTCCATGACTTGCCCATTTTCTTGTATCTCTCTCTTTTAGTCATCAGTAAGAATACCGGTAGGAACAACATAGACATTCTCAATATAACTCCAGTGTTGAGAACCCATGCTTCTAATGAATATCTTCATCCTATCTTTCCATATACCAAAATTTTCCCTGTTAAACTTAGGACCTTCCCTCTTCATCATTTGACTAAGATCTTTTCCTCAAGCGGTTAAGCTTACAACACAAAGGACCTGGAGCGCTCTGATACCAATTGATAACTTAATGATGAACCACTAGTACCAAACCGGTACTGAGAGGGGGGGGGTGAATTAGTACAAACACAAATACAGTCCAAAATCGGTTTGACAGCAAATACTCCAAACGACTGGCAAACAGGGATACTTGTTCAACACAGATTGCAACTGGTAAAGCCAAGAGTGTCTAAAACAAGCATTGACTAGTTGAACACTTAGCTTTTTATTTAACTCAAAACAACACTACCATTTCACCCTCATGCATGAACAGGTAAACTATCATCTGATCGTCACAATAGTTAGTTCAGTATGCTTTATAGACAGGCATACAACACAGAACCATCATATGCTCAATAGGTAATAACAAAGCATCACAAGATAAAAACATCACACATGACACACATATTTTTCACGTCGAAACCCAACTAGGAAAAACCACGGTGGGGATGAACACCCACATGCTACTTTTGAACTCTTTTGAAGTCCGCTATGTTAGGATCCTTGTCCGGTTAAAGACATTACAATAGGTTCTGCTAGGAACCGATCCTGTTAGGGATCACTTGGTTAAGAGATGGCTATAATACCCAGTTAAGGGTTAAACCCGGTTAGGGTTACCTTGTTAGAGGATTTCTAGAACTCAATAGCTAAAGGATCTCCCGAGCTCTATAGCTTCTCAGAACTCATTAACCTCGAGTTACCCGGTTAAGGGATTTGAATCAAGCCCGTTAAGACCACCCTGTTAGGGGATTTTGCATCAAGCCAGTTAAGGCTACCCTGTTAGGGGATTTCATAGCTGTTGAAGTGGTTAGAGATCAACAAGAATTACAACGATCTGATAACAACACTCAATGCTAATGCAGATCCATTTTGGCTCCTCTTCTCCTTCTGCACATTTACTTTGTAGGTATCTCTTTTCTCCTTTGGTCTGGCAAGAATCATGTATCTCTTCCCTTGGATACACACTCACAACTTTTGCCAACAACCTCAGAAAGAAACTCAACATCGACCTTATAGGAAACAGACAGGTCGATAGCAAAAACCCTAAACCCTAAACCTGTTAGGTTAAGCAATTCAAGCGGTTCAATCATGACCGTTGAGTCATACTGCATTAAATGCAACAATCTTGAATCGATCTCAAGACATTCTCCATCTTCCATTTTCCATCGATTTCATGGTGGCTGATAACTCATCACGCGTTATCACTATTTGACAGACTTCGCACATTCCTGAGGTAGATAGGAATAGTCTTCTTCATGCAAGATCCTTCACGCGTAGAGAGCTTACGTGGAAACACGATCTATTCTCCATTATACTGCTAACTCATCGACTCATCACACAAAGATCACCAATTGAGTCACACAGGCTTGAGGTACTCCAACCAGAAATCCTGAAGTGGAAACTACCTACCAACCGGTAGTCATACAATGCTTCCATGTGCTCGTTCCCATAACTACATGTCGGTTCACCTTGACATGCCGGTTCACCTTGAATAAATATACTGCTTCACTTTGGCATATATACCGGTTAACACATATGTCAGTTCTCTCTTCTCACATATCACATATGCCGGTTCACTTCATAACACATATTGACATCAATGACAACATAGAATATCATTATGTCCTTATACCGGTTCACATAAATGCCAACACATAAGGGGTCGTAGGATGCAATATGACCCCTTTTAACACCATATGACCCCTTAAGACACTAAATTGTGTCGTTAGGGGTCATATGGTGTCCTAAGGGGTCGTAGGAGGGGATATGACCCCTTAAGACACCATAGGACCCATATCGACCCAATATGGTGTCATAAGGGGTCATATGGTTTTCTAAGGAGTCGTAGGATACAATATTACCCCTTAGGACACCATATGACCCCTAACGACACCATATGGTGTCATAAGGGGTCGTATGTTATCCTTAGAGGTCATATGGTGTCCGACGACCCCTTAGCACAACATATAACCCATAACTACACAATTTGGTGTCCTAAGTGGTCATATGCTATCGTAGGACACAATATGACCCCTATGGACACCATATGACCCCTTAAGACATGAAATTGTGTTGTTAGGGGTCAGATGGTGTCCTAAGGGGTTGTAGGACACAATATGACCCCTTAGGACAAGATAGGACTCATAACAACCCAATATAGTGTCCTAAGGGGTTTTAGGACATAATATGACCCCTTAGGACACCATATGACTCGTAATGACACCATATGGTGTCATAAGGGATCGTATGTTATCCTTAGGGGTCATATGGTGTCCTACGACCCCTTAGGACACCATATGACCCATAATGACACAATTTCATGTCTTGTGGGGTTATATGGTGTCCTAAGGGGTCATAGGACACAATATGACCCATATGGACACCTTATGGCCCTTTAAGACACTAAATTGTGTTGTTAGGGGTCATATGGTGTCTTAAGGGATCATTGGACACAATATGACCCCTAAGGACAATATATGACCTCTTATGACACCATATTGGGTTGTTATGGGTCCTATGGCATCCATAGGGGTCATATATTGTTCTAGAACCCTTTAGGACACCATATGACCCCTTAAGATGCCAAATTGTGTCGTTAGGGGTCATATGGTGTCGTAAGGGGTCATAGGACACAATATGACCCCCAAGGACAACATACAACCCCTTATGACACCATATTGGGTCATTATGGTTTCTATGATGTCCTAAGGGCTCATATTGTGTCCTACAACCCCTTAGGACACCATATGACCCATAACGACACAATTTGGTGTCTTAAGGGGTCATATGGTGTCCTATTGGGTCGTAGGACATAATATGACCCTTTAGGACACCATATGACCCCTTAAGACACCAAATTGTGTCGTTAGGGGTCATATGGTGTCCTAAGGGGTCGTAGGACACAATATGACCCCTTAGGACACCATAGGACCCATAATGACCCAATATGGTGTTATAAGGGATCATTTTTAGGGTTTCAAGCAGATCCAAAGCAAATATGAACTAACAATTATATGCAGATTTAAATACAAAAGATAAAGGAATAAAATAGGACACAGCTAACACAGAGATTTAATGTGGTTCACCCAGAATGGGTTACGTCCACCATACACAGCCGTCCAATCTTTCTTATTATCCAGCAAAAATAGTACATCAACATTACAATGCCTTAAGCATCCCAGCCGCTTATAACATGCGTTTTTAGGGCAACAAACAAAGTCGACCTTTTTAGGGTTTTATTACGATGTTGGTTTTCATCAACAAAAAAACCCCAAAATTTTTTTTCTTGGGGGCTATCGCCCCTGAACCTCCATAGCAAGCTTCGCCTGCTTTAGGGGCTGCCACCCCCAAATTCTCGCCCAGGGCTCAGTCCGGCCTCGGACCCCGGCAAGGATACGTGCTAAGTGTACAATACTTTGCTGATCAGTCGCCACATTTCAACAATCTCCCACTTGGAGACTGATTAGGCTCCACACCGAACAATCTCCCACTTGGAGACTGATACCACACGACACCACTGTACATGCAACATTCGTTGGATAAAACACTAGGACTCTACTGGTAGAAATTCCACAATTATCAATCAAGAAGACCAACAAAAACCGATGAAGAAATCAGCTTCTCCTGTGGAACTGCCTTCGTGAACATATTGGCAGGATTTTCACTTGTGTGAATCTTCTCAAGCCGTAACTGACCCTCCTCCAAAACAGTTCGAATGAAGTGGTACCTAAGCTGAATGTGCTTTGTCCTTGAATGAAAAGTAGAGTTCTTCGCAAGATGAATGGCACTCTGGCTATCAGTATACAATGGGCGATCCTCCTATGTCTGACCCAATTCCTCTAGAAAACATTGTAACCAAATCATCTCCTTGTTGGCTTCTGTAGCAGCAACATACTCAACTTCAGTGGTTGAAAGTGCAACAACCTTTTGCAGCCTAGAAATCCAACTGATTGCATTTCCCCCTATAGTAAAAACATACCTTGTAGTGCTCCTTCGTGAATTAATATCACCTGCCATATCAGAGTCAACAAATCCACTCAGAGCAGCATTAGATCCTTTGAAACATAATGCCTTCGTAGTGGTTCCTTTCAAATATTGAAGGATCCATTTCATAGCATTCCAATATTCCATACCTGGATTACTCATAAACATGCTCACAACTCCGACTGCATGTGCAATATCTGGCCTTGTGCATACCATTGCATACATCAGACTGCCAACAGCTGATGAATACGAGATGTTAAACATTTTATTTACCTCTTCCTGTACCTTTGGGCACATCTCCTTAGTCAATTTGAAATGACTAGCCAAAGGTGTACTAACTGCTTTTGCATTCTGCATGTTAAATCTTTTCAACACCTTCTTTATATACTCACTTTGGGACAAATTCAAGGTTCTATTTTTTCTGTCCCATGTAATCCTCATACCCAAAATTTGCTTAGCTGCACCCAAATCATTCATAGCAAATGACCTGGCTAATTTATGTTTAAGATCATTTATGTGTTCCATGTTAGACCCAGCAACAAGCATGTCATCAACATAAAGCAACAGGATAATATAACTTCCATTATCCAATCTCTTAAAAAATACACAATGATCAGAATGACATCTATGATAACCGTGTTCAGCCATGAAACTATCAAAGTTTAAATACCATTGTTGGGGTGCTTGCTTTAGGCCATACAAACTTTTCTTCAACCTGCACACCAAGTTCTCCTTACCTTTGACCTCATATCCCTGTGGTTGCAACATGTAAATTTCTTCCTCCAAATCTCCATGGAGAAAAGTTGTTTTCACATCTAATTGTTCAAGATGTAAATCATCTACAACCACAAGACTAAGTACAATTCTAATTGAAGTCATTTTTACAACTCGAGAAAATATTTCATCATAATCTATACCCTTTTTCTGTGCAAAACCTTTTACCACAAGTCTGACCTTATATCTTTTCTGACCTCCTTCCTCCTCCTTCAACCAATAAACCCATTTGTTAGGCAAGGCTCTTTTTTCTGCAGGTAAAGGGACTAAGTCCCAAGTCTTATTTTTCATCAAGGAATCCATCTCCTCTTTCATGCCTAGCTCCCACTATTGTTTGACATCCACCTGCATTGCTTCTTCATATTCTTCTGGTTCACCAGAATCAGTTAATAATATAGAATACAAAGAAGGAGAAAATCTTTCAGGGGGTCTACTTGACCTCGTAGAATGTCTAACACTTGTAGGAGTTTGTGGGACATTCTGTTGTTACTGAGCATCAGGTACCTGTGGCATTTCATTTTTAGGAATCTCATCCAACACCACATATTCTTGCTTGTCTTGTTCATGCTTCTTTTCATGCATCTGTTCTTTATACATAACCTTCTCATTGAATATAACATCTCTACTTCTAGTTATTTTCTTATTTTCAAAATCCCATAACCGATATCCATATTCATCTATCCCATATCCAATGAAGGTACATTTATGAGATTTAGCATCAAGCTTGGTTCTGTTTTCTTTATCAACATGGACAAAAGCTTCACAACCAAAGGTTTTCAGAAAAGAATAATTTACCTTTTTACCAGTCCATGTCTCCTCTGGAATACCACCATCCAAAGGGGTTGAAGGTCCTCTATTTATCAAATAGATAGCAGTATGTACAACATTTGCCCAAAAATGTAAGGGCAATCCAACATGCAATCTCATGCTCCTCGTGCGTTCCATGATAGTCCTATTCATTCTCTCTGACACACCATTTTCCTGTGGAGTTCCTGGAACTGTCTTTTGCTTTCTAATCCCATTTAAGGAGAAATAATCTTCAAATGCCTTGCTACAATACTCACCTCCATTATCCGATCTGAGACACTTCAACCTTTTTCCTGTCTCATTCTCAACCAAAGCTTTCCATTTCTTAAAAGTTTCAAAAACATCCGATTTTTGTTTTAGGAAATATACCCATGTTTTTTTGGTTGAGTCATCAATAAAAATAACATAATAACAAGAGCCACCAAGAGATGATACCTGAGCCGGTCCCCATACATCTGAATGCACAAGCTCTAACTTCTCACTCTTGTTCTCTTTCCCAACCTTGAGAAATCTGACTCTTTTCTGTTTGCCATCAATACAGTTTTCACAGAACTCTAAATCAATCTTCTTTAGTCTTGGCAATATATTTTTGGAGTGAAGGATTTTCATCCCTTTCTCACTCATGTGCCCAAGCCTATGGTGCCACATTATCGAATCTATTCTTGCAACATCTATTGTTGTTGTCCCTGCATTAACTTTATCTGTACCAGCTAAGGTAGAGTAAGTGTTACCAGTACACAGATATAATGTGCCTACCTTCGCACCTTTAGCTACTACTAATGATCCTTTACTGACCTTCCAGATAGTGTCTGAGAAGGTAACTATGCAACCTTCACTACCTAGTTGCCCTACATAAATTAAATTTCTTCTTAAGTTAGGAACATGTCTTACCTCCTGCAGAAACCAGTCATTAGCATTCTGCAACTTGATCTTTATCTTTCCTTTTCCAACAATTTGACAGGGCTCATCATCACCCAAATATACCTGTCCAAAATCACCTTGAACATAATCTAGAAAATATTTTCAATGGGGTGTAGCATGAAATGAAGCCCTAGAATCTATTACCCAAGAATCATTAACATTATCCAAACATAAGATTAAAGCATCTTGTAAAGTATTACTTGCAATATTAGCTTCCTTACTATTGTTTTCATTTTTGTCTCCTTCTTTGTTTTTCAAGACCAACAATCTTTCTTTATATGACCAGGCTTTCCGCAGTACCAACAATCTTTCTTTCCTCTATATTAAGAGCATCCTTTCTTTGACTTCCCTCGTGATTTATCATTCCAAGGGCCTTTTCCTCTTTCCTTTGATCTTCCTTTGTTCTCCACATTCAAAACACTACTTGATGATGTTGGAGTCTCACCTGTACTTTTCCTTCACATTTCCTCGCTTATGATAACACCAACAATATCATCAAATACCAAAGTATTTTTTCCAGAGACAGAGTTACTTATAGCCATAACCAAGCTATTCTAGCTTTTTGGCAAAGAACATAAAATCAAGAGAGCCCTAACCTCTTCTGTAAAAGTAATTTTTACCGAAGACAATTGATTGGTAATTGTATTAAATTCATTTAAGTGCTCCGCTACAGATCCTCCCTCACTCATTTTCAAATTAAACAAATGCTTCATAAGAAATACCTTATTCGAAGCCGAGGGTTTCTCATACTGCTTAGCCAATGTCGCCATCAAATCTACAACCATTTTTGCTTCTATTATATTGAAAGCTACAGACGATGCAAGGCACAATCAAATGGATCCTAGTGCCTTTCTATCTAAAATGTCCCATTCTTTGTCTGACATTGTGGTCGCTTTCTTTGCCTTTCCTTCTAATGGCCACCACAAATCCTTTTGATACAGGTAATCCTCCATCTGCATTTTCCATAACTTATAATTCTGGCCGTTAAACTTTTTGACCTTGAATTTGGAATCCTCCATTGCTCCCACTCAAATCTGAAAGTCTTGCCAATTTACAGAAAACCTGGCTCTGATACCGATTGTTAGGGTTTCAAGAAGATCCAAAGCAAATATGAACTAACAATTATATGTAGATTTAAATACAAAAGATAAAGGAATAAAATAGGACACAGATAACATAGAGATTTAACGTGGTTCACCCAGAATGGGTTACGTCCACCATACATAGCCATCCAATCTTTCTTATTATCCAGCAAAAATAGTACATCAACGTTACAATGCTTTAAGCATCCCAGCCGCTTATAACATGCGTTTTTAGGGCAACAAACAAAGTTGGCCTTTTTAGGGTTTTATTACAATGTCGGTTTTCATCAAGAAAAAAACCCTGGCAAGGATACGTACAAGGATACATGCTGAGTGTATAGTACTTTGCTGATCAGTCACCACATTTCAATAATCATATGGTGTCCTAAGGGGTCGTATGGTGTCTTAGGGGTCATATGGTGTCTTAAGGGGTCATATGTTGTCCTAAGGGGTCATAGGACATAATATGCCCCTATGGATACCATATGACCCCTTAAGACACCAAGTTGTGTCATTAGGGGTCATATGGTGTCCTAAGGGGTCGTGACAACATACGACCTCTTATGACAACATATTGGGTTGTTATGGGTCCTATGGTGTCCATAGGGGTCATATTGTGTCCTACAACCATTTAGGACACCATATGACCCCTTAAGACACCAAATTGTGTTGTTAGGGGTCATATGGTGTCCTAAGGGGTTGTAGGACACAATACGACCCCTAAGGACAACATACGACCCCTTATGACACCATATTGGGTCGTTATGGTTCCTATGGTATCCTAAGGGGTCATATTGTGTTGTATGACCCCTTAGGACACCATATGACCCATAACAACACAATTTGGTGTCTTAAGGGGTCATATGGTGTCCTAAGGGGTTGTAGGACACAATATGACCCCTTAGGACACCATATGTAAAGACGTAAATCGTGTTAACTTCAATAATAGCCAAAATACTCTTTATTCTTAAATAAACTCATAACTGAGTTAATAAATCTATTTCATTCCACTTTTCCATCCATAATTTAATTTGATCATTCCATTTAAACCGTAATAAACATGAAATTTCTATAAAAGATAAAGATTCTTCATTCAATAAATCGATAAAAGTAGTATCTCAATAATACAATACTTAGGAATTTCAAGTTGTCGTATGTTTATTAACAAAATAATATAAAGTAAAGGGTGAGATACATTCGTTGATCTGGAACCCAAGCTATCGTCAATGCAATCTTTAGCATGAAGATGAGAACAAGATTCAGGCGCTTTTTCCGCCCAACCTTGAAGCTTACACTTTCCTGGAATTCTTAGTCAATCAAGAAAATCCGACCCTGCATGAATTGCTTAGCAAAATAATTTGAAAGGCAAGATGGAATCTGGTGTGTGCCTAGATTATACATGCAATTCATTTTTCTAATTCCATTAAGAAACATGCAAGATCAATCAAGGATGTGGTAGAGTGGATAAATAAAATAATTCCATCTATTTCAATGGTTAATTCAATTGATTACTTGGCCGAGTATAATGCTATGCATAGAAAATAATATAGTTTGGAAAAAGCAAACTCTCTTTCTATAATTCACATTCGGCACCCATCCTAGAAGGTAACTTTCCACAAACACAAGCCTATCTAGCTTTGTTCACATAAATCTTAGAATAAATATATACAAAAGACAATCTTTCATTTAATAGAAATTGAAAGAATCAATATTTTATTACAACCAATCCTATCTGACAGGAAGCAATCTTTCATGGATAAACAAATATACATCTGAAAGAAAACATTCTTTCACTTCTATCTTTCAAGCAATTTAAAGACAAGAATTAAATATTAGGAAGGTGTAACACATGTATGTATCTTTACATAGAAATTGAATAAAGTGAGCACACATTCTTTTATTCAATTATCAAAACATTTAAATAACGTACTCATTAACATGCATTCCATTTCTTATGGTCTAGAATTCTAAGTTTATCTCGTCTAAACTCTCTATCTTTCCATGTGTCTTGGTTAATTTACCTCTTTTCTCAAAAACATCATATTTAGTTTAATACTAATATGTGACTTTTCATGATTTAAAACTTACCTCACTGATTTCACTAATCTACCATAACAACAATCTAACATTATGAAAATTCATAAAACGCCTATCTATATGACTTTTTAAATGAGACACCTGATAACCATCTTTTCTCTTCATGCAAGGATCTAATTTGAAAGTGTAAGTATTTTCTTTATGATATCAAAATAAACTTCACTATTTAATAAGTCATAATCCTAGTATTTTATCTTCTTCGTGGTTCATTTTCAAAGTTTCTCTCTCTATCCTCTTACTCTGTTTCTAGAGGATTTGGTGGTCTAATTTCTATGAATTTCACTTATGTTTATCAAAAATCTTTAAGAAAATATTTCATTATTGCATCTATATTTACATGATCGTATTTTAAAACAATTAAAAATGGTTCATATCTTAGACCTCTACAACAAAACATGCTAGATTTGAGCTTACCTCAAGAAACGCGATCCATGTCTATTATGATCCCTGATAACTTCAAACTATCTGCAATACGTCTGGATTCCAATTGCTTTCCACCTCGGTGCTCTTCTATCTCACGAGCTCTCTATTCCTAGTTCTTATCCTTTATATATTCTGAGAATTTCTCTAATAATAATAAAGAAACTAACACTCATTCAAGAGCCTAACCCCTAAGTTCGACGCTTAATCGGAGATGATCATCGTCGATCTTTTACGACTCAATAGTAAACACATCAAAATCTCCATTATTACATTCTCTCTAATCTCTTGTCTCTCTTCTACGTTCTTACTCTCCTCTAACTTGCTCCCTTCCTATCTTCTCCCTTCTAAGTTGCTTTCCTCTAACTTCCTATCTTCCCCTTTCTTCCAGCTCAATGGTCTATATATATAGTGTTGTTATCTACCCTCTTTCCTACTTTTGGGCTATCTCTCCTAGTGGTGGATTGATTCTAAAAGGCACCACTCATGGTTTAATTGCATCATAACAGTCCTAATCAGATTCGAACACCTATGTGTTCACCATGCAAAGTTATCCATCATCTACTTTGTGACACCCAACTACTAAAGTAGTTAAGTTCATAATTATCTCTTACTAAGTTGACTTTACTAAAAATGATTTCCTTAAAACATGCAAAGTTAACTAAAACTAATTTCTTTCTACACTTTTCGATCAAGGTGTAAACATTGGTGGGTTTACGTGGGCTGGTGAACCACGATACTTTCTAAATTATGGCACATTTATCGATAGATTCAACATGGTTTCTATTTTAATAAAAAGGGAGGAGGAGTGGTCGGTGGTAATACTAGCCCCTCCCTTTAAATATGAGGAGTGGTCGATATTACTATCGACCACCCTTGTTAATAGTTTTATTAGTATCTTAACCACTCCTTAAGTTATTACTTGCAATAGTTTTGCATTTCTCAAGTCTCGGTGGCTTCCCATTATGTCGCTCTACTCATCGACTATGCATGCAAGATGGTTGTTACGTGGATTAGTCATCGTGGTGCCCACGTTGCATATAAATAGCCCTTAATTCTTTCAAACTCTTGATGGTCTACGCATATGTCTAGCCAAAACTACCTCGACTCTCCTTGCATACCGTGATCCATAGGGTATTCCCTCCCTTGTGATATGGCATGCGTTCGGTGACGTCTACAGTTTCTTAATGCCATGGCACTACGTGCCAAATTGTTTCTTCCTCCCCCATCGATTGCGAGCCATTAAACGATGGTCGTTCTGTAGTTCGGTGAAGAGTAAATTGTAGTTTGGTGGGGAAGTCGACTTCTAGTCGACCTATCAACCGCCACCGCTACCTTTGGTAAAACCAACATTAATGTTAACTTAAACATAAACGATAACATATTAATAATTAAAACTTGCATTTAATCATTAGAAGTTAAATAGAATTAAATTCTAATTTGTTCTTCTATGATATTAATAAACTAATAATATATATATATATATATATATATATATATATATATATATATGTATGTATATATATATATACATGTATGTATATATATACATGTATGTATATATATACATGTATGTATATGTATGTATGTATATATATATACATACATATATATATATATACATATATATATATACATATATATATATATATATGCGTATATATATATTTATATATACAGATACATATATTGATCAATTTCATTTATTCTCATTTTCAAACGGAAAATAACTTATAAAACAATAATCGAATTTATACATATAACTTCATATGATCGTAATCACTCTTACAACTTAGATTTAACTCAATCACCACTCAAGTCATGCAACAAATGCTCATGTATAAATATTTAAATCAATCTTATACTCATTCCAAGTTCATCATTCCAATGTAAACAAACATTCAAATAAGGTCATTTAAATCGTCCATCATTACAAGATACAAATTATAAATCCTAATGTGGTGTGTGAGAGATTCCATCTATTCTAACGAAATACAAGAGCTAAGACAACTCTACCTGAACCATGTTCTCGCCTTCATCTGCATTCACTGGTTCCTACATTCACTTGCACTCAGTTGCTCATTAGCAACGACGATCCCAATTTGGAATAAAAATTATTACTAATCATTCGATTGTATATAAATTATTTCAGTGGATACTGTATGCAGGAAAAGCGGGTTGATAGAACTTGAAATGTGAAAAATGGAGTTCTATGGAGCCTTGCTCACACACCCACAGAACTTCTTGGTGCAAGCTATGGAGTAATGAAGTATCACATAAAATATTTATTTAGGAATATGGTCATTTTTATACATCTACAGATATGATTTACTATCTTATTTCATTGACAATTCCAATTTCATTACATTTCCATTCATTTGCGAAAAATAAACATTATTTTCCTAATTAAATAATTATGGAAAAATAGGGTTTGTGACACCATATGACCCCTTAAGATACCAAATTGTGTCATTAGGGGTCATATGGTGTCCTAAGGGGTCGTAGGAAACAATATGACCCCTTAGAACACCATAAGACCCATAACGACCCAATATGGTGTTATAAGGGGTCATATGGTGTCCTAAGGGATCGTAGAACACCATATGACCCCTAAGGACAACATATGACCCCTTATGACACCATATCCTAAGGGATCGTAGAACACCATATGACCCCTAAGGACAACATATGACCCCTTATGACACCATATATGGTGTCATAAGGGGTCATATGTTGTCCTTAGGGGTCATATGGTGTTCTACGATCCCTTAGGACACCATATGACCCATAACGACATAATTTGGTCTCTTAAGGGGTCATATGGTGTCCTAAGGGGTCGTACAATATGACCCCTATGGACACCATATGACACCTTAAGACACCAAATTGTGTCGTTAGGGGTCATATGGTGTCCTAAGGGGTTTTAGGAAACAATATGACCCCTAAGGACAACATACGACTTCTTATGACACCATATTGGGTCGTTATCGGTCCTATGGTGTCCATAGGGGTCATATTGTGTCCTACGACCCCTTAGGACACCAAATGACCCCTTAAGACACCAAATTGTGTCGTTAGGGGTCATATGGTGTCCTAAGGGGTCGTAGGACACAATATGACCCCTAAGGACAACATACGACCCCTTATGACACCATATTGGGTCGTTATGGGTCCTATGGTGTCCTAAGGGGTTATATTGTGTCCTACTACCCCTTAGGACACCATATGACCCATAACGATGCAATTTGGTGTCTTAAGGGGTCATATGGTGTCCTAACGAGTTGCAGGACACAATATGACCCCTTAGGACACCATATGACCTCTTAAGACACCAAATTGTGTCGTTAGGGGTCATATGGTGTCCTAAGGGGTCACAGGACACAATATCACCCCTTAGGATACTGTAGGACCCATAACAACCAAATATGGTGTCATAAGGGGTTGTATGTTGTCCTTAGGGGTCATATGGTGTCCCATGATCCCTTAGGACACAATATGACCCATAATGACATAATTTGGTGTCTTAAGGGGTCATATGGCATCCTAAGGGGTCGTAGGACAGAATATGACCCCTTAGGACACCATATGACCCCTAACAATACCATATGGTGCCATAAGGGGTCGTATGCTATTCTTAGGGGTCATATGGTGTCCCATGACCCCTTAGGACACCATATGACCCATAATGACACAATTTGGTGTCCTAAGGGGTCGTAGGACACAATATGACCCCTTAGGACACCATAGGACCCATAACAACCCAATATGGTGTCATAAGGGGTCATATGTTTTCATTAGGGGTCATATGGTGTCCCATGACCCCTTAGGACACATTATAACACATAACGACACAATTTGGTGTCTTAAGGGGTCATATGGTGTCCAAAGGGGTCGTAGGACACAATATGACCCCTTAGGACACCATAGGACCCATAACGACCCAATATGGTGTCTTAAGGGGTTGTAGGACCCCTTAGGACACCATATGACCGCTAACGACACCATATGTTATCATAAGGGGTCATATGACCCATAAGGACATCGTATAGAGTCGTAAAGGGTCATATTGTGTCCTAAGGGGTCATATGGTGTCGTAAAGGGATCATATGACACAATATGACCCCTTAGAATACAATATTACCCATAACGACATAATTTGGTGTCTTAAGGGATTATATGGTGTTTTAAGGGGTTATATGGTGTCCTAAGGGGTTGTAGGAAACAATATGACCCCTTAGGACACCATAGGACCCATAATCTCTCTCTCCCTTCCCTCTCCCCATCTCTCTCTCTCTCTCTCTCTCTCTCTCTCTCTCTCTCTCCCTAATATTATATACTAATTTATTTATAAATTAATATATTAAAATATTATATATTAATAAATAATAGATTAATTATGTGCAAATTTAGTTAGTGAATTTACTTATTAAAATCGGATATCCAATTTTTGTTGTACAATTTTTAAATTTCAAATTTTGGCTCGGGAATGCTTTGGGATTTGGCTTGGAAGTGACAAGCCTGGAAAGTCAACTGAAAAAATGTGTTTTTTAGTATTCCTTGTTTTTCCAGACATTACACTGGTGGTTGACGACTTTTTTTGTAGCCAAAATTGATAAAATGAAAAGGGTTTTTTAGGACGTTCTCAACTTTCCAACAATATAAGGCTTGTGTTATTTCGACTTAAAACACTCATAAATTTCAAACGGTATAACATTTTTTGAATCCGAAACATGCATCACATCCTATTTCATAATGTTTTGACCAAGTTAAGGTGGTTAGACGTGGGAGTTTCTGAATTTCTGAAAAGCTATAGTAAAAAATTCATAAATAATTATTTACTTTATAAAAAATTATAAAAAAATGTGTCACATCCGGACATGAGTCTAATACTTATATTATAAATATTATAAAAAAATATTATATTTGATTGTGATTAGGGTGGTCAGACATATGTCTACTTCTTATCCTTTTCCTGAAATTTTAGTACCATTGTATTGAAATTTGAAATTTTGATTATTATATATTGTTTACATGAGGGAGGGAGAGCGCTCTGCAACTAGGGCATGAAAACTAGGGTGCCGTTGGTTGCAGTACGCTATCACGTGTGGGGGCTCCTTGGCCTTGCTAGGAAGCCCTCAAGTTGTTTATTGCCACTCCTGCATTAAATGGAGCCGAATAAAGATGGTTTCACCAACCCTAAATAGCCCATTCATCCTATTTTGAATGCTCGGGAGCCGAAGAAGACCTTCAGCCAAGCGATGGAGGGCAAGAGGGTTTCATTTCCAGAAGATGCAAGGTTCGAAGCCGCTCTCCACCCTGAAGATGAGACCAATCTCGCGCTAACACAAGGTGAGGTGCACTCCTCCAAACGCATCACCATTAAACATAATGACTCCATGCTTTCTGCCATTTCTTCAGAGATTTCTAGACTTAGGGATTCGACAATTTTTTTCGCTACCTTTGATGTAAATAACTTACCATCTCATCAATATAAGAACAAATGGCTGCAAGATGTGTGGGTTAATAAATTAGGGTTTCATTTTTCATTTTGTAGAATGATTTAGAAGGGGTTGTTTTTTATCTTCTTTGACAATAAGGAAACCCAAAGCAAAATTGTAAATAATCAGTTCTTGTTAGTAGGAAACTCATATTTTAGGGCGGTTCGCTGGGACCCCGAAGCTTGTAATGATGAGATTCTTTCCCTTTCCTACCCGAAATGGATAACTGTTAAGAATATCCCACCTTTCCTGTGGTCCTGTGTAGATAAAATGGTGGAACCCCTAGGGAAAATTGTTAAAATCGATTCTTCTCCTTCGGTCCTCCCACATCTCGATGCTAGACTTCTCATTGTATTAAAACCAGGTTTGAGTTACCCTACAGAAATTGCTATTCGGCTAAACAATAAAACCTATTGTTGTTCAATTGAATATATGTGCGGAATAGATGCATGTCACTACTGTAAAGTTAGTGGCCATTTTAGGAATAAATGTCCCTTATTATCAGGAAAATATTCAAAATTTAAATCTAGGGCATCCGGTCCCCCTCGGTTAATGAAACTATGCCCTCTGAACCTGACCCCTCATCTTCCCCTCCCATGCCTTCCCCGCCCCCCCCCACCCTCCTCCTTCTTCTCCTCCCTCCCCCTGCCTCTTCCTCCCCCTTGATGTCAAAATCCATCTTAGACTACAACAATGCCATTAAAGAAGCCCTAGCCGTTGCTCAGCCTCCCCCCTTCACCCCCCATGATTCACTTGATACTCCTGCACATCCCTCTAATCCGAGGACTCTTAATGCACAACAACTAGTGATGGAAAATTTGAGAAAAGTAGTGGAAGCAAGAAAGGAACTTGAACTAAACCTCCTCAAGCAGAATTTGGAAATTGAAGCCTCTCGGTGTCATCTACCTAACCTTGAGGACATTGATAGGGTACTCCAGATTTGGCAAGTACCATTAGTAGGGTCTTGACCCAAGACCCCGAGCAACTCACCTACAAAGAACCAAATGGTTTCAATACTAAGGAACCCCATTACCTGAAAGGGGATAGGCAAGGAACTTCTTTGGAGAAGGTACCATCAACCCCTCTAGAAGAATTTGGTAATTTAGAGGACTCTAAGGGAGACCTTGCTAGTGGTGTCCCCTTCACTGATAGCACCCCTACCAATTCCCTGAAGATAGAATTTGATACCCCTCAGGTAATGCATCCCAGTGCAGATCCATTCACCCTGGTGGAAACCAATTTTGAACAAGGATTGAGAGTACCTCAAGATGGATTTACCGTGGTTAAACATAGGAAAGAGAGAAGGAAGAGGTCTCCTAAGAACAACAAAGATAGTGCTAACAGGAAGGAATCTCTAGGCCCTGAACAAATCTCCGATGCAAGGAAAAAGAGAGGTAGACCCTCCTCTTCTATTGCATTTGATGCTAGAAATATAGCAAACAAAGAGGATTGGCCCAAGTGTTTTGAGGGTTTCAAAGCCCTAACCGACCCCTCCCAACCAGGTGACTCATGTTGAAAACCATTTCTTGGAATATCAGAGGCCTGGAGGCACCTAATCGAAAATACATCATAAAGAGATTTCTCAGTGCTCATAAGAACATGGACCGCCTCCTCTTGCAGGAACTAAAAGCAGTGGGCTTCACACTGAAAATTGGACTCAAATGTATTTGGAAGGAGGCCACTCCCTTCTACACTAACCATACCAAAGGAAAAGGTGGCTCAACCATACTCCTTAGTCCTAAATGGGCCAATAAAGTAGTTAACTGGGGTCAATCCCCCTATGCCAGAGCTATTTGGGTCTCAATTCAAATGGAGAACTAGAAGTTTGGAATCTGCTCTATTTACGCCCCGAATGACTACAGAGAAAGAGGTGAACTATGGAACTAGCTAACAATGCTAGAGGATATCCCCTGGATTATTGGGGGAGACTTCAACATGATAAAATCTCCCAGTGATAAAAAGGGGGGCAATAAATTTGAATGGAAGGGAATGGAAAGGTTACAATGGGATAGAATGTTCAATAAACTACACTTTTTTGACCCTATTGCTGGGAGGAAAGACAATCTGAACACTATTTGGTACACATGGTGCAATTATCAACAGCTGAATAAAAGGATATACTGCAGATTAGATAGGCTCTACCTCAATAAATCCCACTTTATGATACACAAGGACCCTAATGGTGAATACTATTTTGTATCCCCTTATACCCTCTCAGATCATCACCCGATAATAATGGGAATAGACCTCTCCCCAGTGGCCCCTCCCCCTCCTCAAGAGCCTCTTCATTCATTCTAAACACTAGACTCCTAGATGATGAGGACCTGTGCTCTGCCCTGGCCTTCATCAGACTGTTTAACAAGAGGGATAGGAGCCAGCTCTCTAACATAGATGCTTGGAATGTAAACATCAAAACTTGGACCACCCTTTGTCAAACAGTGGGTAAAAAGAGGGCCAAGGATACCAAGAGGGTTGAAAGAATACTACAGGAGGAACTATGTAAAGCAGAAATGAATCTCCAGAATTCTCTGAACGATGGAAACCTCACTTGCTCTCTGATGACAATAAAAGATCACCTCAGGGCTATTCAAAACCAGAAAATTAAAGGTCTTAAAACCAGATCCAAACTTAACTGGTTGGACTCGAGGGACAAGGGCTCCAAATTCTTTTTCCACATGCTCAAAGTTAAGGAAGCTAAGGAGAGCATTATTGATATTTGGGACAACAACACTCACATCACAGACTCCCAGGGGATCCTACAATGCTTCTCCCTCTTTTATCATAATCTTTTTTCCTCAGAAGAGCTAGATGTCGAGCACAAACATGCTAGAGATCTTGTAAAACAATTAACCCCTCCCAAGCTTGATGAGAAGGATTATGAAGTGCTAGAATTCCCCATCTCAAGGGAGGAAATAGCTATGGCAATCTCCTCTATGGGTAATGACAGGTCCCTTGGACTTGATGGATTCCCAGTGGAATTCTATAAGAAAAATTCTAAGTGGATTGTTGATGACCTCCATGCCCTATATCTAGAGGCCATTTCCAAAGGAACCCTTGGCAAAGAGATCAATCAAGGGCTTATCAAACTCATCCCCAAGGAAGGAGACAAGACCTTGGTCAAGAACTGGAGGCCCATCACACTACTAAATGTATCTTATAAAATCTTGGCTAAAGTAGTAGCAAACAGGTTAATCAGTATACTGCCAAAGATTATTAGTCCTACTCAAACAAGATTTGTTAAAGGCAGGTTCATCCTGGAGAATTTGGTGACCTATTGGGAGTCCCTAGATTGGGCCAAGCTCTCAGGGTAGAATGGAGCTATGTTATTAATATATTTTGAGAAGGCATATGATAGGATAGAATAGGGATTCATTTTACAGATGCTAGCTAGTCTGGGCTTTCCAAATTCCTTCTGCAGGATTGTCTAGACCCTATTTAGTGATGCTAATGCAGTAGTGGAAGTGAACGGACTAAAATATGACAACATCTCACTTTCAAGATCAATTAGACAGGGGTGTCCTCTTGCCCCGGTCCTGTTTGTTATGGCTGCAGATGCTATGCACTACATATTAAAGGACTGCAACTTATCCCCTAAGGTAAAAGGAATTGCACTCCCTAATAAAGAAGAAATCAAGAATATACAGTTTGCAGATGATGCAGCTATCCTATTCTCCCTAGAAGAGGAGAACTTAACACATCTTCTTCACAATATTGAGATATTCTGCAAAGCATCAGGTAGTAGAATTGCCCTCCACAAATCTACCCTGCCAGGCTGGACTGATGAACCTCCTAATTGGTTATCTAAGTTAAACCTAAGGTGGGGAGGCCCAAATACCATCATTAGATATCTGGGAATCCCCTTCTCAGTCTCTCCAAATTTGAAAGAAATGTGGGAATGGTTCAGAAACAAGGTAGATAAGAAACTATCTAAATGGAACCGGAACTTCCTTTCCTTAGCAGGTAGATTCCAAGTTTGCCAGAAGCTACTCTCTTCATATAACATATATTGCTCCTCAGCCTGGTTATTCACCAACTATCAGTTCAATTACATTCAAAAGCAAATTAGGAATTTCCTCTGGTCAGATGGAAAAGGAAAAAAGAAGCAACATGCTGTTAAATGGGATTGGTGTACTAGATCTAAGTTGCAAGGAGGCATGGGCCTCAAAGACCTTAAACTTCAAGGAATTGCTTTGGCTGCCAAATGGATTTGTAAATCCATTGAAGGCAATGAACCCTGGAAAGTCCTTGTTAGGAACAATATACAATGCTCAACTCCAAAATCAGCAAAAAAATGGAAGAACCTACCCATGCATGATCTGATTGTGGGGAATTTTGAGGTCTCCCCCTCAGGATTAGAAGTCTTCAAGGCTATATGGAAAGCCTGGAATCTTGTTAGACAATACATTAGCAATAATGACATAATTGATAAGAAAGGTTCTCTCAACGTGAAAAGGTCTATATGGTGGAATACTCTGCACAACGAGAAAC
Organism: Cryptomeria japonica; assembly: GCF_030272615.1. Taxonomy (NCBI): domain Eukaryota; kingdom Viridiplantae; phylum Streptophyta; class Pinopsida; order Cupressales; family Cupressaceae; genus Cryptomeria; species Cryptomeria japonica. The sequence continues at coordinate 370,908,678 of NC_081412.1, forward strand.
AATTAGCATATCTTCAAGGATGCTCTGCCCTGAAATGGCATAACCAAGGACTGGTCACATTCGAGCACATTTTGGAAAATGGCACTCTGTCCTCCTGGGAATCTCTCAGCTCTAGATTCAACCTCCCCCTATCCTAGGCCAGAACCTATTCCATCCTCAACTTTGCACTCGCCCCCATCCTCCCTGCTTCCCCCCCTCCTCCCCACCTCCCTTAGCCTCCCTCTGCTGGATAGATGGATCCCCCCTGCTGCTAATCAAAGCCAAAATGATATACTTTGCCCTTACTGATTCTAGGGACATCCTTGATCATCTGAACTGTGCCTGGAACCTGTCATGGGACTCTAAACAATGGCATTTTACCCTATCAAGATTCTGGTCCTACCCGACTGAGCCTAAAAAGAAATTCTTTGCCTGGAGACTCATTCTTCATAAATTGCCATTGAAAGACAACAACGGAGACCCCCTTCTGTGTACACTTTGTCATGTCCCTGAATCTGTTTATCACATTTTTTTTGGCTGTCATTTTGCTAGAGAAGTATGGAATCTGTTTGGTATCTCACTTAATAGCAATTGTTTTACTGTTGAAGAGATGGTATTTGGTTATATTAGAGGCGACAAGAAACATGCTAATCTATTCTGGTCTGCTCTCTCTTTGGAAATTATGTGGATCATTTGGAAATTTAGGAATGATGATGTGTTTAATCGTAAGAGTAGGAACCTCACTGAGTTTCTGAGGAGACTCATCTGTTACCTTGTTGCTATGTAGGTCACAACCGTTCTAAGACTGGAGGAGGACAAATTTGACAGGTGGTTAAAGAATGGATCTACTCTAGTTTTCATAAGAGAACTCTCGCATGGATTCACTTGGGATCGCATGGGAAGCAATAAGACTCACTTTGAGCAAGGGCTGATGAGGTTCATGCAAGAGATGGAGGCACGTCAATAGAGATAAGACTTCATTGAGCTGGAGTTGGAAGGAATGCCCTCCCACCCCTACAGAGATCAGTTCGTTGATGGGAATGTGCTGGTTTGGAGTTGTGGAGAACTAGGTTGGACTGCTTGGCTCCCCCCTATGGGTGACAACAATGACCCTGGATCCTCCTTTGTATTCAATTAGCAATATTCCCCGAGACGCTTTATCATGACTATCATTTTGTATGTAATTTTGTAATTTCAGCTCCTATGTAAATCATTGTATATCATGGATTGAGTTGTTATTTGATATAGCTCCTGATCTTATGTGTTAACTCTTTAGTCAGCTGAAAGGTTCACAACCCAAACTCTTGATTTTTGTAACTCATGTTTATATGATGCTTAATACAAAAAAAAATTGAAATTTTCATCAAATAGGATTTTTTTTTTCAAAAAACAACTAGTAGCTTAGAAACTACATTCAATTTTCTATAGATTCTCTTCTTACATATTTTAAAAATAATGTTCACAACTTATTCAAATTTTCATGTCAAGTTGCATAACTCTATTTTTTTGAAATTTCATTGCCACTTAAGGGCCTATTTTTACACACCATGATCCTGCACATACCCGCATACATATAAATGTATACATATACATGTATATATATACATATATATACATATATGTACATATACATGTATATGCACCAGAGTATATGCGCTACAGAATGTGTCAAATGCACTTACAAAATGATTTAATGCACTACAATATTGATAAAATGCGCTAGCAGAAATGTCAATTGCGCTATCAGAATGATTGAATGCGCTACACGAATAGTAAAATGCGCTAGAATAAAGATGAAATGCGCTAATTTGCTATGTTTATGAGATATTTCCAGATTTTCTGAGTTTTTGTATGAGTTTTTTAATTTTTTGGTCTTTTAGTAGGATGTTTTTGTGATTTTTGACAAGAATAAGTAAGTATACATGAAAAACAGTGTGTTTTTCACTATTCTAAACATTTAGTGTATGTTCTAGGATCTTTTCAAATCCCATTGATTTCCACAGGTTTTGCACAAATGGAGACACATCAATCAATCTCTCCTATTCTCAAGGGTCATTAATAATATCACAACCCACATCTTGGAATCTCCTTCAGCTCAAACAACCTTTTCAAACCTGAGGCTGCGCCCATTTTTTTGCCTTTTTCCAGAAGTTGATCTCCAAAGAGAATTTCTCCTCAATTGGATCATTTTCTTGGGAGCCTTATGGTGAGTTTCTTGGGGGTGGAATTATGTGTCAATCAATTAACATCCTAAAACACATCAATGAGACTAATATGGAAAGAAAATTAAGAAAATGAAATTCAAATTCAGCCTTCCTATGAGCGTCCCATTGTCCTCTATCTCCAAGGATTCTTTAAGTCATGCTTACTCTCAGATTATTATGCACTTGGCTTTCAGGATGACAACCTAGAGAATGAGTGATATTCAAATGCAAGAATTACTTCTTACAGTACATGATAACAAGATATATGATATGAAATTAAGATCTACATGATATTAAAAATGCTTCTATACTGATCTATGCTAATGATAATGATATGATATGAAGTGGAAATGCTAAAAAGGTGGCTAATATGATTAATTGCTAAAATGATCTAATGCTTACTAAAACGGTTCTAATTGTGTGAGATGAGTGAGTGAGTCTTAAAATGCTTCTATATTGTTTGAGCCTGATTTGTGCAAATGAGGCCTTATTTATAGATTTTTCAAGGCTCATTTCCTAGGTGGAAGAGATGGACGATTCAGATTCAATTTGAGGAATTGTATGATTGGAGATGGAGAAGTTGGAGAGAAAAGTGGATCTTGTTCCCTCAAGAGGAAACATATGCTATGTGGAGGATGGAGAAGAGAGAGGAATGCCAAGTGTCCTCAGTTGGTTGAAGGTGCCATGTGTCTCTTCCAAGTTTGTTGAAGATATTTGATTAATTGAATATTTATGAATATTTAATTTCTCAATTTGTTGCAAATGCCATGTGTCCATTTAGTTTGTTGAATTGGTTGAGGATAATTGACCAATTAAATATTAAGGAATATTTAATTTATGAGACACATGTTGATGTGACACTTTAATGTGGCATAATAGAACAAATTGGTTAGATGATGTGGAAATGATCTTAGGATAAGAGGAATAAATGTTACAAACCATATAAATAAATTAAAGAATTTATTCATAGGTAGAGGAATTATTAATTAAATAACATGTATTTATTTAATTATCTCAAGCCAATTTTAAGGTGTATACAAGAATAATTAATAATTATATTAATACAAATAATTTACATTCAAATTATTAATATTTAGAAGACAACTTTAAACTAATAACTAATGAGAGAGAAAAGGAAGGAAAATAATATATATTATAACATATTTAAAAATAATTATAAAAACTATAAGAATCAAAATTTAAAACTAATAATAAATAAATGAAATTTAAATTTAATATTATAACTCAAATTTAATGTTGAACTTTTTTGTATAACCAATTTTTTTTTTTGATTGGTAATTCATGTATTATATTTATTCAAAAAAGAAATACATTTCAAAATATCAAGCCCTCACTATCAGGCATCTTCAGTTTATCCCTTTGCTTCCCTTACAAATAAAATTACAAAAAAAGTATTTTCCCTTTTGCCGACTACGACCATTGAATATAGACATTACAGAAAACATAAAAAAATAGGGTATGATTCGCCACTTCCTAGCCTTCCTCCACCACTACTTTGCCTTTCTCAATTTCAGCCACCATTATCGCTGCATTCTGGTTCATGATCTCAGGGTCGACTTTGTAGCTAGAAGGCTCTCCTTGCAGCAAGACACAAACCTTCCTTGTCCTCCTCTTTCCTGTAGGTCATCCTCTCTTTCATTGTGGAGGTACAAACTTAGCCTTCAGAGCCTGGTAGTTCTCATAGGGCCCCCATTTGGCTTGCTCCAGACGAGTCTCCTGACAAATCACTAACACCATATATTGTTTCACTCCCTACATCCCTATTTGCGTCGTTTGCCTCCTCACCTCCTTGTTGCAATTCACACTCCATAGAAGAGGAGGAGTAAATTCGCTGACATGTATCCATGCCCCTTGAGGACATGCAAAGCCCTCCTTGTCATGCACCCGAGCCAACAAGATTCCCATTCCCTCCAACCATTCTTTCTTCACTGTTCATTATCTCCTCCACCGAGCTTCTTGGTTCCAATTCTAGACACCATGCTATAAACATTGAGGCAATGTCCACATTCATGCGGTATCTAAACTCCCTATTCAGGTATTCCTCCCCAAGCACTATCTTCACCCTTGTGATGAAGGTTTGTTCTTCATAAGCGAAGATATTGATGAGTCTATCATCTGTTATGTGCCCCTAAAATGCCACCTGTTGTTTTCTTGTCTGCAATGAGAAATTCGCCTCCATTCTTCCACCTCTGCTTGTTCACTTTGCTTTTGGCTTCACCAGGATGCCAAATTCTAATTATATCAAGTCTTGTCTTGTGGTTTATAACCTACATTCAACCATCATGTGACTTAAATTCCCCCTTCCAACTTGGCAAGGGCTCATTAATATGGCACCATATCCGAACATATAGATTCTATGCCAGGATGAATATTTTTTGATCTATGTATATGCTTGATCACAAATCACGTCATTTCAATTTGCCACCGTTAACAGCCACCATTTTCCTTTGCTGTTGTTGCATAGTTCATCATTCCTCATCCTACCACCTCACCCGTAAACGTATCCTAATTGCATACTTCAAGTTCCCACACTTGAGGGCAATGTACTTCTTTACTCCTTACATCCTTCTCTCAAATGAATTGTGTATCCTCACCATGGCTTAGATCTGCTCTACTGTCGTCATCCCTGCCTCAATCCATTTAATCTCGCCTTGTCAATATTCCACTTCTTCCTTTGCTTGTGCATCTGCATCTTTATTTCCTTCTCTCAATGTGTGAGATATTTTGAATTGTGGAAAATCATTTAATAGTCTAATGATAATTTAAATTATTTTATCAATTTGCCAATGCGGTGCCTCCCCTTTTGAGAATGCCTGTGTTATTATTTTGGAATCCCCTTCCAACTGCAAATTTCTCACCCCTAGCCTTTTTGCTGTTTGGATAGCCAATAAGGTTGCATTATCTTTAACTAAGTTATTGGTTGTGACTCTGAGACCCTATCCACACTTTGCTAGGATCGTGCCCTCATGATTTCTTGCCACGCATCCTAAACCTGATTGACCCGGGTTACCCCTTGTTGCCCCATCAAAATTCACCTTAATGGGCAGTCTTTGTTCAGAGAATTCCATTTAATGTTGTGCCTTTGCATCTCTTTAGGATCAACCCTAGGAAGGCCATTAGCAAGCCTGTATAACCAAATTTTTTGGTTTTATTTAGTATTTGTTTTAAATTTGAAAATATATTTTATTTCTAATATGTGTATATGTAGAGTAGTAAATTGTATCCTCATACAATTTCATACTCACTTGAGCCTCACTTCAGTGTTTCTAATTAATCTTATGAAACCCTCAAATCTATCATGTGCACAATATTCTTTCTTCAACAATTGAACGTAAGGATGGAGGAGAATATCCACTAGTTGTAAGGATAAGGTTTGTGAGATGTTTGATAGAATGCCTCAACAGATATGATCTTATATAATTCAATAATTTGTTGGATATGTATAAAGTTTTTATTTCAAAAATTATTATTTTTTTAAAATTATTTAATGTAGGAGTATTTCATGTGAAATTATTTAATGTAGGAATATCTCATCTTTACAAATAATCCACTAGAGGGTTGTAGTTCAATTGTTTAAGTAGAATTGATGATGTTGATGATAGTATATTCTTTGATTATGTCATCTACTATGGTTCAAATCCTTTGAGGTATGGTATAGAGGATGAGGGCAAGATTGTACCCCAAAGAACTTTGGTGGAATGGATATCCTTTTGTGTTTAGCTCTCAACTAAAGATCTAATCAACATAAATTCATGTTCCCCTATTGATTCTGTAGTCACATAAATCTGTCCACTTAATTAAATAAATACTTAGTATTTATTTGATTATTTAACCATCAATTAATAATTAATTAAATTAATATTTAATTAATTCATCTTAACCCTCTTCTCCTATTAATTAAATAAATTATTCAATTTATTTGATTTAATTCACTTAACCAAATTCAGACCATTAATTAAATAAATAAATCATATTTATTTAATTAAATCTTCTCTCACATTTAAATAAATTAATATTTATTTAAATCCCCCAAAATCCCACCTCTCACATTTAAATAAATTAACATTTATTTAAAATCACCTTTATCCTCTACCCACTTGCATTTTCCTACAAAAGCAAGTTGCACAATTATTTTAAATAAATAATTTATTTAAATCACCTTTATCCTCCACCCACTTGTATTTTCCTACAAAAGCAAGTTGCACAACTATTTTAAATAAATTATTTATTTAAAATCCTATTTATCCTCACCCACTTGAAACCTTTAATGGTTTCCCTTAAAGTATTCAAACTTGATGGCTTTAAAAAGTCTTCAAACTTGATGGCTTCCCTTAAAGTCTTCTTAAGACTTTAATGGTTTTCCTTAAAGTCTTCAAGCCTTTAATGGTTTCCCTCAAAGTCTTCAAGCATTTTAATGCTTTATCTTCTTTTTCTCATTTAAATAAATTAATATTTATTTAAATATTTATCCAAATGCAACTTACACCATTTAATTGAAATAAATGATTTTATTTTAATTGAAAATACCAAAATTTCTCCCACTTACATTTTCCTACAAAATCCACTTGTATGCCTAAACCCCTTCTAAATTCTTCTAAACCCTTCCTAATTAGCCTAATCCATCCCCTAAATATTGTCACATTCCTAAGCAAAATGGAGTCACTTCCCAAAGCCTAAAAGTCTTTGATAACCATTAAAGGCTTCCAACCTTCAACCACTAAATGTCTCAAAGTCTTGGATAACCTTTGAAAGCTTCCAACCTTCAACCACTAAATGTCTCAAAGTCTTGGATAACCTTTGAAAGCTTCCAACCTTCAACCACTTAATCCACAAAGTCTTCAAAAACCATTAATGGTTAACTCAAACCCTCCTACATGGTTAAAACATTTGTTTTGACTCAACCTCTACCCAACCCAAAGGTCTCATCAGGCCATTAATGCTTTGACCATGATTATCTCTTAAACATTTGCACAAAGGTTTATCCTTGGATTAACTCTTAATCCAATGGGTAATCTTAATTTAGACTTGACCCTTACCTTCTAGATAACCATGAGGTCTTCTCAGGCCTTTAATGCCTCCAACCTCTTCTCTCAACCCAATCCTATGTTGAAACTTGTCACCATTTTATTGGTGCCAATTGTGCACATGGATCCCCAACTTTCAATCCTAACCCTTGTTAAGATTGCTCAATCTTAACCCTTCATTTCCCTATTTCTTCTATAAATAGAACCCTTCTCCTCAAGCAAAAGGAGAAGCATTTTATAGTATTGTTGTTATACTGGCATTAGCATAGAGCTTTTTCATAGCATCACTATCTACTCTTGCATAGTATTTGCTTATCATATTCAACCATCTTGAATCTCCATATGGCATCCATGGCTAGTGCTAAAAGCTAAGAGCTACACTCATTTGGGACTTGGAGAGGAGAGAAACAAGGGAGAAGCATCAAAAGGCATCATGGAAGCATCTTAGGGAGGCTCTTCTCCTTTCTTTTATTTTGTTAAACTTCTTTCATGCTTTTTGAAATCTCTCTTGATATGTTTGGAATGGTTTTTAGTTCTTTGTTTTGTTTTTATGGTTGAAACTAACTTATTAACATTGAACTTTGTTGTTGCCTTGTCCCCATTTCCATGACATCAGATTCTATAGTCTTTAGCTCTCAACCAAGGACATAATCAAGATATAAAAATTTCAATCAAAAAAATAAAATTAGCCATTTTAACTTTTTTTTGATAAAGGTTATTTTATTAATAATTAAAATTAGCATAGGTACAAAAAGAGTTCACCAAAAACACCAAACAGTTCATAGCCAAACAACAGTGACTCAAAACAAACAAGCTACTTGCAGAAGAAAATAAGGCCATAGCACCACCCTTGACCCAAACTATGAAACATAATACAAAACAGGAAGGCCTCTGAAACCCAAAACATTAAAAAACAATGAGACATCTCATGTGAAAAAAAGATAAAATATAAATACACCAACTCGCAGCAACTACGAGAGACGAAGATAGATTCAAGCATCCCAAACTGTCAAAGAGGAAGCCACCACTTTATCACCTCCACTAGAAGACACACCCTCTCCCTCCACCACCTTCGCCTTCTTAGCACTCTTTGAGCCCAATGGACGACCACACTTCCTCCTCGGCACCTCTTGATATCTTGTTACACCTTGTGAAGCCACCTCCATCTCCTCTTGTCGTGCATGATTTTCCATTGTATGCAAATAGTTTTTAATCTCCTCTAAGACAATTTGGGTCGTCACTCTGCAAACCTCCTTATCCTGATCCACACCCCATAAGAAGAATGGTTGCAAAGGGGGGATAGCCTCCCCAACATGTAGCCAATCACCACTAGGAGCCATGAAACCTTCTCCAGGCTGAGCAAGCATCAAGAACGATGCAAATCCCAAACACCATTTCTCCCATAAATAGAGCGAGACCAACCAAAAGACCTCATCCTTAGAATAGAGCTCCAAGCACCATGTTGTGAACATGGAGACAATGTTGGTATTAGTGCAATATCTATGGACCACATACAAAAAAAAAGACTCCCCAAGCACCACAAACACCCAATGAATTAATTCTTCATCTTAATACTTGAACACCCTCTTTAGTCAGTCCCCGATGACCTTGTCCTAGAAAGCCACCATGGGCCTGAGTGTTTGGAGAGAGAAATTGGCTTACATCTTTACTTACCACCTTCACCACAACCCCCAATGATGCAGAAACACACAACACACAACACACAACAAACTTCTCCAACAAGCCAAGCAAACACACCAAAGCCGAACCACCTAGCTTAACTACACACACTGCACAAAAAAAAAATGACAACAATCCACTTCAGATCATTAATGACCAACAATACAACCTACATACCACCCAACGATGCCAACCCAACATCTACTCTATCATCTCAAGAAGTCTCCCAAATCTTCTCTTCAATCTTTGCATTTAAATCCACTACCTACTTTAAGAGTACGTTCACCTCCATATTGCCCAATCGACGAACACACGTGATTTTGAACTCCTTGAATGAAAATAGAAGTTTTCGAGTTGCCTTCACCACCTTGTCAATCTTTCAGTTATCTGATCCACCCTTAATAATCACATTGGTGATAATCTGCAAATCACCTTCCAAATAAATTGACATGGCTAAAAGTTTTATTTGCTAGGTTGACCACAAGAAGGGCCGCACTAGCCTCCACCATATTGTTAGTAACTGAGTCGAGACACTACTTACAACATGCTAAAACATGGCCCCTCTAATCTCGAGCGACACGACTAGCCCCATAGGAGCTAGGATTCCCTTGCAATGCCTCGTTAAAATTCATCTTGGTCCAACCATTCTCAGGAGCTTTTCATTCCACTTTCTCGTTTGGTATTTGAGGAGGATTAACCTGCCTTGACCCATTAGTAGGCCTTCAATTTTTAATTTTTATTGATATAAAATAATATTTTTTTCTGATTTTTGTGTATATGTGTAATAATAACTAATTGATATTATTATAATCTGAACACTAAATTAATTCTATTATTATTTTGCTTATGTAGAATCAAATTTTTACTTGTGTAATTAACAAATCCTATTTCTTACACATTCTATTGCAATTTTTCCTCTCAATCTTTTATCTTTCCTAATATCATAATTTACTATGTCCTACAAGTTTTATTTTTTATTGATTGAATACCTATTTTGTTTATTAATAATGGTTTGATGGACTACATTACTACAAATGGGAATGTAACTTGGACAAATAGGAGAAATGGTTTTCTCCATATTGCAGAAAGGATAGATAGGTTTCGTGTAAATCCATCATGGTTTTCTATGTTTGGCACCCCTCCATCCCAGATTCTTCCTCTAATTGGGTCAAACCATTTTGCACTCCAAGTGGACATTCCCCTCATCCCTTGGTGCCAAAAACCAGTAGGCTCCTTCAATTTTGAACAAATGTGGTTTAGAGAGGCTACATTTTTGCGTTAGCTCCAAGAATGGTGGAGAAATTCACCATTCTTCTATGGTTCTAGAATTTATTAGTTTTGCAAGAAACTTTAGTGGCTGAAATCTCAAATCAAGTAATGGAATTCCATATTCAAGAATATTTTTGCCCAAAAAGTTGATTGGAAACAAAATTAAAAAAATTAATGATGGGATTATTCAGAATGGAATTAATGACCGGTCCTATAATCTGCAAATGCAACTGAACTCTCAGTTAGAAGAAATTCTTAAGAGAGAGAAGATTTATTGGAAACAAAATTCAAGGGAGTTATGGCTCTATGAGGGGGATAGAAACATCAAATATTTCCACTCATCTGCAAAAATGAAGAGGGCAACCAATTTGATAACTCAAATAAAAGACTCTCAAGGTAACTCTCTTACAGAGAAGGAAAAAATCCAGAAAGAAGCTATTTCCTTCTTGTGTTCTCTATTTGGTGATAATAGTATGAGGGATGAAGATATGGACCTAAAAACTCAACAAGTCCTTCAACATATCCCATTTTTGGTCAATAATCAAGATAATATGGAGCTTTTCAAACCATTCTCCTTAGAGGAAACCAAACAAGTTGTATTTTCTATGCACCCATAGAAGGCTCCGGGCCCTGATGGTTTCACTGCTTTATTCTTGTAAAAATGTTGGGTTTTTTTGGGTGAGAATGTCTAGAGAGTGGTGGAAGAATATGGAAGAAATGGTAATATGCTGAAGCAATTTAACACCACACATGTATTACTCTCATCCCCAACATGGTAAGTCCATCTTCATTGCAGATTTCATGGCTATTGCTCTTTGTAGCACTATTTACAAAACAATTACAAAAGCTATCTTAGTTAGATTTGCAAAGTTAATACCCAAAATCATCTCACAATAGTAAGGGGGTTTTGTCCCAAGGAAAGATACAACTGAGGGAGCTTTGATTGCACATGAAATCATTCACTCAGTAGCTTCCCACAAGATAGAAGCCATGATCATTAAACTTGGAATGATGAAAGCTTATGGGAGAGTCTTCCATCATGATTGCTTTGATGAATGGGCATGTTTTTATATTTTCGAGTGTGCAAAATTAATAATTGATGAAAGTTAGATTGCTTTTAGGAATGTGTGTGCTTACATTGCTATGAATAATGCAAAAAAGAAAGTATGATTACATTAGCTAATGAAGAATAATTTTTTTAGTTAAATGAAGATACTGACCATGTCTTGTGTGCATTTGGTTGATCTTTCTTAGCATGATGCTTAATTCTAATGATGCATTAGAGATGATGCATGTCTTAAGAGGGAAATGATGTCACAACCCTTATTATTTTAAAATTATTATTTAATAATTAAATTGATTGTGTATGATTTTTAATATTTTAATTAATTTTTCCTTTAAATTTTAAATTTAGTAGAATAAAAAATTATATTAAAATTTAAATATATAATATTAATTTTTTTTTTTTATTAACACCTATTTAATAGTTCTAGTTTTTATTAACACATATTTGTTCATCTTGAGTGTAATATGCCTTCCGCGTAATAAATATGATATTTTCGGCATACTTTAGCTATATTCTTCTAAAGATAGGTATGCTAGTTTTGTAAGTGCTTGAAAAGGGAGGCTAAATACACCTAGAAGTGGGAGTTATGTATTAAAACCTTGGAGAGTTATCTTTTTGAGAACACACACAGTTATGGGCGAGGGGGCACTTGGCATGCAAATGGGGCAACAAATCGGATGCGGCTAATCTGGCTCCAAAACGGCTGGCTAACCTTCGTGTTATACATACAGCTGAAAAATAAAAGACCAACTAATTCTGCCAAACACGACCGAAATCTGTAATTTTCGAGTTACCCATGTGCTATGCAGAAATTGTGACGTTTCTGAAACCAGATTAACTACAGCCCAGCAAATCCACCAATTTTGAAGATTCGGATCATGGAGGCAGCATGCCTTACATTATCATGGGTAGAAGAGAGACTACTACGAACTCTTTATATTTTATTTAAGGTTTTCCTTTGTTGAATGAGTTGGGGTAATTGGGAGGGCATCTATTTTTGGCCACGTAAGTGGAAGCATCGAGGGGAGTCTTAAAAAAGAAAACGTGACTCTTCCTCTTAAAGATGCACACGGTAAAACGAAGATTGTCGATGGGAGGGATATGCAGGCAGGACAGTTGGGAAAGCCTGGTCTTTGCTGGTTTTCTCTTCATGTACAAAACACAAGTAATGGGAAATCGACCTGGGTAGTACAAGAACAACAAAGGAAAGGAGAGGAGGAGCCGATCTGACTAGACACAGAGGCTGCATTGTTTATTATATCTCTGAGTCATTATTATATGTGGGAAGATTTTGGCAGCGATGACCTTGCTTTGGAGGACGTCTTACCTCAAAAGAAGATCTCGACTAAAGATGGTGGCTATAGAGATCGGGTATGTTTACACTCATATCACAATTCTTTTAATGTTACCTCTGTAGATCCTGCATAAACGCATTGAATCCATCCTTAAATGATTCGAAAAGAATAAATGTTGGGCATACGCTGGGGTCGCTGGCAAGGAATTTGGTTTTAAAACTGGCAATTGCATATGTTTGAAAGTTTCTGAAGCTATTTATTTTTATCTAGTACTTTCTCTAGAAAATTCGTAACCGTGGTATTCTATGAGAAGGCATCACTTTGAGTCTTTCTGTCAATCAGTTCACATACATTGTTTGTGCTTCCACATTTTGCATACATATCTGATTTTGACGGCAATATTTGAGAAATCTACCTCCATTATGCGTTGATGGTTGTTCCTACCCTGATCCACAACTTCCAAAATGCTGGCAAAGGCTGTGAATTCGGCTTTTCACCTACCAATTACTTTCATAACAAAGTTTTCTAATACGTCTTCATCAAATCCATTTAGTAAATATCTTGCAACTTTTAATTTCCGATTACAGCGCTTTCTTCTGGGGCAATTTGCCAAGTAAATATATCATCTGCAAAACAAATCGATTTGCCATTATTTTGCGTCTTAATTACTTGCCAGCTCGAGCAATGATGCGTGTCAATACCTCACAAAAGCTTCCATTTTTGTTTGAGGTAACAGAATCCTGTTAATAATTTGGCTTTACGCCTGCGAATTGCATTTGCCTACAAGTTTCTAAAGCATTTTTAACAAATTCATTCCAACCATCGATTCCAACCCCTTATTACCTTATTACAGTTTATATCTTGAGTGATTATGATCGATGCCATTCCCTTATTACCTTTGCTTCCCAACGATTTCATGCTTCACATTCTTCCTTCTCGTGGCCCGTGCAGGCTCCAAGTTATGAGTGAACGATTAATATTTAATATGAATTTGTTGAAGCTGATCCTAGTATGATGATTGATTATAGATTATTTGCAATGAGACAGTTATTAATTAATATATTGAATATGATATTATATAATATAAATGTATTGTGAAAGTTATTTTATCTATAGCTAAATTAGAACTCTTTTTTTAAATGAAAAATATAAAATTATAGTTATTGATCACAAATATACTAGTTTCAATAATGTTACATATGATTGTAGCTTGCATTTTAACACTTCTTAATATAAGAAAATTTCTAAAAGTTATGTATGATTTGTTGGCTCATCTATTAAGATTGAAGTCTTAATAGTAAACAAATCTTAGTTTTAATATGTTCTAGTTAAATATTTTCAAATTTAAATATATCTACTTAAAATTTTGTTAGCGTCATTGTACAAAGCTCCCACTTTAGTTGTTGTTTGAATTCTATAAAGACGTCACTCTAGGATCTAAACCTAAACTACTCTTTATTCATAAATAAACTTAAATTTCAATCTCTAAGCATATTTTATACAAGATATAAACAAACATCGAATATGGATATAAAAGCATTCATAGATATATCATTATAATGCAAATGAATAATACAATTTCATACTTAGAAGTTCTTATTTCCTACTTAGGCTTCCAAATTGCCTTAAGAATATACAAGAAGATGCATCCGTCGATCTTTAGTCTGAGTCACTTCCTCCTGTCTTTTGAACGTAGACGAGAACAAGAATCAGGCGCTTTTTCCGTCCAACCTTGAAGCTTACGCTTCCCCGGAATTCTTGGTCAATCAAGAATACCTGACCCTGCACGAATTGATTTAACCAAAGAATTCGAAAGCAAGAGGGAATCTAGTGCATGCCTAGATAATATATGCATTTTCATTTTTCTACTTCATTCTAAGAAACAAGCATTCGCTATCATACTAGGATGTGGTAGAGAGCATAAATAAGGAATTTCCATCATTTTCTATGGATAATTCAAACAATAACTCGGCCGAGTATATGCCATGCACAGCAAAATAATAGTTGGAAAAAACAACTATTCTCCCTAAAAACATCCACATTCGGCACCCGTCCCAAAAGGTAAATTTTCTAACTCAAGCTTAACCCTAGCTTGGTTCCCTCAAACACAAATTCCATTGAGAATACAATCTTTCTTTTTAAAACAAAAATAGAGATATCATTTTCCTTACTAATCATTACTTGTCTAATATATCTATTAAAGACAATCTTTCCTATTTTGGAAAATGATAAACTTTCATAAGCAATAATCTTAAAATCAATCTTTCGACTAAATAAGGTACATGCAAAAGAAGGTGTTATACATGTACGAAATTAATCTCATATATAACCAAAAGTACGCAAATACATTCTTAAAATAGAATTAGAACTAATTATTTTGGACAAAATACGATATTAACAACATCTTTTCTCTAAATTCTTTTCTTCTATTCCACAATGGTTTACAGAGCATTTCAAATAAAATAATAATAATTGCTACCCATTTGGACATTCGTAACTATTATCTAAACTTCCATTTCTATACATTTATTAGCAAATATAACAAATAAAAACCATAAACAAGGAATTCTAACCTCTTGAAAACTTGGAGTGGTTTGTAAGATTTCGACCTTGACGCTCTTTCGTCAAGTAGTTCCACGCCTCGCAAGTCTTTCTCCAACTATTCCTATCTCTATATCAAACTATCTCTATCTCTTACTCTCTATGATAATATCCAAATATCTTCTCCTCTCTTCTATTCTAACCTTCCCTTCAAGAAATTATCGCTCTTCTCTCCTTGTGAAAATGAATGAAGGAATGTGTGTCTTTCCTCTCGAACCTTTGCTATTACTTATACTGTTTTCCATCTACATTAGTTGCTAAAACTTTGGCTTTGACTTAGCCAAGACTTCGACACCTCCCCTAAACACTAAAGGTTCCCTTAGTTCTAATGATTTAGAACTCTACTTGTTTGCATACTTGTCGATTAGGCTGGCTTCTAAGGTTGATAGATCTCTAACACCTATCCTCCACATCTACTCCTTTCCTTGACCTAGCAAGAGTTCGGTTTAACCAACTAAGCATGATAATCAGTTGTAGATCTTCCTACCTCTCAGTTACCTACCTTTTCGACACGTCTACAGGTCCTTTGGCCTTTGATTTCTATTCTTTGCAATCGTTGAGAGCTAACTCGACCACCTCTCACCATGGATCATGGAGGAGTTTAAGTTATCTGCGAACTTCTCAGCTAATTCACCGAGGATCGGGGTTACATGCCAAGTCACCCACCAAGGGTCGTGGGAGTGTTAAGTCTCTTATCGTGATTCAACCTATTTAATCGGTTCGACAACGACTACCGTGGGTGGAGGAAGTTGACTACCAAGCCGACCAAAACGGCTCTACCATCGGCTTCTAACAGTTGTTTTACTCTTTCAACCCGCCACCTTTTACTATTAACATATTTAATAAACAATAATATATAATAATATATTTATAATATGGTTTAAAAAAAATGTAAAAGAAAACCTACTTAAAACATTAGGATATATATAAAAATTAATTGTATATTTATATATATTAAACGTCCGATTTATTTATTTCTATTTGTAAAAATGTTTTAAAATAAAGATGATAAATATATATATATATATAATCCTAAATCATATACAAGAATATTTGAAACATAATATTTCAAATTGAAAATAAAAATTATCTTAATCACTTTAAAATAAGACAAATTATAAAACAATTATCAAAATTTCATGCATACAAATTCCATATAATTGTAAACACATCGATCATAAATAAAATTATATTTGCATTCTCTTTTTCTAGAAACATTAAATCATCTTAATAAAGAACGTTAAGTCGATAAATTTCATAACTCTAAATAGCAAACTAATTTTCACTTTTATAGACGAAATCAATGTAACAATTACCAATTACTCACATCATTTTGTTTCTAATACAAAATCATACATTGATGAAGTCACAATTGCACAAACAAACTTTTCTACTGTGGTGTGTGAGAGATTCCCTTTTCCATCGAAGTCATTTAGTTAAAAAAAAATTACCTGATTCATGTTCTCGCCTTCGATCTCCTTCACCTGATCCTGCATTACTTGCACTCAAAAGTTTATCAGTATTGACAAACCCAAAAGAATATTAAATGTCGAATTTCATATCAATTGCGGGAGTAAAAAGCATACTATATTTCCTCACACTAGATTATGAATGATCTAATCTATTTTAATTTCAAAATCACATTAAATCTTTAAATTGCACATTATTAAATAAAATGATTCGTGACAAATTCATCTATTCAAACCATTGACAATTTGTTAGGAAGCTTCTTGATGATAGATACAAACACATTTGACTTCTCTCACACATTTTTTTCTCAAATTTCAATTGATTTAGACATCACAAAAAATACTCATATAGAAATTGCTTTAAAAGTTTTTTATGCTATTATTCCCATCCCATAAATTATGAGGCATTTTCTCTAGTGCCACAAGTGTTATCATAAAGATCACATTGATATAGATTTGCCTAGTTTCAAATATTATTAGGTTGGGGTCTCATGGAGGGGGTTTCCTAAAATATAGAGCTGGAGCTGCTGAGATTTTTTAGGAAAATTTTAAAGCTGTTAGTCCCATGAATTTTTTAGTATAGTTTAGCTTAAAAATTTAAGCTTTGAAATTTAAGGAAGCTGGTGGTCTCATGAATATAATACCTTGTAGTATAGTTTAGCTTAAAAATTTAAGCTCCAAAATTTAAGGATGCTGGTGGTCTCATGAATATAATACCCTTGTCTTCTATACAATGTGTATAATAAAAACAATTAAAAATAATTCATTTCCCTCCAAAACTATTTTTTAAATAGAAATTAAACTTAGATGTTTGACAAGTGACAGATAACATCACTAAGCTAGTGGGGCAATTTCTAGCCCCACCCCTTTTTCACCCGCTCAAATTTGCAGGCCTAAAAATTAGGGGCTTCTATTTTTTTGGAAAAGATTCCAAATAATCCCACAACACAAAAAAAATTCTTCATGGGACCACCTCTTCCTAATAAATAGAGCTTAAGACTCCCTCATGGGATCCCTACCTTAAATTGTTAGGATTTGTGGTGGAAAGAAGCTCTTTCCATCATTATGATGTTGAAGTTCAATTAGGAGGATTATTTGACCTCATTCAAGGATCACTTGAGCAACCTAAGAGTGTAGACAGTTCACAAGAGCCTTCATTAATGAAAAATAAATCATACTTGATTAACTAGAAATCTATTTCTTGATTATGAAAAGAGGCATACAAATCTAAATTTTTTGTGTTGCTAAATGATTCTCAACCTTCCTTAAATTTTGTAGATCATGGAAGTGTCAATTTTATAACAATAATTTTTTTTTTAATGCCAACTAATGGGTCTCAACCTTCCTCATACACTCTTGATATAAATTTACAATTATTATTATTGTAAATTTATATCATTTTATCAATTTTTTTGTAAAAATAATTATAACCTTGATTTAAATCATAACTCTAATTCTAACCCTAAGCATTACTCCAATATTTAGAATAAATAATAGAATTACTCTTAGAGTTTTTCTATCGAATCATTTCATTTAAACAATAGTCAATTCAACGATCAATCACTATTTTTTATTTTAACCATTTAATATTAAAAACTAACATTTTAAACTATTTTGTTAATTTCTTGTAAGAGTTTTCTTCCTTAATAAGTCTTTATTTGCTAAAAAAATTAATATGAATAATATATACAATTCTGAAAGACTTTCAAAAAATCTTTACTAATGTAAAAAAGTAAATAACTATATGCATTTTGAAGAATTGTAAACATAATTGATTTAATATATATATATATATACAGAGAGAGAGAGAGAGAGAGAGAGAGAGAGAGAGAGAGAGAGAGAGAGAGAGAGAGAGAGAGAGAGAGAGAGAGAGAGAGAGAGAGAGAGAGAGAGAATTTGTCCAAGCTTTTATTAGTATTAGATAACAATTATGCCAAATTTGAATCATGAATGGTGAATTACAAAAAGGTTGAGATAGTTGTTGAGTTTTGTTATCTTGTGTACTAAAATTCAATAATTGAATAATGAAAAATCTATCATAAGACAAAAGTGAATGTTTAAAACAAGTAGAAAATGAGTGAAGTTATCCTTCACAATATTAAAATCCATCTCACTTATGTAGAAGTTGTTTTTAAGTTCATGACTAGTAACCTTAGATTCTTTGATATGATTTTGTAGTGTCCACCCTTGATTTGACCTATTTTGACTAGAGTTGACTTTTATATTATGCTTGATAGACTTATCTAGACTATATTTGATGATTTGGATGATGATTACTCATGTGCTTCAGTTACTTATTATTGATGTTAGACACTATTGGACATATGCTATTTTGATGATCTATATGGATGTTGGTACTATCATGATTGATCATGTGATTTGATGATATATGTACTCGATGGATTTTATATGCTCACTAAGTGATGAATTATTGATAGATTTAATTTATCATGGTTTTGATGATGATTACGATTACGCTAACCCTACTTCATGATTACATTTGATGAGATGTTTATGAGATGTGTTTGACTATTGTTTGACTATCTTCGTGATAGAGACGATTCCACATCACTCATTGCGAGCGAGATGTGTCGTCGCGATTCTCTATCACTTGCTTGTTCTATCTATGTATATGTTGTATTGTCGTTTTGTGGTTGTAGGATTTTGCAGGTACGAGACATCGACTCCACCGGACTTCACAGGTCAGGGCGTGTCTTTAGTTCCAATGGCTTATGTGGTTCGGAGATGGCATGAGTTCCCCTCACATACTCTAGGTCTAAGTTGTTCACTGTGAGTAGTCAGCGTCTTGGCATAATTCACCATGTCAATTAGTAAGCTTGGTCTTCTTGGTTTTGGTGAGTTCGGTTAGAATAATTATGTGGCTCCTAATGTGTGGTTTTATATTTAGTAATGTTTATTTTATTGTATTTAATTTATTAGTTTTGAATATTTAATTATTTGGCATTTATAAATATTTGATAATTGTTTATTTATTTTATGATTATTTAATATTTGATAAGCCTTATTATTGTTTAATATTTATTTTATATTTGCGATTTAATCTTTAATGGTATTTGATTGTTTAATTATTTATTTGATTTTCTATGGTTTAGTATTTATTTGGTTCTTTATTTTATTTTATTAGCTTTTGGTTTATTTAATTTTAATCCTCATTTGGATTATTTATTTATAGCTTATGTTTATTTAATAGTTTAACTTTTATTTCCTAAGTGGGGTGTATGAACACATTAAATTAAAATAGTAATAAAACATTCCCACTTTGCTAGATAAATATATATTATATTTACCATGGGTAAGTGCACCAAGTTGTGGTACCAAAAAGGTGCCACTTCTTACTTTTTCATAAAAATGTGTCATTGGCATGAAAAGGTTGTCCAAACCTACGGGTTGGATGCCCAAGATAAATCCAACCCAAAGGGTTGGTATTCTCCCAAGCAAACCATTTGGTGAACGCCAAATATGGCGCTCGCCCTATTTGGTGCTCACCAAATGCAAAATTTTGAATTTTCACATTTGGCGCGCACCAAATTTGGCGCTCATCAAATGCAAAATTTGAATTTTCACATTTGGCGAGCGCCAAATGTTCTGCATTGTCCAATGTGAAGGTTTTGTGAGTGTGTAGATTTTTCAATCTGGGCACAAGTTAAATCCATCCCAAAGGAGAATATATACATGAAATATAAAATTTAAGTATAGCTCTATAGGACTTATAACGTAGATTCTAGTTTTTAGAGGATCATATAAAATTTCAGACTTAGTCAAATTTCAATAATCGACATGTCAAATTTCTGTAATCAACATGATCCCATTAGCATTCTTTAGCTATGTATCTCACTCTCTTTATCTTCCCCGAGCTCTATACCTATCTCTCTCCCTCTCTTGTATCTCTCGCTTCTTTATCCTTGACTCTGTCCCTCTTTCTTCTCTCTCACTCACTTATTGTTTCTCTCCCCTCCCACTCCTTTCTCTTGGTCACTACCTATCCCTTTTATCCTCTCTCTCCCCATATCTAGGGTTGTCCCTCCCTCACTATTCACCTCATTGTCTCTCCCTACCTATGTTATTACCCACCTTTCTCTCCCCCTCTAGGTTTCTCACTTATCTAATTGTCCACCCTCTAGTTCTCTCCCTCCCTCTCCACCTTTCTCTCCCTTCTCCTTACCTCTATCTATTTATGAACTCTCTCCCTCTCTTCTCTCTCTCTCTCTCCAAACCTTTCTATCTCCTCATTCTCTAGGTCTCACAGTCCCTCCATGTCTACCTCTTTATCCATCTCCTCTTACTAATCTCTTTGTTCTTCTATATCTTCTATTCTCCCTCCCTCCACTCTCCAGGTCTCTACCTTCCTTTCTTCCTCTCTCCCTCTCTATCTCCCTCTCCCACTCTCTCGTCTTATCTCTTCCTCTCTTATTCTCATCTTCATTGTCTAGGTCATTACCTCTCCATCCCACCCTATCTCCCCTCTCTATGTTTCTCCCTCCCTTCCTCTCCACCTATATACCTCTACATATAGGTCTCTTTACCCACCTCTCATTATCCCCCTCTATCTATCCCACTCCTCTCTGACCATCTAGGTCTCCCACCTATCTATATGCCCCCTCTATAGTTCTCTATGTCCCTCTCTACATCTCTCTCCCTCCTCCTTAACCCTATCCCTTTATAAACTCCCTCCTTTTATCTTCCTCCCCTAACCTCTTTATCTCCTCCTTCCATAGGTCTCTCACTCCCTCCATGTCTACCTCTCCATCCATCCCCTCTTACATCTCTCTTTGTTCTTCTATCTCTTCTCTTCTCCCTCCCTCCCTTCTCTAGGTCTCTCCCTTCATTTCTTCCCCTCTCCCTCTCTACATCCCCATCCATACATACCCCCATATATATCTCACTCCCCCACTTTTTTATTCTCTCTTCCTCTTTTATTCTCTCTCTCTACATTCTAGGTCATCAACTCTCTCTCACCTCTCTAGGTTTACCACTTCCTTCTTCTCCACCTATCTACCTTTTCATCATGTCTCATTACTCACCTCTCTCTCCCCCCCTCTATCTATCTCATTCCTCTCTCTTTTCATCTAGGTCTCTCATCTCTCTTTCCAAATATAGTTCTCTCACCTATCTATTTGTCCCCTCTCTAGTTCTCTCCCTCCCCCTTTACCCCTATTTATTTTTGAACTCTCTCCTCCTCTTCTCGCTTTCCCCCCACCTCTACATCATCTCCTTCCCTAGGTCTTGTAGTCTCTCCATGTCCACCTCTCCCTCAATCCCCTCATACTCTTCTCTCTCTTTATTCTTTCATCTCTCCTCTTATCCCTCCCTCACATTTATAGGCATCTCCATTATTTTCTTCCCCTCTCCCTCTTTATCTCCCTCTCCCTCCTTATCCCCATCTCTCTCTCCTTTCCCTACTAATCTTATTCTCTCTTTACTGTCTACATCATCAACTTTCCATCACACCCTCTCTAACCCTCTCTAGGTTTCTCCCTCATTCCCTCTCCACCTCTCTACATCTCCATCCATATCTCATTACCAACCTCTCTCTATCCCCCTCCATCTATCTGAACCCTCTTTCTCTCACCCTATCTAGGTCTCTCATGCCTCTCTCCTCTCTAGGTATCTTATATCTCTATATAACCCATCTGGGTATGTACAAGAGCATGGTGGGCCATATGACCCCTTAGGAAACCATTACTATCTATCTTAGGAAACCATATGACCTCTTAGGACAACATATAGTGTCGTTACAATTCATATGGTGTCCTAAGGGGTCATATGGTGTCACTACAGGTCATATAGTGTCCTAAGGGGTCATATGATGTTCTATGACCCCTTAGGATACCATATGATCTCTTAGAACACCATATGAGCCCTAACGACACCATATGGTGTCCTAAGGGGTCATATGGTGTCCTAAGGGGTCATTTGGTGTTTTATGACTGCTAAGGACATCATATGACCCGTTAGGACACCATATGACCCCTAATGACGCCATATGACCCCTAACAACACCATATAGTGTCCTAAGGGGTCATATGTTATTCTATGACCCCTTATGACACCATATGCCCCATAACGACACCATATGGTGTTATTAGGGGTCATATGGTGCCTAAGGGGTCACATGGTGTTGTTAGGGGTCATATGATGTCCTAAGGGGTCATATGGTGCCCAAATGGGTCATAGAATACCATATGACCCCTTAAGACACCATATGATCCCTAACGACACCATATGACCTCTTAGGACACCATATGACCCCTAACGACACAATATTGTGTCTTGAGGGGTCATATGGTGTCACAAGTGGTCATGTCATGTACTAGGATGTTAAAAGGGGTCATATGGTGTCCTAGGGGGTCATAGAACACCATATGACCCCTCAGGACACCATATGACCTCTTAAGACACCATATCGTGTTGTTAGGGGTCATATGGTGTCCTAAGGGGTCATATGGTGTCATAAGAGATCATATGGTGTTTTATGACCCCTTAGGACACCATATGACCCCTAAGACCACCATATGATGTCTTGAGGGGTCATATGGTGTCGTATGGTGTCATTAGGGGTCATATTATGTCCTAAGGGGTCATATGACGTTCTGTGACCCCTTAGGACACCATATGACCCCTAAAAACACCATATGGTGTCCTAAGGGGTCATATGGTGTCCTTAGGGGTCATATGGTGTTTTATGACCCCTTGAGACACCATATGAACCCTTAGGATATGTCATATGGTGTCCTAAGGGGTCATATAGTGTCCTAAGGGATCATATGGTATTCTATGACCCCTTAGGACACCATATAACCCCTAACATCACCATATGGTGTCCTAAGGGGTCATATGATTTCCTAAGGGGTCATATGGTGTCCTAAGGGGTCATATGGTATTCTATGACCCCTTAGGACACCATATGACCCCATACACCATATAATTCCTAACGCCACCATATAGTGTCCTAAGAGGTCATATGGTGTTCTATGACCCCTTGGGACACCATATGAACCCTAATGACAACATATGGTGTCCTAAGGAGTCATATGGTGTTCTATGACCCCTTGGGATGCCATATGAGCCCTCAAGACACCATATGACCCCATACGACACTATATGACCCCTCATGACACCATATTATGTCCTAAGGGGTCATAGAGCACCATATGACTCCTTAGGACACCATATGACCCCTAATGATGTTAGATGACCCCTTAAGACACCATATGGTGTCGTTAGGGTTCATATGGTGTCCTAAGGGGTCATAGAACACCATATGACCCCTTAGGATACCATATGACCCCTAACAACACCATATGACCCCTTAGGATACCATATGACCCCTAACAACACCATATGACCCCTTAGGACACCATATAGTGTTCTTAGAGGTCATATGGTGTCCTAAGGGGTCAAATAGTGTCCTAAGGGGCCATAGAACATCATATAACCCCTTAGGACACCTTATGATCCCTTAGGACACCATATGACCCTTAACGACACCATATGGTGTTGTTAGGGGTCATATGGTGTCCTAATGGGTCATAGAATATCATATGACCCATTAGGACACCATATGCCCCTAACAACACCATATGACATGCACTAAGGGGTCATATGGTGTATTAAGGGGTCATAGAACACCATATGACCCCTAAGGACACCATATGATCCCTAAGAACACCATATGGTATCGTTAGGGGTCATGGTGTTCTAAGGGGTCATTGAACACCATATGACCCCTTAGGACACAATATGACCCCTAATGACACCATATGATCCCTAACGACGCCATATGACCCCTTAGGACACCAGTCTTAGGGGACATATGGTGTTCTAAGGGGTCATAGAACACCATATGACCCCTTATGACACCATATGACCCCTTATGACACCATATGACTCCTAATGACATCATATGGTGTCGTTAGGGGTCATATGGTGTCCTAAGGGGTCATATGGCATCCTAATAGGTCATAGAATACCATATGACCGCTTAGGACACCATATGACCCCTAATGACCCATTTTAACATCCTAGTACATGACACGACCACTTGTGACACCATATGACCCCTCAAGACACAATATGGTGTTGTTAGGGCTCATATGGTGTCCTCAGGGGTCATATGGTGTCGTTAGGAATCATATGGTGTCCTAAGGGGTCATATGATATTCTATTACCCATTAGGACACCATATGACCCCTTATGACACATATGACCCCTAATGACACCATATGGTGTCATTAGGGGTCATATAGTGTCCTAAGGGGTCATATGGTGTCGTGAGGGGTCATATAGTTTTATATGGGGTCATATGGTGTCCTAAGGGGACATAGAACACCATATGACCCCTTAGGAAACCATATGGTGTTTTTAGGGGTCATATGGCATCTCGAGGGCTCATATAGTATCCCAAGGGGTCATAGAACACCATATGACCCCTTAGGACACCATAACTTGTCATTAGGGGTCATATGGCGTCCTAAGGGGTCATAGAACATCATATGACCCCTTAGGACACCATATGTTGTTGTTAGGGATTATATGGTGTTGTATGGGGTCATATGGTGTCCTAAGGGGTCATAGAACACCATATGACCCCTTAGGACACCATATGGTGATGTTAGGGGTCATATGGTGTCTTAAGGGGACATAGAACACCATATGACTCTATAGGACACCACCTGACCCCTTAGGACACCATTTGGTGTTGTTAGGGGTCATATGGTGTCCTAAAAGGTTATAGAACACCATATGACCTCATGGGACACCATATAACCTCTAATGACACCATATGACCCCTTAGGACACCATATAGTGTCATTAGGGGTCATATGGTGTCATGTGGGGTCATGTGGTGTCCTAAGGGGTCATAGAACACCATATGACCCTTTAGGACATCATATGACCCCTTAGGAAACCATATGACCCCTTTCCAAGGGGTCATAAAACACCATATGACTCTCTCATATATCTCCCTTACTCTCTTATTGTCTCTCTTCATTCTCAAGGTCACTATCTCTCTCTCTCTATTCTTAAGGGGTCATATGGTGTCATATGACCCCTTAGGACACCATATGGTGTCATTATGGGTCGTATGGTGTCCTAAGCGGTCATTAGGTGTCTTATGACCCCTTAGGACACCATATGACCCCTTAGGTGTCGTTAGGGGTCATATTGTGTCCTAAGGGGTTATATGGTGTCCTATGAACCCCTAGGACACCATATGACCCCTTAGGTGTTGTTAAGGATCATATTGTGTCCTAAGGGGTCATAGGGTGCCCTATGACCCCTTAGGACATCATATGATCCCATAGGACACCATATGGTGTCTTTATGGGTCATATGGTGTCCTAAGGAGTCATATGGTGTTAGATGAAGGATACCATATGGTGTCCTTTAGGGGTCGTATGGTGTGCTAAGGGGTCATATGGTGTTGTATGACTCCTTAGGACACCATATTGTGTTGTTATGGGCTATGTGGTGTTTTAAGGGGTCATATGGTGTCCTATGACCCCCTAATGGGTCGTTAGAGGCCATATTGTGTCTTATGACCCTTTAGGACACCATATGACTCCTTAGGATACAATATGGTGTCGTTATGAGTCGTATGGTGTCCTGAGGGGTCATATGGTGTCCAATGACCCCTTAGGGCACCATATGACCCCTTAGGATACAATATGGTTTAGTTATGGGTTATATGGTGTCCTAAGGGGTCATATGGTGTAGGAAACCATATGAGCCCTCATATGGTGTTGTTATGGGTCATATGGTGTCCTATTATCCCTTAGGACACCATATGGTGTCATTATGGGTCTTATGGTGTGCTAAGGGGTCATATGGTGTTATATGACCCATTAGGACACCATATGACCCCTTAGGACACCATATGGTGTCATTATAGGTCGTATAGTGTGCTAAGGGGTCATATGGTATCATATAACCCCCTAAGGGGTTGTTAGGGGTTATATTGTGTCCTAAGGAGTCATATTGTGCCCTGTGACCCCTTAGGACACCATATGACCCCTTATGACACAATATGGTGTTGTTATGCATTGTATTATGTCCTAATGGGTCATATAGTGCCCTATGACCCCATAGGACACCATATGACCCCTTAGGTGTCATTAGGGATCATATTGTGTAATAATGGGTCATATGGTATCCTATGACCCCTTAGGACACCATATGGTGTCATTATGTGTTGTATGGTGTCCTAAGGGGTCATATGGTGTCCTATGATCCCGTAGGACACCATGTGACCCCTCAGGACACCATATAGTGTCATTCTGGGTTATATGGTGTCCTAAGGGGTCATCTAGTGTTCTATGATCCCTTAGAACACCATATAACTCCTTATGTGTCATTAGGGTTCATATTGTGTCCTATGACGCCTTAGGACACCATATGACCCCTTAGGTGTCGTTAGGGGTCATATTGTGTTCTAAAGGGTCATATGGTGTCCTATGACCCCTTACGACACCATATGACCCCTTAGCACACCATATAGTGTCAATATGGGTCATATGGTGTCCTCAGGGGTCATCTGGTGTCCTGTGACCCCTTAGGACACCATATGGTGTTGTTATGGGTCGCATGGTGTCCTAAGGGGTCATGTGGTGTCTTATGACACCTTAGGACACCATATGGTATCATTATGGGTTGTATGTTGTCCTAAGAGGTCATATAGTGTCCTATGACCCCTTAGGACACCATATGACCCCTTAGATGTCGTAAAGGGTCATATTATGTCCTAGGGGGTCATATGGTGTCGTATGACCCCTTAGGACACCATATGACCCCTTAGGTGTCATTAGGGGTCATATTGTATCCTAAGGGGTCATATGGTGTCCTATGACCATTTAGAACACCATATGACCCCTGAGGACATCATATGGTGTCGTTATGGGTTGTATTGTGTCCTAAGGTGTCATATGGTGTGCCCTTAGGGCACCATATGACTCCTTAGGTGTTGTCAGGGGTCATATTATGTCCTAAGGGGTCATATGGTGTCTTGTGACCCCTTAGGACACCACTTGGTATTGTTGTGGGTCGTATGTTAAGGAGGAGGGGGAGAGAGATAGGGAGGGAGAGAAAGAACTATAGAGGGGACATATAGATAGGCAATAGACCTAGATTTAGAGAGAGGAGTGAGATAGATAGAGGGGGATAAAGAGAGGTGGGTAACGAGACCTATATGAAAAGGTAGATAGGTGGAGAGGAAGGGAGGGAGAAACCCAGAGAGGGGAGAGAGGGTGGGTTGGAGAGTTAATGAACTAGACAATGAAGAGAGAGAATAAGAGAGGAAGAGAGATAATGAGAGAGTGGGGGAAGGATCTATAAATGGAGAGGGGAAGAAAGGAAGGGAGAGATTTAGAGAGGGAAGGAAGAGAGAAGAGAAGAGATAGAAGAACAAAGAGATGAGTAAGAGGGGATGGATGGAGAGGAAGAAATGGAGCGAGCAAGAGACCTAGAGAATGAGGAGATGGATCTAGGTTTGGAGAGAGAGAAGAGAGGGAGAGTGTTCATAAATAGATAGGGGCAAGGGAAAGGGAGAGAAAGGTGGAGAGGGAGGGAGATAACTAGAGGGTGGACAATTAGATAAGTGAGAAACCTAGAGGGGGAGAGAGAGGTGGGTAATAATATAGGGAGGGAGAGGTAGTGAGGTGAATAGGGAGGGAAGGAGAGCCCTAGATATGGGGAGAGAGAGGATAGAAGGGATCGGTTGTGAACAAGAGAAATGAGTGGGAGGGGAGAGAACTATTAAGAGAGTGAGAGAGAAGAGAGAGGAAGGGAGTCAAGGATATAAATTAAGGTACAAGGAAGGGATGAAAGGTAGAGAGGGTGGGATATACCTAGAGAGGGGAGAGAGAAGTGAGAGAGACAAGAGAGGGAGAGAGACAAGAGAGGGAGAGAGATAGGTGTAGAGTTTAGGGAAGATAAAGATAGTGAGATACAGATCTAAAGAATGCTATTAGGAGAATGTTGATTACTGAAATTTGACTAAGTATGAAAGTCAATATGATCCTCTAAAAACAAGAATCTACATTATAACTCTAGAGTTGAAACCACTCTCAAACATCCTACCAATATATACATGAAATATAACTTAAAGTGACTTATACTTAAATATTATATTTCATGTATATATTCTCCTCTCATGATGGGTATAACTTGTGCCCAAGTTGAAAAATTTGCATCACAAAACCTTCAAATTGGACAATGCAGGACATTTGGCGCTCACCAAATGAAAAAAATTGACTTTTCTCATTTGGCGCATGGCGCGCACCAAATGGGAAAAGTCAATTTTTTTCATTTGGCGAGCGCCATATTTGGCGCTCACCAAATGGTCTGCATTGGAAACTACCAACCCTTTGGGTTGGATTGTACTTGGGCATCCAACCCAAAGGGTTGGACGACCATTTCAGGCTTGAGACGTGTTTTTGACAAAGGATTAGAAAATTTTCACATATTTTTGGCCGTGCTCTCCATCAAGTTTGCACGTGTTTCAATAAAACTTAAAAAAAATACCATAGAGACCTCGATCTCTCTCTTAGCTATCCAAGCATGTAATTATTTTCACATTTTGATTTCGTTAAGACTTTCATCTATAATTTCTTTCGTTAGTGTGTTCATTTTTTGTCAAAAACCAACATGCACTATTTTGGGTATAGTTTTTTACACATTCATCGGATTTTGAAGAAACTTACATTTTTAGAAACTAGACTCCATTCTACACAATTTAAAAAAAAAAGTTTTGATTTTTGATTAGTTATCAATGATTTTAGGGGGGAGCACACTCAAATTTCTGTTTTTCAGGATGTGTCCACTTCAAAAATTAGTAAAAAATCATATACTCATTAAAAAATTAGCTGAAAAATCTGGCATAAACTACAAGGTGTTAGCTAATTTCTCACCTAAGCAATTTTAAAAATTCAAAAAAAAAGTTAACATTTTAGGGGGGCCACAACAGACGCTATGTTATATTTTTTGCATAAAAACAGGACCACTTTTTGAAGCCCTTAATCTCCACCATTTAAAAAAAAAATTAGCAGTTTAGAAAGTAGACTCGAAGCACTCTGACTCTTGTTCTTGTTGCATCTTCAAATTTGGAGTCTAACTATCTTCAATTTGTCGTTGAAGTTCAAACTTTGTTGATTTAAAAAAAAAGTGGCATCTTAAGACCCCCTTTTGGTACCACAACTTGGTGCACATACCCCTATACCTCCCCTTTACTCTCATTGGTTAAATTTAAAATGAGAGAATAAATTATAATATATGGTGGGTTGGTAAAATATATTTTAAAATGAAATATTTTGATTGGCCGAGATTGAGGCTAGGGTTTTTTTGTTATTGTTGCTTTTTATTTTCATTCCCATGATGCTTTTTGGGTTGGCCATTCTCTGGAAATTTTTCCAGCAAGCATTCTTCCTTGGTTTTGGATTTCTTTTACTCTTGGTTTTGGCTGGAGCTTGGTTGGATTTTGGTTTTGCTTTGTGGGAGCTCTTCTTCAACTTCATTCCATTACTTCAAGTTGCAGGTTGGAGTTCTTTTACTTTTGCATTTTGATTTTAATGGTTTCTCTGTGTATGCATTGTGTTTGCAAGTGTTTTGGGCTTGGGTTGAAATATTATGTTATTCTATAGTTTTAATATGGTTGGAGATTAATATTTGGGGAGGAAACCTTATATTATTTGGGATTTTATATAGTTGCTAGGAATAATTTTCTGGTTGTCTGGGAATGCCATTTCACGGCTTTGTCAGATTTCTATATGAGCTTGGGTTGTTAAATCTCTTGTTTTGGTATTGGAGTTTGTATGGATATATATTTTTTTTCCCTTTGTGAGTCTTTTAGTCTGAGAGTGTTTGGATTTGGTTTCATTGGTTTTTCTGTGAGTTTGAAGTGGTTCTATATGCCTATTGCCGTGAAGAAATTTTGGTTGGATTTTGAGTTATAGTCTGAATTTAATTACCTTGTTTATACCTATGTATTCCTTGTTTCTGGGCATCTCTATTCATGTGTTTTTCGAGCCTCTTTGTTTAAGTTTGGAATTTATTTTTCTACCGTAAGTTTTTTGAGTTTTTCGTGAGAAATATGTAGGTGCGTTGTTTAAGTGAAAGCGCTATCTAAATGTGTAAAAGCGTTGTTCTGTATTGTGTTTGCGCTGTTCTGCACAGCATAAGCGTTGTCTCAGAAGGCGTAAGTACGAATCTGGGAATGCATGCGCTTTCATAGAAGATGTATGCGTGATTCTGGAAATGTTTGCGTTGTCCTATAGGATGAAAGTGTTGTTCTATCTGACAAAAGCGTTGTTCTATGGGATAAACACGCTAAACTGTCTGTGTTCTGTGTTTTCTCAGTTTTGGTCATTTTTGAGGTATTGTCCCGAGTTGATTTTTGTACCAGAGGCTTTATTTGAGGTCTGCTAATATTTTCCAGTTTTGGGTTGATCAGTTTTGATGTATTTTGATGGTTTTAAGTATATTTACTTTTGTATGCCATTGTGGACATTTTAGACTCTCTTCCATGTTGATAAGCCATGGATGTTTGAGATGATTATTAATACTATTCTGGACCAGCAAGTGAGTTGGCCTTGCTATGATGTTATCTTTTGTTTGATGGTAGATTTTGATGGCTTCATATGCCCTTGGTATTGTTGGCCAAGAGGCTCATTTTATTATCTTTGATGTTGTTGTAGCCTTGCATATGTTGTGAGAGTATGTGTGGAAGTTATTGGTTGCATTGAGTGTTATTTTCATGTGTTTATTCTGGTTACACTAGTACATTTGGGTCAAAATTTTGACGGCAAATCGTCGTAATTCCAACACAATTTCGTCTCACTGCCGACAAAAAAAGCCGTCAAAAACTTTGTGTCGGAAGTTCCGACTATCCTTGTGGTCGTCGCAATTGCGACATCACCTCCAACCTTTCCGACGGCTGCCATGGATGCTCATACCCTGAAAGAATAACGTTGCGATCTCGGCCTATCGTCGGAATTCCGACTCCAAAGGATAAAATTCCAATAGAGAAATGTCGTCAGATGCACAACATCCTCTTCAGAACTCTCATGGAGACATTGATATCTCTCTTCTCTATCCCTCTCTACTATCTCTCTTCTCTCTCCCCTCTCTAGGTCTCTTTCTCCATCCCTCTCTACTTCTCTTTCTCTACCCTCTCTAGGTCATTATCTCTTCCTCCCACCCTCTCTCTCTCTCTCTCACCTCTATAGGTCTCACCTTCCATTCCTCCATCATTACCCATGTTGTCAAGTTGCAAGATATTTCCCAAAGTACTTGGTTGCTAGGGTTAATTTGCTTAAGTGTTGGAGTTGGAGTTAGATGAGACCTGCATGATTAAGCTATATTAAGTGATCAAGTCACCAAGATCTCAATTGTAAACATGACTAGGTTCTAGGGTTTTAGGGTATAGCATATGTCAAGATTGAGGTATGGTGGTCAAGAATTACCTTCCAATGACAAAAGACATCCAAATGATGAAGAATGAAGGCGATGAACTCATAGAAGTTTGGAGGAGATAATTTGACTAAGTTAAAATTTTGTTTAAGTCATGGTCATGATACTAGCTTGCTCATCAAGAGCAATTTGTGCGAATGAACCCTAGAAATGTGCCCATGCTAGAGAAGCAAGAATTCCAATAAAACCTAAGGCAATGCTAGTAAGGGGTCAAAATTAAAGAATTAGGGTACAAAAAACAAAATTTGGCTAAGTCGAGATGTTGCTCAAGGATGACCTAAATCATGGAGTGTAAATCAATCATGAAACATGAGAATGGATAGGTCTTGACCCAAGCAATGTAAGTCCCCCTTGTGATTCTAACAGATATCACATCACAATCATTGAGTCTATCTGCAATATAAAGTCAAGACCTGACTATTGGAATCTTGGAGACATCCCATTTGATCACGTAGTTTAGCACTTGGGAGGATTTTGTTCAAGAGAGGACAAAATACTTATTATTTTATTTTGTGTTGCATAGTGCATAAAAAACACATCAACAAAAACCATTGAAAGGTTTGGTTAAAGCCTTCGAATCACAATCTCTACGAGAAGCTATCAAGAGTGCCCAGAATTTGGAAACTTTAGTATCCAAGAACATAATTCATAAGGCACCACTTTTAGAGCAACCAAAGAAGCCTATCAATGTAATATTTTATTTACCTTGGATATGTTTTATCCTAGGTGTGATATTCCACTATTAAAAAGCTTAATTAGGTAATATTTTTACTTAGGTAGAATAAGATAATGAGTTGCACATTCTCCTTCTTTGATTGAGATTCTACTTTTTCCTTGTCACAAATTTGGAAACTTGGATAAGCAATTTCTTTTTTTGGTTTTCTACCTCTTCATGATCCTCATGGATTTGGAATCTTGGAAGCTATATTTTGTAGGTTTTTCCTCGATTAACATATCATATGAAACTATTGTGAGCTTTCATATCTTAACATACCAAGGGCTTAAGTTTGGGGACAACAGGGGGATGACGAAGGGGGCGGGGTGGGATGCAAATATATATACAACTTAAAAAATTAATTATAAAAGGATGTGTATAGAATAAGTATAACAACTGTAAATCAAACTTTGCCACACTATGTAAATTTTACAATAAACATTAAAAATATGTCAATGATTGCAGAAAGAAGGTTTTGTAGAAAAGCGGCTAATAAGTAAAGCCTGATGAAAGCATAAATCCATTATTGTACATTATGAAATGTCATCATGCAAACAAACTGTTATTTGATCTGAGACAACGAGTTAATTTTGCATATAGTGTGTATGATAGAAAGAAAGCTAATACAAGTGCAATGCTTATGCTGTACAAAAACCAGTTGAAGAAATTTGATATCAGCTTTCTCTCTTTTCCATCATTCTCATCGAATTGTTCTACCCCATGAACAAGCAAAGAGCCCTTAATGCCTCCAACACCAAGAGCCATGACATACAGACCATTGTAGAGTATTATAGTTTGTCCACCTTCCACCTGCTTGCAAATCCCAGCTTTGTATGCACTTCCCATGTCACATGCCTGAGGCTTTAGTGAAGGAAAATGTGCTTGTACTGTTAATAACACCCAACCTTGCATATTTTATGAACATCAGAATCTAAACAAGTTGGGAAGAATTTTTGTAAACTCTGGAAATAACGGTATTGCAAGTTGAATTCCACTGTCATTTCTGAGCATAAAACAATAGGTTCTATGTTATCACATTCTTTTATTTGTTCAGGGCTGATTAATTACAACAAAAACATAGGTTCTATATGATCCTAGTTTTCTATTGTACAGAATAGATTGCTTATAGTTGTTTATTTTCCTGGTCCTTAGAGCTTAGTTTACATATTTGTATGCTAGCGGGAAAGGTTTAAACATGGGATGTCAGACGGCTGTTCGCTCAAATTATTGAAATTATTCGTCTTATAAGTGAAATCCAGTGTTTTCTTTTGGATAGTTCTATAATGGCGTTAGTAAATTATTTGATTGCTTTGAAGGGTACCTCTGGAGACGAGGAGTTCGGCTGGTTTGTTTGCCAACTTTGCCTATTCATAACAATGTGCAAAAGTTATGTCTGTGCTTAGCACTGATACTGTTCTAATATTATATAACCTCCTACTGGTCACTCCCTTCTTTTGCATTCCTTTGATCACAAGGAGTGAGAGTTCTTCTATCTCTAGTCCCCTAATGCCAAAGTGGAGGGCTAAAGCTTAATAATGCGAAGGGCTTTACATTCACTATACATAGTGAATCCTCCACTTCCTGCAATACCTGGGTTGTCCTTTGGAGCAATGTCAAAATTGAATTTGAATCTGCCTTTCTGTTGTGGAACACATTTTCTATAGGCTTCTACCATGGATCCATGTATTAGGGGAATTAATGATCTCAGGATTTGAATGTCTATCCTATGATTTGGATAGGATTTAAGACTTTTAACTATCGAATGCTTGGCAAGAGGTCAAGGCATTTTAGTTACAGTGTTTCTTAGGCTTCTCTAGAGAGTTTTACCTTACATGTTTGTGTGCTTTTGTTAAG
Organism: Cryptomeria japonica; assembly: GCF_030272615.1. NCBI lineage: Eukaryota > Viridiplantae > Streptophyta > Pinopsida > Cupressales > Cupressaceae > Cryptomeria > Cryptomeria japonica. Next base: position 370,943,338 of record NC_081412.1, read on the forward strand.
ATATCAGTGGTAGTAAGTAGCATAGTATAAGAATTTGTAGGTCAATGAGGTTTCTTGAGATAAGAAAGAATTGACCTTGTAAGAACACACTAACATACAAGGACAAGCAAATGTCTACATCTAATCTTTGTTATTAAAAAGGCATAATAGAAACTATCATTAAACTTGACTAAAAGATTGAATCAAACTAAAATGAATTAAAATGGAAAAGGTGGGGTAAGATAATAATCTGAAGAGAACAGTATGCATAGTTAAGGCTTTGGCCATGTCAATGTTAAAAAAAAAATTCATAAAATTCATAATAATGGTTTCAACTAAAAAAACAACCACGAACCATAATCGTCTTCAGTATGTCTCTATATTTTGTTGACAATCAGACATAATAGACAAAGTCACAAAAGCAAAACCAAGCTTCTTCTATTTGCAAGGAACTTCGCTGTCTGCAACCATTATTTATTTAAAGAACATTAAAAGGCAAGTATAATAACACATAGTACTAAAAATAAGTTTTTGAGTCTATTTTGAAGATGTCAACCAAATTGAGAAACACGTAAATTATAGATCACAAATTCAATGTTTTTCTGAATGCTTACAGAGAACAAAAGCTGCAGCAAGGATTCCGCCATGTTTGGATTTATCCACAGGTTTGTTTCTTCAGTCCACATATTCCTCTAGCTGGTGTGCTTCACCTCGTTCAAATTTTTATCAATAAAACGTTTTCATCAAGATAAAACCTGCAATCATGTTAGACAAGTATTGAAAGTATAATTCATAGAGCAACCATTTCAACTAGGTTTAGATAGCATATATTCATAACTATTTCAATTTTATGTGAACTACACAATATCTATAATGCATAATTAGAGTTAAACCATAATAGGGCTTGGATGAGAAACATGATAGGGCACCCAAAGCTGTCCACATGCTAAGCCCAAGAGCAGATATACCATCCCTCTTGGCCCCATGTGGCAGTCCACCATCCATATGAGGTGGTGTGCTTAGTGGGTAAACTTGTACATGCCCTCCCTATCCATGCTACCTTATCCACCCTTCTATGATTGAGACCCCTTTAATCACAATGGTAGAGGTTGATGGGGAAACCACAATAGGGTGTCCTGAGCATCCCTCCCTTCTAAGCCCAAGGGCGGGATACAGCTTTGCCTCCCTTGGCCCACATGTGGCAGACACATCAGTCATCCACCATGGGGTAGTGTACTTAGAAGAGGACCTCGTCACAATTTCCCCTCCTTGTATTCCCCTATTAACCCCCTCATGATTGATTGCAACAATTTAAGAATCAGATATTCAATATTATTTCTCATATCCAATGTAGGGGAGGTTATGTATCAAGTATAACATTGCATTGCATATTATTATCTATGTCTATATGAGAATAATTAATCATAAGAGTACTATTATGCTGCATACCACAAATGGAGTAAGATTACTATTGCCTGCAGTAAACAATAATTTCATATTTGATCTGTTTGCCTGATTGCTGATATATATATTAGCTCTTATGAGTGCTGAAGTTGATTGAACTACTTTCCTTGATGTAGATGTAATTATCCTTGATGTCATGTCTGTTAATGCATGATAGCTTTCGTAAGATAAAAATTATTATAAGAAAGAATAGATAATCAACTTATTGATAAGAAAGAATAAGTGAGTCAACCTCAGCACTATGAAGTTTATTTCCATGACATGTTATGAATATATAAACATTTCCAGTACCTTGCCTGAAGTCTGTACAATGTAAACTTTTATGAGCAACAATCTTGTGCAATCATGTTGCACAGTAGTGCTTTAAATACATAATTTAATCTCAAAAATTAAGAAACAAAACATCAAAGTTTAAAAAAGTGCAGCGATTGTGTTACCTCAAATGTTGATAAAATCCTGGAGTTTGAGGGAATTCTTAACTTAATAGTAAAGATAACCTGTGAACATTGAAACCATAATATTTGTTAGTTACAAATTCAATTTTCTATCTTAAAACAAAATAAAATACCAAGAGATTTTCCAGTTGGAACAGATTTTTCAAGCTCGAGTTGGAAGATTTGCAAAGATAATAATGTTGTGAAATCTTCAAACCTGCATAGAAATCAATTTTACAAAGAACTTACAAAAAAAATTAAAAAACTGAGCAATATAGACGAAAAGATCAGAGCTGAAAGCTAGAACATGGGGACAAAGTATCTTTAAGAACACCATTAAAGTAGATGAGTACGGTGCTTAACATGGGCAATCCTCCCACATGAATAGTCAGAATGTGCAGATGATTTAACTTTTAACTTCTCCACAGAAAGATACATTGTTTTGTTTATATAACAGTAACCTAGATTTAACCCAAATCATGGATTTATATTTTCCTCCATCTAACCTATTCTTTTTCTTTTTTTCTCTAAATTGAAGAAAGCTGAGAAAAACTAAATGTCAAAGACATAATAGTTGCCCAGGAAGACATAAATAAAATCGTACAACCAATGGCTTTATGTAATAGATGAAAACACAAGAAAAGATGTGGATCCCAGTGATCTCAGCTATATTCCCTTATGCTTAAATGAATGTCCATTCCCTGTTCCAAAGGTTCCCATTTTGGCATAGGTGGGGAGGATGCTGGCAAAGGTTGTAAAATTTTTCAACAAGTCCAAAATTTGCATATCCAACGACCATCGCAGTTCATGAGAGACATTTCTTGGAGGAATTTTGTCAAACAGTTCAAGTACCCCGTCTCTGCTTCCACATGTTGCATACATGTCTGCCCATTGAAATTTGAACATTAACAATGGTGGTAGAGTTTTGGAACTTTGGGAACAAACTAAGAATAAGTATAAGAATAGCAGATGAAACTTTGGCATACTAAGTGTTTAAACTAGTCAACATAAAAAAAATGGAAACGATTGCATTAACAATAAGAATGGTGGGTAGAGGTTTGGGGTCAATGGGTAGTGCCCCTTGTGGGGGGTTTGGGGCAGAGCCCCCATCAAGGTTAGGGGACATTGCCAAACCTTTAATACGGATGACATTTTCACAATAATTTCACCATTTTTGTTTAGAATTGGAGTTTCTAATTGGGGGCCATGGGAGACTCATAGGCATCCTCAAGATGGTCAAGAGACTCCTTGGAGTCCCTAGGACGTCCCTAAGTGGTGCGGCAAGGGGATGTTTCCCCTAAGTATTGCATCCTGAAAAAATAGGGATTTTGGAGGGGGGGAAGGTGTCCCCATGTTTCAATGGTTTCAAAAGATTCTATGTTTTTTTTTATCTTGTCATAACAAAATATACTCCTCTTGCATCCTTGGATGATTTGAAAATTGAAAACAATTTGACAAGAAAAAACTAACTTCTAAAGTTTAGACTTAGTTTTCTTTTTTTATCCAAGTCACTACAACATTTCAATGATCAAAGTACCTGATGGGGCCACATCATCTTCCACATCATTTTGTCTAGCCTCAACCTTGACATGCTGAACACCCTCTAGACCCTCTGGAGTTGAAACACGAAACGTTACATTAATCAATACACCAATTGCAATTAAATTTGTTTAAAGGAATAACAGTGGTCCTCTTTACCTGATTGGGGAACATCATGTTCCTGATGTTGTCTACCCGGATCATGCTCCACTTGGTCACCACCGACTACATGCTCTAAAATATTAACAACAAAGGTTACATTAATTACTACACTAATTTTCAATTTAAGATGTTTAATTGTATTAATAATTACATAAAAAAATTTGAATAGCAAATGAATACCTCCACTACTAGGATGCACATTCGGACCTTCATGTACAGGTTCTGTTCCACGATTATCATGCTGCATTCCAATGTCACGCGCAGTGTTATCATTGCTTGCTTATTTAGAAAAAATATAGTCACTTTATGTTGAAACTTAACATCAAATAGATTATTGGTTAAGTATTCAATTTGAAATAATTTTCATTTAGCTTAATTACTATTGTGACAGATGCATCAGAATCTCGTGTTTGCCCACTCAATTCTCGTAGCCGTTCAGCCACGGCTATATAGCCTTGCTGGTAGCCAATTCTCTTGTCATCTTCTGTGGGCACTCTATTGAATTCAGAGCCCTGCATTTTTGCTTAGTATTGTGAATTTTGCTTGTATTGTTTGATAAAAAAAAAATTGTTTACAATTTATAAATATTTTGATGTGATACTTAATTTACTAATTCTTACAATTCGTGTGGCAAGTTTCATATAACCACCAGATCCAAGTTTGTGTTGCCCATGCTTTTCTTGTCTTGCCTTGGTTGCCTTTGATGTGTCACTCAATCTATGAAAAGTTTGAAATATGTTAGATTATATAAATATAATGAATAATTAGTACATATTCACATTCTTAATAGTATCACATACCTTCTTCTGGCGTCTGGTGGTGTATTTCCTTTTTTCCTTTCAATTCTCTCCTTTGCATCCAAAATCAGGTCCTTCCACTCCCTCTCTGGAATCATGGGGGGACGCTCATACTTTACATTCTTCTCTAAATGTGTCCTGTATTGGTCCCTCACATACTTTAGATATGTGCCAACTTTTTCCAGGAGCTTAGTCTTGTCGAATGTGTCATTTCCAAACAACCCTACCATACGGTTTGTGAGTTCATCTTTTTACTTTTTTTCTTGGTCATTCCACCTTTAAAGCAAAAACAAACCTGTTAGATTTAGAAAGAAACTGAAGCTACCTTTGATATAGTTCAAGAAATGGATAAAAGGAAAACTATTCTAGCAATGATATGAAATCAAAATAGTGGATAAGGGTTAGTTCACGTATGATGTTCCACCTTTTATGTATGGTGGGCCCAAATATCTGCAATGTAATGTCATTAAGTTTTTTATAAAAAATATCATTTTTTGCAAAAAAAACATGGGATCATTAGTCCAAAATGAGTGATCAGTAAGTAAATTACAATTAGACTATATATAATAATAATTTTAAAGTACTTGGAACCTTCTGTATCTTCGAGGGAAGCAATTCTTTGTCGCTCACCACCAATGTGGCCTGCAACGTTCCCATACTAGCAATACGGGAAGATCCAGGAAATGATGGTATGCTATCACCAGTAGTCGCCTCTAGCGCATCTCATGTGCATCTCCTGCCACAGTAAATGAATCCACTATGAAATGCCTCCAAGAAAGAACACTTCAAGGGTAATAAACACATAATGAAAGAGAGAGAAAAATAGGGATCTACCACCAGTGGGCGGGTCAACACGAGCCGGTGCAACAGACGATGTCTGCATGCTACGTGTTGCCGACATTGCAGTCGGCAATACAGTTGAGGTTGACCTCGGACCCATGTCAGCACCTGAAGAGTAATACATTAAATACGTAAAACATTAAAAAAGCAAGTTCACAAGTCCAAAGGAGTCGTTTTAATATATAGAACATGGTCATCACCTGAACTAGCTGCAATACCCTGATCATCACCACTAGGATGATGAGGCCTTATAAATTTTTGTAAAAACAACACATACATATTTTAGTTAATGACATAAAAGAGAAAAAAATTATATAAACCATTATTGAACTTTTGTTATGATTAAAGCTTTCATTACTACTTACTTGCAATTTTTCCACTGTCCGCAACAATAGTTGCACCCTCTCTATTATCTCATCAGTCTGAGGGCTTATGGTTGCCAAATCAACAATCTCTTGGCCAATTTTTCTAATATTCTTTTGTACCAATTGTATAGGGTTTGCGCTAAGTGTGATGTCATCAGCGCAAAACACTGTTGAGTGCCCCACATCCCTATGGAGGTGCTGAGGTACTGCAGGTTCCTTTCCCTTATCCCGAACATCTGTCTGTGACAAGAATATAATTAACACTATCAAAATTACTTCAAAACACTCAAGAAAATATCATAATGTAACAGTTTGCTTCTATCTAATTTGTACAATTACAATGAGGTTTACCTGCTCCGTAAAAGTGTCGGGACTTACACCCCTATCTGTGCTATGTGGTGGTCCATGTGGCCCTGTGACAAAGAAAAAATATAAAAACGTTAGCGAAATGAAACCAATAGACTTAGCAAAAAAACTTAATAATACAATGGTTTATTGGATTTATTTAATTGGAAGTTGGCTTAAATGGTATATATATAGTATGTACCACCCCCATGATAGTAACTTTGTTTGTATCTATACGATTCAAATTATAATCGATTAGCAGCTCTTCCCCTGCACTTATTGATTTTATCGCACATACAAACACACAATTTCCCTCACGTGCCTCAAATATGCAATTGGGTTGCTTATTAGTTGACCCAGGTCGTGTACTATTTATAAAACCTGCAATATTCCTTGTTGCTTTTGGCCTTCCATCAATGTATACAACCACTCGTTTACTTTGATCATTATCTTTTTGTTTTATATAATTGGTTGACAGTGCATACCTACACATACTTTTTTTATATCGAACAATCTGCATCCAATCATTATAATTGTAACAAGGTCCAACAAACTCCATCAATTCAGCAACTTTGTTGTAAGAGACCTTTATGCTGACCATGGAAAATAGGCCCAAACCATGTAACGACGAAGGTGCTATGCAATATATCCTCTCATTAACACAAAAATCAGTGTTTATTGGAGGAAGTTCCTTGGGTACACATTGTTTCAGTAGATGTTTGTACCTCACGGGCACCTCAATGTCACCTTTGGTCTCATCATCATAAGAACATGACCCCCCTTGAGCAAGAAAAAATTCCATGCGTTTATTGAATTTTCTTCTAATCTTTTGACCTCTAGTTGATCTCCCTATTTGAGATCTACTACATGTCTCACTTTCCTCTTCTATTACTGCATTTCCCTCACTCGAGGAAGACACATCTGACAAATACCTATTTGGTGATACCTGTGCACCATCAAATGAGAGAGTTAGTTGGTAATGAGAGAGCTATTTTGCAAATGAGGGTAATATTGATGAAGAAGTTGGCTATAAAGTTGATGTTGAGATTAAAATTTGAGTAAGTCCAACTGGGGCCTCAAGTGTTGATAACTATATTAGATTTGCTGCTAATGTTGAGGTTTTAAAAACTGAGGAATTTTGTTTTTCTTGTATTTTTTTTTTAAATATATTATTTCTATAAGGTGTATTGACTTATACCTGTCGATCCATGAGACTATGTAGGATCCTCGTTAAAGGGGTTCAGGTTCCTGCACCAACAATTGAGCATCATAAGCATTACATTTGTAATTTGATAAACAATAAATACTGCAGTATCATAAGCATCATAAGCATCACATATGTATCATCATATATGTAATTGAGCATCATAAGAATCACATATGTATCATCATAAACATGTAATCCATCACATACGTATCATAAATCACCATCCATCACATAGCTAATAAGTAGTCCACATTCCATAAATAAACACAAAGTTCAAAAAATGTCACATGTATCATCATAAGCATGTAATCCATCACATATGTATTTTAAATCACCATCTATCACATAGCTAGAGGTGCATCATGAATTAATTAAGTAATGGCATTAGAATTCAAAACATATGAATTATTTATGTAACCATATAAGTCAAATCAATTTCTATCAAGATATCAATATTAAATAGATAATATAATAATCACATCTCATACATTTCATTCATGTCATTGATCTTCTTCTTCATCCAACTCATCAGCATGACCATCATGATCATCATCATCATGATCATCATCATCATCATCATCGTCGTCATCGTCATCGTCGTCGTTGTCATCGTCATCATTGTGTTCGTCATCGTCATCATCATCACCATCACCATCACCATCACCATCACCATCACCATCACCATCACCATCACCATCACCATCACCATCACCATCACCATCACCATCACCATCACCATCATCATCAGCAACAGCATCATCATCATCATCATCATCATCATCATCATCATCATCAGCTTCTTCTTCGTGTACATTTCCATCAGGAACATCATCGACTAACTGTCGATCGTGATCATCATCTATATCATCTTCTACTTCTTCGGTATCTTCTTCTTCCATCACATTATACATTATCGGCCTTCCTCTTGGATCATGTCTAACAACAAATGACCAACCCGGTTTATGTGGAACCTCCGAGTAAAATACCTACTCACATTGACTTGGAAGAACATAGGGCTCATCCCCAACTCGTTCAAACGACCTTGTATTAACCATTGTAAATCCATTATCATGTTCAATAACAGTTCTATCAGGATCATTTTTATTTAGTTGTAGCCTATACCATTTGACGACGAACAAAACTAATTTGAAGGAATTAAAGTCACACTCAAGTATATCATCCAAAATGCCATAGTATCTATTTTGAGACTCTTGAGGATGTATGTCATTTCTAGATGAAATATTGGTCACCTCAAAGACTGTAGTTATCCCAGAATCACAAGTTTTCTTTGTGTCATCCAACTGTTTGATGCGAAATTTATGACCATTGCAGCACATAGCCTTGTGGTGTTTGACTTGCAATATGTCTAACATATTAAAATTATTGCATCATGAGTTGATAAACATACAGGTGATTAATAAAATTATACGTACCTGTTGATCTCTTAAACCATATGCTAAATCATTTTCCCTTTGTGTAACATTGGAATCTCCATTATGATGAGCTTCTTTAACCAATGAAGCGACACCATCCCATGTTAATGTGCGACCTGAATGTTGACATCGTTCAATCCACACCGTCATCCAATCAAGATTGTTTGCAATATACAAATGTAGCGCATCCCACTCCCGACCAACTGTACAAATAATTAATAGACCACTTACAACTGATTTATTTAGAAGATGAAGAATTAATTTACTACAATAACATCTTATAATTACCTCTCACTTTCTTCAATCTACCTTTCCCCATCAAGTGCTCCCCTTCGAATTTATTAATGGGGTTGGGATCCCAAATGCGATCTACGTGGATTTTTGCTACAAACTTAAGAAGATATTCAGTAATGGACACCATAGTTTGGTATACCATATATCCCTCCACCATAGAACCCTCAGGATGTGCTCTTTGTCGAACCAAAGCCTTCAAAAATTTCAAGTGCCTCTCAACCATCCACATTGACCTAGTGTGTACAGGTCCACACAATTCGATCTCCTCAACTTGGTGTATGAGGTAGTGTTCTTGTGCATTGAAAAAGTTGAAGGTAGACACTTTTGCATTTCACACATTAGATGAGGGATTTTTCTCTTCCAATATTTTATATCTTCCTTGTGGATTTCTTTAGATGACAACCACCTAAAAGAGATTGAAGACGCAAAAATATATAAACGAGACTTTACAAAATAATATACAATATATTGCATAACAAGTAAAACAAATGGCAAATATAATATCTATATAACAAATTGAACAAACATCACTACTTACCTCCTCATGTATTTTCCAAGATCATTTATGACTTGCTTGATATTATTGTCGAAGTGGTCTGGGAGAGATAGAGGTAGAATGTACTGCAACAATTATAAAATGATCTTTTCATTGTTTTCTAACATAATACAATGAAAAGTACATTCGTAGTATACAAACATATAGTAAATACACAAGAACGCGAATTACCTTAATGAAGGTATGCCAATCATGCGTTTTCAGCCCTGGCCCAAATTCACTCTTCTTTGATATGAGATTGTTTATGTTCGCAGCAAATCCTGTGGGAAATCGAATTTTTCATATGACTTATTTTTTAGAATTGCTTTGCTGCTCCGTTAATAACCAAGGAAGGGCACTTATATTAATCTGATCTCCATTGCTATTTGATTGAATGACATTTTTCATTGCATGATTGGATTCCACAATGTCACTACAAATTTTGACAATTTTTTCTTTGTCACGCCTTCCATCCAATATTTTCCATAATGTCTCTTTTATATTCTTTCCAATATGCATTGTATCAAACTAATGCACAATTTGTAGCTGCTCGTAGTAGGGCAACCTACTAAATTGTCTAGGATAACTTTTTAGTCCCTTTGGAAGGTGGCCATCCATGCCTTGACGACCTTCAGTATCATCAATTACATCATCAGTAAACAAAACACGATAGAAAAATTCAAATTCCAAACATAAACCATTAGATGGAATGACATTACCTTGACGATTAATTCTATTATATTCCAACTTCCATAAGTGAGGAGTCATTCTTCATGGCTTTGATGCAGTCTCTTCTTTCCCATTGAAAAGATGTTTTTCAGTATTCCGGTACTTATGATTTTTGTGAAGGAAGTGCCTATACTCATCAAACACCTGCTTTCCTAAACTTTTTGAATGACGGGATTTCATCTTTGGACCACAAACTGGACATGCAAATTTTCCCTTTGTTTGAAGACCTACAAGATAATGTATAATTCTATTAAATCTGTTAATTTTTATAATTATAATTATCATGCGCAACTTAAACACTATAACGTACCAACAAAATGTGTTAGCCCTGGGGCATCATGTATTGTCCATACAAGCATTGCATGGAATTAAAATTGTCTTTGTCCTATTGGTCTAGAGATGTCATACATGGTCACACCATTCCATAACTCTAGCAACTCGTCGATAAGAGGCTCAATATATACATTCATAACTTTAACTTGGTACTTGCCTAGTGGAATGAACAAAAACATTACATAATTATTATGACCATTTTACTGCAATATTTATAATTAAATGTAGATGACTATTAAATGATAAAATACCTGGAACAATCATTGCCAACATTATGTGCTCCCTCTTTATTGACATCCATGGAGAAATATTATTGTTGATAACAAAAATAGGCCACACCAAGTAAACAGATCTCAACTCTCCAAATGGATTGACACCGTCCGCTGCCAATGAAAGCCTGAGATTACGAGGTTCTTCTTTAAAGTGTGGTCACTTTTCCTCTATGCCCATAAATGTTGAACCATCCGCAGGCATTCGAATAATGTCATCTCGACTTCTATTGCGTGCATGGTAATCCATAAATTGTGCCAAGCTAGTGCACCTGAATAATCATTGCATACGTGGAATAATGGGAATATAACGAAGAACCTTGCGAGGCACCTTTTTTGTTATTTTATCTGTTCGATATCTATTGATATGACATTCAGGGCATTCTGTTCCAAATTCATGTTGTTTATGATATATAATATGATCATTGGGACAAGCATCTATTGTTTGATACTCCATTCCAATATCTTTCATAATGGTAGATAATTCTCGGTATGAGCGAGGTAGAATATTTGATGGTGGTAAGAAAAACTCACCTATCAATCTACAACAAAAAAAAAAGTTTGAGGTGTGAATATAAAGAATATTAATGGTACATGATTCACCATTTATTAAATATAATGACATGTATGACACACCTTAACATACGTGAGATTGTTATGTTGGATAAACCATTCATAACCTTCAAGTTCACCAACAACAATACAACAGAGAGAAGAGTTGTTTGGGAGCCTTTGTAAAGGGGCTCATATGCCTTCTCAAGAAGAGGTAAATCATGAACATCAAGGTCATCCTGATCATCATGATCAGTTGTGCCAGTACTAAATGTGTCATGGATCAATGTGTTTGTACCATCATCTTCAATTGTGTTTTCTGGTGCATGATCGTCATCTTCCATGGGATCATTATCTTCAGCTTCGATATTCACACGTCCATGTTCCTCCACTTCGAAAACCATATTCTCAGGGTTTTGTTGATCCATACCATGTGCTTCGGGGTGCTCCACCTATATAAAATTGATATACATAAATAAACTGTGATCATGATCTCATTATCAAGTGATTTCTTATGTATATAAATTGTTAAAACGATATAATGAACAACTTACCAATGGATGATAATCATGTCCCCCTTCAATGTGACCATGCTGCCTACAATGTTTCTTAGCTGTTTTGATTAGAAGTCTTCTAGTCTTTAAGCCCTTACAAATTTTGCAGGGACAATAACATTTCCCATCACCTTTTCTTTTCAAGTTAGACCATAATCTAGCAATTGTCTCCTTATTTTGTTCTTTGCTGATATTATCTGACATGGTCTTTCTTCACAGGCAAAAAAACTACCCAAACATCAATTGGAGTAACCCTTTCTAAGGTACAAACATAATTTATTTATAACTTCAAAATTAAAATAATCACAATACATCCAAATAAGTTCAATAGTGCATGGAAATAGACAACATGATCCATAATTAAACCCATAAATTACCCTAATTGGATATGCTAATAAAATGGTGTCTCAAATAATAGAGATTATGTTGGACCTATAATAGAGATCTAAACTTTGTTTCATCATACACAAGCATGGTTTCATCATACTTGTATCCAAATACACCATCCATAGATAGGTACTCAGTACCACAATCTCATGGGTACCCTTTTAGTTGAATTTACCCTATATTTAGGTGAATCTACCCTTGTATCATTCCTTGATCTAGTATGTCATTCCACCAATCAATAATTTTTCCATATTCTTGGGAGAATACACTATCCCTTAGGTGAATATGCCATATCCTTAAATGAATCCTCCTTGTCATCATCCTAAGTCCTCTTTTTGTTAAGTCTTATCCCTTCATCTTTAGGAAAATCCACCTATCATTATGTGAATCTACTTTCTCTAAGTCCTCTTTTTGTTCAAGAAGACACACTCAAGCCTTCATCACATTCCATAAAAAGAAAATCATTATTCCATATAATTGGAAGGAAATGATATATTGCAAAGATTACTATGAAGGTCTAAAATAGTAAAAGAGATGAGACTAATCTTTTATTTCTACTTACAACAGTGAATTGGTTGAGATATACTCATAGACAAAGTGAATGACATGTATGAGAACAACCTCAATAAAGGTAAAAAGGACAATAAATAGTAGTGATAGATGACAATGCATTGAATGTGCCAAGAAAAAGACAGTGGAAGCCATGGAGAAATCACTATCAAAACAAAGCCATTAAATAAAACTATGTTGGTGCAGCTTGAGAAGCACAGTAGAACAATGAAAAAAGAACACTACAGGATTCACATTACAGTGACATCAGTGAACAATCATCTCTTAGCATGTATCTTCATTGACTTTGGTTGCTATAGAAAAATATAGTGATCATATGCAAATACAATTACATGGTTTGAAAAAGGATACATCACCATATGATATAGGTTGACAAAGATAAAATTTAATATGTACTTGGAAAAGGGTCTTATTAGTAAGACTCATCATTCATATGTTTACTCTAGTCTATGTTTATATTGCATAGAATATCAAATTTGGTGATACTATTTGAATATGTGAGCATATGTTATATGGTTTTGATCATTGGCTAAGAGAATTGTTGCCTAGTAGTTTTCTAACAGCATTGAATATAGTGTCTAAAAGACTTTGGGCTTGAAACACTTTCTAAAGGAATTAAAAGAATAGGTCACTTTATGTCACTAGAAAATGGGAATATATTATACTTAACTTTTTTTTATCATCCCATCGAAATTCATTTACAATATCTCGAGCTCTGGCTATGACACACGATAGTTAGGGTTCTTGCTTCTTGGATGAGGAAGAAATTTGGACATTCCATGATAGTTTGGTAAGGAAGTCAATGACTCGTTGAATAGTGAATGAAAGGCATTGGTTTCAGTTACAATGGATATTTATGTGTATCTTTTCATTATTCTCATTTTGTTTCAAGGTTTGAAAAGTAAAAGTTTGTTACCCTGTTTCCCATTGATTGTTATATTTTCAACTATGTAACTGGTAGCTCGTGTCTGATAAATATACAAACTGGTATGTATATTTATTGTATGATTAAGGGTTGTTTTTGTAAAAATCCTCGTTACTGTCGTGTCTAAATATTGTTAAGCATTTGGTTCAAAAAAATTTTATTAACTCATTTTGAGCTTTGCATGCGTAGTGTCTATTGGGTCAAGGGTTTCATGATCCATAACTGTTGTATTTTGTTAAAAAAGTTTCTCTGCAACGTTTGCCAGCATCCTTCCTGTGTGTGCCAAAATAGGAGCTTTGGAACAAGGTATGGACATCCATCAAAGCATAATCGAAGGGGGTTTTTTGTCAGAAATTAGTTGCAAATGCTCCAATAACAAAAATCGCAAAATGGGGTAGCATACACACGGCATGTGATTAATTCGCAAAAAAAAACCAGTCTCAATATGATTGCGGAAAAAAATTAGTTGCCCTTACCTTGCTTGTGCAGAGATCGCTCCGGCGGGGGGGGGGGCAGGGAGGCAAGACGGTCGTCGCTTGCTTCGAATTGCTTCGATCAAAATGAAAATGCATTGAGTTTTTTTTTTTTTATAAAATGCCCGATGTCGTCGGAATTCCGACAAACACGGGCATATTTTTTAAAAAAAATCAAATTTTCACACAATGCTCCTTGTTCGTCGGAAACCTCTGTTGGAATTTGACCCCAAATGTATTAGTGTTAGAGTCTCTTGTGATTTATTTATGGGCCATGTTAGGGGGAGTGGGCTTCCTTGTGATGACCGGGGTCACGAGAGATAGACTTGCATGAGGTTCCTTGTAAGGATGCATGAGGTCTAGACCACCAGGGCACATTGGAGTTTACCATGATTTGTAAATAAGTGATAATGTAATAATTGATGGGTTAGGTAGCTAGATTAATTAATAATATGATAAATTGATTTGAGCCTCATGACTTAGTCCTAGGGAGGATGTTTTAGGATAAGCATGAGAAGGTCGTGAAGACGGTAAGCTAATCTCCCTTAGTATCTCATAGGTTGAGATGGCTCCACATGTCCATCAGGCTAGTGCCTTATGCTATTATGTTATGAGGATGGCATGTGATGACACTCCACTCCTACATGTGTTCCCCTTTATGATTTATGATTATGCTTATTGGATGCATTTATGTCTTGATGAGTTTTACGCCTTTGGGAGTTCATTCTTGTTGTATTGTGTGAGTTCCTACATGAGAGTCCTTGTGTGGTTACTCTCTTTGGTTATAGGTCCCAGCTTAGGTTTAGAGTGTGTGTTGGGACCTTGTGTCATCTCCTAGCATGGGGGGTGGTTCCTTTGGTTCCACATGGTCAGGAGGTTGGTGCTTTTTAGCCATTGGGACATTCTCTTGGATTCTTCTTGCATGGATGTGGATTCTTCTTCATGATGGACTATGGATGTACCTTGTAGTAGATTTATGTAATGAATAAGATGGAATGCATGTAATGTAATATTCTTGTATATAGTAGATAGATTCTTGTAGTAGAAAGAGCTATGCTCATGATGTATTTAATGTACTTGTATTTATAAGATGAATTTTAGTTGGAATTATAAGTAAGACATATTTGTAATTGTGCTATTGTAGAGATGTGATCTTATGAATCATGGATATAAGTGGATTATAGTTGGAATATAATGGATTTGCATTATGGTTTAGTTGTATTATCTCATGGAATGTTTAGAAGCAAGTTAGAATGTAAATTAATCTTGAAAGAGAAATATTCGTAGATAAGAGATGAATATGTTAGAAGATGTTAATTGAATTTAGTAAAGATGAATGATTCATATAGATGCATTGGTATAAAGGAAATTATGCATATCATGAGGAATAAGTAATGTTGTAGGTTGCATATCTCATGGTTACAAAATTAAAATATGATGTATTAAAGTAAGATGAAATATACCTATCATGTGTGTAGTATGTTATTGTGGTAATGAATTAAGTAATGATGTTGAAGTACCCTAGGGAAAGGTTAATGATGTTATGTTATTTCTGCTTGCGTTATTTGATGAAATGAGCAATGATGTATGTTCATATTGGCTAATTAGTTATGAATGTAGATAGATGGAGATGTTATGTGTTGCATTAGTTGTTATTAGATGTTAATTAAGAAAAAATTATCTCCATTAGCATGTTAGATGTTAAATTTCTCCAGGGTATTTTGGCGGGCATTACAAATTCTTTCAAACAAATCTCTAATTTTAAGGGCTATTATTGCATGGAATAAACCTATACCATTATTACTATTTGGAAAAGGAAAATTTGCATGTTTTAACATCTCTTGTGTTATCTCACCATAATATTTAGTGGAAACACCATTGAAATGACTTTCTACATGTATAATTTCCTCCAATCTCATATTGTTCATCCATTTCCACAACAATTATTGTTGGGATGTGAAGTCTAATAAAATCTTTATTATTGTCTCACTTGTAATTTAGTTTTAATGCAAACAAAATCAGTTCCAACGTAAACAAAATTTTGGTGATGCCCTGTTATGCAAGCTTGGAAATATGTTGGAACAAACTTCTAGTGTTGATCCTCCGTCCATTTGTTATTGAGCAATTCCAAAGTAATTTGTTAAAAATGGACGATTCTCCTTCTGTGCTCCAGCAAATCACTCAGTTAGTCGGTGTTGTCGAGTCCCTTATAAATTGGACTGCTTGTAATACAAAATGTAGTAGTGTTGTGGTTAATAAAAGGATTTTTCCTGTTTTCCCATGGACGTAGGCATATTGCCAAACCCCGCAAATTTCTTATTTTTCTCTCTCTATTCATTTTTTGTATTGATTAGATCTATTTTTATTATTAATCTAAAAATTCTACGAATCCTGCAATATTATAACTACTAGTATCAAAGCTTGATAGGGAGGCGGTAGAGAAGGGTGCGATGGAGGATATTTGGTAACTGTCAATATAGATCTCTTTTTAAAAAAAATTCACACCTACTAAGCTGGGAGACATTCTAGCATATCTCCCTTCAATAGTGGATTTCATAATGGTGTCTAAGAAGAACGAAGCCACTAGAGGAGGTTCCTTGGGTGTTATCAGAGCATCGGAGGAGGAAAGGCCATGATAGATGTCGTTGGAGGTGTTGATTATTGGATTTGCCAAAGAAGCACGAAATATACACCTGGGCGAGTAGAACTTCATTTCAGCATGGTTAGATCTGCGGGGTATAAGAGTGAGGATCTGTAGATCTGTTGTGTATAGTAGATTTGAAATAAAAATATAAGTAGTTGATTGCAAACATTGTAATTTTAATTTGGTCTGGTTGTTGAAATATGGGTAAGAAAATTAGCACAAAAGGTTGTAAGAAATGAAGGAGATAGACAAATGGAAAATTATCGGCCAAAACTTTGGAATGTGGAAATTGCAACTCAAAGCTCTCCTCATTCAAAAGGACCTTTTAATTATGTTGGAAGAAAAAACTAAAAAGCCAACCAACATAACGGATGAAGATTGGGATAAACTAGATCAGAAGGCTATGGCTACAATCATACTTTAATTAATATCTAGTAATATTTTGTTCAATGTATCAACACAAATGACAACAAAAGGACTTTGGGATCGTCTATCAGAGTTGTATGAGAGACCTTTTGCATCAAACAATGTATTTTTAATGAAGAAATTGTATAATTTAAAAATGCAAGGTGGCTCTATCACAAATCATCTAAATGAGTTTAATACTTTGGTTAGTCAGTTGTCTTCAGTAAACATTACAGTAGAGGATGAGATAAAGGCTAGATCTTGTTATTATGTTCATTACCTGATAGCTAGGAAGGAGTTGTTATGGCTATCAGTAACTCGACATCTAACCCAAAAGGCATGCTAAAATTTGATGATGTTGTAGGAGTTCTTCTCAATGAGGACATGAGAAGAAAAAATCAAAGCAATTCATCAGGTGTTGATTTAGTAGCTAGCAGTAGAGGGAGAACAGAACAACGAGGCAAGGATAACAAAAAGAAAAAACCAAAGTCTACTAAGAGATATCAATCCAAAGACATGAAAGGTGTTTGTTGGCATTGCGGTAAGGAGGGCCACATGAAGAAAAATTGTTGGACCTTCTAGAACAAGGAAAAGGCTGAAATCAATCTAAAGATAATGAGGTAAATACAACTTCTAAAGAAGAAGGCGATTCTCTTATTTTATCTTCTAGTGATGTTTCTCTAGATGTTTGGATACTTGACTCGAGAGCACCGTTTCATTCAACGCCTTCAAGAGATTGTTTTAGAAATTACCAAGCAAGCGATTTTGATAAGGTTTATCTCGGCGACGATGAACCTTGTAGTATCATTGGAAAAGGAGATGTTGTATTGAAGATGAAGAATGGTAAGAGTTGGTTGTTGAAAGATGTGAGACATGTTCCTCAACTCAGAAGAAACCCAGTTTCTGTTGGGCAATTAGATGCTCTTGGATATAATGTTACGTTTGGACTAGGAACATGGAAGGTAACAAAAGGAGCATGGGTCATAGTGAGAAGACGCAAATTTGGTACATTGTATGTACTAGAGGGTTAGATTGAAGTCAGGAGCTACAGTGGCAGTAGCAAATAACGCAACAAAAATTTGGCATAAAAGGCTCAGACACATGATCCAGAAGGGCCTTGAGATTTTGAAGGACCAAATTCCAAGTTTGAAAGTAGTGGATATGGAGTTTTGTGAGCATTGCATCTACGACAAGCAAAAGAGGACAAGATTCTCTAAGAAGGAACACAAGATGAAGACATGACCATTGGAGCTAGTGCATTTAGATGTCTTTGGCCCCACAGAGGTAGCATCTATTGGAGGATCCATTTATTTTGTTACTTTTTTTTATGATTGCAATAGGAAGGTTTGGGTTTATATGATGGAAAATAAGTCTAAAGTTTTTAGTATATTTAAAACCTTTAAAGCAATTGTTGAAAATTAAATTATTTATAAGAAATTAAAAGTTTTAATTGATAATGGAGTTAAGTATTGTTCGAAAGAATTTGATCAATACTGTACAAAAAATGGTAAATTCAGAGAATCAAGATTGTTCCTCTTACACCACAAGAGAACGGTGCTGCAGAAAGATTAAATAGAACCATTATGGAATGAGCACGAAGCATGCTCTCAAATGTAGGACTAGGAAAAGAGTTTTGGGAAGAGGTAGTAAATACATTAGTGTACTTGATTAACAAAGTACCATCCAGTCAACTTGAATTTGGAATTCTAGAAGAAAAATGGTTAGGTAAGAAAATTTCCTATGATCATTTGCGTGTGTTTGGATGTGAATCTTTTTTTCATATTCCAAAAGAAAAATGAACTAAGCTTGACATGAAATATAAAAGGTGTATCTTCATTGGATATGGAGAAGAAACATATGGTTACAGGTTGTGGGATCTAGTTACTAAGTGTGTCACACAAAGTAGAGATGCGATATTTAATGAAAAGGCAATGCCAAGTTTACAAGAAGAAGACAAATCACCTAAGGAGTATATTCCATTAGAAGATATCATGAATGGTAGTGATATGTTTAAACAAAAGGTGATTATAAACCAACCACAAACACCAATGAAAATTCAAACACATGATCGATCACGAGATCTATAAGATGATGAAGAACATGTTCATCCAGCTAGTAATGCACAAGAGTTGATTCCTCCAATTAGGAGGTCCACTAGAGAGCATAGGCCTTCAACTAGGCATAAATATTTTATTCAATATCTATTGCTTTCTGATGAACTTGAATCCACCACATTTGAAGAAGCATGTGTAGATAAAGATAACAATAAATGGATGGAATCCATGAGAGATCAGATGGAATCTCTTAAGGGAAATCACACATGGGATTTAATAACCCTTCCACCCAATAAGAAAGTGTTGCAAAACAAGTGAGTGTATAGGTTGAAGGAAGAAGTAGGTGGAAAGAAGATATTTAAAGCCAGATTGGTGGTTAAGGGATATGCTCAACAAAAGGGCATTGATTTTATAGAGATATTTTCACCAGTTGTGAAAATGACCTCTATTAGAGTAGTGTGGGGTTTAGTAGTTGTTCATGATTTAGAGTTGGAACAACTTGATGTCAAGACAACTTTTCTTCATGGTGACTTGGAAGAAGAGTTGTACATGAAGCAACCATAAGGTTTTGAGGAAAATGGTAAAGAAGTATTGGTTTGCAAACTAAATCGTAGTTTATATGGATTAAAACAAGCTCCTAGACAATGGTATCTGAAATTTGATTCTTTGATGTCTGAGCAAAACTTTTCTAGATGCGAATTTGACCATTGTGTTTATTCTAAGTTCTTTTATAATGGAGAATTTGTATTGTTGTTGTTGTATGTTGACGATATGCTAGTTGCAGGATCTAGCATGGTTGTTGTTAACAGGTTGAAACAACAGTTATCTAAGAAATTTTCAATGAAGGATTTTGGTGTTGCAAAGCAAATCCTTGGAATGAAAATTATCAGAGACAGGAAGAAAAGAAACTTATAATGTCACATGAAAATTACATTGAAAAATCACTAGAAAAGTTTAACATGAGGGATGCCAAGGTAGTGTATACACCTTTAGCAGAGCATTTCAAATTATCTTCTGAGATGTGTCCCAAAACACTTGAAGATTCAAAATAATACATGGCAACTACTTGCCATATTCATCTATTGTTGGGAGTTTAATGTATATGCTATGGTCTGTACAAGACCAGATATTGCCCAAGCAATGGGAGTGGTCAGTAGATAAATGAGTAATCCAAGAAAATTCATTGTCAAGTAGTGAAATGGATTTTGAGATATTTTAAAGGCACATCAAACCATGTTTTGAGGTTTAGAGGTGAAGATGCACAATTGCATGGATATGTTGATTCAAACATGGCTGGAGATTTAGATTGAAGATGGTCTACAACAGGTATGTGTTCACATTGGCAGGAGCAGCAGTTAGCTGGATTTCCAGGTTATAGAAAGTAGTGGCTCTTTCTACTATTGAAGTAGAGTATATTGCAATGATAGAAGGAGAAAAGTAGATGTTGTGGTTGTAGAAGTTACTATTTAAATTGGGTAATAAACAAACATAATTTGTATTATACAGTGATAGTAAAAGTGCCATTCCCTTGGCAAAAAATGGAGCATTTCATTCACGAACGAAGCACATAGAGCTTCGATA
This sequence comes from Cryptomeria japonica, assembly GCF_030272615.1. NCBI lineage: Eukaryota > Viridiplantae > Streptophyta > Pinopsida > Cupressales > Cupressaceae > Cryptomeria > Cryptomeria japonica. Next base: position 370,964,208 of record NC_081412.1, read on the forward strand.
TCACTATATTCGAAGTGTTCTTGAAGAGGGTAAGCTCAAATTGGAAAAGATACATACGAATTTGAATCCTGTAGATGCATTTACAAAGGTTGTTTCAAAAGAGAAGCTAGAGTTCTATAAAGCTTCTCTTGGATTGATTATCCTATGACATCAGACCTTGGAAAGCAAGAGATATCTTGGAGCATGATTGTTCACAATATTTTATTTTTGGGACTTCAAGTGGGAGATTGTTAGTATGTGAAGTCCCATAAAATCTCTATTATTGTCTTACTTGTAACAGTTTCCTTGGAGTGCAAACAAAATCATTTCCAATGTAAACAAAATTCTGGTGATGTCCTATTATGCAAGCTTGGAAATACATTGGAACAAACTTCTAGTGCTGACCCTCCACCCATTTGTTATTGAGCAATTCCAAAGTAATTTGTTAAAAATGGACGATTCTCCTTTTGTGCTCTAGCAAATCACTCGGTTAGTCAGTGCTATAGATCCCATTATAAATTGGACTGCTTGTAATACAAAATGTACTAGTGTTGTGGTTAATAAAAGGATTTTTCCCGTTTTCCCGTGGGCGTAGGCATATTGCCGAACTGCGTAAATTTCTTGTTGTTCTCCCTCTGTTCAGTTTTTGTATTGATTAGATCTGTTTTTGTTATTAATTTGAAAATTCTGCGAATCCTGCAATATTATAACAATTATCTACAACAACATTATAAATCTTATTAATAATACGATAATTGTACCAAGAAAGAACAATGAACTATATAGTTAATATATGAATTTTAAATCTTAAATGTAAAAACTAAAAACAGTCAATTTTAAATAAAACAGTATTTATTTTTAAAATAAAGGTACCTATAAATTTTAATCTGAACTGGAACAAAGCTATTATAGATAATTATGGTTGTGAAAAAGCAAGTTTGTTTAAATGGAAACTAACAATCTAATGGAACAAACCAAAAAAAGTTAAAATAATATAATAGTAATGATGATACAGTTGTATACAAATTAATAGAACAAACCAAAAAAAAACCCAAAAAAAAACCAACCTAAAACCTAATCAATTGCTCACCATACATCTATAAATAGGTTATCAAAAAATTGAATATGTAAGAATTTTGAGTCGACATGAGCCTAAAAAGATTTGTTAACGGTTTCTTCATGACCTTTCTGCCTGTATTGTTGGCCGTTAAATGCATTGGCAGCAGAGAGATCAAAGCATTCAAGCACTATGTTGGAGGCCATCCCGAGAGCACATTTGGTCCTGAGTGGTTTGGCTTCCATCGACTATAATTATGATTACAAGTTTACTAATCTTTTGAGTGAGATCTTCCAGATAATGTCCATTTCAGCATTCCGAAAAATTTAGCAACATGAACGCCATACTTCTTAATTGTGAATGTCAAGAGAGTGAATCAGAGGAACATTTTGTCATAGTCATGTCAAAATCGCTGACAAGAAATATGATTGAGCCTGTTGGGACGACTTCCTGCTTGTCAAGAAGCTCCAAAGCCATCAGATTACTTTCAATACACTGTAGATCAATTATTGCAGAATAAATCGATTTAAAATGTAGTTAATAACAATTCTGGGTGGTCTTAGAATCGGCAGGAGCTAGGGCGGTGGAAAGTATAGACAATTTTTGCATTTATTACAATGATTGCAATCTGAAGAACCATACTGCATTAACTCAAGATTGCAATCAAATATATGACCAGTGGAAGAGACGATTTTCATTGAATGCGTTCACTCTTAAATCTGAAACAGATTGTATACCAACGTAAAGAAAACGGTAGAGATTTGACATTCCACTGCAACCGTGCTACACGTCGCTTGTCCTATTGGGGCATTCCCACCGTTAATTAAATCCGATCTTGTCCTAACACCTGCGAAAAGTAGAGATCACATAATACGATGAAGACTTGGCCAAAGTAGGATATGCCAGGGGAGTACATATCACGGCAACCAAGGAGAAAAGCTAATGCCGAAATTTATTTCGGCAATCTTTGAACGCTTTTCTTTGGCCTCAGACAGGAGGAAAATTCGGTGGAAATTCACACTCTGCAGTCCATCAACGAGGAAATCAGAAAGTTTTAAAATAGGGTCATGTTTTTGATTGCTAATAATGCATCGTATGGTATATTCAAGACTCAAAATCATATGGTATATGGAACGACGTCCCATATTATCCACTGCTGACATTTACAGAAAAGGATGGAAATCCCTCCAAATGATTTTATTGAGGAAAAAATATCTTACTTCAAAGAGGTTGATTCTTTTGAGTCGGACGAGGAGGATGGCCCATCACCTTTGCAAGCAATTCACCCAAGATTGTCAGCTCCAAGCAATTTGGTTCCATTGCAGAGTTTGGTTAAGGATCTTGATGTTGTTCGGGAAGAGTCTGGAGGTGAATCTTTTTCTCACAATTCAGATGGTGAGCTCGGCAATTGTTCAGATTTGATTTCCGTTGTACTAAAAACTCCTTCCGCTTTATCTCAGCCCTCGGCATCTTCAGATATTTTAATATCATCAGATGGATTTTCATTCCATAAGGTTAAACCTTCAAAGCAACCTTCATCTGAAGTATCAGATGAATTATCAATCTACAAGATTAAATCTTCAAGGCACGTGTCTTTGAAAGAGTTAAGTAAAAGTCAAGGTACAACTGTTGAATCCCCTGATAGAGGGGACGCCATTCAAGAACCTGTGAACGCCCAGTCGACCGTTCAAGAGAATGAAAACAAGTCTTCATTTTCTGATGCAAGTTACATCTCAGAGGCTTTTGGCAAAATGCAGATAATTGGCGTGCAAATATCTCATAACGTTGAGGAGTGCACAATAATAGAAGGTACATATGTGGAAGAGAATGATGAAGCTGGAGTGTCAAACATTGAAGATCCTTTTTCGCTATTGACTTCAGACGAAGATGAACCTTATGAGATGCCAGCTTTGGGAAAGTTACTTAAAATATGTGGGCAGACAAGGCCCATAAGACTGTTTGAAGCATGCTCTGAATTCTGGTTTGTTCTCTTTTCCTTCTTTTACGTTCTGGTGAGGCTTTTTCTTTTTCTCTGAATTGGTTAGTTTTGTCAGGCCTTTGTTTACATGCACTTACATTTTAGTCTAGGTGTATATATTATTATATATGAACCTTTCCACTGGTGAAATTCTTTTGGAATTTAGAAGGTTCTGCACTCTGTTGATAAATGATGTGATAAATGCAGGCTAGAAATGAGCTACTATAACGCACATACATAAAACATAATCCGTTCCGTCTATTCCCGTTCAGTACCGCTAATGTTTGAATTCAAACATAATCCCGCCTAACGATTCCCATTTATGTCGCCGTTGTCATGAATGGTTTTATACTGCTCAAGGATTTTTACAGCGCTGTACAGCACAGCCCGATAATTGTCAGATATCATAGTTGGAAACGCTATGCTAGAGATTCAATCAAAGTGTGGAAGCACAGACAAGGTGCGTGAACGGTTTTACTGAATTTCTCGAAATAATTTGGTCTCATGGAATGCTGTGAGTGCAGGGTATCGAGAAGATCCGTTCCTTGAAAACGATTTAGACGATTTCAACCAAATGCGATGGGCAGGTGTAAAGCCAGACACCGCAACCTTTGCCAGCATCCTCTCAGCCTCTACGAAAATGGGAGCTTTGGAACAGGGGATGGACATCCTTCACAGTAATTTCTTCAGACCTTGTAGCCGCAATTGCCTTGACTACCCTTTTAAACATCCGTGCAAAATGTCTAAGCATAGACAAGGCACATGAACTGTTTGACAGAAAGCCATGATTGCCAGGATATGCAAAATCTAAAAGCATATGAAAGACACCTAAACTGTTTGACAAAATGCCTCAGCGAAATATCTTCTCATGGAATGCCCTGAATGGGATATTAACAAAAGATACCCTAGAAACAACAGTGTATTATCCACATTTCTAAACAAGACCATGGGGAGATTCTTAAAAATCTGAATAACCACTTGCCCCATTTCTTCTTGTGCAAAACAAACACTCTCTCATGTGCTTCCACCATGACCTACCCAATAGTTGTAAAGGACAATGTTGTTCATTTGTAAATAACAATGCAAGTTCTCTTTCTTATCATAAGGATTGTTACCAGTCAATCCGGTCATATGTAACCTAAAGTACTTTTTTGCAACAATCGAGCAATATCATCTTCAATTTGATTTTCTTACAAATCCTCCATAAAAAACCTTGGAGAATGAACATAAATATTCCACCCATACTTCTCATGCCACTACTATTTGTACTTCTAAATCTTCAATATACTAGTGAAACAATTTGATCAGCTTAAGAAGAAAGTGGATGCTATCCCTGTAGCTTTGACTCGATTACATTAAATAGATGTTTCTTATGAAAAGAAGGATTTAATGGTTCTTAATGAACTCACCAAGGATCAAGTCTTGCTAAGTGCATGACTCCAACATCTTGAAAAGGGATGAGATCGAGATTATGTGTTGGGTGAATTTGGCGGAATGGATGCCTTTTAGTTCTTGTCTCTTATGACGACTCTTGTTCTCCACCAATAAAGAAAGAGAGATAATTTCATCCTTCCATATATTTGAAAAAAGGGAAATTTTCATCTTTATTATCCAAAGAAGAATAAGAAATCAACTTTTAACAATCCCAATGCTAATTGATTTGATGATATTACTTCACGGATCAAATCGTTTTTATAGGGTATTTATAATCTTGTCATTTCCTTTAATATTTGTGTTGTGTTGATTTTTTATTCCTTAGGCTCAGCTAATTCTTTTCTATATCATTTCATTAAAAAAATTTGTGGGATATTCTATCTATATTATTTTTGTGTAATGAATCTTTAATTTATAATGCCTACAAAAGATTAGTTTTGCCTAAATTCCTATAAACTAATTATAGCTACCTATATTAAATTCTATATTTGATTAGCATTTGGACAAATCTCTCCTTATACATACCCTTCATTAATCCTTGAATCTCTCTACACAATTGATTGATCTAAGAGTGAAATGTCAATCTACTCCAAGATTGTGTATTATCACTATTCTTGAAGAAGACTATAAATTCTAAATATATTGAAATTTAATGAATTTTAAGATCTAAAAAATCAAAACAATTGACCATTTTTCAAGAAGAGGCCTACACCATTTGGCATCCTTGGTCCTCCATTAAGAAAATTATCCCTTTCCATTTTATTAGGGAATTCTACTAGAAAGAATTCACTTGAGAGGACTTTTAGTGTATAAGAATTCCCTATTTGATTTTCAATTTAATTTTTCATTTTCCTTTTGTAGGATAGGAGCCAATAAAATTTATAATTCAAACAACTTATTTGAAAGATGAATTTCATTCTCTAGGCACAAATTATTAGATCGGGATTTTTATTGATGGAATGAAATTATTTTTAATTTTCCCTAGCCTCACTTGTTCCTCTTAACGTTGATTGTGAAAGATTCCTTAGTCCATTTTAAGAACTATTTTCATGGACATTATTAAAAACATATTTTTGTTGAGATAATATGATTGATTATTAAAAATACAGACATTCTTTTCTTTCCTATTTACCATTCATGATATTCATTTTTTTTTTTTATATAAGTGTACTTCTTCCTTTAGAGCCGTTCAAATTAGAAAGATTCTTCTTGTCTTTTTGTGCACCTTTTCTTGGAATTTTTCCTAACCATTGCTAGCTTATTTCTCAGTTAGATTTATGATCAAATTTATGGTGATTATGTTAATGATGATTTACCAAACTCTCAAAATTGGTTCATAATTTGTTGCTCCAATTCACTCACATGTGGTTTCTCACTATTTCATATGAAATATTTAAATTATTTGTATAGCTAAATGGAATGTCTTAAGAATGCATTACATATTAACATGTTATAGTTACTATAGTTTATCACTATTATTATTTATAAGTTTTTAGAGTCATTTTTCATCAACTTAGAGACAATAATCTATAATTGGTTAGAGAGCTTACTAGAAATATTTTCATAATAAATATGCCCTCAATCATAAACCCAATTAAATTGAAAAGTTGCACACATTATGTTTCTATCATCCCTAAATTTATGCTTCATTAGACTAGTATATTAAATGGTTCAATATAGTGCATAATTAAGGATGATTAGACTCCGTAAACCTAATCACAAAATTAGCATGCATTAGGTATTTATTATCTTTAATTTGACATGTGATATGGTCAATAAAATTATTTGTTTAACCAAGTGTTCAATTGCAACAAGCCCTTTATATATGAGTAAGGGAATTTGTTATATTTAATGAATTAGTATGTTAAAAATGTATAATACCTCAATTGTTATCATTTAAGGAAATGTAATTACATTAACTAAAACTTGATTTAACATTAAGAACATTCAATTAGGTGAAATTTGAGTACCATGGCACATCATTCTAAATGAAATGAATAGTATTAGCCTTTGGTCTAGCTTTTAAGCTTGAAGCACATAAAAGTGGCAATAATTTTTAATTCATTTTATGCTTTTATTTAAATTTTAAATAAAAATATTGCGTTATATTTCAAAAATTGACACTTTTCTTTAATATTTAAAAAAGAAAAAAAACTATTGTCTCTTTTCTAGAACATTATATTTATTTGTTTATTTTTAAAATGATACTGTTTAGATAATAGATTAAAAAAATCATCAATGATAAAATGGAAATATATAATGAAACAGTTCAGGTGCGTTGTCTATGCTTCCACATTTTGCATACGTTTGCCAGAACATTTTCAACTGTGACAGCTCACCGCAATCGTCGTTCCTTGATGCCAGAGCTCCCATTTTGGTGCAAATCAAAAGAATGCTGGGAAATTAAAACTGCCCCTGGGCTGTCACCAAACATGTACCAAAATCCACCGTACTTACTAGGCGGGAGGAATGTTTGAATTTGAATGCTAACGGAAACGGGACAAACGGGAACGGATGCTGGCAAAGGGAATGGGCCCACACCAGCCACACTAAGCGGTCAACGCTTAGTGTGTGCTGTTTAAGGGTGGCCGAGGAAGTATGCAGCAAATGAGAGACGCCTTACAAATTTTTCTGAAAAAACTCAATGCTATATTCACATTCCTCTAAAGAAATATATAAAACTATGTTTTGTTTTGCTATTCGGCGATTCTCTACAACATGTGTAGCAGCTGAATCTGAATCAATTAAATCCTGATTGGAGTCGGCTGGCTGGGGAAATATTCTCATAACATGTATACTTTAGATTACATTCTGCCTCCCACTGCACCTTCCTTTCTATCTTAGCATCACTTAGATCCTCCCGGCTCTCTTGTATACCTTGTATTTCTCTTAGCCGTTTAGGCATCCTTTGGGTGTGAAGGACCATAGAGAGTCGTGACTGATACAATTGGTCCTGGACAGCTGTGATCAGTTTAGCTATTTTTAACTTAAGATCAAGTCAATTCTTTTGACCATAGAAGGTAGCATCGGCAGGGCAGCATAAAGGTCTATGATTTAGCATGTGTATACTTAGTCTAATCTTAGGTCTATTTGTAAACAACATTATGATGTATCTGTTAATTATGGGTAGCTTGGACAGCTGTTCGTCTTTATTTAGAAATAACAGCATTAGTTATGGGTAGTTTTGGACAGCTGTTCGTCCTGACCTAGAATTAGAAAATGGTTGTTTTTGTCAAACAAGTGTTGTTAGGATAATAACAATTGTTATTTAATATTGGCTCTTTTTAGGTGACACCTCATAGCCAAAATTAGGTATTGGTTAATTGAGTTGTCTTAATCTCAGCCGTTGGTTTGAATTAATCTCGGCCGTTGGTTTTCCAATAGAGTAGTATAAAAAGGGGTCATGGGTCATTTGGAAAATAAGAAGTCTTGAGAAGAATTTGCAGTGTTAGCAAATAGTCTTGCAGTGTTAGCAAGAGGCGCAGTGATAGCGTTGATATAGCAGTGGAGGATATCAACAGGAGATATTAGGAGTTTGTCGGAGTTCTGCCAGTAAGAGGCAAGGAATTCTTTTGTAATTCTTATATTGCTGAAGATTAATATATTTTCCATCTGTAGAACTGGTTTTCCCTTAGGGGTTTTTCCAGGGACGATTGTCCAAAAATATTGTGTCCTTGTGTTGCTTATTTCTTTCCGTATTTTTAGTGAAGTTGCAGTTGTGTTATTTTTCGATATTCAGCTGTAAATTTATTTTCAGCAGTTAATTAATTTTTATGAGATAGGAGATTAATAATCAGTGACTGCAATAGAATTTCTACAGTATCTCATTTACAATGGATTTTTGTATTGACATTTAATGACAATTATGTGAGCATACACCACTATTCTACGGGGACGCGTTTCCCCTCCTTTTGGGCCACGTCTTGGAGACGGGGAAGTTTTTGGGATGGGGACAGGGACGGGGACGCGACGTCTCTCGCTGTCTCGCCACTGCCACCGAAGTTCTGCCAGAGACGGGGAAACGTCTCCAAGTTTCCTTAGGAGACGTCTCCAAGTCTCCTTGGGAGACCCCGGGCATCTCCAAGTTTCCTTGGGAAACTCCTAGGCGTCTCCAAGTCTCCTTGGGAGACTTCGAGGCGTCTCTTGAGGGGCAAGGAGACTTGCAAGAATCTACCATTCGACGTCTCTAAGACTCCTTGGGAGACTCCCAAATGTCTCTTGAGGGGCAAGGAGACTTGCAGGAGTCTCCCATTTGAACACGTCAAACTCAAAAAGCAATTGAAATCCTTTTTTGTTTTTTTCCTAATTTTGATCGATTTGAGCATTTTGCCATTTTGTCTTTTGTAATGTTACTGCTATTTGCTACTCATTGTAATGATGTATCATGTAATCATCATTATAGACTTTGTGATATCAGATATTAATATGATATTTTAATAATAGAAATCTCCAATTTGACAATTTCATTTGTCAAATTTAATTTAGCAATTAGCATTCAAGAAATCTTTGTATTTAGATTTAATATTTCAAATTTTTCTATTTTGCAATTTTACTAGTTTCCTATAGTTCATTTGAAATGTAATTCATATATTGTTATACTTCTTTTCACAACTAGTTTTTCAAGTACCATAAGTATATGTATAGTTATATCAACACCATCACCCTGTCACCACCCCCCCGCTATCCCCTCACCGTCCCCAAACTTAGGCCCTTTGTCCCCTTGTCCCCGAAACCCATCCCCACGTCCCCCCATCCCCAATGGTCGTGGAACACCGGCATACACCAAAGAAATGTTGTTCTCAAAGATGAGTTGCATACCTAGACATATGCTAGCTTCCTTGTTCTATTAAGGCTTCCCTATTCTTCATGACTCTTTGATCAAAGTAAGAAATTAATGCAAAAGAGGCAAGGCTCTCCCACTTGGAATGATTAAACACTTGTTCCCTTGTTTTACAATTCACTTTGGTGCCCAATTAACAAAACTGGACAAGGGTTCCATTACACTTGAGAGAATTTCCGTTGAAGTTGATGTAGCAAGAAAAATAATAGGTAGATAACTCTTGGCTTCATGAATTTTGTAGTTGCACACGTTAGAAACTCTTGAAATAAATTCCTCTGATCTCTTTCGCAAAATTAGAACACACAATCTTGGTTAGTTACTCAAATGTTAAGGGCATAAATCACTCCCCCTTGGCATTTCCTTGAGAATCGATAAAAACATCCTTGATTTATTTATTGCTTATATGGAGCAAAGGTAGAAACCAAATTCTAAGTTTTGAGAAAAAATAGCATAATGCAAATGAAATTTCCTAAAAACAATGGCTAGGACAATCCGTGGGGATATTCATTACTTATAGGGAGCAAAGGTAGAAACCAAATTCTAAGTTTTGAGAAAAATAGCATATTAATGCAAATGAAATTTCACAAAAACAATGACTAGGACAATCCATGGGGAGATCAATAGAACTTGATAGTATCCATGGAGAGTCAAATGTTCATCCTTACATTTGTTTTATTTTAGATGCCAATGAGTCTATCCCTTCCACATGGCACAATCTCGAAGAAACTTGTACATAAATCAATGGATACTAGGACATCTCAAAACCAAGATGGGCCTATCAAACCAGTTCATAGATATATAGAAGGCAATGAGATGTTGCCTCTTGGAGACAATTGGTATGAGTTGTTAGGGAATCGTCAACACTTGGATCCTCTAGAACCATCATGTGCACCATAGACATACCCTAGATATGCCTCAGCCAAACCCATACCTAACCTTGACCTTGCAATTAACTAGTTTTTAGAAACGCATTGCATCCATCTGCACAACTAAGCAAAAATGACATAAAATTGGCACTAAATTGATGCAAGCAAATCCAACTTGAATCCATTCGTTAATTAAATTTTAAACAATATTGGGTCCTAGGGATAGATACCAACATGCCAATTGATAACTTTATTGCCACACATTTTCTGCCATGTCAATGTAGGCTATTTTAACCATGGTTGTCACTTAATTTATAAACTATAAAACATAAAATGTTGGATCTATTGAGGATATTGGAGCAATTGGATGCCAAAATATCATAAACTTGATGTGAGGCCATCATTAATATGTTTCATTTGAAACTAGGTTTAATATTGCATTGGGTTTACGAAAGTATTAGAGGCAAAAAGATTGAAAATCGAACCAAAGGTCTCTGATGTTGACAAAGGTGCAAGAAGTTGACACTTTCTGTACATGCTTACACCAACTTTGTGAATCACCCTAACTTAATTATACCTTTCCTCAACTCAACACGCCACTCCCTCCACACACAAAACATAGTAGCTGGCCAATGAATATTGAGTACTTGAATCTATTATGGTAGATATGTGGAAAACCACCTCTTGAATAACAATAAATAATATTTGGATGCAATTCATTGTTGAATTGGATTTGAGAACCTCATGATGTGTTTTCCATCACAACAAAAGGAAATGAAAAAAACTTCAACAAGATGTGAGGTACAAATTGGACCATATGTACAAATAACTAATAAGCCCAAATTTATAACATTATTTTGTCTATCCTCTCATTAAGCAAAAACATTTAAAATACAACAAAGTAGGTGTGATATTCAATTGGATCTAATGATGTATTCTTTCTAGCTTATTCGAGCCTTTAAGTTTGCACAAACTCAAACAAGCACCAAAGGATATGATCCACTAAGAGGATGCCACATAGAAAAATTTAACATATCAGGAATTACAAGGCCTCTAAGATGATAAGCCTTGGCAAACCATTGATTATCTTGGGAAAAGACATTAATGGACCATGACATGAATGGGCATAATAAAAGTTCAAAACATGAATCCAAGTCATGACATGAACAAACAAACAAAAACTAGTTCACTTGATTGCAATTTGAAACCATGATTTTACCTAGATAAACAAATTTAAGATCAAATCAATGCAAATACACAACAAAATGCCATGATTTTGAATTCAAAGAAATGAATCATAAACAAAAACCTTGAACTAGAGACAATTCAAAATTTAAGAAGGGCAAAATGATGACCAATAGTGAAAATGATGTTAAGAAAACACATTGATTGATATCAACCTTTGCTTTGGGTGCCTAAACTTATTTGTTGTTTATGCAGTTTCCTTTGCATTTTTGGTGAATAAGTGTGTCTCTTAGTTGTGCAATCTCTCATCTTTCTACACTTATCTTCCAAGTGTTTGTGATGTTAGCAAGGAACATACAAACCTTTGTTTCTACAATGCCTTGAACTGTTGTGGAAAGAGATTTTCCATTCATTTCTCATGTGCAATGAGACCTTGTGTTTTTTTAAATGTACAAACTAATGCATACAAAAATGAGTAGAAAGACTTTAACAACAAATATTTTTTTATTTTACATAATTATGCAAACATATACATTTAAATGGTAGTCTAATATAACTCATTAGACACACTCAACATACAAGTGTGAATACTTTTGAATGATGGAGGAGAGCGGTGGAGGATGAGGTAGGGTTTCTTCTGGAGAATGCGACGATGGAGAGGCGGACGACAACAACGAGGATGGTGCCCTTGACCGCCCACTTTTTGGTTGTGCTGCTGGTTTGGATGCTTGGTGTTCTCTACCCCATGTTGTTGACGATTCTTTGGTGGTTGTTGTGGCAGAGGACTCGTTGGTGTGTGGGTGTAGACAAACCTGGTGTATTTCTGCCCTTTGTTGATTCTGCGGTGTTTGGGGTGTCTCTAGACTTCCCTCCCCTGGTCTGTGTGCGATGGTCACATCCCTTGTAGCTGGCTTTCATGATGCTTGGCCAATACTGGGTAGTGGGTTGCTTGGGAAGAGCGGTGGGGTGTGCGGTAGGGTTGGAGATCCTTCTCTGAGCCCTATAGGTGTTCTCATTGTTGTCTGGTTCGAGGATCATGGCCCTCTGTATTTTGGGCTTTAGGGTTTTGTTCCTGGTGGGTGTGAGAGTCCTCCTCTGTTCTATTTGGCTGATGGGTGGTTTGCCTTTGGCTGGGTTTTGGAGATGCTCATGGAGATGTTCGGTGGTGAACTTTGTGTGCTTTCCTGGTGTGGGAAGGAGGTTGTGTGGGGAAGAGCTTTTGTTGCTCGTTTCCTTTTTGGGTTTGTGGCCTCTCCTCTCTCTGTTATTTTCCTCTGGTTTCCACGAGATTTTTCTGTGTTGGGTCTTCCTCTTCTTGTGGTTAGGGGGAGACTTTGGTGGTACACGATGAGAGGGATTTATGGGCTTCTGAACCTTTCCTATCCTTGTATGTCTGAGTTGACCCTGTCTCCTATGGAGGTGGAGATTTGGTGGATGGGTTTGGTTTGGTTTCTATTGGCAATTATGGACTTGGGGCTATCATTTCACCTTCTTTCTTGTTCTATTGAGGTGGACATCTTTCCTATTGAGGTGGGGAGATGGTTGGAAGAGGATATCTAATTGCTTCAACTGTTCAAGTTGCAGGTGTATTTTGTCTATTTTTTCTCTCATGGTTGTCTCTACTGGAAGGTCTGGGCTTCTCTTTTCCTAGTTTCCCAGCATGTTTCAAGGCCTGGCTCTTTATTGTTGTCCTTTTGTTTGGCCCTCTGTTTTCAAGTTTTGGGAGCCTTGAAAACCCCTTTGTCAGGTTGTGGGAGTCGTGCTTTTCTCTTAGGCAGGCTGGATGCTGGCAATTTTCAAGGGCCCAACCTAGCCTGTTGTTGTCTTTGTTTTTGGTTAAGGGTTGGTTTGAGTCTGGTGACTTGTTTTCTTTGCTGAAGGTTAAGGGATCCTGGGAAAACCCTCTGATGGTCTTGGGTACCGTTCAAAACCCAGATTCAAGGTTAGGGGAGCCTTTCAAAACCCTTTGTGTCCAGATTGGGTTTATATGGTCAATTATTGTAATCTGGAGTTTATGATGGAGGTTATGGGTGTCTAGATCCACCTATGGCTGCATTTGCAAGTTAAGGGTCCCCCTGTTAAACCCTTGTGTTGGTTCTTGGGGCTGATCCTTTCTTTCTTGCATCTGGTAGGCCTGCTGGGTTTCTACGTCTACTCTTTTTAGCATCATCATTTTGCATTAGTTGGAAGCTGATGGGTCAGTTGTGCTAGTCTTTGGCTGTGGTTTTCCTCGTTAATACCGTCGAGCAGCCTACTTTGTTGGGTTTAAGATCTCGGTAAAATCTTGTGGGTTTCGAGTCCCTTCAAAACCTTATGTACGGGATTTCTGGTCCCCTTAAAACTTGTTTTCCCTTAATAAAAAACATACAAGTGTGAATTCCTTTGATACTCCTATACACTCTTTAGTGTGTCGATTGATTGATTTGATGATCTTGGACTCTTTGCATGATCTTGTTGTTATGTTGTAACACTAATTTCTTCTTGAGGGTTTCCTTCCCAAATAAATCAATTTGGCACACTTGCCAATTTTCATGTCCAAGTGCCAAAATTGCTATAGGTAGCGTCACTTTTAGGATTTGACTTTTTGGTTGTTAATTTTCAAATATCTCTAATTTTCCTCCAACATTGCTTATATTTCATGTTTCTTGTGATCCTAAATCATAGGTAGTCACACCTTATTCAACAGCAGCTAATTGGATTGTTCTTCCTCCAATTGATGGAATTATTTGAAAGCAATTGAAATAACAAATCGACATTAAAAGACTCTAATTGCTATTTAATTGAAAGACACAAGACTTAACCACCTTATTCAAAAAACTAAAATTAATTGAAGGGAACTATGGTGCTACCTATCTATTTGCTACTTCTATGTTGCCAATATATTCATTCAACTAGCCACCTCATTCCATTATTCCACTTTCCTAATTAAAAGTGCTTACAATCTTATCAACTAGTAAATGTGATTGTATTGAAAGTAACTTGGTGTTGTGGATTGGAATAAGGACATTATAGTTTAATTTCAACAAATTCTTCAAATTTTTGTTTGGAGGGAGATTATCGCATGTTTCATTTTAGCACATGCCTTGAATATTTTTTTGGAGCATAGTTCAATTACTTGACGAGTTCACAAGAACTCTCTACTTTTTTTCCCATTTTGAGCTTTTTAGCAATGTACTCATTGAGTTTTGTTGGTGAGGCAGTGGTGAGTTTTAGAGGATTTTTGGCCAAGTTCAAGCCTTTCATTCACACTATGTAGATGATAGAAAAAAAAACAAGCCAAATATGCAATTATGACATTGAGAATTGTAATTTTGTGGCTTTATAAGCATATCCTCCCATGCTAGAGAAGAACACTAGCATTTCAACATTCTTGAGAAAATTGGAAGGATTTTATAAGGGATTCACAAAGCAATTTTGGATTTGTAGGTTATTTTTTTCTTCCAAGCATATTAAATATTCGTATCATGTTAAATTTTTTTATAGCATTTAAATTTATAAATGTAATTGCATTGGTTTCATTTTCTCTCTCTCTCTCTCTCTCTATATATATATATATAATTTTGATTATTTACACAAGTTTATGTGAATCAAGTTGTTTATTTAATTATTTTCTATGCTACTAGTCCCATCATTGCATATATCCAATTGCGATTTGGAACTTGTGCATGAAGAAGATTAATGGAGGCACCAATTTCCTCATTCAATATTGTAGGCATTTCCAACCATGATACCAATCCATGTTTAGAATCCCTAGAAGAGGTGAAACAACACATGCAAGTACTTCTTGCGTTGTTGGATGAGAAAAAAATGGAGAGGGTTAGGGCACAAGTAGCTAGATAAGAAACCACTCATCTTTTTAGTTGAAATTAAGGTAGATACAATAGGCATTTTGAGTTTCAATAATGGTCGACACATTCATGGTCCATCCACATCATCTAGCTTGAGTAGAGCCTAGTCACAAGGCTTATTTTGCCTAGAAAGATGCCCAGAGCTGAATCTTCTTTGTAAGATATAGGGAGGAACAAGGAGGTGCTCAAAGAAGTAGATAAGGTATGCATATTTTTTGGAATTACAACAACATTCCCTTTAATGTGGCAAAGAGTCCATATTGAGAGAATTTTGTTGACAAAATTGATAGTTGTAGGGAAAGAGTACAAGGTTTCCTCTCCAAAAGAGTTAAGTGGGAGGTTGCTCCAAGATGCTATTGCAAATGCAAAAACAATTGGAGAATATCAAAAGAAGTAGTTGCAAAATTTCGGATGCATAATTCTTTTAGATGGGTGGGTGGATGGATGTAACTATAACCTCATCAAAATTTGGCGAATTCAATGATGAGTTGATTTTCATGAAGTCAATTGATGCCTCTAGCCAAATGAATAATGCAAAAAAAATTGAACTTGATGTAGGAATAAGTTGTTTTAGAGGTAAGCATACAAAATGTTGTGTAAGTTGTTATTGACAATGTAATGACATGTGTGGCAATTGGAAGATTGCTTTTAGAGAGGCATTTGACACTCTTTTGGACCCCTTGTGTTGCCCATTGCCTTGACCTTCTTTTGGACAAGATAAGAAAAAATGATTAGGTAAGATTGGTTGTAGGAGATGCAAGGAATATCACAAAATATATTTACAATCACCCATGGGTTCTCAATTTGATGAGACATCACACCAAGGCAAAAAGACTTGTGTGATTGGGTGTCATAAGGTTTGCAGCTACATTTATAACATTGCAAAGCATTTTTAGTTCATTGACATCCTTGAAGTATATGTTTTTGAATCAAGAATGGTTGGACTCAAAATATTTAACGAAAGTTGATAGAGGACCACAAAGATAGTTTTTGATGATGCCTGTTTGGATATCTCAATAGATATCATCAAGTTAAGTTCAAACTTCAGTTTAAATTTCAAATTAAATTCTTAATTATTTTTCAAATTCTAAAAGCTTTTATTTTAATTGTATCTTGTAAATTTGTAACTTCAATTTTTTTCTATTTTGTAGGTGTTGGAGTTGTTGGTGAGGGTTTTGTGCTTGGTGGATGGGGAACAAAATCCAGTGGGATACATTTATGGGGTAATGGATAGGGCCAAAGAGGCCATCTATAATCATTACAATGGGGACACATGTAGATTTACCTCCATTTAGGAGATCATTGGTTGAATGTGGAACTAGAGAAATAAAATTCTCCAAAAAATCTTGATTATACCCAACTTTTTGTAAACCTATCTTGTGGATGATTTCCCCCCCACAAGACATCCCATATTTTTAAAAAATCATGCACTACAATTTTCAACACCTTTTTTTCATTTAAATCACATCTAATTTGTATTTGAAATCTCAATCAATCTCCTGCCAGCTTGTGAAACCCTCAAAACATGCAAAATGGCTAAATATTTCATGAATAGCATAGTTGTGCGATATTAACAAGATAAAAAATGTCAAATCTATCTATTTTTGGGTAATCTTCCATCCAAATAGATAGTATTTTAATGTTTTGAATTGGTTAAAATAGGTTTTGAAGGGGCCCTGAAACCCTTTACAAGTAGATTCTATAGGGATTTGGAACCCACAAATTGAATGTTGCCAGGAGATTGACAAAGACAAATAGTAGCCCAACAACAACAGAACGAAAAGATAGGAAAATCAAAGACTCGTTTGCAAAATAACAAGGGCGAAGCCACCAACAATCTAAGCTCTTGAAAGAAACCATTGTGGGTTTTAACAAGGCTCCCATAACCTTAGGAAAAACAACAAGTAAAACAAAGATTACCTGTCACCTACAAATAGAAGAATATAAACAAATAAACTAGAGAAACCCTACTGAAACAATAAATCTCTCACCATCTCTAGCAAACCAAGTCTCCACCTCGATAGAAGACACCTCCACCTCAATAGGATAGATCTACAATAGACAAAAGAGAAACATCCTCGACATCCACCTTAATAGGATAAGAAGAATTCCAACCAAAGGAAGGGCAACTACAACCCCCTTACAAGCCCCTTATAGTATTTTAATGCTATGACAAGTGAATGGCCAATATTTTGAGGTTATATCTTCATTTTCACTTCATACTTCATATTTTGTGTCTACTTTATCATAGTTTAATTTTATCTATATTCATATGCTATGATTTTTTCCAATACTATCTATATGTTATCACACATTGTTTTAATTTTGTGTCTACTTCTTATCTACATTGAATGTTAAAACATAAAATTTTAAATGTGCATATCACAAGCATCTTCCAATTTAAATTTAGATTAAAAACTATAAATCTATTTTATTTTGGTGAGGCTTCAATCAAAAGAGATTATTTTATTGTTATGTCAAGTGAATGGTCTATATTTTGACATTATATCTTAGCTCGTTGTATCTACTTCATATTTTATCTCTATTTTATCATGTTCTAATTTTGTTTCTACTTCTCATCTTGATTTTTTGCACAACTAAATTGTTATTGTGAACATCTGTTGGTTATTTGATCCAAACAACATTTGATGGTCTATCTTTATCTATAGTGATAGCCTTGTGAATTAGTTGTTCAGACGCAAAAAATCCATATTCCTGGTTGAATTGCTTGAATTTAATTTTAATCTAGGCTCTCTATCATATCATTGCTTTGCTTGACAAATATGACCATGCCATAGATTTGTTTTTTTACAGTCTCATTGCTATAAGTGAAGAGGTAATGTTATTTGTATCTCATATTTGTCTTTATAACATTTTATCATTCTCTCTAGTACAAAAACCGTTGGCTGCATGAAAACATCAGCTTGATGTTTAAACTTTATTCGTAACATATTATTGCACCAAGATGTCCAATTTTTTTGATATCAAAATTTTGGTCATTTTGATTTTGTATGTTTATTTTGATATTATGCATATGTATTCTAATATTTGTTTTGTGTCATCTTCTACTTTATATGAATCGATTTTTTGACTCAATTTGAAGGTTTGGTTTAATAGCAAAGATTTTCAATGCAACTTGGTCTTGTACATATAATATTTGAAAATGCATAATTCATGCTCATTTGACTCTACTTCTTGTGAGAAATGGTTTATCTTTTATCAATTGATTAGATTTTCATTTGGATGATATATTCTTTGAAGATTACTGCTTGAAATTTTTGTAGTGATAAAATGTTATTTTCTTTTATCCTACTAAGATGCAAACATTCTTATTCTGGTTTCTTTGAGGTCTTATTAAGTTCTCAAAAAATTTAGAGTTTGTTATGATAGTCTAGTCTCTATGAATAAACATTCTTTTCATATAAATAATAATCTAAAATGTAGTGTTGTTAGTAACATTTTAGGATCCACTTATATTGTACAACAAGATTAGAGGTTTACTCATATCATTTAGTGAAACTGGTTTATTGTTAACTTAGCAATGACTTATCAACTTCATAGAGAACTTACCAAAGAATCATTAAATAGAAAAGCTTACATGCTACATGTTGATATGTGTTTTATGCACATACAAACACAGAATAAAATACCAAAGTATTTTACCTTCTCTTGAACAAAATCACCTTAGATGCTTAATATCTGATCAACTAAGATGATTCCAAGGTTTCTACAGTTAGATCTTGACATGTAGGTAACTTAATGGCTTGATATGATAATCTTGTTTTCACTTGGGGACTTACGTAATTGTTCAATTTGGGAATCTTTCATGGATTTGGAATTGGAATAGGTATGTCGATGACATAGGATTTTGCACTTTGAGCTTGTGATCTAATTTAACAAAGATTTGTAAAAAAAGGACAAAAAGAATAGGGTTTAGGAATTCTATTCTAAAGCCTAGAATGCAAGAAAATGGTGAATGATTCAATGGAATCCTACTAGGAAAGGTCTCACCATCAAAACAAACAATTTGACACAAGCTTAGTGCAATCATCTAAGGTATATTTCATGGATGTTCAAATCATAACCATCAAACATTGATACCATTTAAAGCAATGCATAAAAATGGATGTATAAGAATTGAAGTTAAGTTCATAAAATTCTAGTTGACCACACAAGGCACACTTACAATCAACAAGGGGCTAGTGGTATGGATTTAATGGATTCTACACAAATGCATTCAACAAATTCCTTCATTCAATCTAAAATACTTGAAACAAATGATAAATATCGAATGCACAATATATAAGAAGTGTTAATAAGATGCAAAAACCCTAATTTGGAGGTAATGAGAACCACAAATGCACTAGGTGCAAGGAGAGAACATACACACATAACACTCTTGGGTAAAAATTATAGATATACATTTTACAATGTTTCTTATCAGAGAGACTCACACTAGACTTATAGGGAGAGGATACACACTAATGAATACACCGAACATGACAAACAAGCTCTCTCCCTTAATAAAATGAAATGTGAGCTATTTTAGAAAATCAAAGACAGTAAATCTTGCAACAAAATTGTCAATTGTTTGAAATATATGGTCTTCTCAATAGGGGAAGAGCACCAATAGCCGTCATAGCTAACTTCGCGCACCCACAGATCCTAAACGATACATCCGATTTTGATTTTTTTTTAAGTTGTCTTCATATGCGACTTAATTGCTTATAGCTATTGATCTGGCTTCTAGGTAGTAACGATGCACATTGTGGAATTAGTTATGTGCACAAAGGTCAAAAAGTACACATTTCAAAGTGTCGCTTGATACCTAACTAAAGATGTTCCGGTAACCGTCAACTCAAAATCGTTAGTACTTGTTGACAAATGTCCCAATAGTGGTGCACAAATGTTCCAATAGTGGTGCACAAATGGGCCAATTATGAACAAAAAATTACAAAAAAAGATCGTCTATTGGTACAAAACAAATTTATTAATGGTGTTTTCACCATGACGGCTATTGGGGGGTCAACATGACAATAAGATGATGGTTATTGGAACTATGTTATCTATTGGTGCTCTTCCCCTAATGACCAATCTACACTTTTTTTCTTTTTTTTTAAATTAAAATTTTATATTTTCCCAATGATAAACAAGTTGCACAATTTTGATTAGCAACCAAAAAATTCAAACCTCAGAACAAATCAATTCCACTAATTGTTAACTCAACTACATTACAAATAGAATCAATCTCATTGAAACGCTAAAAAAATAAATAAAAAAAATAAAAAATAAAAATACTTGACTGTATACTTGCATAAAATCGTTTCTCTAAACAAATGTGTCATTTCCCCATTCAAATATGTCGAATGATCAATCAATTGCATTGATCTACCGGAAAGTATGAAATCTCTGTAAAAAAAAATACAAAATCCGTAAAAGGTAATGAATTTATTTTTAGGGGGTTAGGTACTATCAGAAAATAGAGACCAAATATTGTCAAAAACATAAAGCAATCAATTTGGTAATGAAACTCTATTATCAATCAAATGCGTCGAACCCAAGTCAATGGCATCACAGAGGTGATTAACTGCACCGAATGATGGATCAGATGTGTTGAAGAACTAGGTTTTTGTTAGTATATCCAAATCAACTACGGTGAAAGAATAATCAAATGCATCAAAAGGCTAATCAATTGCTGTAAAATAATAGTCAATTACATCATACTACCTTACAACTACTGAAACATAATAAAAAATAAATAAAAATTTAGATCATAGTTATAATGCCATGTTAAGGAATCTTAGAGGATAAGAGCAAAATACACATAAGATTACAAAAAAAATTAAAAAATTAAAAAACTCAAATGCGAACGCACACATTTTGAATAAGTATTATGTTCAAACTTCATGATTTGGTCAACTTGTCAATAACCGACACTGTACATGCGGAAGACTTAACACCTAAAACACCAATCAAACAAGGGAAAGGTATCCAAAAAACTAGGAAAATGCCACATAACTATTTGAGGTCATACAAGACCATTCTCAAGGTTAAAAGGCCTGTTTCAAAAAATGGGACCATCAGCTAGGTCCTAGGTGACACTGAAGAGCTCAAGAGAATGCCTAATCACATACGGATGCCCCCAATGCCAGCCAAACTCACTCTAACCCATCTCAAAATATAGTTGAGGTATCCTAGATGTCACTTCCTTCATAACACAACTAGATCAAAGTCAAACTAAGCTTTCAAGACCCCAAAAACCTAATAGACACAATCAAAGGACTAGGGTGCCCAAACTGGATATAGGTGTCTAAAAAGGACACTAGCATGGCACATTGGAGTTTTCAACTTGTGAATTGGTCCAATTTCCACGCATTAGTCCATGTTTTTCTCTAGCGTCCTCTTGACTAGTAGACTCGTGTTGTTGTCCTCTAAGACGTACATATGTCTTGACTAGTTAAATTCCCAAATGGGCAGTTTGGACCCTTAGATACCTCGAACCCCTTGATGAAGTCAAAATATTCATACAACACTTAGATTGAGAGAATTTGATGAAAAGGTGCAAAATCAAGACATGTGAAGTGTCACCAAGCCACTAGGTAGCACCTACAAGACTAGTCAAGATTCAGGTGGACCCTAAATGCATTAAATGCACCCTAAAAAATCACCAATACACTCAGTGGTGTCCAATACATCATAAAACCACATTGGGACACTTTCTAGATTGTTTTGAATGAGTCCAAAGACTCCAAACCACAGTAGACCACACCAAAATAGTCAAGAACTCAAGATAATATTGGAAGATGACTAAATCAATCTCCAAGTCTACTCAAGACACATCTACATTCATTTGACAACACCAATCCAAGTGCTCCTATGACATATATATAATGAAATAAGAAATGATGTCATAGATTGTGCCTAATTCCAACACCGAAGCACGTAAAGTTACACTAATCCAAATCAATGTGTTTCAATTACATCCAACTCCTCTTGGAGTGTTCACTACACATACAATCAGTGCTTATAAGCTTATTTCAATATACATATAGTTACAACTTCCAAGAAATGAGGCAATGAGAAGGAACAAGTGTTGAGGGAGGTTGAAAAACCCTCCAAGCTAATCACAATCCAAGTCCATTAGTCTCGAATGATGGTTTCCAACACCACCCAACCATGTGGAACCCTTAGGTCCACCCCATCATGCTTGTGGAGATAGTCACATTGCCCTAACATTCATACAAGCATACAAGGGGGAAGACAAATGCCAAGCATGGAGCATACACTCAACATGAGCAACTCAACTAAACAAGAATCACAATGCAATAAGAAGTTAAGAAACATCGTCATAAATGCATCACCACAATCATAGAGAAGCAATGAAATAAGGTTCCCAAGCAACAATAGGCAAACATCAAAAGAGAGAGGACGCATCCTCAATTGGCAACAATAAGCACAAGGAGGCACCATCAAGAGAACAAACAAATTTGTCATATGACATGTATCACAACGCAATAGCCAAAATGATCAAGCGGCATTAAATCCATAGGATACTACTCAAACTACCAAGACCTAGATACTAGAGTGCTAGTGTAGGGAGTGTCATCGTGTGTGCTCGAAGGGCTAGCACCACACAAGTAGTCCTCTCTTACGGACAAGGAGACTCATCCATGCCATATCAATGCCCCATGAATGACCAAGCCTTCCCAATACATCCTTAGCCTTGTACTAGCGCTCAAGGCATGCAAGGGGCATCCAATTATCTTATCATTAATGTTTTATACCAACTCAAATTTTATTTATGTTATCAATTATATTACTCTCTCTCCACTGGGCTATCTAGGTAGCCACTTTGGACCTTGGCCCCTAATAAGAGCCACCCCTATAAGTCATAGTAGTACCCATTCCTAAGGCTCATCCCATTCACAATGAATGAGGAACAATTAAATATGAATCTATAGATAATATCACAACAATTTCCATCTCTCTCCCATGACACATTTGTCCAATGAATTCTCAATTACACGTTACTCACATTTGTCTACTTGACCAGAATAACATGATAATGGATCCAACATGATCTCAATTTGTAAATCTCATCTATAAATATATCATTCCCCATTAGAATGTCAATTCATAATCATTAAAATCCAAGCTTTACTCGAATCACAAATTTGGGCTGAAACCGGTCCTATGACCATCCACCATTGATGGACCTCAAAAAGATCAATTTTTCAAAATACTAAAATTCAAATTGCAAGAATAGCCTTTTGAATATTATCAACCCAAGACCATAAAAATACCCTCAAATCATCATTCCATTCATTCTACACACAAATTGGGAATTATAACCCCATATAAAACCGTGTTTTCAAAATTTGAATCATTAAAATTATACAATCATCCAAATGAAAAGATTTAAATTGAAAGAATACTTTAAATCATTTGCAACCCATTAGAAATTGAAAAGGGGGGGGGGGGGGGGGGTGGGGAATTGAGTTCCTACCTCCAAACTTGCTCAAAACTTGACAATGTAATCAATTTGCACAACCTCAAAAAAGAGTGATTCTTTTGTATAGCCCAAAGAATTCATCAACGCAATACAATTGAGTTTCTACCCACAAAGATTCACTGAGTATATCTCTCCCAATCAACAATTCTAAATCCAAGTGTAGGTTTTGAAAGCTCCAAAAATGAGAAAATAAAATTAAGTGCTAAAAAATACTCCAATTCACAATATAAACTCACTTTTTGAGGTGAGAATAAAATAATAATAAATTAACTTAAAACTTAAATCCAAAAAAACCTCCCAATAGCCCCTATAAATAAATCATACAATTCTCAACAATTTGAATACAAATAAGACACTTTATGCATTTAAGTATTCAATTATCTCAATAATATGAAAATATCATTAATATATGCATTAAATGATGATAATTTACAAATGGTTGACTATGCACAAACAGACATTACGGATCTCAAACAATTAT
This sequence comes from Cryptomeria japonica, assembly GCF_030272615.1. Lineage (NCBI taxonomy): Eukaryota > Viridiplantae > Streptophyta > Pinopsida > Cupressales > Cupressaceae > Cryptomeria > Cryptomeria japonica. The sequence continues at coordinate 370,988,388 of NC_081412.1, forward strand.
GCATTTGGTATTTTAGACATTACCAAAGCAATAATTGACGGTATAACACAAATAATCAAGGAAATCGTCCGAATTAGGAACAATGGTCATGGATAGGTGGCATTGATGGCCAATGTGTTATCTCTTGTAACCATTATCTGGAAAATGGGCACACTCAGACCTATGGATCCAGGTGGAGTCGATGTCCCATACCTACATCATTCAATAACACAACAATATACTTGTACATGTATAACATAACAAAAGAGCATATATAATCATTCCCCAATCGAGGTCACATAACATCATTAGTAACATAATATCCCATCAAATCAATATAACATAATCAATGCATCATCATGTAACCACATCATCATAAATATAATCAAAATGTCACCATATAACATCATGTCATAATATATAATTGTCAGTGAATCTACACATATAACCATTTCAACTGAATATTCTCAGCTACTACATCAAATCATGAATATCATCAATCATGACTATAAGAATTGAATCTCTTAAATGAAATAAAATAACATAAAATATGATTTATTAGTTTTTTAATCAACTAATCAAGTTAACATCACTTTTCAACTAAAGCATCAATATATTTTAGAATACGATAATTGAAATAAAATAGCTAATCTATCTCAATCATCAGAGGCACAATTGGTCCATATTACACCAGAGCAACAACCCCAATAGGTTTAGTATCCAATCAAGTATGAAATTGATAAACAACAACACAATGGTTCTCACAACCAGGCACAAGAAAAAAAGCACACATCTCAATGTGATAACATTGTCATGCCCATCATGTAGCATTCCAACATATCATTGGGCCATAACGAGAATGACACATATTTAGAAGAAAACACAAGATAAGATCCCAGAGGTAATCATGCAACAACAGAGCATCCATAAGAATAACTTAGCAACCAAAGGAAAAACCCGCAATATGACAATAGGTCCACATCATTAGAATGTCGAAAAGGTACAACCATAGGTACAATATCGAGTCCACACCAAAAGATGTGAAATGCAAAAGAGCAAACATGAGAGGTATTATAGGAGAGGCATTATGTGAATAATCAAACAGGTTCAACCACGAAACCTTCAAATTCACAAATAAATCCAAATCCACCAATCAAGGATGTAAAAACAAATGCATAAACAATTAAAGAAAGAAACAATGAATTATATCTTCATGCAAACACTTTGCTTGTCTCTCTAAAATCCCTTTGATGAATGATAATAGTGTTGTTCTCATATTTTGCACAAGCATTTATAACAACATGATGGGGTGAAAGCTTAAAGATTATGGTTGCAAATGGGTTGTATTTGCATATTTTTCTTGATATCGATCAACAAAGAGATTGATTAAGACTGATTGGAAGATCAACGGATGCAAATCGATGAGAAATTGATAGAGAAGGGTGATGAGTTAATTACATGCATGACACAATGAATTGGTTGCATGAAGAAGTGAAGTGGATTTTATTGATCAGATAAGTGAGAGTGATTGTGAGTACACTATTTAGATTAGACAAAAGGCTAAAAGTGAGTATTATTTAAATGGTGGTGGAAAATATATGAGAATAATTAATAAAAGAATTAAATAAATAAATTATTTAATTCATGTACACATGAAAAAATAAATAAAATAATGATCTTATTTATTTTAAGAAAATTTATCCAGAAAATGAACAATTAAATAAATTTAAATAATTTATATAATTATAAAGGAATAATTAGATAGTTAAATGGTTAGGAATAATAATTTAATTATTGTGAACTAAAAGACTAATGAAAATGTATTAATTGAATAATCAATTTATTTAATCAATGTGTATACAACACAAATACTACAAAGCTTGATGATCTGTATACAACACAAACTCCTTAGGCAACAAGTAATGTCTCCACTTCTTCAAGGCTTGAACTATGGCATAAAACTCCTGATCATACACTGAATATCTTCTGTGGGCATCATTCAATTTCTCACTAAAATGGGCTACTACTCTCCCTTCCTAACTCAAGAATGCTCCTATTGTTGTTCCACTTGCATCACAATCCACTTGAAATACTTTATTGAAATCTGGTAAAGCTAACATAGGCTACTCAGTCACTTTTTGCTTCAACAGTTCAAAAATTTTATTTGCTTTGGTGGTCCACTTGAATTCCTTCTAATCTCCTCGCATGGTCTCAATCATAGGGTTACAAACTGAACTAAAACTTCTGATGAACTTCCAGTAAAAACTAGCCAATACAAGAAATGATCTTACCTCTCCAATGCTTTCTAGTGTAGGCCACTCAACAATTGCTTTTACTTTCTCAGGGTCCATCTACAAACCATCCTCGGATATCACAAATCTAACTCATCCTTCATGAAAGTACACTTCTTAATATTTATCAACAACTTTTCTTCTCTCAACCTCTGCAAAACTTGTCTTAAATGCAACAAATGCTCCTCTTTTGTCTTACTGAAAAATCAAAATGTCATCCAAATACACAATAACAAACTTACCCAAGAATTTCTACAATACCTCATTAATCATCCTCATGAAATTACTCGGTGAATTAGTCAACCCAAAAGGCATCACCAACTATTCATACAGTCTTTCATTTGTCTTAAATGTTGTCTTCCACTCATCTCCTTCTGTAGTCCTAATTTGATGATATCCACTCTTCAAATATATCTTCGTAAAGTATTTGGCTCCACTCAAACAGTCCATTATGTCATATATCCTAGGCAAAGGAAACTGGTATTTCACCATGATCTCGTTTATTTCTCTAGAATCAGTACATATTCTTCACTCTCTATTCTTCTTAGATGCTAATACTATTGGTTCTACACAAGGGCTCAAACTTTCCCTAATCAAACCTTTCTTCAATAGCTCCTGCACTTGTCTATTCAATTCCTCATTCTCTGTCAATGTCATCTGGTGTGCAGATTTGTTAGGCAAACTAGCTCCGGGAACCAAGTCCATGCAATGACTAATAATTCTCATAGGTGGCAATCCATCAGGTACATTATCTGAAATGATGTCTTCATATTCTGTCAACAAATCTTTTATCTCCTCTGGTTGTTCTCCTTCATGCTCTAGATCCTCAATCTTCTTATGAATTAAGGCAACCCACACATTCTTATGTCTTAATCCATCCAGGAATTTCCTTCCATCTACCAAACAGATTCTAGCATTCGTACAGACTTCATTCTTCAAAGGTTCCTCCAAAGGAAACAAGGTTTGCTTCATCCCATTGGCCACAATAGTGTATGTATTCTTCCTCCCATCACGTATTGCCTGTCTGTCAAACTTCCAAGGTCTACCCAACAAAAAATGATAAATATCCATTGGCATTATATCACACAAGACTTCATCATGATAATTCCCAATTTTCAGTTTTACCAAACATTTCTCACTTACTAACAACTTATGTTCATCCTGAATTCATGCTCTCTGATAAGGCTTAGGGTGTTTCAGTCTTTCCAAATTCAACTTATTCACCATCTCCTCTGAAACAAGATTATTTGAACTACCACTATCAATAACAACTTTACAACACTTACCCAATACCTTACATCTGGTCTTGAACATATTCTTCCTCTGAAAAGGCTCTTCATCTCCTCTGGTATGACACAAATCTCTCCTCATCATCAACAGTTCTCCATCTTTCGATTTATTGTCTGATCCGGTGGGGTTTTCTTCTAGCACTTCTGCTCTTTCGGTATTATATGTCTTCTTAAACTCGAAAGCATGATGTCCTTCTCCTCCACACTTATAGCAAGTTCCTCTGAATGTTCTATTGTCTTGTCTTCCAAAATTCTCATTCCGATAGCCATATGGTTCTCTCCTCCGGTAGAAATTTCTGTCATCCTTCCGGTACGAATTACCTTCTTTGTTCACTTCCTTGTCCTTTTTCTGATCTATACAAGTTCCTCTACCTCTGGTACATCCTCTTCCTCCATGAAATCTTCCTCCGGTAAACCTTCCACCTCTGCCTCTGCTCATGTCTTTTTCTTAACTTCTCTTCTACCTTTAGGGCATACTGGTAAGCCTCTTCAACACTCTCCAAATTGATCAAACTGAGTTCATCTTGTATAGACATCCGCAATCCATTCAAATATCTTGCAACTTGTTCAACTTCATCATCAACATGTCCAGATCTGATGTTCAACTTGTAAAATGATTTGGTGTATTCCTTCACACTAGATTCCTTCTGTCTCAAATTTTACAACTTTTGGAAAAGATTCACTTGATAATCAGCTGGCATAAACTTTGACTTCAACTTAGAAATCATTCAATCCCATGTCTTAATCTTCTCTTTACCTCTTCTTTGTTTATGAACTTGCAAATGCTCCCACCAAAGAGATACGTGACCTTTCAACCGAGTACAAACATATTTCACCTTCCTCTCTTCTATAGTGTTTTCAAAATTGAAATATTTCTCCATCTCTGAGATCCAATCCATCAATTCATTCGAATCCAACTTCCCATCATATTGTGGTGGGGTATAATAGGGTATAGTATTCACCCTACTCAAAACCCTCAAAAACCTTTCCTCATCTGGATCAACTGCCAGTGGGTTTACTTATTCTATTGAGGCTTCTTCTCCTTCATCTTCACTTACATTTTCAATATATCGGCCTCTTCTCTGGGCTGTCTCCACGGATTCCAACCGGGCTGCTATACCTCGCAACATCTCCATCACAACAAGGTCTGCATTCCCACATGCTCTACCATTCCTATCTCCTCTTCACGCCATCGTTTACGTCGGTCCTCTGCAGTTTTAGGTCGGATCCACAATCCACCACCCTACAACAAAAAATTCAGGACATGCAACCTTTGAAGCAGTCACCAGTTAGGAGGGACCTCAAAGAGATCAATCCAGACTGGTCAGCAAGAGTAACACAACGGAAACACAAAGATATGATGGAGGCAATGCAGAATACATTGTATTATAACATGAAAACTGATTACAACCAACCGGTAACAATCGAGTTACAGCATAACTGGCTCACAAGCCTCCTAGAACATGCTCAAATACAAAATAGGTCATAACTGGGACCTTGAATCTTAAGATCTATCTTCTATGTACAGTCTCGCTACTTGATTCTTCGATTCATTACATTCTAATGCGTAATTATAATTATATATACGATTCAAAGGATCTGGTTGGCCTAGAAAAGGGATCAAAACCTGAAGAACAAGACCTAACGTGTAAAACCAACAAGGTCAGCCCCCACCAAGAGATTCCTCTGAAAACTCCAAAGGATGAAGTGTAGATTACGGGAAAAGGGTGGCCACATGCCAATGAACACCGGAATCAATGCCCAAGGCTCCACAAGCTTCGAAAGGGGTTTTGGTAGATCACTAAAATAGGTCCAAGCAACCAATAACAAGAAACTGTCAATCAATAACAGGAAACTGTGAAGGAAACCGATAGCGATATCTTGCCGGAAAATGATCCAAATGTGATGCAGTCTAGAAATAAGAAAGATGATCAAGTCTTCAAGTATAATCCAACTCCACAAGATCCAGTGAGCTAAAACTGGGTGACACAGAAAGAAATGTGGAAACTGCAAACAAAAAGAAAAACAAAGAGAAAATGTTTTTGGTTGATGCAAGATTGATATGAACTGGGGATGCTCCTGCATCAGACATCTGAGGTTATTGAAAAAGTGATCCTCTCACTTTGTCAGGGTCAGAGGAAAACCAAGGCAGTCTACCTCTACCTGAGAAATCCAAGATGAATCTTCAACTGGTCTGTCCTTCCACTTCACAAGGTACTCTTTATATTGAGTGCTCTGGGTACTACGCCCAATCCTACTGTCCAAAATTTCTTCAATCTTATCTGGTTCCTTCCAGGGAAACTGTTTCTCCAAGTTTGTGATACTATCCTCATTGAATTTTGGTTAATGATACTCATGAAGATTTGCAATGTTAAACACAGGTGAAATACTTAGGCTATTCGGTAAATCCACTTCATATGGATTTCCAGAACTGAACTTCCTCAAAATCCTTCAAGGTACAAACTTCTTCTTCTACAATTTGTTATAAGTTCCAACTAGGAATCTTTCTTTTCTCAGATATACCATCACTTCATCGCCAACATCAAAATCCTTATGTCTCCTCTTCTCATTTGCCTTCTTCTTATATTTGTTGTTCATGTCCTCCAAATGTTGCTTAACCTAAATATGCAAGGCTACCATGTGATTTGCAAAGTCTTCTGCTTCTAAAATTCATTGGTCTTCACTGCTAATATCTCTTAATTATGATATACCTCTACGATGCACTCTGGTAACAATTTCAAAAGGTGTTCTTCCGGTACTCCTATTTACTGAATTGTTGTAGGCAAATTATGCTTGTGCAAGGATCAAATCCCAACTTTCAGTCTTATCTCCAACTAAACATCTCAACAAATTTCCCAAGCTCTGGTTAACTACTTCTATCTATCCATCAGTCTGTGGATGAAAACTAGAACTGAACTTCAAATTTGTCTTCATCTTCTTTCAAAGTGTTCTCCAAAAATAGCCAACAAACTTAGTGTTTCTGTCTGAAACTATGCTCTTAGGTAACCCATGCAATCTTACTACTTCCTTGAAAAATAGGTCTGCTACATGTAATGCATCTGATGTCTTCTTACAAGGTATGAAATGAGCCATCTTTGAGAACCTAACCACTACCACAAATATAGAATCATTCCCTCTCGGTGTTTAAGGCAATCCAAGTACAAAATCCATGCTTATATCCTCCCAATGTCTTACTGGTACTGTCAAAGGTTTATACAATCCCACATTCTAACTACTACCCTTTGCAACTTGACAAACTCTACAACTTTGCACATGTTTCTTAACATCCTTATGAATCTGGGGCCAAAAGTAATGCTCACTCAAAAATGTTACTATTTTTTGAATACCAAAATGTCCATCTAGTCCTCCATTGTGTTTCTCCTTTATCAGATTATCTCTCATAGAACTCCTAGGTATGCACAACTTAACTCCTCTGAATAACATCCCATCCTGAAAGAAGTAATCCAACCATTTTCTTCTATAAACCATATCCGGTTCTCTACATGCTTTCCAAGGTTCTGCGAAATCCGGGTCATCATCATACAAATTCTTCAATTCTTCAAATCCTAATACTGTCACTCTCATCTCTGCCAGCAAATTCCATCTCCTACTCAATGCATCAAAAACTGTTAGATTTCCCACTCCTATGCTTCAACACAAAGGTGTAACTCTACAAGAATTCTACCCATCTCATATGTCTCTAATTTAACTTACTCTGACTGTTCAAATACTGAAAAGCTTGATGATTTGTATACAACACAAACTCCTTAGGCAACAGATAATGTCTCCACTTTTTCAAGGCTTGAACTATGGAATAAATCTCCTGATCATACACTAAATATTTCCTTCGTACATCATTCAATTTCTTACTAAAATAAGCTATTGCTCTCCCTTCCTGACTCAAGATTGCTCCTATTGTTGTTCAACTTGCATCACAATCCACTTGAAATAGCTTATTGAAATCCGATAAAGCTAACATGGGTTGCCCAGTCACTTTCTGCTTCAATAGTTTAAAACTTTTGTTTGCTCAGGTGGTCCACATGAATTCCTTCCAATCTCCTCTCATGGTCTCAGTCATAGGGTCAAAAAATGAACTAAAATTTATGATGGACTTCTGGTAGAAACTAGCCAATCCATGAAATGATCTTACCTCTCCAATCCTTTTGGGTGTAGACCACTCAACAATTTCTTTTAATTTATCAGGGTCCATCTTCAAACCATCCTCAGATATCACAAATCCCAAATAGACTAACTCATCCTTCATGAAAGTACACTTCTTGATATTTATCGACAACTTCTCTTCTCTCAACCTCTACAAAACTTGTCTCAAATGCAACAAATGTTCCTCTTTTGTCTTACTAAAAAATCAGAATGTCATCCAAATACATAATAACAAACTTACCCAATAATTTCTTCAATACCTCATTCATCAACCTCAAGAAAGTACTCGGTGTATAAGTTAACCCAAAAGGTATCACCAACCATTCATACAGTCCTTCCTTTGTCTTAAATGTTGTCTTCCACTCATCTCCCTCTCTGATCCTGTTCTGATGATATCCACTCTTCAAATCTAACTTTGTAAAGCATTTAGCTCCACTCAACCAATCCATTATGTCATCCATCCTAGGAAAAGGAAACCGGTATTTCACTATGATCTTATTTATTGCTCTAGAATCAGTACACATTCTCCACTCTCCATTCTTCTTATGTGGTAATATAGCTGGTACTGCACAAAGGCTCAGACTTTCCCCGATCAAACCTTTCTTCAACAGCTCCTGCACTTGTCTATTCAGTTCTTCATTCTTTGTCGGTGTCATTTGGTGTGTAGCTTTGTTAGGCAAACTAGCTCCGGGAACTGGGTCCATGCAATGAATAATACTTCTCACAGGTGGCAATCCATCAGGTACATTATCTAAAATGATGTCTTCATATTCTATCAGCAAATCTTTTATCTCTTCTAGTTGTTCTTCGTCCGGTTTCGGTCTCTCATTCTTCTTAGGAATTAAGGCAAAAACACACATTCTCATGTCTCAATCCATCCAAGAATTTCCTTCCATCTACCAAACAGATTCTAACATTTGTACAGACTTCATTCTTGAAAGGTTCCTCCAAAGAAAACAAGGCTTGTTTCATCCCATTGGTCACAATAGTGTATGTATTCTTCCTCCCATCATGTACTTCCTGTCTATCAAACTGCCAAGGTCTACCCAACAAAAGATGACAAATATTCATAGGCATAATATCACACAAGACTTCATCATGATAATTCCCAATTTTTAATTTTACCAAACATTGTTCACTTACTAACAACTTATGTTCATCCTAAATCCATGCTATCTGATAAGGCTTAGGGTGTTTCAATCTCTCCAAATCAACTTATTCACCATCTCTTATGAAACAAGATTATCTTAACTACCACTATCAATAACAACTTTACAACACTTACCGGCTACCTTACATCAGGTCTTGAACAAATTCTTCTGCTGCAAGGGCTCTTCATCTCCTCCGGTATGACACAAAGCTATCCTCTTCATCAACAGTTTTCCATATTCCAGTTTATTATCTGATCCGGTGGGGTTTTCTTCCACCATTGTTTCTCTTCCAGTATTCTCTGTCTTCTTACACTTGAAAGCACGATGTCCTTCTCCTCCACACTTATAGCAAGTTCCTCTTAATATTCTCTTGGCTTGTCTTCCAAAATTCTCATTCTGGTAACCATCCAGTTCTCCTTCGGTAGAAATATCTATCATCCTTCCAGTATGACTTACCTTATTTGTTCACTTCCTTGTCCTTGTTTTGATCTGTACAAGTTCCTCTACCTCCGGTATATCTTCTTCCTCCTTGAAATCTTCCTCTTGTAAACCTTCCACCTCTGCCTCTCTACCTCTGCTCATGTCTTTTGTTTAACTTATCTTCTGCCTTTAGGGCATACTGGTAAGCCTCTTCAACACTCTCCAATTTGATCAAACTAAGTTCATCTTGTATAGACATCCACAATCCATTCAAATATCTTGCAACTTGTTCAACTTCATCATCAACGTGTCTGGATCTGATATTGAACCTGTAAAATGCTTCGGTGTACTCCTTCACACTAGACTCCTTCTGTCTCAAATTTTGCAACTTTCAGAACAGCTTCACTTGATAATCAGCTGGCATAAACTTTGACTTCAACTTAGCAATCATCTGATCTCATGTCTTAATCTTCTCTTTACCACTTATTTGTCTATCAACTTGAAAATGCTCCCACCAAAGAGATGCATGACCTTTCAACAGGGTACATGCATATTTCACCTTCCTCTCTTCTGTAGTGTTTTCAAAATTCAATTATTTCTCCATCTCTGAGATCCAATCCATCAATTCATCCGAATCCAACTTCCCATCATATTCTGGTGGGGTAAAATGAGGTTTAGTATTCTCCCTACTCAAAACCCTCAAAAATGTTTCCTCATCCAGATCAACCGCCGGTTGGTTTACTTGTTCTGCCTGGGCTTCTTCTCCTTCATCTTCACTTACATCTTCAATATGTCAACCTCTTCTTTGGGCTATCTCCATGGCTTCCAACCAGGCTACTATACATCGCAAAATCTTCATCATAGTAGGGTCTTCATTCTCATGCGCTCCACCATTCCTAGCTCCTTTTCGTGCCATCGTTTACGCCGGTCCTCTGCAGCTGTAGATCGGATCCACAATCCGCCACCCTACAACAAAAATTTCAGGACATGCAACCTCTGGAATGAAACTTCACTTTGATACCACTTGAAGCAATCACCAGTGAGGAGGGACCTCAAAGAGATCAATCTAGACAGGTCAACAAGAGTAACACAATAGAAACACAAAAATGTGATGGAGGCAATGCAGAGCAAGTTGTTTTACTTCATGAAAACTAATTACAACCAACTGGTAACAACTGGGTTACAATATAACCATCTCACAGGTCTGCTAGAACATGCTCAAATACAAAATAGGTCATAACCGGGACCTTGAATCTTAAGATCTTTCTTCTATGAAAAGTCTTGTTACTTGATTCTTTTATTCATTATATTCTAATGCATAATTATAATCTTATATACCATCCAAAGGATCCGATCGGCCCAAAAAAGGGATCAAAACCCGAAGAACAAGACCTAACGTGTAAAACCAACAAGGTCGGCCTTCGCCAAGATATTGCTCTGCAAAATCCAAAGGATGAAGTGTAGATTGCAGGAAAAGGTTGACCACACGCCAAGGAACATCAGAATCAACACCCAAGGCTCCACAAGCTTCGGAAGGGGTTCTGGTAGATCACCAAAATAGGTCTAGGCAACCGGTAACAAGAAACTGTCAACCAATAACGGGAAACTATCAAGGAAACCGATAGCGATATCTTGCCAGAAAATGATCCAAATGCAATATAGTCTGGAAACAAGAAAGATGATCAATTCTTCAAGTAGAATCCAACTCCACAGGATCCAATGAGCCAAAACTGAGACACGCGGAAAGAATTGTTGAAATTGCAAATAGAAAGCAAATTTGATTGATGCAAGATTTCTATGAACTGGGGATGCTCCTGCATCATAAATGATGAGTATCAAACAAAATATGACAAGTTACTCACCTATCACAGCATGGTAGAAGGCCTCAAGCAACATTTCACTCTTATCCAGTTTGATCAGATTCCTAGAACAAACAATCATGTTGATAATGTCATGGCGACAATCGATTCCCTCATCCAGATGTTGACAAATAGTTAGAAGTGTGAGTTCTTGGTTGAGAAACTCTTAATTCTGACATATGATGTCCCTGAGTCTGAAATGGTGTGTGTCCTCGTTGGTTCTGACTCCCCTTGGTATCAAGAAACCATTGCCTACCGTCGATAAAATATCATTCCTCCACACCTCAACAAAACCCAACAACAATCCTTTATTGGTTGTTGCTCCCGCTACACTATCCTCGGTGACACCCTTTTTCGAAGGCATTTTGATGGTCGATCCCTCTTAAGGTTTTTAGATAGAGAGGAGGCTAAATGGGCACTACGCAAAGTGCATGAAGGTATTTGTGGAGCACACTTAAGTGGTCTTATATTGGCTAAAAAGCTCTTGCGCATGGGATACTATTGGACTACAATAGAAGAAGATGCATACCATTATGTGAAGAAATGTGTCCCTTGTCAGAAAAATGGCAACAAAATTCATGCACCTTCTCAAGATCTGCAACCATTCATTACACCCTGGCCATTCTCTCAGTGGGGGCTCGATCTCAAAGGGAAAATCCATCCCACTTCATCCAATGGTCACAAGTTCATAATAACTACCACTGAATACTTCACCAAATGGGTGGAGGCCATACCCCTCACCTTCACCATTGGAAATAAAATTTCTAATTTTATCCCGAATTACCTCATCTGTCAATATGGAACTCCTAAAACAATCATCACAAATAATGGCAAACCATTCAAGAATCGGGATGTCAAGGAACCTTGTCAGAAATTTGACACTGACATTCAACACCGCTTCTCCACTCCATACTACCCGCAAGGTAGCGGTCTAGCTGAGGCTTCAAATAAAACCATTATCAAAATCTTCAAAAAGATAGTCAATGAAGCTAGCCATGATTGACACTTGCAACTCCATCCCACTCTCTGGGCCTACTGCACAAGTATCTGCACACCCACAGGAGCCACCCCGTACTCCATAGTCTTTGGTTCTGAAGTCATCCTACCACTTGAAATTGAGATCCTGACACTAAGGATTTTGCTACAGAACATCCTCCCTGATGAGGAATACAGAGTCGCCAAACTACAAGAGCTTGAACTACTGGATGAAAGGCACCTCAAGGCCTTAAATCACATCCAAGTCTATCAGAATCATCTACGATTGAGCTATAACAAGAAGGTTTGAACTTGGGAATTCGACGTTGGTGATCTTGTGCTTATGGAAAATCAGAGAAACCTACAAGACCATGAAAAGAAAGGCAAGTTTGATCCTAATTGTCTTGGACCATATGTGATCACTACAAAGTATGGATAAGGAACATATCAGTTGGCTACTTCCGAAGGTGAACCTTGGATGAGCCTATGCAAATTATGCACCTGGAGAGATTTTATGCGTAGTCCTTAGAGGTCACTAGTTTTCAAAAATAAAAAAATAAAAAAAAATAAAAAAATCAAGAAAAATACAAAAAATGATAAAATAGAAAAAGTAAAGAAAAATCAATTCGTCCATAAATGAGAACCACTTTGTGGTGCTATTGGCAAGTACCTTGGTGAAAACCTAGTTTCAGGCATCGGAGTAAATAAGCTATATCCATCGTCTGCTTGGATAAACTGGCTTTTTAGGGTTGAGACATAAAAATCTGCATCCCCCTAGTCTCATGGTTTTGCCACTTTTATAGTGTTCATGAGAAAATTCTGCTTTGCACTGTACCCATTTCCCCCACCCACCCACTTGGTATCCATACTACATAAATCAAATAATTTGACATGTAGCTTCCCCACCATCCATATTTCGTAATAAAAATTGGATATTGTGATGTCTTATGCAACCCTGCAATGACAAGGATTGTACAAATTTACTTGCCAAATAAGGGCATCTGTTCAGGATGACTACCCAGCCTGATGACCCATTTCATTTCTCAACGCTTTCTCGTACACTACAAAAAACATTATCTTATTCCAAGTCACAAACTCCACCCCTTCTTGTAGTCAGTTGTCTCCTTCATTCTTCAATCTATGCCACCATATAAACCTCCGCACACCTCACCAACAAATATCAAGGTTGCTTGTATCTTCATTAGGAAAATTGATCCGTTGACCCTGCAAATCCCGCGCCTTTAGGAGATGACAAGTCTCTGTCTGAACTGTGAATAGGATCATCCCACCACACTGAGATTTCATCCCATTACACTGAGCTTTCATCCCATTCCACGGAGCTTACCCTTGATCTCTGAGCTTACCCCATCAAATGGATCTTCTTCTTGACTTGCGTGTGGTCCAAGCACTCATCCACATGAGCTTAATCAAATCTTTTTAGTCAGCACCACATCCGCATGCATTTATTTGTACCATCTTCTCTATTGCCTATTCAGTTACTCCTTCCCATTGGGATACATCCTTCCCATGTTAGACGATTCATCCATAATCCTAAGTCCCACTCTTGGCAAGAGACATCAGTTGGCCTTGTGCATTTTGTTTGCATGATTTGGTATGTTGTTTTGATTTGCATCATTTTGTCCTACAACTACTCCTATCCATGACTGCTAGGATCATTCTATATCTTGGTATGTTTTGGTGGGTGTACACTGGGGCATGTTTTTGTTGTATGATGTGTTTGATGGTTTTTCTTGTGTAAACCTAAGCCATGCATCTACATCTGTATGGTGTTTACATGGTCGGGGATACCTATTGTATGAGAGTTAGTCCACGCCTCGGATTTTCACAACATCCTAATTCCTATAATCAGTCATGTAGATCATCCTTGGAAATATCAAAACTAGTTTTTCTCTCAACATATTCACAACAACAAACAACTCCATCTCTATCCATTACACTTACTCATTTCATCCCATCTTGCATTTTGGAGACCTCAATTTATTCACCTTTCTCTTTCTTCTATCTAGTCCAGTATCATTGTATTAAGGTTGGCACATTCTCAAAAATGATTTTGCATTATCATTTTTTTATCATTACCATTTTCTATCATATAGTTGCATTATCATTTTTTATCATATAGTTGCATTATCATCTTTCATGTAGCTGCATTATCATATAGGTGCATATCATTGCATTATCCATTTAAGTGCATCTTCATTTACATTGTATATCTTCAGTTACATTACATTTTAGGTTCATTCTATCCATAATAAATACTGATGTAAGTTTAATTAAATCCCATTCAAATATTAATGTCTCACGTAGTCCTGCAATCATTAATAATCACACTATTCAATATTAAACATTTGAAAATAATTCCATTTTGGTAAGTTTGTCGAGAACAATTTCAACATGCTCTCGGTCTATTGTGTCTATAATACTAGTGGTTGAATAAGGGTTCTCGTTACATTACAGGGCATTATGCATAGTAATTGCATTTACATCATTTAGGTGCATTATGGTAATTGCATTCATTATGGTTAAATTCATTCACTTATCACTTTGAGGACATTTCATCACTATTAAATACATTAATTCCATTTTTGCATATTCATAAATACTATCATTTCATTACATCACATTTGCATAATACATCCATCAAATCACATCATATAATATTATATGTATATAAGACATCCATTTGCATTACATACATCACTAATAACCATATTGCACAATCATTAGGTCATAATCATACATCATTAACATCATATGCACATCATATAGGCATACATCATAAACATGCATCCTGCATCCATAAACATGTTAGGATCAACATATACATAACACATGCATAAATATCATAATCATACATCCTACATCACAAATAGGTCAGATCACATGCATATCATAAAATCATGATCATCATCATCCATTACATAATAAAATAATAATCAAAGCCCATAATAAAGTACATATACATGCATACGCTGCCAAAATCGCATCTCATATATCTCAAAAAAATGCATTTGTCAAATCAAAGTACAGTGATATATCCCCCAAAGGGTAAAGAATAATGGGTCACATACATTCTCAAGAGTGTTATCCTACACTCTCTTTATCTCCACCTACTCCTCCCCCTCTGGATGTGCCTGCACCTCCTCCCCCTTATGTGCATGTACCTGGTGCCCGAGGTGCCCTCATACACACTGACTCTCCAGATGTCTGAGTCTGTGTCCATTGAGACTGTGTGTTCTCTACGAAGGAGGGAACCCACTAATCCTGTGGTATTGATCTCTTGTAGAGACTCATATAGTACTGAATCTCTCATAGGGCTCTCTCTATCACCCACCATGCATCCAGGGTCTCAGTAAATAATGTCATATGTTGTTCCAAATCCAAGGCCCGCCTCACCACATCATGGTCCCCCCACAGTCTCACCACATCCGCATCCACCCTACTCAATCTAGCCCGCAGACTCTCTGCCTCATCATCTATCCTCTCTATCTCCTCCCTTAGCTATCAAATGGCCTCCCCACTCCTTTCCTCCTCCAATATCCTCTCCCCCTCATCCCTCTCATGCCTAAGATCCCCCACCTCCCTTAGTGCCATTTGTAGGCTCTCCCTTAGATCATTTGCCTCCCTAGTCAATCAAGCCACCTTCGACTGAAGACTATCTTCTCTGGCCCTCTCTACCCCAAGATCCTCCTCCAAACTCCTCTCCCTCTCCCTCGCAACATCCCTCTCTTGAACAACCCTTTCATACTATGTTTGTGATACCCCGGCATGTATTTCCACCTGTCCTTGTACCTGTCGGGCCTGTCCACCCTCATCACCTTGCACCTGTACCTTCGGTATATCCATGGGGTCAGGCCTCTCCTCTCCTCCCTCCTCCTCTACGAACACCCCACCAATATGTGTTGCTAGTAGCTGAACCTTTAGGGGTACCTCTAATCGAGGCACCTATCATTCCCCCTCCTCTGTAGAACCTATCTCTGCCCCCTAGCTCCTTGTCCTCCTCCTACTACTACTCTGTTTGCAGGCCCATCCTCCTCTCCCCCTACCACCTCATCTACCAAGGTTCATAGCTCATCCTCCTCCAGGACCCCATATATGCTCAGTTGTGCTAGTCTAGTACCTCCCACCAGTAGGTGTAGGATCCTGTACATCACGAATCCTCCCCCGCCTATAGGATCTCATCCTAAGTGATCCTCTCAGCGACATCTGAGATGACCCATACCTCCAATGGTCCAACCTCCTATCCCCAGATCTCTATCTCTCATGCAATCCGTGGATAGGGCCGCCCATGGTCGACTATGTCCTAGATCTGTCTGAGCTGCCTCATAACCTTGTATGGCGCATAGTGCTTGATCACATACATTGTCCTACCAAATAGCCAACACTCTGTTTGCACCCATGCCAGCTGCCAGTCTCCTCTCCATCTCTCCAAATCCATGGATGGCTGCCAGCTGAAGAACATCATCTCATCAATCACCCTTCGCCAAAACCACATGGCTCCTACCTTGGTGTAGTTCAGTAACCCTCTGTACCTCTCAACATATGGGAACATGTGCCTCCTATCCTGAACCTCCACTGGCCTCATCACTATAATGTGCTCCCAATCCCATATGTGTAACAGAGTCTCTTGTGTCGTGGTTCTTATAACCTCGATAGACACAAATATGAATATCATGAAATAGTTGTTAGAGTATCATTGCTCCCCATGCATAGATCCCACAATCCTCCATATTATACACACAATGAACCCATCCAATAGAGAATCCATGCCTGCTTAGGTCTGGCATCATGCGACCACTGATCAATTTGCATATGAACAATACTAACCAAGGGATATGTCGGATCTGCATGTCTCACCCAAGGTGCATCTGTGTACCCTCCAATGATAGTGCATCATACTCATACACCTAGTGCAGGTAGTAGTCTCCTCCATCCAATTTGTACTCGGGGATCATGCCTCTTATGGGGATCTTCAAGATCCTCCAGACATCCAATAAGGTGATGGTGGCCTCCCTAGTCGATAGATGGAATGTACTTGTTCACTTGTCCCATTGCTCTATGAGCGTTGTCATCATCATAGTGGGTCCTCTGATCTACGACCATCTCCCCGCCAATTATAGACCAACTTTACTAAAAATATCCCCCTCATCCACCCTCGGTCGTCTATACAACCTCATCATCGGAGGCTAGTTCTCTTGCAACGTGAGAGGTCCCGCCTACTGCAACCAAGCAATTCACCTCATTAGCCTTCTTATTATAACCTATTCCTATCCTATCCTATCCCTAGGGCATGCACACCCCCTTTAAACCCCTTCTATTCCCTCCCCATCCCTCATTTTCCCCTTCTTATCCTCCTCAATGGAGACGTTGACCCCCCCAAGCAGAAATGTCAAACCCATGGCACATGCACCATGCCACAGGAAGAGACGTTAAACCACAATCTTTGCACTCACCCTGAACCCTGCTCATAGAACGAAATCTGCAAGGATGTTGATCTGTCTGCACACACAAAATTCCCCCTTCCTAACCCTTTCGATGCCTACAAAGGCATTAACCGCCTGCAGAGACATTGATTCCCCTACAAAGATGCTAAAATTGTGATCAGCGTCTTCACCCCGACAAATTTTTAGCCTCATTAAACCCCCTAATAAATGCCCAACCTAGTAAATCACAAAGTGGGGTCAAGTGGTGCAGAGGCACCTAAGCACACAAGCATAGCAGGAGGTCAAAAGTCATAATATGAACAATTTATTGTATTTGAGTCATTCATAATGTATTAAGGTTATTTGAGTCAATTAAATCATAATATGTAAGGATAAATGAGCCATTTTGTCCAAAGATATCATATTTGGTCCATATTGAAGTTTTAAAAGTGTCCATGTAAGAGTTAGAGTCATTTATGTCAAAAATTGTAAAAATTGCAAAGTTGCAATATTGCCAAAAGTGCAACAAAAGTGTAAAAATGAAATCCATTGGTTATGAGGTGGTTGGAGAAGTTAGAAATGAGTTGTAAATGGTTTATAAAACCATGTTTGGTCTAAATCAAGAAGGGAGATCAGTTTGGAGGGGATTTGACAAAGATTATCCATCAAACCCTCAAACTGTCATGAGGTTTTAAGGAATCTATGGCTCTCATAGAACCATGGAGGATCACATTTGATGTAATTTTTATATGTAGAGGTTATTTAATGATATATTGATGAAATATATTTCAGATGAATCCTTTCTTGTGCATTTTTGTGGAGTATTTGGCAAGATATGTTTGTTTTTTCAATGATTGTCAAAACCCTGCCAGGGGTTACCCAGTTTTGGGAAAATGATCATATCTTTTATTTAACCGTTGGATCTAGCTGAAATTTTTAGAGAACTTCTTTAACTCGGTGATATAAATTCTGACCGAAGAGATTGTCTTTATGAGAAATATGTAAAATGTTATTGATGACTGTTTGTTACATTTCATGGTGAAAAGCAGATTGGTGAAGGCAGCAACAACCCGGTTGTAGCATTTGGTGTGGTCACATGAGGGATAATATTGAAGAAAGGATATATGTGTTGGAAAGGTCTCTTAATTTTATTTCCAGTGCTTTTGGTCTTACTTTATTTGGTTAAGAATTGAATATTTTGTGATTATTTTGGTGAAAACAGTTGTTAAGGGATGAAACCCTAAACTGGGGTATTCCATGGCAATAAAGAATTTGTTCTCTCATGTTATGGTGAATGTTATGATCTGAAATATTGAATGAAGGGTTTTAAGGATGTAATATAACCTTTGAAATTGTTTTGAAGTTGAGAAGAGTGATTTATCTTTTTATATGTCTCTTGATTCAAGTTTAAAGTTTACCCTTGAATGAAGGTTTTATGGTTTGTGATAGATGTTCTGCATCAAATTGGTATCAAAGCTAGAAGAGCCTGAGTATGTGGATAGATCACCGAAGGAGGAAATCCACACCAGGACCTAGCCATGAAGGATTTGTTATTTGGTTTTTGCTGATGATTTTTTGGTTGCAAGGTGCTCATCCATCTAGCTGCAAGAAGGGAGACAAGGAAGGTCTGTCAAGGGCCAAAGGGATGGTCCATTGATTGCCAAAAGACTAGGGAGAGAGGCAAAGAGGAGAAATCCTAGGTGAGGAATAGAGGTTTTTGGTGAGGTGATGCAGCATGGAGAGGTGGACTTATGGTTGGTAAAAGCACTTGGGTGGCAGCCACTACAAAATCCATTGGTTGGAGTCACAAAGAGATTGTTTGAGAAGGATGAAGCAACATAAAGAAGATGAGAGAAGAAGCATAAAGAGGCGTAAAGAGGTAAAGATGAAGACAAAGGTGAAAATTTCACTCAATTTTTTTTTCTTTCAGGTCATTGTACCCACGTTTCCAAGGGACTTGGAAACTTTTCACGGTCGAGAGTATGGTGCAGAGGCACCTAAGCACACAAGCATAGCAGGAGGTCAAAAGTCATAATATGAACAATTTATTGTATTTGAGTCATTCATAATGTATTAAGGTTATTTGAGTCAATTAAATCATAATATATAAGGCTAAATGAGCCATTTTGTCCAAAGATATCATATTTGGTCCATATTGAAGTTTTAAAAGTGTCCATGTAAGAGTTAGAGTCATTTATGTCAAAAATTGTAAAAATTGCAAAGTTGCAATATTGCCAAAAGTGCAACAAAAGTGTAAAAATGAAATCCATTGGTTATGAGGTGGTTGGATAAGTTAGAAAGGAGTTGGAAATGGTTTATAAAACCATGTTTGGTTGAAATCAAGAAGGGAGATCAGTTTGGAGGGGATTTGACAAAGATTATCCATCACATGATGTTTTAAGGAATCTATGGCTGTCATAGATCCATGGAGGATCACATTTGATGTAATTTTTATATGTAGATGTTATTTAATGATATATTGATGAAATATTTTTCAGATGAATCCTTTCTTGTGCATTTTTGTGGAGTATTTGGCAAGATATGTTTGTTTTTTCAATGATTGTCAAAACCCTGCCAAGGGTTACCCAGTTTTGGGAAAATGATCATATCTTTTTATTTAACCGTTGGATCTGGCTGAAATTTTTAGAGAACTTCTTTAACTTAGAGATATAAATTGTGACTGAAGAGATTGTATTTATGAGAAATATGTAAAATTTTATTGATGACTGTTTGTTACATTTCACGGTGAAAAGCAGATTGGTGAAGGCAGCAACAACCCGGTTGTAGCATTTGGTGTGGTCACATGAGGGATAATATTGAAGAAAGGATATATTTTTTGGAAAGGTCTCTGAATCTTCTTTCCAATGCTTTTGGTCTTACTTTATTTGGTTAAGAATTGAATATTTTGTGATTATTTTGGTGAAAACAGTTGTTAAGGGATGAAACCCTAAACTAGGGTATTCCATGGCAATAAAGAATTTGTTCTCTCATTTTATGGTGAATGTTATGATCTGAAATATTGAATGAAGGGTTTTAAGGATGTAATATAACCTTTGAAATTGTTTTGAAGTTGAAAAGAGTGATTTATCTTTTTATATGTCTCTTGATTCAAGTTTAAAGTTTACCCTTGAATGAAGGTTTTATGGTTTTTGATAGATGCTCCGCATCATCAAGTTACCTACCGGTGGGTCATACTTGGTCGGTCTCTTATGTCATTTAACCCTTTCTGTGTGGTGCTCGTGTTGTGGGATGCGGTCCATCATGCTCTTAAGGCTCTGTGCACTCCAAATCTTCTAAAGGTGTATGTGATAATGACCCTTCCTTGGGCCTCGTGTGGCTTATATAGGGCCCCCTGGTCGCCCCCCCCCCCCCCCCCCCCCCTTCTCTCATTTTTATCCCTTTTTCATCATCTTCTTCATTTTTCTCCCATTTTTTCTTTTCTTTTCTTCCTCTTTCTTCCACTCTAGTCATTTTCTTCTTTTTCGAGAATTTTTCTAAATTTTTTTATAAAATTCTCAGTTAAATTCTCAAGGGGGCATATACCACCCACATCTCTACGTTGGGGCATCTTTTCTCTATATTTTACCCATCGCCAATTTTGTCGCTGCGTAAAAGGGGCAAAATGTAGATGCTTAAATTCATTATTTTAATTAATTTAACCTTACTACATAATTAATTGATTTAATTGTGTTACCAGTTATTCTTCTCAACATTTTTTAAATTTAATTTAATTAATCCTATCACTATAGTCCAATAATTGATTTATTAAATAAATTGATTATTCTATATTCTTCTAAAGCTCTTCAATTAATTAATTTCTCTAAATTCCCTTTAGTTAATTAATTCAAAGTAATTAACTAAATTATGTGTTTCCTACAAATCACTTTCCTCTAATCCTCACTTAAGCTAATTAATTCTTCTAGAAGCCCACTTATCATTTTCCCTAATTCTTAATTCATCCACTTATTCTCTCTCCTCTTGTCAAATCCTCCTAACTTTCCCACTTGTCTTCTAATCTCTTATTAATCTTTCTAATCACCCTCTCTAATCATTTGCTAGTGCCTAATCCTCATGATCAGCCACAAAGTCAACCAATTGTCACAAATGGCTTGTCCCCCTCTCAACCCCCAACCTTAAATGCACCAACTTTGGTCATTTCAAGGATTTTAAATTTCCTCTCTTCTCCATGCACTCTCATCTTCCCAAGGAATTTTTAATTCATTTTCCCATTTCATTTCCCCATGCGTCTCATTATTTGGAAAATTTTAATTCCCTTATCCTCTCCCAAGGAAATTTTAATTCATTTTTGCCTCCCTAATGTACTTGAGGGTATCTTCCCCATAAACATTGTGGAGTGTGTAGACAAAAAATGCCTTTATGGAAAATCTCTTGGTCTCCACACCATGTCCTCTCAATCCTCTCCCATCTCCATCCTTCAATCTCAACCCTTGATCCACTTTCAATCTCAACCATCCATTCCTCCCCCTTCAAATCTATAAATTGGGGTCTCCTCCCCTTCATTCCACATCTCATCTTGTGCAATATTATGCTGTCATTTTAGCTCTAAAATTCATCCTTGTGCATCACCATTATAGGAAAATACCATCCAAATCCATAGCTATCCACATCCATCCTTCACTTGCACTCTTTTATCCATCCATCACTCCACCTTTGATCATTATTTGTTGTACATTGGAGAGCAACCCACATCCAAAACAAGGAGCTAATTGAACAAAGTTGGAGAGGGGTGCATTTCCAACTTCATCAAGAGCTCAATCCAAAGGAGAAGGTAAAATAACAAGGTATCAATGGTTTTTGTTTTGTGTTTTGAATATTTCATTTGATTACTAACCATTGTATCTCCTTGTTGTTTTTCCCCTCTTCAGTTGTGATATGTGATTTTATCATTCACTCCTTGTGTGGGTATAAGAGCATGTAAATTCTTGGGTTCTCCAAGTAAGAATAGTCAAATTACTTGAGGAAGATTAAGTTAGTTTCCTCAATTACCATGTTAGGTTGTGTTACCAAGTATGTCCAGGCAAGCCCCGATTCGAGTATTGATTAGGCTTTCTCCAATATGCCTAGGGTACTACTTGGATGTTTGGGTTTGTTATGGGACCCACAATTAATCCAAGCGCCAAGACAGTACCTTAGGCATACTTGGAGCATACTAATGACTTGGGATGCTGAAAAATCGTTTTATAAACAAAAAATAATTTTAAATTATACACACACCCCAAAGCATGCATTCGCCTAATGTGTCTCTATTTGGTGTTTGCAAGTCATTGACAAACACAAATCACCAAGAAGAGTATTTTTCCCTCTACATTGTCATTATTGGGTTTTGAAAGTTGCTTCATTTTTATTTGAAGGTGAGGAATATAAAGTAAAATGTACACCAAAATCATAAGACTAACATCACTGCGAAAAATTAGCCATCAAAAGAGTAAATCTTTCATTTTTTTCAAGTTTTCAATTATTTTTCCAAGATTTTTGGGTTTTTTTTTTTAATAATTTTTTTAAAAAAGTTTTGAACTTTTTTATGCATACTAAGGGTTATAATACTGAACTTTTTTTTTCAATTGTATTACTGTTAATTTGTAATGTTTTTCTTTTTAGGTTCATACAAAATGACTAAAAATTCTAGTTCGATTGTCCAAAATGAAGAGAGATCTTTTACATTTGATACAACGTTACCTCTTTGGCAACATACAACAATGATTCAACAAACTCCTAGTGGCGAGTTTTTCCTTTGGCGGTGTGACCATTGTGGAAAAGACTAGAAGTGCTCATATTTTTTAAGGAAGCTCACTTATGAACCGATTCTTTACAAGGAATAAAATTTCGTCCATAGCCAAATATAATTGTTTGCATTGAGGTTGTCATTGAGGTTGTCATTGATACCAACATGTATGTGTGCATGGCTAAGTTGATGAAGTTGTAGAGAGACATATTAGACACTCACTGGATGTAGATGTAGAGAAATATAGGCGTCAGGTTGGCAAAGTGTAGAGATGCAGCATTATGTGTACCCTAGAGGAAGATGAAGATGCAGCAATGCCATATGATGATCTTGAGAGAAAATTCAAGGTTTCCTAGAGAAGATAACTCACAAAGGGAAGGTGAGAAGATGGTATAGTCTCAGGTTGAGAGAGATGCAATATGTGCCCCATAGAAAGATCAGATTAGTTGATATGGTGTTGCATCAGGCAATTTAAAGAACAAGGCCATCATGTTATGATTGCATGAAGCAAACAGGGTTGTCCAAGAGCATACGTGTTGTTGCAACATTATATAAAATGACACATCATATAACACACCATGCTATATGCACAAGGAGATATAGGAGGAATGTATGAAGTGTGTCAATGGGACATGAAAATGGACAAGGTGGAGACAAGAAATTGTTTCGAAAATGTATTATGAAATCTAGTCTAACTCGGAAAAAGTTAGTTGCAGTTTTCAATAGCACACAGATTATCGCATGCCGTTACAAGGAGTATCTGTCGTAGTTGTCAATAACACATAGGTTATCACTATCTACAAAGATACAAAATGTGACTACAGATGTCAATAACATGATGGGTTAGTCATGTTGGTCTATCGGGATGTCAATAACATGACAGGTTAGGCGCCCAGCCATCTCGCAACAAGAAACACTTAAGGCAAAACACTATGTGGTCTAGTCGCTAAAGTGTGACGGAGATGTCAATAACATGCAGGTTATGTTGCTTGGCTTATCCTTCGGCATGTTATTTACTGTTAGATAACCTTGCGGGATAACACGTAAGTGAAGCAAATAGTGAACCTTGTTATCCCTCAACATGTTATTCATTGTTAGATAACCTTGTGGGATGACACTTAAGTGAAGCAAACAATGAACCTCGTTATCCCGCGAAATGTTATGCATTGTTAGATAACCTTGTAGGATAACACTTAAGTGAAGAAAATAGTGAACCTCGCTATCCGCAACATGTTATCCGTTGTAAGATAACCTTGTGGGGTAATAATAAAAAAAGGCAAACAAAGCACCCTGCTATCTCGCACCGTGCAAACTTGGAGAGAGAGGGCCATGCGAGGTAAAAATACCAAAGGGAATAAATGGATCCCATCAACCTGCGTGGGCAAGAAGGTTTAAGAGGAAATGACACGGGATAAGAAAAATGATAGAAGGTGTGTTATCCTGCCAGTCCGGATGAAGGAAGAGTTTTTGATTTGCGACGCATATAACACACATGTTATGCTACTCGCGGAAGACATTTGTGTAGCCCACAAATCCAACATGGATTTCTCTCACACGTGGACATGTTATGTGCAGAGGGTGTTGTTGATGGGTCCCACCATCTACCAAGTGGCTCAGTGATATGTGAAAGGTTAGGTAGACAAATCTTTTTGATGGATCTTTGTAACCAAAAAGAGAATGTGTGCCAAATAAGATTTTTTTTCAGTCAAAGTAGAAAACCGAAAGATAAGTCAATGTTGAGGAGAGCGGTAACTAAAGATATTGTTTTCAAAATGGGGGCTGAGTGCATAATCAAATCACATTGTAGAGAATGGGGTACTCTTAGACAAAGACACCGACATTTAATGCAGACATATACTGCAGAAGGTGGAGTAGCTCCAAAATGATCTGAAAATATTCGAATGGAATGCAAAATCGAATATTACTAAAAATAGTAAGCCATGGTCAGAGATACAATCTGATTTGAGAAGGATTCCAAGGGGATCATTTATTATTGGTGGTTGGTTGTCTGGATAGAATTATCAGAGGATTAAATCAATTGGAAGATGGGATTTCTCAGGTCGAGAAGATTAATTTTTTAATTCATTGTTGGAGGGAAAACTCTTGAAGTACGCAGATAACCAAACCGGTAAAGTAGAGAGTGAAAAAAAAGTGAAGTAGTTGGATTAGAAAAATTAGAAAGTGTGTGAGGTGTGTAGAGGAAGAAAAAGCTCTACAAAAATAGAGGCTGCAAAAAAGAGTTATCCGCAAGTGTCAATAACACGAAGTCGGGGTGGTCAATAACACTACAGAAAATTGTCTGCAGAAAAATCTAAGATTGAAAGAGGATATTGGAGGCAGCAAGAAGTAGAAGCAGAGAGCAAGAAAAGAGGAGAAAAGAGATTCCAAGCTGAGGACAATGATTAAAGAGAAAAGTGCTAAGGAAAGTTGTAAAAAATAAAGTAAGGTGAATAGAGAAGGAAAATTGATCAGAGCGGAGACAAAGGAAGGCAAAAGACAGAGAGTTGTTTGCAGACATATGAAGAAGTCAAAAGAGGAGAGACCATAGATAATGTGTTGCAGTGACCTGAGACCAATGAAGTGAAGAGACGAGGTAGACAACACAATAGGTGGAGGAATGAATTGAGAAGAAAGCAGAGAGCTAGTTATAGAGAAGAGCAGAGAACAAAAGGTTGGCAAAAGGGACTAATAGCATAAGATAGAGTTCAAAGACCATAGACCAGAGATCTGAGAGTGTAGATCTGAAGTAGACACCACAATGGTTTATATACACTGTGAGAAGCAGAGAAGGAGGATTGAATTGAGAAAAGGTCAAAGAGCTAGATGCGGAGATAATAAGAAGATAGAGAGAAGAGAGGAGAGAATAAGAGCAAAATAGTAAGGTGTTACAAAACCTCATTTGTAATAAGGTGCATAATTTGTTTTAAATACATGTTTATTGTAATTCTCTAAGTGGGTGCTCAAAGAAGGGGTTGGTTCTCCTTTGGGTTGGTGCCCATAAAGCCAGGGGTTGGTGCTCCTTTGGGTCAGTGCCCATAAAGCTAGGGGTTGGTGTTCCTTTGGGTTGGTGCCCATAAATTTAGGTGTTGATGTTCCTTGGGTTGGTTCCCTAAAATTTATAATTGTCGATTTAATTGTGAGGCTGGATTGGAGCAATAGACTCTAGCAGCGTTTCTTGTCGAGGTTTTTCCCCACCATGGGTTTTCCTCGTATATTATTGTGTTATGAGATTTATCTTTGTGTGTGTGTTAATGTGTTTTGCATCTATGTTCATAGTTTTGTGATTACAATTATTAAAGTTTTATTTAATCCAAAGAGTTAAGGTTTTTAGATTACCGTTGATTCACCCCCCTCTCAGTGGTCCATTATGTTCCTTAAATAATAGGGTTGTCAAAGGAACAAATGTTGCCTTATATTAAATAAAAAGATGATGCCAATATGATAATTAATAGATCAAAGTCTCTTGCACATCCTCTTGCCAAGAAAAGATCACAAAAATCTTCTAGTGGCTTTTGAAAACTAGCTGACTCACATCCTTTCATGCAATGCCACCATTTTTTGAAGAAGAGAAATTGTTTCATGAAAAAGGACCCATTGGGTGAAGCCTTCAAAAATTAAATGAAAAAGGTTGCAAATCATAGTGTTTCTTATTGCATTTATGACAATGGAATTCCTTTCAACATTGTTAGATCACCTTATCGACGAGGTATGGTGAATACCCTTTGCAACACACCTCCTAATTATGTTAGTCCTAGGTATGAAAAGGTGAAAACTACCTCATTGGTGAAGGAGAAAGATTTAGTAGAAACATCATTGAGATTGGTCAAGGATACATGGCCCAAAATTAGGTCCATCATTTCTAATGGATGGAAAGATTGCAAAAATAAACCATTGATCAATATTATAGCAGTGTCCTCTAGAGAGGTGATGTTTTTAAGGAAGTAAATCATGAAAGGCAAATAAAAGATGCAAGTTTCACTACCAACAATTTCATAAAATCCATTGAAATGGTGAGCCTGAAGATATTGTCAAGTCATAATGGTCAATGTTAAAAATTGCAGAGCGACAAGGTCTATAATGGAAAGTACAAATAGTCACATTTTTTGGATGTCATGTGCAATCTACTCATTCAATTTAATATTGCAAAAGATTAACACACGAAAATGATTCAAACAAGTCTACATAGATGTCAAAGATATTAAAATGTTTGTGATTGATCATCACATGTGGCCATATTCAGGACCTTCTCCTATTATTATTATTATTATTATTATTATTATTATTATTATTATTATTATTATTATTATTATTATTATTGTTATTATTATTATTGTTATTGTTTTTATTGTTATTGTTCTTATTGTTATTGTTATTATTGTTATTGTTATTCTTGTTATTGTTATTGTTATTATTGTTATTGTTATTATTGTTATTGTTATTATTATTATTGTAATATTATTATTGTTATTATTATTATTGTTATTATTATTGTTCTTATTATTATTATTGTTATTATTATTTTTGTTATTATTATTGTTATTATTATTATTATTGTTATTCTTCTTCTTATTATTATTGTTATTATTATTGTTATTGTTATTATTATTGTTATTCTTCTTCTTATTATTATTATTATTATTATTGTTATTATTATTGTTGTTATTATTCTTGTTAGTATTGTTATTATTGTTATTATTATTGTTATTATTCTTGTTATTATTGTTATTATTGTTATTATTATTGTTATTATTCTTATTCTTATTCTTATTATTATTATTATTATTGTTATTATTGTTGTTGTTATTATTGTTATTATTATTGTTGTTATTATTGTTGTTATTATTGTTGTTATTGTTGTTATTATTCTTCTTATTATTATTATTGTTTTTATTATTGTTATTCTTATTATTATTGTTATTCTTCTTCTTATTATTATTATTGTTATTATTATTATTGTTATTACTCTTGTTATTATTGTTATTATTGTTATTATTATTGTTATTATTGTTATTATTATTGTTATTATTATTATTATTATTATTATTATTATTATTATTATTATTATTATTATTATTATTATTCTTATTATTATTCTTATTATTGTTGTTATTGTTGTTGTTCTTGTTGTTGTTGTTGTTGTTGTTATTGTTATTGTTATTGTTATTGTTATTGTTATTGTTATTGTTATTGTTATTGTTATTGTTATTGTTATTGTTATTGTTATTGTTATTGTTATTGTTATTGTTATTGTTATTGTTATTGTTATTGTTATTGTTATTGTTATTGTTATTGTTATTGTTATTGTTATTGTTATTGTTATTGTTATTGTTATTATTATTGTTATTCTTATTATTGTTATTGTTATTATTGTTATTGTTATTATTGTTATTGTTATTATTATTATTATTATTATTATTATTATTATTATTATTATTATTATTATTATTATTATTATTATTATTATTATTATTATTATTAGTATTATTATTATTATTATTATTATTATTATTATTATTATTATTATGTGATGTGTATTTTTTCATACTATGTTAAGTTTTCAAAACATGATTTGCATCACACAATCATCTTAAGATGACTTGCAAAGTTGTGACAAGCCTTGAGTTCCATGGTCATTAATAGCTTATGATGTGTATAGAGGTAGTCAATCATAGAAAGAGCCTAAAAAGTAAAACCATTCCTAGATGAGGAGTGATCAACTCATGTGAAATATTTTTGAATATTACTTAGCCCATCATGAGCATGGTTAGGTACATTGCTACTGATCACCAATGTTTGGGTGAAATTTAGGATGACATCGACTGCATGGTGAAGAAAATAAGGGCAATAATAAAATCCAAGGAGCATGACCCAATGGAAACATTTTTCAAAATTGTGCAAAATTTTATTGTTTACCATTGGAATAAGATGATCACTCACTTAATGTGTTAGGGGAAAATGTGCAAGCTAAACTAAACAATTGAAATAATGAAGAAAACAACCAAGCAAGCCATTAAAATCAACACTTCGAGATAAGAATGTTAAAATCAAAACGAAGAACACAAATGACAAGCAATGCAAACTAATATCCTCGCTTTGATTCGATTATTCCATGATTTGATGTGTGCTCATGACGTCAACGGATGTTCGATTATGCTCCATGGATGCATATATGAGTGATTATAAAAGTGATAATGAGGATGAGTTGTGATTTTGGTAGGGTAACGATGCAAGTCAATGAAAAGTGGATCCGGGAGGATTTGATCTAAAAAAGGAGGGATTAAATAGAAGACAAGATGAAGGAGAGGGGTTGTGAAGATGAGACACTTTTCCTCAAAGGGGACAAGTGGCTCAACTAGAGGGGAAGGGGTGACATGTGTCCCGTCCATTTTACGAAAAGCCACCCAAAATAGGATATTTTCCCCAAAAGGGGGAAAATAGGTTAGGATGTGCACATATGGAGGTTAGGAGGGTGACTAGGTTGGGGGAGGTTTGGATGGATAGGGTTGCTTGGAACCCCAGGGTTAGGAAAAGGGTTAGGCTAGATGGGGGATTGAGGTTAGGAGACATGTGCTCAAATAGGATGTGAGTCTAATTAATTAATCTGTGGGGGTGTTGGAAAAAGGGACACTAAAATAAATTAGATTAATTAATTAGAGGAATGGGATTGGGGGATTAATTAATTAAGAAATAATTAACTGGAAGAAATGGGATTAATTAATTAGGTTAATTAATTAGAAGAATTGGGGATTAATTAATTAAAGGAATATGATTGGGGGATTAATTAATTAAGAATTAATTAATTGGAAGAATAGAATTTAAATTTGATTAAATTAATTAAATAAATTTAGGTGTCTACATTTTGCCCCTCTTTGTGGTGGCGCAAAAATAGCATCGCTGCAAAGAAAAATAAAACACTTGAGAGCAAGGAAGCAAAAAATGCCCCAGGTGAACAAAGGAATGGTTAGGGATTCCCCCTCGAGAGGGTGCATAAGGAAAAAGGAATCAGGAAGCGTCTTGAAAGAAACATTGCCCCAACAAACAGGATAGAAGGGAAGAGACATAACGGGAAGAGGAGAAAAATTCAAATGTTGTGGATGATATGGATGAAATTATCATGGAGCGTGAGCACCTGTAAAACTAGACGCCATGTAGGACGCCATTTACTGAGCACTTATTTTGATTAAGAAATGTCTATGAGTCAACCATGGTATAGAGAACCAGGGTGGAATTTCACAACCAATGCATGGACTGACACGTATAAATAGACACACAAAATAATCTAGCACCACACAGATTTATAGAGACCCTACAGGAAACAGTGTTAGAAGAACCCCAAGTAGAAGATATGCCCCAATGTAACATGAGATGACATAGACCTCGTGAGGATACAACAAGGAACACATCCAAAAGACATGCCAAGAAAAACCAAAAGCAACAAGATCACATCCTGAGCCTTGTTATTCCTAGTGCACCATGATATAAAAGATCGTGGCAACCAAGAGGAAACAAAGCCCTTAGGAGCTTAAAAAGATAAACAAAGATTAAAAAAAGAATCAAAGCCAACACGAGTGTCTTAGGTTCTTTTTCCAAAAGGATGACTGATGGGATTAGGATTTGATGATGTCTAACTTGAGGAAGGATACATCCTGCGCAGACTGATGATGGGTGTTGGTGAGAAGAATACATCTCGAAACAACACTAGGTTAAAAGATTGATCATGGGACAACAAAAGGCATATGATACGATCACGATGACAAACATGTTCAAAAAATATTGTTGAAGAACCACCTGATAGGATATGATCTCGAAGCAAAGGACCGACAAACGCCTATGTATAGCGACACCTATATACAAGATGTACAAGAGATATGGATGATGGAAGAAGACCCAGTGACATGCATGATGTTTCTCCAGTCAAGATGAAAAGCCATGACAGATTGATGATGAATGGAGTGTTGTTGATGTGGGAATGATATATCTCAAAACAACACAAGGATTGGGAAGGATGCATCTCAATGATGATGATTGGATTGCGATCAAGGCTCAGAACAAGATCATGGATGTGAATGGGTGATTTAAATTGGATAGCAAAAGGATATGGATAAGATACGAACATGATGATGGATTGTGAGGAGTAGACAAATCAATTGGAAGGTGAGTACCATGGGATATCGTGCAGAGAAAAGGTGGATTCAATGAATATGCAAATGGTTTGATTGGATGGATGGCATTAGATTGCGTGGGGGTAGTCTAGAGCTAGATACCAATGACAAGGGTTGAAAGAGGCAATGGAATGATATGATGGGAGGGATGAAAATATGGAGGATAGGATGAAAAGGATTCAGAGACAAAAGCATTATGGATATGGCTTGGATATGAATGGATGAGGGATGAAGGGATGGAGGATAAGATGAAAAGGATTTGGAGATGGAAGCATTGTGGATGTGGTTGGGAGATGAATGGATGAGGGATGAAGGGATGGAGGTAGATGAGGATTGGGGGAGGAACCAAGTTATTGATAAAGGGATGGAGTAAATGGGAGATAAGGACTAGTGGAGGATCAAGTGATGGATGAAGAGATGGAGGAATGAGGAGATAAGGAATTGGTGGATGTATTAGGTTATGGATGAAGAGATGGAGGAACCAGGAGATAAGGACCGGTGGATGAACACAATAAGATAACTGACAAGAGGATAGGAAGTTAAGTAAAGTGGATAGAAGACAAGGTGATAGATGGATATGGATCACAAAGATAGGCAAAAGGATCACATGGAATGGAGGAAGGATGGGTGGATATGAAGGTGAATTGAGGAAAAGTGTCACCTTTAGGTTTTTGATTCTTCAGCAAGGTACCAAGTTCCTCTAAGCTTTTCTTGAATTTTTCTTTATGTTGATTTGCAGTTTCTAGTTCTCTTTCTAAGACTTCTTTCTATCTCATCAGTTCATTTGAGTCATTTTGAGTGTGCATCAAATCTGTCTTCAACATGTCATTTTCATAGCTAAGTCTTGTGTTCTCATTTGCTGCATCACTTAGTCTTCTGATCAATTCTTCTTCATTCTTCTTCCTATCTTCAATCTCTTAACAAAATCTCATAGTCATATCCTGCATCTCATTCTTTGTAGTTATGTTTTCCAGTTTCAGCTTGCTTAACATATCATTAAGTGATTCCTTTTCATCATTTTCGTTTTGCATCTTTTCACAAAGTTCTCTTCTCTTGTTTCTTGTAATAGTAAGATTCTCTTGGAGTGCCTGAATGATATCCTGAGCTGCTTTTAGATCATCTTCTAGTTTGATGTTTTTCAATTTCTCTACATCATAGTCTGAAAGAGTTGCTTCAAGTTGCTTCATCAGATTTTCCATCTTTACCGGTGTCAAGATCTTCCTCAAGCTATTAGGCTTCTGAAAATAGAGGACCAAGCTCTGATACCAATTGTTAGGAATCCCACAGATACTGAGAGGGGGGGGTGAATCAATATCTAACCGGTAATTAGAATTACTCAATTTAAAACATGCAGAACATATTATAACAGTATATCGGTATGCAAGAAATAATGTAATGAATAGAATTAAAAGCATCCACATGAAAAACACACCATAACACAAGGATTTAACGAGGAAACCCAGTGTGGGAAAAACCTCGATGGGATTTGTGACCCACAATATTCACTTACTGGCCAATAAGAGAATATTACTTACAAGAGGGGCCTACACATGCAAGAAGGCCAATTGCCTAGAGCTCACTGCACAATGGAAAGTCTCACTGACTTACAATGTGGATTATACAAATCTAATAACTTGTACTACTTTACAATAGCATCTATAATGCCTGATCCAGTACCGGTTTGTGCTCTGCTCTTTACATAAAACCTCTAACCTATTTTTCGCATGATAGGTCTACCTAATATCTTCTTCTTTTCGCTTACATCGCTTTTTTTAACTTACTTACAAAATGTCTACAATGATCTCTCTTATATATAAGAGTCATTTTACAATGATATCAAGTCGGCTTACAAAGTTTTTACAATAATAAACAAAATATAATATAACAAAATCATGTTGGGCTTTGTGCCGGTATACTTCCTTTCTTTGTGTCGGTGTCGGTTTCCTGAGTGCCGGTTTAGAGTGTGTTCGTTGATGCCGGTGAACTATCTTGTCAGTGTAAAGCCTTGCCGATGTAATGCCTTGCCAGTGCCATAGGATTGTAAGGTTGCCATCAATGACAAAACCTTCAATCACATACAATGTCTCATTGGAGTGTGCATATGCCAACAAGTACCATGGGATATCATGCAGAGAAAAGGTGGATGCAATGAATATGCAAACGATTTGATTGGATGGATGGCATTAGATTGCGTTGGGGTAGTCTAGAGCTAGATACCAATGACAAGGGATGAAAGAGGCAATGGAATGATATGATGGGAGAGATGAAAATATGGAGGATAGGATGAAAAGGATTCAGAAACAAAAGCATTATGGATGTGGCTTGGATATGAATGGATGAAGGATGAAGGGATGGAGGATAAGATGAAAAGGATTTGGAGATGGAAGCATTGTGGATGTGGTTGGGAGATGAATGGATGAGGGACGAAGGGATGGAGGTAGATGAGGATTGGGGGAGGAACCAAGTTATTGATAAAGGTATGGAGTAAATGGGAGATAAGGACTAGTGGAGGATCAAGTGATGGATGAAGAGATGGAGGAATGAGGAGATAAGGAATTGGTGGATGTATTAGGTTATGGATGAAGAGATGGAGGAACCGGGAGATAAGGACCAATGGATGAACACGATAAGATAACTGATAGGAGGATAGGAAGTTAAGTAAAGTGGATGGAAGACAAGGTGATAGATGGATGTGGATCACAAAGATAGGCAAAAGGATCACATGGAACAGAGGAAGGATGGGTGGATATGAAGGCAAATTGAGGAAAAGTGTGATAGAGAAATGGAAGCCAAGAGGTGTCCAAAGCATGTATACATGGTGGCCTTTTCTTTTTATCAAGATCCATGGGAGGATGGAGAAAGTGAATTGGATAATATATGATGAGTATGGTAGGTAGATGGAGAAGGAGGAGGAAATGGCTAGATAGGTAGAAGAACTTTTCCCCCAAGCCTGGAGAGAAAAAGGATGAGGGGAATTATGCATGACGCCTGTTTGCTAGGTTTTCATAATGGTACTTGTCCAAGGTGCTTGTTTGGTGTTTAGTGTGTGCAATAGTCATTTTCAGTCTTTAGGAGACATATCCATAACATATCTGGTGACTTTGAGGTTTTAGTAAGTAGATTTAGTGCATTAACAACTTATGAGAAGAATACATACAAGAAGTAGCTCTTCATCATTTGAATATTTACAGTTGTCCCCTCCTAGGAGAAAAAGTAGAGAAACTAAAAAGGTTGAGAAGACTGTTGTTTATTCAAGAAGAGCCAAGTCTACCCCTCCTTCTGCAAGATTTTGTGATGTCATTTCCGCTCTTGTCCCACATAAAGTTCAGGTCATGATGATTCTAGGAGCAAGGCAACAAGCTTTTTTTTTCCATTTAATGGTGTAATCCTACTTAATTTGACTTAGCATGATGCTATTTATGTTGGTGCTCTTAAGGGTTTGCCATATTACTCAGGAGAAGAGCATACAACACTCATTGAGCATATCAAGGATGTTGTGTGCAGTTCATCATGTTACTGAGGAAAATATAGCATTGAGATTATTGGCAACTTCACTCAAAGGCAAAGCTTTACAATGGTTTAGAGGCTTGCCAGTAAACTCAGTGGATACATGGGATGCACTTGGAGATCTTCTTTGCAAGCAATTTGAGGACAATCAAACAACCTATCCCTAGTAGAGCAACTAGTTACTATCAAAAGGGCTCCTCAAGAACAAATGACAGATTTTGACTTCCATTTTTAGCGGATATGGAATCGAATTCCTACCATGGTAAGACCTTCTGTTGAGCATGCATTTTTATATTATTTAAGGGCATTGAATAGTAATATATCAGTCATGAATCAATCAATGGGAGAGACTGCATTATCGACAACTTTTGATACTGTTGTAAGGGCAGAAAACAACCTTATTCAGGTTGGAAAGATATCACCTAGGCCACCTATGCCCATCTTTCCTAAAATAAATTCTAGTATGCCATTACAAATACCCCTATTGGCTATTATTCCTCTTGTTCCTGCCATAGTAGCAGTTCCTACTCAACCTGCAACAAATGTGCCACATTTTAAACAAGAAAAGAGTGTTTCCAGTTCATCTTTCAAGTTTTAAGAGATTAAAAATTTATTACGGAACTGTGGAAATGAAATTATAAATATGAAAAGGCAGCAAAACCAGAGTTACAAGCCAAATCCAACCCCTTATCAAGCCCATTTTCAATCAAATAGGCCTCTTACCAATCCAATTTTCAAGGTCAAAGACTAATGATGAATCAAAGGCCATTTCAACCCTATAATCAAATACTGCAAGTACTTCAAAAGAATTAGTTCCCACTCAAAATAATCTAGTATATGAGCCTAAGTGGTGTTTCTCATGTAGTTTACCTCATAATCAAGCCACTTGTCTAATGGTCATATCAACCAAGCACTTATGGTACAAAGTGCATCTATTGTTCAACAAAATCCAGTGGTTGATATAGTGAAACAAAATGCATCTTCAGACATGGATATGCAAGGAGAAATGTCTCTTATAAATTTTCAGAGGGAATAATTTTGTGGGATGAATACCCAAAAGTCACCAAATCAATTTTAGAGTAGTATTGCAGCAAATACAACGCCCAAAAAGAGAGTTGTAGATGATGGGGAGCAAGCTAATGTTGGTGTTTCAAAAGAGAAACAAGTTCCAAACATCAACCAAGGGGCTATCGGTCCATCTAATGGGCAAAATATTTCACTTTCATTAGCAAATCAAGCTGCAACAAGTACAAAGCATCCAAAAGATTCAACACAGCCGATGCTTGCAAGAGGGAAAGAGGCTGATGTTAAAAAAATTCATAATAAGGTGAGTTTACTAGCCTTCAATATTATTGATCATATGAAAAAATCTAATGTTACCATATCTATGTGGGATTCATTGGCTATCCCTAGTCAAAAGAATCTCCTGCAATCAACCTTGTCAGATGTCAGTTTGTCATATGAGCCTACCAATGAACAATCTAGAGTGATTTGGTAAACACCTAGTCCACAATTGCATGATAGACTCAGGAGCTAAAAGCTCTATAATGCCCAAACAAATAGCTGGCAAGCTGGGAATTGAGGATAAACCTCTTGAGCAGGGTGTAGTCCAATTAGATGGTACTGTTGTTAACACAATTGGTGTCATAAAAAATCAAAGTTTGACACTACATGCTTGCCCGATTTTTTTTATTCGCTAGGACATCTATATCATTGACTTACCTCCCTACTTTTCTATCTGTTTGTCCCAGGATTTCACTACTAATACTGGTGGGTACTTATCTTCAGATTGGTCCCACATGTTTTTCAGGACTAGATATGGTACCAAGGTTACTATTAAATCAAAGGTTATCTCAAATGATCATATTGAGCCTTATGTACCTCCTACCATAAATGCTAACTTGTCTATTCTTGACCAAGAGGAGTATCCTATGGCCAAAGAGTTAGATACACAGGTTGATGGCATTCCAAATTTGATTTTGGATGAGTGGGCATCTGATGAGAACAGTAAGAGCATTACAAACAAGTGGATTTGGGGCTTTGGCTTTGGTGTCTATATGATGCATGAACTCGATGTCGTGTTGCCTAGCTTAATGAAAGCTGAAGAACAACAACCTGTCCAGCAAGACAATAAGGTTTGGAAATTTTTTTTGGTGGTTCTAGAAG
This sequence comes from Cryptomeria japonica, assembly GCF_030272615.1. Lineage (NCBI taxonomy): Eukaryota > Viridiplantae > Streptophyta > Pinopsida > Cupressales > Cupressaceae > Cryptomeria > Cryptomeria japonica. The sequence continues at coordinate 371,025,532 of NC_081412.1, forward strand.
TTCAAATGGTTCAGGAGGAGGTTGTATGCTTCTATCTCCTCAGGGAGAATTATTATTCTTCTTTCATGTTTTCATTTATTTGTACTAACAATACAACGAAGTATGAGTCACTTGTTCATGGTTTGATGTGGGCTAGAAAAAGGAAAATCAATCATCTTTAGGTTTTTGGAGATAGTGAGGTCATTGTAAATCAAGTAAGAGGCCTCCATTCCATAAAAAATGATGCTTTGAAATGCAATAAATATAGAGCATGCGAGCTGATAGATGAATTATGTGCATTTAATTTGTTGTCCATTCCTAGGAGTAAGACTAAAAATGTTGATAAGGTTGCTGCCATAGGAGCACAATATGATATTCCAACTAATCTATGTAATGATAGCAAATAGAAATATGTGAAGGTGGTTGTTAGACCTTCTATCCCAGGTAATAATGTTTTCTAGCAAGTCTTTGAGAATGACCAGCAAATTGTGAATTTTATAAGAGAGGAAGCTGAGTTCTCATCCAGAAATCAAGATAGATTTCAACAGCAGTATGAAGACCAAGTGATATAGCTAAAAAGTAACAATTTACCCAAGGGATTGGTCACCTTGGAGTCCATTTTTAATTATGATGATCATGTCAAAAAAGAAAGATCTAGCATTCAGATTGATCAGAACCACTATGAAGAGGTGGAAATTTCAAATGGTAAGAAGCTTAAACTTGGAAATTTACGTACTAAAGGAAGATAAGAATCTTTTACTTCCCTTTGTCACGAGTTTAATGATGTTTTTGCATGGAAATATTCTAATTTAAAGGGGTTTGGTCCCAATCTTGCTCAACATACAATAGAGCTTGAGCCCAATTCTAAACCAATAAGGCAAAAACAGAGACCATTAAATCCCAAATTAGAGCCCCTCATGGAAAAAGAACTAGATATGTTGATTGAGAGTGCTATAATTTTTCCTATCAAACATACTTCATGGGTTTCAAACTTAGTGCTTGTAAGGAAGAAAAGTGGTGAAATTAGGCTCTCTGTAGACTTTAGAGACCTTAACCAAGCCTCACTTAAAGACCATTATTCAATACCTTCCATGGGGCAAATTCTGCAAGTAGTTTTAGGATCTAAATGTCTTCTTTACTAGATGGTTTTTCTGGTTATAACCAAATTTTGGTTAAAGAAGAGGACCAATATAAGATAGAATTTACAACTAAGTGGGGAACCATGGCCTATAAGAAGATTCCCTTCAGATTATCCAATGTAGGGGCAACATTCCAGTGAGCCATGGATATGGCTTTTCAAGGGTTAATATATAAAATAGTATTGGTTTACCTAGATGATATCACCATTTTCTCAAAGGAAGCAAAAGATCATCTTGGTCACTTGAGGCTAATTTTTGAAAGATGCAGGGAGTTTGTTGTGTCTCTAAATCCTAAAAAAATGTGTTTTTGTTGTGCATGAAGGAAAACTTCTAGGATATATTGTTTCAAGGTATAGAATTGCTATTGATTGTGAGAGGGTAATTGCTATCTTAAATCTTCCCTTACCAACACATTAAAAAAAGGCTACAAATCTTCCTAGGATGGATTAATTTTTTTAGGCAGTTTATCCCTTATTGTGCTAAATTATTGAAGCACCTAACAACTATGTTGAGGAAAGGCATGACTTTCAGCTGGACGAAAGAGGGTAAAAGGAGCTTTGAAGCAATTAAAGAGGCTTTAGCCTCATCCCCTACTCTCTTGAATCCTAATTTCTCTAAAGAGTTTCTATTATATGCATATGGTAATGTAGACAGTATTGCAGCCATGTTGATGCAACAAAATAGTGATGGAATGTGTAGTCACATAAATCTGTCCACTTAATTAAATGAATATTTAATATTTATTTGATTATTTAACCATCAATTAATAATTAATTAAATTAATATATTTAATTAATTCATCTTAACCCTCTTCTCCTATTGATTAAATAAATTATTCAATTTATTTGATTTAATTCACTTAACCAAATTCAGACCATTAATTAAATAAATAAATCATATTTATTTAATTAAATCTTCTCTCACATTTAAATAAATTAATATTTATTTAAATCCTCCAAAATCCCACCTCTCACATTTAAATAAATAAATCATTTATTTAAATCACCTTTATCCTCCACCCACTTGCATTTTCCTACAAATACAAGTTGCACAATTATTTTAAATAAATAATTTATTTAAATCACCTTTATCCTCCACCCACTTGCATTTTCCTACAAATACAAGTTGCACAATTATTTTAAATAAATCATTTATTTAAATCACCTTTATCCTCCACCCACTTGTATTTTCCTACAAAAGCAAGTTGCACAACTATTTTAAATAAATTATTTATTTAAAATCCTATTTATCCTCACCCACTTGAAACCTTTAATGGTTTCCCTTAAAGTAGTCAAACTTGATGGCTTTAAAGTATTCAAACTTGATGGCTTCCTTCTATAGTCTTCTTAAGACTTTAATGGTTTTCCTTAAAGTCTTCAAGCCTTTAATGGTTTCCCTCAAAGTCTTCAAGCATTTTAATGCTTTATCTTCATTTTTCTCATTTAAATAAATTAATATTTATTTGAATATTTATCCAAATGCAAATTACACCATTTAATTGAAATAAATGATTTTATTTTAATTGAAAATACCAAAATTTCTCCCACTTGCATTTTCCTACAAAATCCACTTGTATGCCTAAACCCCTTCTAGATTCTTCTAAACCCTTCCTAATTAGCCTAAATTCATCCCTTAAATATTGTCACATTCCTAAGCAAATTGGAGTCACTTCTCAAAGACTCCAAAGTCTTTGAAAAGCAATTAATGCTTTGTGTGTTCAACAAATTAACCCTCAAAGTCTTGGATAACCTTTGAAAGCCTCCAACCTTCAACCACTAAATGGCTCAAAGTCTTTGATAACCATTGAAGGCTTTCAACCTTCAACCACTTAATCCCCAAAGTCTCCAATAACCATTAATGGTTACCTCAAACCCTCCCACATGGTTAAAACATTTGTTTTGACTCAACCTCTACCCAACCCAAAGGTCTCATCAGGCCATTAATGCTTTGACCATGATTATCTCTTAATCATTTGCACAAAGGTTTATCCTTGGATTAACTCTTAATCCAATGGGTAATCTTAATTTAGACTTGACCCTTACCTTCTAGATAACCATGAGGTCTTCTCAGGCCTTTAATGCCTCCAACCTCTTCTCTCAACCCAATCCTATGTTGAAACTTGTCACCATTTTATTGGTGCCAATTGTGCACATGGATCCCCAACTTTCAATCCTAACCCTTGTTAAGATTGCTCAATCTTAACCCTTCATTTCCCTATTTCTTCTATAAATAGAACCCTTCTCCTCAAGCAAAAGGAGAAGCATTTTAGAGTATTGTTGTTATACTGGCATTAGCACAGAGCTTTTTCATAGCATCACTATCTACTCTAGCATAGTATTTAGCTTTTCATTTCATATTTGAAGCTTAGTATTAAATCTCAATCCTCCATAAGCATCCATAGTGCAAAAAGCTGCTGAGAGCTACACTCATTTGGGACTTGGAGAGGAGAGGAACAAGGGAGGAGCAACTATGAGCATCTTGATTAGCTATTTCATTTTATGTTTATATGCTTTCTATTTCATGCTTAATATCTCTCTTGATATGCCTGTTTAGGATAATCTTTTGTTGCTAACACTAACGTTTGTTTCTTGTGCTCTTGTGTGTGTTGCCATCAAACAGATTTTCTAATCCTTTTTGCAGAGCATCATTTGGTGAACCCGACGTGAATCCAAACACCAAAAAGATCAATTTTTTTTTTTTTTTACCAATAACATGTTTGAATGTTGAAAATGTCACACAGGTTGCGATTTTGACACTGTTTTGGTGCGTTTGGCATTATTTTGGCGCTATTCCCCCTGTTTCAGTGCTTTTCCCTTCTCTGTCTTTCCCTTTCTTTTAATACGTTTGTGTTAAATAGTGCCTCTGTTCAAACGCAGACTAGCGCTATTGTAACAAAACGTTGTACAAATCACTTTGTAACCAAAAATAAATAAAAAACCAAAAAAAAAAAAAAAGATTAGGCTTGTAGAAGCCCACCAAATAGGCGGATTTTACTAACTATTTTTCTCTTTTGTGCAGATTTAAATTAGATTAAAGAGTAGATTTATATTTTTTACTAACTTGTTTTTGAAGTTGGTTTTAAAAATGAATTCACTTTTTATTTCGGTTTAAAATTAACTTCACATTTCAAGTTTGGGCTTTTAAAAAAAGAATCACACATTTGTTTGGGGCTCTTAAAAAGAATTTTATTGTTCAAAGGTAAAAAGAACCACAAACTTATACAAAAACAACTTTATTTTTTTTGCAAGTTAGGAAAAAAACTTCGTTTTGGTGCTTAAAATCAACAAGGCAAATTTTATTTCTTGCATCAAGATAAAACTCACAATCCACACTTCCATTTTTGGTGCAAATAAAATTCACAATCAACTTGTCTCATTTTCAAAGCAATTTTACTTCATGCAAACGTGTTTTTCATTAAGTTGACCAGGATTTTCAAATTCTAGTTTACTCAAACAATTGCCTTTGAAAATTAAAAAGAACACCATGATTGTTGGAGCAACATCTCCAAATAGTTAGATCACATTGCAATGATAGATTAAAAAGAACAGGTGTTTTTCGTGCTTGGCACACTTGTGCAAAGATTTGGTCGAGTGGTCCTACTTCTAACACACACTATCCTCTCCCTTGGCTTTCGTGGTCCTAGGTGCAAGAGAAAAGTGTTAGTAACACTCACATTTTATCTTTTTAAGAGAGGCCTGCCAAGGGATCGATACTCTTGGGAACGACCTCGAGCGGTAAATCCTTCGAGCCACTATAGAAATCAGGTGAGAGCGAAAGCTGTAGCCTTGGGTATAGCTGTTCCTACAGTGTAACTGGCCGAAAGGACAAATGGGCCCCACCACCAGTTACAAGGCTCTTAAGTGAGTCACTGCAGAATGAACTTATGTCCAAAGCCATCGAACATGACTAAACACCTTTAAGTAGTAGCCCACCTGTTCTATTGATTGAGGATATTTGAGGTATAATTTAGTGCAAGAGCATAGATGGTTTTGCTCCCAAGATACTCACCATACATATTTCCTTGAGTAGAAACATAGCTTTTTGAAAAGTCACTTGTGGCTTGATAAAAGTGGTGACTCCCCCATCATAGGGATCATCTATTTGTTATGCTCGTGCAAGACTTAGTATATCACATCCTTACCTGCCATGGCGGGATTCATAAGGTATGTAGTACCAAAGTCGAAGAAATATCAAGATGTGGGCTAAATTTATCACAACTGGCCATTTGACCTTAGGGATAAAAAGTGTTTGAAGTGTGTTCGTTTTACAGACCTAGTGCGAATTGAGCCGACTTCAGGCTTTGGAAATACACCTTAAAATAAATCTAAAGGAAGGGTCAAAAAACAAGTCCAAGGATTGGGTTGATCTAGACCCATACTCATTTGTGCCTTTGAGGCTACAATCTTGTGTTTGTGTGCTTGCTTTGTTTTCTTGTCAAAGAAAAATCAGAAAATCAATCCCAAAAACAAAGTATTCATCCAACATCTGTCAACACAACCAAAAATACCAAAAACAAAGTGCAAACAAACAAAGAGTCAAAAATTTATGACCATTCTTCACATCTTGCGAAAGAAGAAGTGTCATCAGAATATTACCTTGAAAAGAAGACCATTAAGCTCAAAGGCTTTGATCAAAAGGAGGAAATTCTTCTATCTCAATAGACAAATATTTGTCTCACATAGAGTCTTTCTACATCGCATGCGTCTCTATCTTCAAGGTAAAACAAACGAGTTTGATTCCGAATCATTGAACCGCAGAGCTTTTATGCAATATAGAGCTCTGAGTTATCACAAAAATCAAGGAGGAAAGATTAATCCCAACTTCTTCCCAAACATCTGTATCACCTACAACACAGCTCGAGAAATGCCACCAACGCCTGAAAGGGAAGAAGTAGAGTTTGTTCCATTTGTAACACAAAGTTTTTATTAAAGTTGAAAACAAAACATCCATCATCTCATTCATACATCATTTTTCCATCATCAATTCATCCCAAAACTCTCAAAACATTAAGAGGTTCTTGTCCCAAGATTCCTTTTTTAGATATTGCTTGAAATCAAACACATCACATCACTTTTAGATTGTTTCTACATCTAGGATAAGCTCATCCTAAGAGACACATCTACGCAGGTTAAAACTAGTTCATGAGTGAATCCTCTCATTACTAGGTAGTCAAAATCTGTAACACATCTCAGATTTCTCTACACCTTATCACATCCAAACTCATCAAAACAAACAAGCAATTCAAAGAAAGAATTCTGGTTACATTTACCTTTAGAGTGCTAGAGATCTACAATCCACTAATCATCCATCTTTCATTGAACAACTCATCATCATCTTCAATCAACTTCAACACAAACTTGCAAACAAAATGGCTCAAACCCGATCGCGATCAAGGCAACGAGAAATAGAAATTGAGGAAGAAGAGGACAACCTCAATGAATTTCAAGAAGCACTTGGAGGAAATGTAAATGATGAAAACCCAAGTAGTCCCACTCCTTCAACAATCGAAAGGGTTCAGCATAACCCTCACTTTAATAGATTATTTGATGAAATTCACAGGAGCAATGCGGATGCTCACTTCTTAAGACTTGCTCAAGAAGGAGCCAAACTCCCCTCAGACTTTGATCTTGCCCAATTAAGACAAGCATCAGAAAGACAAAGTCACCATGAGGAGGAAAGGCGTAGAGATCCCATCAGATATAACATCCCTCGAGGTAACCCACCACCTCCTCCTCCAAATGAAATGGAGATGTTGCGGCAACAAGTCGCGAATCTCGCCCAACAACTTCATAGTGGTGTTAAGACCAATCAATTTTCACTTAACGACATCTGTCCCTATCCGTTTCATAGGAATCTTTATATGCCACCCTTTCCACGCGGGTTTGAAACACCCAAATTTGAAAAATATAGAGGAAAGGGGGATCCCCGTGATCATGTCCGAGAATTTCATTCTGCTTGTCTTGAAGTAGCTTATGAGGACACATACCTAATGCGCCTTTTTCCCCAAAGCTTGGGAGGAACAACCACATCATGGTTTTCCCGACTTCCAGGTGGCATTAGAACATTTGAGGAACTCATCCAGAAGTTCCTATCTCATTACTCTTATAATATTGAACGCGACATCACCATGGCTGATCTATGCAACACCAAACAAAAACCAGGTGAATTATTCTCAGTATTCCTGCAACGATGGCGCCAAATGTCTAGCAGACGTTCTCTTCAGTTACCTGAACAAGAACTAGTGGAAATTTTCATTTCCAACTTAAACGAAGAAATGGAATTTCACCTGGATGTCAAAGACACAGACTCTTTTAACGATATGATCACCAAGGGTATAAAATGTGAAAGGGCACTCATCAAAAAAGGACTCATCAAAATCTTTAATGAACCAAAAGATGCTCCTCGCCCGCGCTTCAATAGCGATAAACCGAACTTCTGGAACAAGAATAAGAACATCGTCAACGATGGAGTTGTGGATGCTCGGACTGTCCAAAATGCACAACCTGTGGTTCGGTTTGCAGGACAAAATCCTCCACCTCAAAATAACACAAATGTTCCTCTTAATCAAGGTCGCATCACATCTCATGATGAACCAAGACCTCGTCCACAAAAACAAAAACGCACATACACTCCCTTAGGGGAACCCATTGAAACAGTGTTGCGACAACTCCTCTCTCAAAATTTGGTCACTCTACCTAAGCTATCAAACTATGAGCCTCAAGTCAAACCAGCATGGTGGAAAGATACTGAACACTGTGAGTTCCATCAAGGAAGAGGACACAAGACAAGTAATTGTCACCGATTGAAAGATCTCATTCAGGATCTTATTGACCGAGGAGAAATTGAAATTGAAGGGCATGACCCAAAAACAACCAATAATGATCATCAGATGTTCAAGAATCCACTTCCATCGCAAGATCAAAGGGGTCCTTCGACGTCCAGTCGAGGTCCTGATACCACTGATTATACGCAAGCTGCGTATAATTACACTGTAAATCACCTGTATGATGCCAGTGAACAAATTGCAACCATAACCTTCAAAAATCCCACCTCAAATTGCAATGTTGTTACACGTCGTGGCAAGGTCACCATCAAGGCAGCTCCACAAGGCACCACCTCCGTCCCAAAGCAGTACAATCTTGTGGAACAATTAGACAAAACCCCTGCACTTATATCCATTTTGGAGCTTTTGCGTCTGTCACCCTCTCATAAAACAATCTTGGATCAAGCACTCCAAGAGGCGTCAGTCCCTGCAAATCTAAATACGGACCAATTTCAAGCCATGGTTGGAAGTCTAAAGTCATCACCTTGTCTCACTTTTTCTGAAAGTGACAACTCTTCCTTCTAGCAACCTCATAACGCCTCACTCCACATTGAAGGCTTCGTCAACCAACACAGGATCAAGCGAGTCTTGATCGATAATGGAGCAGGCCTAAACATTTGCACACTACAGTTGGTCACAGCATTGGGATATGCAATAGAATCAGTGGATCCTCGTAAGAAGATCACCATCAAAGCCTATGATGATGCAGAGCGTTCATCCAAAGGAGCTGTGGTACTACCAATCCGAGTGGGCCCTGTGGTAAAGCATATCATTTGTCAGGTTCTGGACCTTCCTCTGCCATATAATCTATTATTAGGGAGACCTTGGATACATGCCATGCAAGCTGTTCCATCTACCTACCATCAATGTATCAAGTTCCCACATAATGGTGCAGAGATCACAATCCTGGGCGATGCAAATCCCTTTGCATTTTGCCATAATATCAGCCATCAACCAGAAATTACTGTTCCTAATAATAGGGAAGCCATTTCCTCCACATCATATGTAAATCCCGCCTCTCTTGCTAGTTCAAACACCCCTATACCCAAGCAAGAAAAGCTTAAGATGAAAATCGCAGAGGAAGGTCCTGGAGAATACAACTTGAGTCAGCTCTTTTGTGTGGGACAAATGCCCACTTCTCCTAGAACACATGGTAAACCACAGCAGTTGCTCCAGCAACCACTAATCATGCCTCCATGTGCCTTAACGCCTTTCATTCTTGGAAAGAGTCAAGAGGAAGAGACACAAGATGAGGACCTGGCGGACTGGATCTATAAAGATCCCATCACCACTGACAAACCGCAAGTTACACTTCCTACGGAACAATATGGCAAAGGCCTCCTCATTATGCAAAGAATGGGATATGATGGTCAGAGTGCTTTGGGATACTGCAAACAAGGACGACACGAACCTCTACTACCAGAATTCAAGCCCAAAGGTAATACAGGCCTTGGCTTTGAAAAAGAGATCCTTCCTAAACTCAGATTCAAAGGAAAACCCAGCAAACCATTTTGCCCACCTACTGCAAAGAGGATACCTTTCATAATCAAAGCACCATCAAGCACTATCCCCACTGCCCCCTCAAGGCTCACAACTCCACCATCACCAATGTCACTCATCCCATCAAACGAACCAGTAATCCTATCAGCAACACCATTTGTAGCAGCAACTATATTGGAACCCGCAGCAGCATCTATGGCACCAGTAGTTCCAGCAGAAGCCACTGAGTCACCATTACCGATACTTCCAGTGACAAATCCATTAAACCCCATCACAATTCCTGCAGCACCAATCACTACAAGGATACATAAACCAATCACACCTGCCGTGTTTAACTCCAAAGACATCCCAGTATGGTATAACAATCGAATGCTGGAGAGTGATTCAGAGACTGACTCACATGAGTGGGAATTCGATTCAGTGCAACTTAACACTTCAGATGAGGAAGACACATCACCACCTCCACCCCGCAAAGACATCCCTGTTTACGGAGAAGCACAGATAAAGACCACTTGGGTACCTGAGCTGGAAACATCTTCCACAGACCCTACGTCTCATCCTACGCCTGATTCTGACAGGGAGAGTACCATCAATGACCTTCACCACACTGTCTTAACCCTCACTGATACTTCTAACGAACTTAACCTAATCGATGAAGTAATGCCCATTATCCACCCTGAACTCATCGAATGGAACCAATCAAATCCCCCATGTCTTGACCTCTTCCAAAACGATGAGGCTATCATTGACTTTTTGGAATTAAGGGATAATCTACCAAGCGGGGATCACAAAGCTGGATTCGCCATTGAACTTAATAGCGCAGCATACTTCGGGGCGGATGCCAAACCCTTCAGCTGCAAAAATATAACATTAAAACATGGATCTTCCAGTGAAAACCACACTGTGGCACTATTTGATCCAATAAAAGTAAAAAGAAAGAGCGTATCCAACGGTGAAAACCTCTCTGAGGCGCCTGAGGATGAAGGGTTTGATATTCTCCCTGCTAATGCACAACAGGAACGATCAACGATCCTCATTGAGGAGACCAAAGAATACAATGTGGGGACTCCTGAAAACCCTCATATTATACATCTGGCATCTCTTCTCACTCCAGAGGAACAACCTACATTTATAGAGTTCTTCCAGCAGCGTCAGATCAACTTTGCATGGTCATATGCAGACATGCCTGGGCTTGATCCGGATTTAGTTATGCATCATCTCACAGTAGCAAAAGGAGCCAAACCTGTCAAGCAAAAACTTCGTAAGATGCATCCTCAGATTGCCGTACTAGTCAAAACAGAACTCAAGAAACTCCTAGATGTTGGTTTCATTAGACCAATTGATTATGCAGAATGGATCTCCAACATTGTGCCAGTCGGCAAACCAAAAGGGGGCATCCGCATTTGTACAGACTTCAGAGATCTGAATAAGGCATGTCCTAAAGATGACTTCCCCCTACCAAATATCGACATCATAGTGGATTTGACAGCAGGACATGCCATGCTTTCACTCATGGATGGCTTTTCAGGATACAATCAAATAAAGATCGCACCAGAGGACCAACATAAGACAGCCTTCACATGTCCATGGGGCACATATTGCTGGAATGTAATGCCTTTTGGTCTAAAAAATGCAGGAGCGACTTATCAAAGAGCAATGACTACCATCTTCCATGACATGATGCATACTATGATGGAAGATTATGTGGATGACTTACTAGCAAAATCACTCACTAGAGATGGGCATCTCCACATCTTAGATGAAATCTTTGATAGACTGGAACAATACCATGTTCGACTCAACCCAAAGAAATGTGTCTTTGGAGTGACCTCCGGGAAGCTTCTAGGATACATTGTCTCAAGCAAAGGCATTGAGGTTGACCCAGCAAAGGTAAAAGCTATCATGGACATGCCACCACCAAGGAATATCAGTCAGCTAAGGACACTACAAGGACGGCTTCAATCCATCTGAAGATTCATTGCACAATTGGCTGATAAGTGTCACCCATTTACACATTTGCTACACAAGAACATCCGCTTTCAGTGGGATGCTCGATGCCAGCAAGCATTTCAGACACTTAAAGACTATCTCATGAATCCACCATTGCTGATGCCACCAGATCCAAGTAGACCATTATTGCTCTATATCTCAGCAACAAGTACAGCATTGGGTGTACTACTGGCACAACATAATGCAGAAGGAAAAGAGTGTGCTATTTACTACATCTCTCGCACACTTGTGGGCTATGAACTCAATTACACACCTATTGAGCGAGCTTGCCTAGCAGTAATCTTGGCAGCCACTAAACTGAGGCACTATCTGTTAACACACAAGGTGCAACTCATTGCAAAGATTGATCCACTCAAGTATTTACTTAACAAAGCAGCATTGACAGGTCGCTTAGCTAAATGGGTAATGATTCTAAGTGAATTCGACATCGAGTATGTGGACCGTAAAGCTATCAAAGGTCAGGTCATTGCAGATCAATTGGCCGATGCACCACTCATAGGCGATCATCCTCTCATTTCCAATTTTCCAGATGAAGAGATATTCATGATCACAGAAGCACAACCATGGAAACTATATTTTGATGGTTCATACACTAGGCACGGCTCGGGGGCAGGCATTCTGTTTATCACACCTCAAGGTGATAGCATCCCGAAGTCTTACAGGCTCACATTTCCATGCACAAACAACATAGCAGAGTATGAGGCCTTGATCACAGGACTCAGGTTAGCCGTACAATGGAAATTACAAGAACTACAAGTATATGGCGATTCCCAACTAGTCATTCGACAAGCAACTAATGAATATCAGACCAAAGATGATAAACTCATGCCATACAAGCAAATGGTGGACAGTCTAAAGACATCATTTACTACTATCACTTTTGAGTAGATACCAAGAGATCAGAATCGAGCTGCTGACGCCATGGCTACCATCGCATCTCTACTAGATCTTCCACAGAATTCAACACGCTACGAGTTCTTGGTAGAACAACTTTGGATCCCCGCTTATGATATCCCCGAATCTGAAATGATATGTCACCTTGTCGGTTCTGAATCCCCATGGTACGGTGAGTTCTACACCTATCTCCGCGATCACACCCTTCCTCCCAACCAATCAAATAACCAACGTAAAACCTTCATTCGCCAAACTGCTCGATATACCATTATTGCCGAAACCCTATACCGACGCGGTCTTGATGGTACTCTCCTTCGATGTCTAGAACAAGGTGAGATAACAAAGGCTTTGGAAGAGGTACATGAAGGAATTTGCGGGACTCACTCAAGTGGTCCATCACTAGCCAAGAAACTCCTGCGAGCTGGATACTATTGGCCATCTATGGAAAAGGATTCCTACTACTTTGTCAGGAAGTGCAAGAAATGTCAAGTTCATGGCAACCTGATACATGCACCAGCACAGGAACTACAACCAATCACAACACCATGGCCTTTTTGTCAATGGGGCCTTGACCTTGTGGGTAAGATTCATCCATCTTCATCCAACGGCCATAAATTCATTATTACCGCCACCGAATATTTCACCAAGTGGATCGAAGCTGTTCCACTTACCCAAGTCACCGGCAAGCAGATCGCCTCATTCATCCTCAATTACATCATCTGCCGGTATGGTGTGCCCATGTCCATTGTCATAGATAACGGTCTTCCTTTCAAAAATCAGGATGTCCGTGAGCTTTGTGAGAAATTTCATATCCAACACCGCTTTTCCACTCCCTATTACCCACAAGGCAATGGTCAGGCCGAAGCATCCAATAAAAACATATTGAGGATCCTAAAGAAGACAGTCAATGATGTCGGCCGTGATTGGCATGTTCAATTGAATCCAGCGCTATGGGCATATCGAACTAGCATTCGGACCCCTACAGGTGCAATTCCTTATTCATTGGTCTATGGTGCTGAAGCTATCTTACCTATTGAGGTCGAGATACCATCCTTACGAGTTTCATTGCACAATCTCATCGATGATGAAGCATACAGAGTATCTCGTCTTCAGGACTTAGAGTTACTAGATGAGAAGCGACAAGCTGCATACAATCACCTCAAAGCCTATCAGCAGCGCATGAGTAGAAGCTACAATCACCGAGTTAGACCTCGTACATTTGAGGTAGGTGATCTTGTTCTTCGAGAGAATCCTCGCAACCAACCAAACAGAGAACATCAAGGCAAGTTTGAATCAAATTGGCTAGGCCCATATGTTGTCACTGCTGTATTTGGGTCCGGGGCATATCAGTTGGCTACATCAGACGGAGAACCGCTCGCAGATCCAATCAACAGCATGCACCTCAAACGGTTTTACACATAAGCTGTACAGAGCATCAGGCTCCCCTGCCTATCAGAAAATACCAAAAAACATTCAGAAAAATGTCCTGAAGAAAATATAAAAACATTCAAAAAAGTAAAGAAAAATCATGCATCCAAACGGTGAACAACCACTCCGATGGCACCTTGGGTAAGAACGATGGTGAAAACCTGGCAAACAGGCGCCACTCGTAAAGGCTATGGCTCCATTATCTTTCAGACTTGTGGCGATCACATCTACTTCATACATACATCCATCCATCCATCAACCATGGCTTGTTATTCCTCTGCAATTATGATAGTACTCCATACATCTTGCATCCCGCTTTTTCATAGTCATGTCTAAAACTGGGGGCAATGCCTTTAACCTATTGATGGAAGTGGATTCTACATTGTCTTATGATTCATTAAGTTCTTCATTCAAACAATCATCAAAAATCCAAAAACATTCAAAAATATCTCGCAAAAATACCAAAAACATTCAAAACAATTCAAAATCCAAAAACATCGACAAAACCATTGAAAAATCACACAAAAACATGGCAACACCTTGTACATACTCATCCATGCAGATACCAAAACAAACATTGCGACAAACTACTCACACAATGACCATTTACCAAACAACCACACAATCCACATCAACAATCCAAAACTGTCTTTAAAACAAGGATGCATCCTTCCTTACCAAAACAAAGACAAAAGTGACGTTTTCTTTGACAAGAAAATTATGTTAAGCTATCAAATGCTTGGTTGATTCGTGAGTAATTCATTTGTTTATCTGTATCGGGATCTTTCAGCATTGTTTTGTATCGTTTGCGCATTATTTCCGATGAAGTTCTGGGGCATGTACTAATGGTGTCTACGTGGGAAGTTCACTAAGCTACGTAATCTTATGCCAAATACAGTCATAGATCATTACGGCTTGCTGACTACAGCGTATACCTCGACCATATGAACATGAACCATTACCAAGGATCCATATTCTTTTATTCTTTATGTATATATTGTTTGTTTACAGGTACAATGCTCATTCTTTGGTTCCTCCTCATCCAATTTGGATAAAGGTTTTATTTTCTTAGTACGGTATGCACTTGTCTCAGGATCTGATCTGCCTAAGATCAAGGAGGACGATCCAATTCATGCATGAACGGAGATAATCCTTGTCTATTCCGCAAGCAATACTCAGGTCAACTTGATCCATTATATCAAGTTGCTTGTATTAACTTGCTATATAAAAATCCATGTAAGAAATACTCTGGTCATCTTGAATCATTATGTCAAGATGCTTGTATTCTCTTCCAACATTTTAAAGCTCCATGATGAAAAATAAAGCACTATGGATCGTCATTTCATCTCATCTGTATATATTGCATTTCATTGCATTCCAACCATCCATACATTCATAATAGCTGCATATCATGCATACATAGTCATAATAATGCATACTCTATTTTCCTCTTCTTCCATAGGAATGAGTCATAGGTCCTCCATTTCTTCTAACATCGAACCCCCCCAACCCTCCCCATCTCAATAATCAGCATCACATACCCTACATCGTGTCCCAATCAGCCTAATCAAGCCACGTTCATCACCATCCATCTCTAAATAGGAGGGATTGTGTTTCCTATCCTAAGTCATCCAATAAGTCAAGAAAGTTACTCTATCTGCACAGATACATCAACTCCCACACACCTAGACTATCAACAGATACTCTGATCAAGTATCTTCGGGTCTCAACAGGTAATCGATCATGGTAATCCTAGACTACATCAGGCATTTATCATAATGACCTAGTCTCAACGGGGCTGCCATGATTCCCCACAACCATCCATCACACGCACACACTATCAATTGATCAACCAATCAAACACAATCCGATGGACAATTACATCAATTGTCTACGTCTCAACGAGTATTTTGCTTCATATACCTTGACTTCATCGGACAATTACATCAATTGTCTAAGTCACCATCAAGTCACTTTGATTCACTTACTCAGACTTTATCATGTTCAAGCGACCAACTGACATCAACTGTCACGCTTTGACTTGACCGGGGCAATTCAACCGATTGCACCAGATTGTCCAACCAATTTTGATCAATTGTATAGCATCAATCCAAACCCCACACTACATCTACTATGTATCTCTTGCATGACCTCAGGGTACTCGCTGGCTTGTTGTTTCTTCATATTCACTCCATTTTCTCCCATTCTTTCATCATTAGTTCTAATTTCTTCTATTCTACCTCCCCTCCGCTTTTCATTCTTTTTCGAGAGATCGCCCGATTTTTCAAAAAAATTCGGCCCATCCCTCGAGGGGGCATACCACCCATTAAATTTACATTTTATGGGGCATTTCTTCACACCTATTTTTCTTTCTTTGAAACGATGCGATAAACTGCACCGTCTCAAAGAGGGGCAAATGTAGTCACATAAATCTGTCCACTTAATTAAATGAATATTTAATATTTATTTGATTATTTAACCATCAATTAATAATTAATTAAATTAATATATTTAATTAATTCATCTTAACCCTCTTCTCCTATTGATTAAATAAATTATTCAATTTATTTGATTTAATTCACTTAACCAAATTCAGACCATTAATTAAATAAATAAATCATATTTATTTAATTAAATCTTCTCTCACATTTAAATAAATTAATATTTATTTAAATCCTCCAAAATCCCACCTCTCACATTTAAATAAATAAATCATTTATTTAAATCACCTTTATCCTCCACCCACTTGCATTTTCCTACAAATACAAGTTGCACAATTATTTTAAATAAATAATTTATTTAAATCACCTTTATCCTCCACCCACTTGCATTTTCCTACAAATACAAGTTGCACAATTATTTTAAATAAATCATTTATTTAAATCACCTTTATCCTCCACCCACTTGTATTTTCCTACAAAAGCAAGTTGCACAACTATTTTAAATAAATTATTTATTTAAAATCCTATTTATCCTCACCCACTTGAAACCTTTAATGGTTTCCCTTAAAGTAGTCAAACTTGATGGCTTTAAAGTATTCAAACTTGATGGCTTCCTTCTATAGTCTTCTTAAGACTTTAATGGTTTTCCTTAAAGTCTTCAAGCCTTTAATGGTTTCCCTCAAAGTCTTCAAGCATTTTAATGCTTTATCTTCATTTTTCTCATTTAAATAAATTAATATTTATTTGAATATTTATCCAAATGCAAATTACACCATTTAATTGAAATAAATGATTTTATTTTAATTGAAAATACCAAAATTTCTCCCACTTGCATTTTCCTACAAAATCCACTTGTATGCCTAAACCCCTTCTAGATTCTTCTAAACCCTTCCTAATTAGCCTAAATTCATCCCTTAAATATTGTCACATTCCTAAGCAAATTGGAGTCACTTCTCAAAGACTCCAAAGTCTTTGAAAAGCAATTAATGCTTTGTGTGTTCAACAAATTAACCCTCAAAGTCTTGGATAACCTTTGAAAGCCTCCAACCTTCAACCACTAAATGGCTCAAAGTCTTTGATAACCATTGAAGGCTTTCAACCTTCAACCACTTAATCCCCAAAGTCTCCAATAACCATTAATGGTTACCTCAAACCCTCCCACATGGTTAAAACATTTGTTTTGACTCAACCTCTACCCAACCCAAAGGTCTCATCAGGCCATTAATGCTTTGACCATGATTATCTCTTAATCATTTGCACAAAGGTTTATCCTTGGATTAACTCTTAATCCAATGGGTAATCTTAATTTAGACTTGACCCTTACCTTCTAGATAACCATGAGGTCTTCTCAGGCCTTTAATGCCTCCAACCTCTTCTCTCAACCCAATCCTATGTTGAAACTTGTCACCATTTTATTGGTGCCAATTGTGCACATGGATCCCCAACTTTCAATCCTAACCCTTGTTAAGATTGCTCAATCTTAACCCTTCATTTCCCTATTTCTTCTATAAATAGAACCCTTCTCCTCAAGCAAAAGGAGAAGCATTTTAGAGTATTGTTGTTATACTGGCATTAGCACAGAGCTTTTTCATAGCATCACTATCTACTCTAGCATAGTATTTAGCTTTTCATTTCATATTTGAAGCTTAGTATTAAATCTCAATCCTCCATAAGCATCCATAGTGCAAAAAGCTGCTGAGAGCTACACTCATTTGGGACTTGGAGAGGAGAGGAACAAGGGAGGAGCAACTATGAGCATCTTGATTAGCTATTTCATTTTATGTTTATATGCTTTCTATTTCATGCTTAATATCTCTCTTGATATGCCTGTTTAGGATAATCTTTTGTTGCTAACACTAACGTTTGTTTCTTGTGCTCTTGTGTGTGTTGCCATCAAACAGATTTTCTAATCCTTTTTGCAGAGCATCAGAATGGAATAGCCTATTGCATTTTTAAGTCAAGGACAGAAAGATTATGAGCTAAATTATACTTTTGTAGAAAAACATGTGCTTGCCATTATCAGGAGTCTAAAAAAATTTAGGCATATGTTATTTAACAACAAGGTTACTTTACTAGTTGCAGATCATGTTGTTAAAGATTTCCTATTGAGAACAGATCTGGGTGAAAAGAGAGCAGGCTGGATTACTTAAGTCATGGAGTATGACGTTGAAATTAAGGTAACTAAGTTGATAAGAGGTAAAGGACTTTGTGAACAGATGGTTGATCATTCAAGTGAGGGAGAGGGTTATAAAAAGGAAGCTCTTCTAGTCATTCAATATGAGGTACAACCAGCTATACTTGTTACAGAAAAATAGTTGGATGCAAGAGATAATTCATTTTCTGCTAAATGATGGGTATCCTCAGGGTTGAACAAGACAAAAAGAAGGTATTTTAGATTACAATCCATTCCTTTTGTTATAGTTGATGGAATTTTATTTAGAAAGGATCACAATGGAGTTTTGTTAAGATGCACAGATACCAATCAGACTGATAAAGTATTGCGAGAATTTCATGATGGACCAGCTCGTGGGAATTTTGTACCTAGAACTATAGCTTGGAAGATCATGAGACATGGTTATTACTGACCAAATCTTTTCAGAGATGCCTATGCTTGGTCCAGAAAATGTGTTAAGTGTGCATTATTTGCAAGCAAGGAGAAGATGCCAGCTCTTCCTTTGCAGCCTATACAAGTGGAGTGGCCCTTTATGAGATGGGGCATTGATTTTATAGGAGCCATAAATCCACCTTCTAGTGCAAGGCACAAGTGGGTTCTAACTGCTACAGAATGTTTCACCAAATGGACTGAAGTGGTGACATTAAAAGAAGCTAATGAAGGTATTGTTCTAAACTTCTATAATGATTTAATAACCAGGTTTGGCGTACCTAATTCAATTATTTCTGAAAATGCTTTGGCTTTTGTTGGATTAAAATTAAGTTATTGAGCTATTAAAAATGGTGTATATTTAAGTACTGCTTGAAATTATTACCCTCAAGTTAATGGCTTGGCTGAGTCAACCAATAAAAATCTGATAAAGATCATCAAGAGAAGTATTGATGATAACCAAAGAAGTTGGCACACCAAGTTGAAATCTGTACTATGGGCAGATAGAATAACACCAAAGAGGTCAATTGGAAATTTCCCTTATGTGTTGATGTATGGAAAAGAAGCCAGATTGCCCTTATCCACTGAACTCCCAACACTGGATATTGTAAATCGGCTAGAAATGCTAGAAGCATATGATCCAATGGCAATCAAATATGCACAACTCATGGAGCTGGAAGAAACTAGAAATGAGGCAATGAAGAATATGGAATCTCACCAACTCCAAGTGAAAAGA
The DNA here is from genome assembly GCF_030272615.1 of Cryptomeria japonica. NCBI lineage: Eukaryota > Viridiplantae > Streptophyta > Pinopsida > Cupressales > Cupressaceae > Cryptomeria > Cryptomeria japonica. The sequence goes on from NC_081412.1 coordinate 371,045,084, forward strand.
ATTTTTGATAAGAAAGATACACCAAGAGTGTTCAAATAAGGTGATTTGGTGCTCAAATGGGATGAGCTGAAGAGAAGACCTAGAAAGCATACTAAATTTGATAGCATGTGGAGTGTACCTTTCATCATTATGGAGTGCAAACTATAATACCCTAAAATTGGTCATTTAAACCATGGGCCCCCAATCTCAACAATTTCACCAAGGTCCTAACCAAAGGCAATTAAATCAATCTTGAGCACATTAATTAATTCTTTAATCATCAAATGTTACATGGCAAATCAATTACTCAATATTAATTAAATATTTATTTAATTAATTGAATCATTCTAAGAATATCATTTTGATCAATAATCCTATTTAATTTATAAATATCCTAGCATATTTAATTAATTAATAAATTTGACATGTAATCATGCAAAAAAGGAATTAATTTATTACAAAAGAGGAATTAATCACAAAGCAAGAGTTAAATTGAAAATAGAATAAAAGAATTGAGAGAGAAATCAAACTTGAGATATTATTCCTTTTTCTAAATTGAGAACTTGAAATCAGAAAAGCAATTAAATTGAATTATTCTCTAAAATTGGAACTAAAAGCTTTTGAGAAAAATAAGTTCAGTTGCATTAAAAGACTCTTTTCTTGAATAAATCAAAGAATTATCTATTTTTATCACAAGTGCATGGAATTAATTAATTCTTATTTCTAATGCAACTTGAACTTCTTATCTGAATGCATTTCAATTAAACTATAATTGGAATCTATCTCAAGGTTAACTGAACCTGGTTTCTCAATTATTTCAATTAGTTCTAAATTGTGCTTTTTCTTGATCTCTCTTGTTAATTCTCTATAAATTCAACCTTTAGCTCTCATTCAAATCACCCCAGAGATATTTGAGAAACACCTTGGAGATTATTATTATGTTGATTTTGCTTTGGAGTCATTGAATATCGTGTTCTTGCTTTTTGAGATTATTGCATCTTAGTTCAATTTCTTTTTCCATATTTAGTTTGTTTCATTATTGCTTGAATTATTCATCCATCTTGCATCCATATAGTTTAATATCATGCTCATATAGATTAAATCCTTCATCTTGGTGTAGTCTAGTCACTGGTATTGCTCATAAAAATCTGAGAGCAATCTTATACTCTCATCTTTTAGAAGGCAATTAGTCGCTTTGTTATGGTTTATTATTTATTGATTATTGATTTACTAACCATACATGTAATGACTTAATTGAAGTGTTGTGCTTGCAGCTATCAGACTCTCTTCACTTTTTCACACACACATTTCTGGCACCCACCGTGGGGCCGAAGACTACATTTTTCGGCCTCCAAGAATGACTGCTTATTTTTTATTTTTTTCGGATTTTTTTTTACTTTTCAAATTTTCATCCGTACAGTTTCCGCGATTTGTCATACGAAATTTCCCATATGGCCAAATGACAAACTACAGGTGTCGTACGATCTAGTATGATTTATCATACGTTCTGGTCAGAATTGTCGTACGATTATGTATTTTTCTGGTTAAAAAGCAGATTTCATTCTTCAATTTTTATCATTCAATTTTTGATTATATTGACGACTGACCTTGGATGTTTATCTATCTATCTGAGAATTTTTCACAGCCTAATCTATTTTTTCAGAACGCTTATCAAAAAATATGCTCGTCGCATAAAGACAATATGACTATTGATTCGTTGTCTTTGCAAGTTGCCTAAGAAGAATCGACCAAACATCATGTATTCTTTAAATTCTTTTTTAGGAACCTAACTTGCTATCTGGTTAAAGACAAAATCTGTATTTCATGTTTTAAGTAAATTCTGAGAGGTAGGAGAGTATGCTCTTGTCTGTATAGACAATCAAAAATCCAAACCCTTGAGGCATTTTTTTTTAAGTTTGAGATTTGTACATCTTTAGCGGGCCTACCCTCCCGAGGAGCTAATAACTCGTAAAGTCGTTACGACCGATGTGAGGGGAATGACCCAAGTGGGAATGGTTAAACGCCAAGTAATCCAACCCACTATAAAATAAATGTGATTTGATAAAAATCAAGTCAATAGCAGTGCTCAGGAATAGCTCTCTTCAGTACCTTTGGGTATATTAAACCTTGGTTTTCAAGGCTGGGAGACCTCTTAATTGACTTTATACCTCGACACGCCGAATGGACCCCTTACTAGTTCCAATTCAAATTAGAAGCTACATGGTTCACCTCTGAAAGGGGGGATAATCTTTGTGCAAGAGAGATAGTAACTCTCCCAAGATACTTATCATTTCATGCCCCCATTAGCATTTGGAGTCGACTAATACGACATTGAGAATCCATTGCGTGAGACTCAACAACCGTATTTTGATTAGCTATTGGCTATGTACCTGAGTCTACAAGCAAAGGTTTTCTTCTCTCACCAATTTCCGTAGGGTTTGCATGCTATGATTGGAGTTATTATTCATATTACGTGTCTTCTGTGTTTTCATCCCTGAAATTGAAACTGAAATACCAAAACTGGAGAAAACAAGAAACAACTCAGTAATCAAAAACTGTCCATGTCCAAAACTAGTCTATCCTAGTCAAAACTTTGTATGTGTCACAAACTAGTATACTCAGTCATCTTCAGTCAGTGATCAAAAACTTAGTCCACCTCTAAACTACTCATTGTCAGTCAACAATCAAAACCCAGTCCATCTCAAATCTGGTTATACTCAGTCACTGAAAACTCAGAAATTTGCCTCTGTCCAGCAAACAGTCATATGATTCCTCTAATTTATCATTTGATTTCATATACTATGTCATACATATTAGTTAGATGAGAGGGGGGGTGAATCAGATAAACTCACAATACAATGATCTATCCAGATTCAACCTCGGTAGAACTTACTTGATATGCAACTATGACTGTAAATCATTCAAACTTATAAACTGAGAAACTTGAAACAACAAAACACATATAACACCAGATTTAACGTGGAAACCCAAATAGGGAAAAACCACTGTGGGATTTTGGACCCACTAAAAAAATATACTCTTCTAGAGTATGCTCGGTTAAAAGCCAATCCTGTTAAAGATTACATAAACATATTGCTAGATGTGACATGGTCAAGGGATTTCCCTCAGATCTATCAGAATCTTGCACTTTGTTAGAAGTGACCTTGTAAAAAGATTTCAAACACTCACTTAGAATGTTACCTTGCTAGAGGATTTACAAATAAGATTGTTAGGTCCACTCGGTTAAGAGATTTCTTGTCACTTACAAAAATAAATAACAGTAATAAAATATATCTACAACTTCACATCTGAAATGTTAAAGTAGACTCTATGTGCTCAAAATAATCTTGTCATAAGACTTATCTTCCTCTTGGCTAGGCTTCTCAATCTGTTCTTCAATCTGATCTCCAATCTTCTGTACTCGATAATCACCTCTGCGGTATCACTACTCTTCTATTTGCCTGCATACTTTGTTCATCAACTTTTCCTTATTTATAAGCAATTCCTAACCGCTTAATCTCCTTAATCACATTTCCCATGATTAATCTTAGCCATCAGATCTTCAAACTTGACTAGGTTCATTGAATCCTTCGAACTAAAAGACGTTTTATCTTTCCTTGGAACTTGTATACCTTCCTTGGTACTTGTGCTCGGTTATGACCGTTCAATCTGCGATGTAGATCTAACTCTTGTATTTTCATTGTCGTTGATCCTTAACAAACTTCTTGCATGACATTCCAATCATCTATAAATCTCCAACTCATTGGCATCCTTCATTTAATAATGTATTTATTCATCCAATGCATTCTATTACTGCTCGGTTGATACTCGGTAAATACAGAACTTTACTCGGTAACTTCTTCCTTCTTTAACCGACACTGATAACCTTGGTGTTTACCGACTAGCTCCTTGCTCGGTAAAATATAACAGTATCAAACCTTTACTCATTCTATTACATGAAATCTTTTCCTTCTTATTCAGTCTTCGAATACACATATCTAGGATATCAAAACAATCAAAATAACATAATCTCATCACTGTTTAACTCGGTAATAGTTGCCCATTGAATAACTTATTACTCCCCTTCATTTTCACATTCTTTCTGTGTCACTTATCGACATCTTTATACTCATCAAAACATACTCTTTAAGATATGGCAACATCATATTGAATTAGAAAATCAATCGCTTGACATCAATGACAAAATAATATTATTAAGACAATAATCATCCTTTATCAATTATATCATCAATCTACAACAACCTTCTCAATATCATCATACCAACAAACTTAATGTAATGCCAACAATATCCCCCTTTGGCATTGATGGCAATACCAACTTGATTTATTTCAATTGATTCGGACTGTTGTTATTCTTCTCCTGTTATCCTTGAGCTGTAAACTTCTCCTGTAATCTTCTCCCCCTGTTATTAGTCTTCTCCCCCTTTGACAACAATGCCAAAAGTAAAACTAATTCATGATTACTTCCCTTGTGAAATAATTTCCTTGTTGTTAAAACATATACAAATGTATCATCATAGTCTCGGTCAGGGCATCTTGACTTCATTCATGTTTCCTGCACAACTTTAGGCAACTTCCTAAAGTGTGTAAATCAGCATCAACTCACAAATAGTATTCTGTAGAGTCATAGAATTGATGCTTTCACCGAACTCTGTCAGTGAGTACTAGATAGGGGTAGGACCCCTAACTTACTTCTGAGATACTCAAAAGTGTCCCTTGGCAGTGGCTTTGTGAAGATGTCTGCTAATTGTTCCTTTGTGCTAACATATTCCAGCACAACTTTCTTTTCTTGAACTTCTTCTCTTAGATAATGATACTTTATAGAGATGTGCTTTGTCTTAGAGTGCATTACCAGATTCTTTGAAATGTTAATAGCACTTTTATTATCACAAAATATAGTTACTGACTCAGTAACTGTCTCATTCATACCTTCCAACAATTGTTTGATCCATACTATATTGGTACAATTCAATGTTGCAGCGACATATTCAGCTTCAATTGTTGACTGTGAAATGCATCATTGTTTCTTGCTAAGCCAACTCACTAGTCTTTCTCCCAAAAAGAAAGTTCCACCACTTGTGCTTTTCCTATCATCAATATTTCCTGCCCAATCAACATCAGTATAGACTTTAAAGTCAAAATCATTCCTCTTTTTATATAGTAAACCATAATCTTAATTGCCTCTCAAGTATTTGAAAATTCTCTTGATTGTTGTCATATGGGTTTCTTTGGGATCTGCAGAAAATCTTGCAACTATACCTACTACATGTGCTATATCAGGCCTGCTGTGAACTACATATTGCAACTTTCCAATCATAGATCGGTAAAGTGTCTCATCAATAGATGCAGATTCATCATTCTTTGATAGTTTACAATTAATAGTCATAGGAGTACTTACAGGTTAAGAATCCTCCACTCCAAATTTCTTCAAGATTTCCTTTATATACTTGCATTGAGTAATGAAAATCCCATTTTTCATTTGCAGTATCTATAAACCTATAAAATACTTTATTTCACCAATTAATGACATCTCAAATTCTTTGCACATTTCATTTCCAAAGTTCTTGCATAAAGAATCATTTCCACAAAAAATAATATCATCAACAAATATGGCTGAAATCAGTATTCTATTAATCCCATGATTCTTCATATACATGTTGTTTTCACTAGTCCTCATAAAACCAATCTTGATTAAGTAAGAGTGCAACCTTTCATACCATGCTCTAGGTGCTTGCTTTAGGCCATATAAAGCTTTGTTCAACTTACACACCTGATCTTTATTCTTCTCTTCAATAAATCCTTTAGGTTGTTCAATATAGACTTCTTCTTCTAGTACACCATTCAAAAATGTAGATTTAACATCCATTTGATATACCTTGAAATTTTTGTAAGCAGCACATGCCAACAATTTTCTCACTCCTTCAAGTCTTGCCACATGTGCAAAAGTCTCACCATAGTCTATTCCATCTTCTTGAGCATAACCTTTGCAAACTAGTCTTGCTTTATTCCAAATGACCTCACATTTTTCATTTAGCTTATTTCTGAAAATCCACTTTGTACCGATTACATTTTTCTCTTTTGGTCTTGGGACCAGTGTCCATGTTTCATTTTTCTTGATTTGTTCAATCTCTTCTGTCATAGCATTCACCCAATCTTCATTTCTTAATGCCTCTTTTACTATCCTCGGTTCAAACTCGGATATCAGACATGTGTTCTATCTCAATTTGTTCCTTGTCATCATTGGATCATCCTTATCTCCTATAATCTGACTTGATTCATGATTTCTTCTGACATATTTTGCTAATATAGGCTTGGTAGGCTCTGTATGATCTTCTTCATCACTCGGTAACTAAGTATTTTCTTCATCGGCTTTCTCAGTTAGACTTCTCGGTTGTACATATACGAACTCTTCATAATCTTCTGGTTCTTTGGAGTTTCCTTCATCATTCCTTTCTGCAAATTCATCAATTTTCACATTTGCACTTTCCACTATTTTGTTAGATGATTTGATTAGACATTTAAATGCTTTACTCCTAGAGGAATAACCAAGAAATGTTCCTTCCTCGCCTTTCTGATCAAATTTTCCATTACTGTCATCTTTGTAAGCATAACATCTACTTCCAAATATTTTAAAATAGCTTACATTTGGTTTCTTGTCATACCAAATTTCATATGGTGTCTTCATAGTTCCTTTCTTCAGTTGTACTCGGTTCAAGGTGTAAACTGTAGTGCTTATTGCTTCTCTCCAAAATATTTGAGGTACTCTCTTTTCTATCATCAAGGTTCTAGCACAATCTACAATTGATCTGTTTCTTCTTTCAGCTGTCCCATTTTGTTGTGGTGTTCTTGGTGTAGATACTTGTCTCTTTATACCCTGATCATTGCAAAATAAGTTAAATTCATCTGAAATGAACTCTCCTCCTCTATCATATCTTAGACATTTCAACTATCTTCCTGTTTTATTTTCAACTCTTGCCTTATACCATTTGAACATTTGAAAGGCTTTTGATTTCTCTTTTAAAAACATAACTGACATCATCCTTGAGTAATCATCCACAAATAATACGAAGTATTTATCACCATAATAGCTTTGAACTTTCATAGGACCACAAAGATCAGTGTGTACAAGATCTAAAATTCCTTTAGAAGTGTAAGACTTACTTGTGAAGCTTGATTTTGTCATCTTACCCATCTGGCATCCTCGGCATATTGCATTCTCAGGTTTTTCCAAGCTCACTAGACCTCATACTCGGTGCTTCTTACTTATTTTGATCAGGTTATTAAAATTTACATGACAAAACCTTTTATGCCATAACCAGGTGTCTTCTATTTTTGCATACAGACAATTGTTCTGAGTTGATTCAAGATGAAATGTATTACCTCTTGTTTGAGTCCCGGTAGTAGCCAACTTTCCATGTTTGTCATGAACTTTGACAATTCCTTTCTGAAATTCTATTCAGTGTCATGTATTGTTTAGTTGTGCTACACTCAACAAATTGTATTTCAAACCTTCAACCCAATATACATCATCACATTTAGCATTGTCAATAAGTGTGATAGATCCTTTACCTTTCATAGGACATGGTACATCATTACCAAATCTTACATAACCTCCATCATAATCTTCTAATTTAACAAACTTGTGTTTATCACCTATCATGTGATGTGAGCAACCATTATCTATGATCCAAAAACCATTGTTATTTGTGTGTGATATTAAGGATTTTTCTTCATACCTTTCTTCATTTGATCCATCTTTGATAGCCACATATACAACTTCCTCTGTCTCAGTCCCATCAGATTTATCATCATTGGATTCCTCATTAGCTACTAGGCATGTCTTTCTATCTCTCCTTCTGAAGTCTCGGTGCCCTCTATATTGGTAGTCTTTATGTCTGTCATCTCAGTATTCTCTCTTTTCACTAGATTCTTTGTCAAGACAGTTTGAAGCCATATGTCCAATTTTATCACAGTTAAAACATTTCAAAGGTAACTTTCCTTTATACTTACCTTTGCCTCTCGGTAACCTTCTGGCCAATAATGCTTCAAACTCTTCTTGCTTTCTGATTTCCTCATATAGTTTGTGTACTTCTTCCATGTTTTTGTGAAATCTCTCACTTGCTCCACTGTGATTTCCTTCAGCATACTTATACATTCTATCATTGTAATCATTATATTCATCAAGATGAAAAGAACTGAATGCAGATTCAACTTTGTTTACCAAAGACCCACTGTTATCAAAACTACTTAACTCAAAAACATGTAGCTTACCGATAGTAGCATCCAAAGAGATCAGCATGTTTGGTACAGACCTTAATTCATTAATTACAGAGACTCGAATGACATAAGCAGGTAGAAGTTTTCTCAGCAACTTACTAGTTACATCCTTTTCTTCAATAGTTCCTCCTGCTCCTTTGATTTGATTGACAGTTTCCTTTAACCTTGTACTGTATTTGATTATATTCTCGCCTTCATTAATTCTCACGGATTCAATTTGTCCTCTTAGACTGTCTACTTTTTCTCTTTGAACATGTTCATCACCATCATACACAGATATAAGCTTATTCCACATAGCTTTGGCATCATTACAACCTTCCAGATCATTAAACTTTGAGTCGGTCAATGCTGATGTTATTTCAATCATTGCTTGAATATGTTCTTGCTTTGCCTTTATCTCTTCCATTGTCATCGGGTAGGTGCTAGGTGCAGTGTAATCATTCTCCAGATAATATGTTGCATATTCTCCAATTCCTGATAAGTGCAGCTTCATCCTTTTCTGCCATGTGGAGAAACTTGACTTGTTCAACTTTGGTGCATCCCTTTTATACATCTTTGGATCTTGCCTCAAGTTCCTTTAAACTTTTCTTTTGGAGTTTTAGCTCTGATACCAATTGTTAGTTAGATGAGAGGGGGGGGGTGAATCAGATAAACTCACAATACAATGATCTATCCAGAGTCAACCTCGGTAGAGCTTACTTGATATGCAACTATGACTATAAATCATTCAAACTTATAAATTGATAAAACAAAATACATATAACACCAGATTTAACGTGGAAACCCAAATAGGGAAAAACCACTGTGGGATTTTGGAACCACTAAGAAAATATACTCTTCTAGAGTATGCTCGGTTAAAAGCCAATCCTGTTAAAGATTACATAAACACATTGCTAGATGTGACCCGGTCAAGGGATTTCCCTCAGATCTATTAGAATCTTGCACTTTGTTAGAAGTGACCTTGTCAAAGGATTTCAAACACTCATTCAGAATGTTACCTTGCTAGAGGATTTACAAATAAGACTATTAGGTCCACTCGGTTAAGAGATTTCCTATCACTTACAAAAATAAATAACAGTAATAAAATATGTCTGCAACTTCACATCTGAAATGTTAAAGCAGACTCTATGTGCTCAAAATAATCTTGTCATAAGACTTATCTTCCTCCTTGTTGGGCTTCTCAATCTGATCTTCAATCTGATCTCCAATCTTTTGTACTCGGTAATCACCTCTGTAGTATCATTGCTCTTCTATTTGCCCACATACTTTGTTCATCAACTTTTCATAATTTATAATCAATTCCTAACCGCTTAATCTCCTTAATCACATTTCCCATGATTAATCTTAGCCATCAAATCTTCAAACATGACTAGGTTCATTGAATCCTTCGAACTGAAAAATGTTTTATCTTTCCTTGGAGCTTGTATACCTTCCTTGGTATTTGTGCTTGGTTATGACTATTCAATCTGTGTTGTAGATCTAACTCTTGTATTTTCATTACCGTTGATCCTTAACAAACTTCTTGCATGACATTCCAATCATCTATAAATCTCTAACTCATTGACATCCTTCATTTAATAATGTATTTATTCATCCAATGCATTATGTTACTGCTCGGTTGATACTCGGTAAATACAGAACTTTACTCGGTAACTTCTTCCTTCTTTAACCAACACTGATAACCTTGGTGTTTACCGACTAGCTCCTTGCTCGGTAAAATAGAACAGTATCAAACCTTTACTCATTCTATTACATGAAATCATTTCCTTCTTATTCAGTCTTCGAATACATATATATAGGATATCAAAACAATCAAAATAACATAATCTCATCACTGTCTAACTTGGTAATAGTTTCCCATTGAATAACTTATTACTCCCCTTCATTTTCACATTCTTTCTGTGTCACTTATCAGCATCTTTATACTCATCAAAACATACTCTTTAAGATATGGCAACATCATACTGAATTAGAAAATCAATTGCTTGACATCAATGACAAAATAATATTATTAAGACAGTAATCATCCTTTATCAATTATATCATCAATCTCCAACAACCTTCTCAATATCATCATACCAACAAACTTAATGTAATGCCAATAGTACGAGATTCCATCAGTCCTAATAGTCTATCGTTCTATCTTCAATCCTATGTCGTACAAATCCTGATTGTCAGTCGTCCGGTTATGAGAGTTGTCGTTTCACCTTACATCCTATGTCATATGATAAAACATTGCATTGATCAGTTTGTCATTCTAGACATACCCATCTATCATAGGGTACAAGGCAGCAACTCGTACGACACATTGTTGTTGTCATCCCGAAGCTTTTGAATTGTCGTCTGGTCCTAAGAAACCTGTCGTACGAATCTCTGATTTTGTCAGTCCAGAACAGTCAAACTTGCCTAAAACAGTCTACAACGAGCATAAAACTGGTTATCATCATCTTGAGCATAAATATATCAAAATAGTGTACCTCTGGCCTTTGTGTTGCATGATTTTGTCGATCATCTTTCATCTAGTTCAATCAACTACATATCAAACCTAAGTCACTTAGATATACGTCTTATACATGATAGATCTTTCCTGAAACTAGACTGAGTCTTAGTCACTTCTCTCGAATCAACTTAGATAAACGTCTTATACAGTATAGATCATTCCTGAAACCAAACTAAATCTTAGTTGCCTCTCTCAAACAATACGTTAACTGAACAACTAGCTCTGAATTTGATCTTGACTTCTACATCACAAACAGCTTTAGGTCATACCAATCAATAAAAATGCCTACTCAAACCATGAGTTCTCATAAGAAATATGCCAAAGGAAAAGGGAAACCCTTTTCATATAAAGATAATCCATTTTTCGAAGAAGATCCCCTAACTGATAAACCTTCATCATCAGAGATACCAGTTTATGATGATCCTATATCTCCCACTATACCTAGAACAAAATGAAATGACGAAAACAACCTCAGTATTCATGAAACCGATAATGATTCCTCATCAAGTGAAGCTGAAGATTCTGAACCTCCAAAAAAAGATATTCATAAATGTCAAAAGGATAAAGATTTCCGAAAAATGATGAAGGTTATCATGGCTAGGGAAAAAGAAGACTATTTTCTAGAACTAGCAAAACAAGGCACCAAACTTCCTACTGGATATGAAGTTCAGACTCTCATCACTAAAAAGGAAGAATCATCTATAATAATGGTCCATAGACAATTACAAGCCTTATGAAATGAGATCACAGAACTGAAAAACAAGGATAAATCCCTAAAACAATATTCGCTAGAGACAATATGCCCATTTCCATTTGACAAAAACCTATACATGCCTCCATTCCCTTCACGAGTTGAGATTCCAAAATTTGACAAATATGATGGTACCTCAGATCCTCAAGATCATGTCAGAGAATTTTGTGTTGCTGCATGGAGTTCATGCACAATCAAACGTATCTCATGCGCCTTTTTTCTAAGGAGTTTGGGAGGACAAGCTATGGAATGGTTGTCAAGTCTACCTAAGGGGATAAAAACTTTTGAAGAAGTAATCCAATTGTTTTTAAAACAATACTCCTACAAAATTCGACATCATGTTACTATGCTCAAAATTCACAATATGAAACATAAAACAGGGGAGCCTTTTCTCACTTTCCTCCAACGTTGGAGAAAGATGTTCTCTAGGTATTCATGACCTATCCCAGATGCTGAGAAAATGGATATATTCGTCAATAATTTGGTCCCTGAATTGAAATATAGTATCCAAATGCAAGTACACCCATCATTTAACAAAATGGTAGATAATGCTATCTGAATGGAAGATGTGCTTCTAAGGAAAGGAGATATCACACCTTGGAAAGAAACACAACCAAGATCTAGCTCTAAAGACAAGAACAAGTATTGGAAGTATGGCAAAGACAACAATAAGAACGTTGTTAATTACGAAGTAGTAGATAATATTAAAACCAACTCAAAGCCCATGATATTCAACTTGGCTAGTGGCACACAAGCACTCAAAGCAGCTGAAACTGCAGCAAAAAATCCTCCAAAAAAAGAAAAAGAGTGGTTCAAAGAGAAACCTTGGCTTTCGAAACCTAGACGTGAATTCACTCCTCTAAAAGAATCATACGAATCTGCTTTCAAAACTTTATTGGCAAACAACCTGATAACGTTACCAAATAATTCTAGGCCATATGATCTGGAAGTCAAACCAAATTGGTGGAGAGAAAATGAATACTGTGACTACCATCGAAATAAAGGTCATAACACAAACAACTGCATGAAGCTCAAGCATGAGATTCAAGATCTCATAGATGCTGGTAAAATTGTTGTCGGGAATCACCCAACAAATGTTGATCATAAAGCTTTTAAGGATCCCTTACCTGTTTATGAACAAGGTGATTCTTCAAAGACCAAACAAGGTGCCAAAGTAAATTATAATTATACTAGCAATGATAACATCATCAACATGATTGAGCCTTCCCAATCTGAATATTGCAATGTTATTATAATCCAAGATAAACAAAATGAATCACGATATGCAAAGGCTATCACCCATTCTCAAAAGGAAGTAACTCTCCAAGGAGCTAGTTCTTCAACTTCTGCTCCAACGACGTCAAACCTACCAGCCTCATCAAATAAACAAAAAGAATCAACATTTGATAAATTTAAAAGGCTAACTTCATCATCATCCTCTAGATATAGCATTGTTGAACAACTAAGGAGGACAAATGCTCAAATCTCAATCTTTGAGTTACTAAAAATCTCTTCTGTTCACAAAGAGATCTTGGACAATGCCTTTCTCAGCACTAATGTTCCAAAATATTTAGATATTGATCGGTTTCAATCCATGCTAGGTCATCTGACTTCATCTCACTATCTGATCTTCTCTAAAGAAGATGACAACTCACTAAATCATCCACATAACCAGCCATTGCACATTGAAGTCATGATACATAAACATAGAGTCAAACGTGTTTTGATAGATGAAGGTGCGGGGTTGAATATCTGTACTTATAGTCTACTTACACAACTAGGATTTTCTGAAAATGTCATTGATCTGGTCAAGAAAATAACAATTAAAGCCTATGATGAAGATGAAAGGACCTATAAAGGTCTGGTATCATTACCAATCAGGGTAGGACCTGTAGAAAGAGATGTCATTTTCCAGGTACTTGATCTTCCTCTATCATATAATATCTTATTGGGTAGGCCATGGATTCATGAAATGAAGGAAGTTCCATCTACATACCATCAATGCTTAAAATTTCCTTATAACGGAGTTGAGGTCAGTATTCCTACTGATACAAATGTCCCCTTTAATGCATTGACAAAAGGTGTTGATACCTTTGTGCCTCATAATAGAGCAACCTCTACAAATGAAAGTTCAGAAGCCCTGATGAAAGGCTTGGAGAAGAAATTGAAAATTACCAATACTAGCATGGATGGATACAAGATAGAACTAGTACTTGCATTAGTCTCTCTTCCTACATCGCCGAAATAGTTGGGCAAACTATCAAAGGCTATGAAAACATAGACTTCAACTCCGAATATCATATATGATGGTCTTTTTGAACAATCTTCTACTTCCCTGGCAGATGAAATAGAAGAGGATGTTGTTCTAAAATGGCTTTTTAAGGAAGATAGTGAAAACAAAGAAGTACGACATTGTGAGATTTAATCAACACAATATGGTCTAGGCTACAAGATGATTCAATGCATAGGATATTCAGGTACTGGTCCCCTGGGAAAACATCAAGAGGGTATTATTGAATCAATTCAGCTGCAAAAAAAATCAACAAATGATAAGGGTGGACTGGGGTACAATCCAAAAAAGACATCAGACCGAAAACATGTTTCTAAGTCTAAGTGGCAGAAAAGGATATCGCCTTCAACATTACAGAAAACAAACACTCAACAAACTCAAGCAGAGTGTGTAAAAAAAAAAGAGGAACTAACAATCAAGAAAGAAGAAACAGTCAGCACTCAAACTCCGATGGTGTCAGCTACAACAATACAAGGAGTTGAAGTCCCAGAGGATATAAGAGACGAAGTAGAAAGAATCAGAGAATTGTTTGCGCCACTGAAATTTCTAGCCACATACACTGGTAGGCAGCAAGTAGATGATTCAGAGACTGACTCAAACAAGTATGAATGGGGTCCAGACCACCTCTAAGATACATCCAATACAAAAATTCTAGAAGAGTCTAGCAGTATCACATATGATACTCAAGAGCTGATGCGCTTAAGGCTATAAAAGGAGATACAGGAAATCAGACTAAAAAGACAAGCAGACTATGAACAAGGGCTGAAGGAAGGAAGAGTACCAGAAAGTTTTTCATCTATTATATACCCCTCTAAAAAGACATAACAAATCAGATATGGGATTACACAAAAAGAATTGGAAGCTACAGAAGAAGAATCGGTCATCAGTCCAGAGGAAGATGAATGGAGTAGAGGACAGAGAGTCATAGAACCATCAAGATCATGTCCATAGGTGTGTCAGATACAAATGCTAAATGAGACAAATATTGAAGGAACTTGCAGCATTAAAGATGTTGGTGTTGATACCATACATACATTCACTCAACCACTTGAAGAAGACTCGAAAACTTCATCCAATGAATCTGAGAACTCTGACAATAGTCTTGTTTATGATAATATCTACTCAGCATCAAGCTCTGAATCCTTTGATATAAATGGAAAGAATCTGTCTACTGATATTGTTACTGTCGAACCTCGATATGAAGTTCAGCCTTGCGTAGAGAATGATGCTACAAGTAGTTCTATTGGATTAGGTCGACTAAATATTAACGTGCACTTTAATAATCATGTTCTGACTTTTCTTGGTCTAGATAAATTTACACAAGGTATCCTTCTGGAACTCAACTTTTTGATGCGCAGTTGTGAAGACAATACCGTGAACTCCCTCGAACCTGTCCACACTCTATCCTTGGTACATCCTGAATTAATTGATCATAGTCTACAAGACCAACCCATGAATGTACCTACTTTTGCCAATGATTACACACTATCTTATTACCTAAATGCAGTTGAACCCATGTACTCTTCCACCAGCGAACTGAGTGAAAACATGACTGAAACGGATATCAAGTATCTTAGTTGCAAAAATCAAAAAAATAAAAATAAAATATCTGATGGCGGAAAAAAAACATTGTGTCGGTGTCAGAATCTAAAAAAGAGAAAATAAAGGACATACCTAAAGGTGAAAACCTCTCTGAGGCGCCTGAAGGTGAGATACTTGATATACTGCCAAGTCACTTCTAGGAGAGATATTCTATATTGATTGAGCCAAGTTAGCCATTGAACATTGGGAGTCAAGAGACACCACACATCATTCATGTAACTCAATCACTATCGGTAGAAGAATTGAAAGATTTCACTCATCTCTTTTCAGAAAAGAAGATCAATTTTGCATGGACATACTCTGATATGCCAGGCCTGGATCCTGATCTTATCATGCATCATTTTTCTATCACACCAAGAGTTAAACCAGTCAAACAAAAACTCCGTAAGATGCACCCTCACATGGCACTACTAGACAAAGTTGAGCTAGAAAAACTGCTAAAGGCTAGATTTATCAGAGCTATAGACTATGCGGAATGGATTTCAAACATAGTGCATGTGTTAAAGGCAGACAAATCTATTAGGGTTTGCACAGACTTCAAAGATCTCAATAAAGCTTGTTTGAAGGATGACTTTCTATTGCCAAACATTGATATGATAGTCGATATAACTGTTGGGTATGAGATGTACTCACTAATGGATGGATTCTCCGATTATAATCAGATCAAAATAGCTCCTAGATATCAAGAAAAGACGGCTTTCACCTATGCATGGGGAACCTTTTACTGGAATGTCATGCCATTCAGGCTGAAGAACACAGGAGAAACTTATCAAAGAGCAGTAACAACTATATTTCATGATATGATGCATAATAATATGGAAGACTATTTTGATGACACTTTAGTAAAGACTATGAAGAGATCCATGCATATTCAAGAGCTAGGCCCTATACTAGTTAGAATGGAAAAATTCAAACTCCGGCTAAATCCAAAAAAGTGTGCATTCAGAGTGACATCTGGTAAACTACTTGGCTACATCATTTCAAAGAAGGGAATTGAGGTTGATCCTGAGAAGGTCCAAGCTATAATGTAAATGCCGCCTCCGAAGAACATCAGTCAAATGAGAAGTTTATAGGGACGTCTTCAATCAATCAGACACTTCATTTCTTAGCTGACACACAAAGCTCAACCTTTCACAAAAGTATTGAGGAAAGGAGTAATATACAACTGGGATCAAGAATGTGAACAACACCTTTAGAAGATCAAAGAGTACATGTCCAATCCACCAATACCGATGCCACCAATTCAGGGAAAACCATTGATCTTATACGTATCAGCCACTGATTCATCATTGGGGGCACTTCTGGCACAACAGGATGAAAATAAAAAAGAGAGAGCTATATATTACATCAGTGGAACATTGGTGTCTTATGAAATGAACTACACTATAATAATAAAAAAATGTTTGGCATTAGTCTTTGCATCACAAAAATTGAGACACTACATGTTGGCATTCCATCAAGCTATTAGCTAAGATTGATCTGCTCAAGTATCTTCTCAACAAAGCAACACTCACCGAAAGATTGGCAAAATGGGTCATGGTACTTACAGAGTTTGATATTGAATATGTGGAATGCAAATCCATCAAAGGATAGGTAATTGCAGATCAACTAGTTGAAGCTCCACTTGAAGACACTCAACCGCTGCATATACAATTTCCAGACGAATCAATAATGCACCTTACTCAACAATCATGGAAGATGTTCTTTGATGGATCTTTCACCCAAAATGGTTCCAGTGCTGGAATACTATTTATTACTCTTCAAAAATATTCAATCCCGAAAGCTTACAAGATTATTTTCCCTTGCACAAACAATATTGCAAATTATGAAGCTTTGGTAAACGAGATCAAACTGGCTATCAAATGGAAGGTTGTTGAGTTACATATCTATGGAGATTCTCAACTAATTATCAATCAAATCAATGATACATATTAGACTCGAGATGAGAAACTAATGCCTTATAAGAGAATGGTTGATGATCTCAAGAAGTATTTTACTTTTGTATCATTCCAGCAGATTCCCAGGTCAGCAAACAGAGTAGCAAATGCTATGGCCACCTTGGCATCTATACCTGAGTTACAGGAATCTAATTTTCTCTTTGAATTCCTGGTGGAAGAGTTACATTACCCTGCCTATGATTCTCCTAAGTCCTAGATAGTCTGTTATATTCTTGGACATGACTCATCTCGATATAACCACATTTACTCTTATATGCGTGACCAAATTATTCCAAAAAATCTTACCCGTAATGAGAAAAGGAACTTAACCCGAAATGCTTCACGGTATGTCATCATTGCAAGCGATTTGTTTAGATGAAGTTTGGACGGTACATTCCTTAGGTGTCTAGAAACTCAAGAGTCTAAACGTGCATTATCGGAAATCCATGAAGGTATTTGTGGATCTCATTCGAGTGGTCTTACTTTAGCTCGAAAACTACTAAGGGTTGGCTACTACTGGCCAGACATGGAGAAGGACGCTATAAAGTTTTCTAAAACTTCTGAGAAGTGTTAGCTACATGGAAATCTCATACATGCTCCAGCAAGGGATCTCATACCCTTCATCACACATTGGCCTTTCTAGCAATGGGCCTTTGATCTCATTGGTCAAATCTATCCTGCATCATCCAACTGACACACGTTTATCATAACTACCACTAAGTACTTCACTAAGTGGGTAGAAGTGGTTTCGCTCATCAAAGCAATCGGTAAACAAGTAGCTCTGTTTATTCTAAACCATATCATTTGCAGTGGGATACCTTCATCCATCATGACTGACAATGGAGGATAATTCAACAATAAATATTTGGATGAGCTCTGTGAGAAATTCAAAATTAGACAACACTGGTCATTTGTATATTACCCTCAAGGTAATGGACAAGCTGAGGCATCTAACAAAAACCTATTGACTATCTTACACAAAACAATAAACAAATCTGGGAAGGATTAGCATCTGCAACTCAATCCTGCATTATGGGCTTACAGGAAGAAGTATCAGAACACCTAATGGGGCTACACCTTTCTCTTTGGTGTATGGGTTTGAAGCAGTATTACCTATTGAAGTAGAAATACCATCTCTAAGAGTTTCTTTGCAAGGTCTTGTTACTGATGAAGACTATAGGATATTAGATTGCAAGAACTCGAATTGTTGGATGAACGTCGGCAAGTGGCGTTTGATCATCTGAGAGTGTATCAAAAGAGAATGTCCAAAGGATATAACAAGAAGGTTTGACAAAGAGAATTTCAGGTTGGTGACCTATTTTTTAGAGAAAATCCTAAAAATCAACTGGTTGGGTCCCTACATCATTACTGCAGTATTTGGCTCTGGTGCCTATTAGCTCTCAACATCGGAAGGAGAACAACTCTGTGAACCGATTAACACCATCCATTTGAAGAAATTATTCACTTAGCATTCTCTGCTCCAGAAACCTATACAGCTGAAAAAGTCCTAAAAAAAATATTAAAAAAAAACATAAAAGTCCTGAAAAAAAAAAAAAAATGCCCTGGTGAAAACCTGGTAAACAGGCACCTTGGTAAAAAAAAATGAATCTCTGCCAAGTAGGTGAAAACCTGCAAACAGGCGCCTCTTGGACTCAACGCTCCATCTATCAACGCAACGTTGGCATTTCCCACTTTCATGCATCTTTATTATCGCTTGTACATATATTTCAATCACTTTTGTGACATTCTGGTTCGTTAGAACCCCCATAGCTTGAAACTTTTTAATGTGCTAGTCTTAGGGTAATCGACTGAGCAATTTGCATGTCCTAAGCAATATCAACCAAGTCATCTTTCCATCAATGAAACCTGGTCGTCCACTCTGAGTCAGTCACCTATCTCCTAACTACCAAAGAGTTTTATCACTGAGTACACAAGCAAAACAACACAACGGAAAACAATCACTAAATAGTTTGAGCTATGCTATGAATAAAAAATTTCTTTGTATGTTGTCTTTTATATTGATTTTCGATTATTATCCCTCTGAGTAACTCAAGGAAGTCTATCTTGACTAAGAGAATCAAGGATTGGGACATAATATTTTCTTTGTTTTCTGCTTGTAGGAATGATTCTGATGATTTGGAAACATCTAATAAGTTGGGTGTCTTTGATAAGAGCCTTCACATCAAAGTGAAATCGCCACACATACCTCGACTCCACTTATTTGTATGCTACAGGGAGGTTCGCATCATTTCTTTGTCTTTTTTGAGGGAATTTCTTTATCATGCAATTCGGATCCCTACGAAATCTGTCCAGGGATATGAACGAAAAAACGGTCATTGCGGACAAGATAATTAATATTGCACATGAAAAGAAAGGAACTCTAATCTGCCTGTTATGTTTGTTATGCTCAGTGATGAAACTTAAGCATTTTAAATGCAGTGACTAGGTTTAGGTTGCATCTCATTTGACATTTCATTATGTATTTTGTGAATTTAGAGTGATTTCAATATGGTAATAATCTCTTTATCTTCTGAATGAGAGTTGGATGCATCATCATTTCTTAGCTAAGTGGTCTCTTTTTCATCATTTCTCCAATTAAGTACTTCTGTATTGAGATGTTAGCTGCATACATAAGCATCTTATATAGACTCATACATTTCATTACCACTCATTCGCATTCATCTTATTGCATAAAGAGAAAAAAAATGCATTACTCATTACTCATTTTCATCATTTATTTGTATATGAAAAGAAACAAAAACAAACATTCATATTCATTTGCATTTACATACATCCATACTAAATTATTATTTTTGCATACATATAGAATAAAGCATATAGAAGACATCTCATAATCGATCAACACAAGTATTATGGAGTCCAATCAGATCTCATATATATATAATCATCAATGTCTCAAGGTACAAATAATGTCAACTGGCATGTACAAACTCCTATCGGAGCAAGAATCGTAAGGGCTACAAAAAATGGGTATGTCTACAAAAAAATCTCAGAGCTACAAAAAGAATATCTATCTCTCGGCCTCTCCCTCATCACTTGGTGGAGGAGGTGGAGCTTGCTGACCTGGATCCTGACGAGGTGCCTGAGCTCCCTCTGATCGATCCATATATTATGAATATGGTACAACCTGTTGCGCTACTAGAACTGCTATGCTATAAGCCGCAACATAATAGGTTGCTCGACTTGTTTGATGGAGAACCTCATGCTGAAGAGTGTCTTTCTCTACCCTCATCGCTGCATTCTGACGATCACGCTCAGCTCTAAGATCCGCTAACTGTCAGTATCACTCCACCAGCTGAGTTTGTGCCACTGTCATCTGTGACTATAACCTCTCTAGGCGTGCTCTCATCGACCACATTGTGTCAGCCCCCTCATCCCTCGTAGGCTCTCCTCCTCCATCTCCACCTCTGGCTCCCCCTGCTCCTCTCTCCTCTGTCTGACTTGTCTCGACGCTGCTCTCTCCTCCTCTCCTCCACCCTCTGACACTCTCACTCTACCAAGTCTCACTCCAACCATCCCTAGGGATAAGCCCTCTCCTCTCTATTGCCTACCACCAACTGGTACCCCGCTGTAGCTAGCACTAGGATCACCACCTGCCCGCCCTAGAGCCTCAACTCTCTGTCCCTGTCTTTGTCCTTGTCCCTATCCCTGCATAGGGGCATCATCCTCTATCTCCTCTATGCAAGGTACCTTCTCAATTGCATCTGTAAATCTTGGGAATGGATGCTGCTGGAACGAATCCCTATATTGGGCAAGACCCTCGCATCTGCAACATCATCCATATAGTCTCATCTAAGATGTTGTAATCTAATCAGCTCTTGCATACTCAAGGCATAACATAATCTCGGTGCCCATGCCTACCTCTCCTCATCTGCATAACGCACGTATGCAGTGTACTCCTGTGAGATCCTCTGAGGTCTACCATACTACCTCATCACTCGGGAAACAATGAATCACTCGACTATTGTCTATGATCTATCGATGAGTGGGTGATTCACGAACAAATCCCTGTGAACAACCCTCCAATCATCCCATGGCTCTAGACCCTTGTACAGTCTCCATGTCACAACTATCAAATCATCTAGCTGCCATCTCCAAAAATTGTCTTGCCCAGATGGGGCTGAGTAACATATCTAGAATATCTATATACAATGGGCTAACCAGGATCTCTACCGTCATTTACAATCGGCCTGCAAACTAGGAGGTGCTCCCAAGCCCATACCTGTAATATCAAAACTCTCATAGCCATACTCTTCCCCTCACTAAATACAACCTCGTGCATCTCGCAATACATGTGTGCTAATATATAAGAGCCCCAACCTAATCTCTGAGGGGTCTCAATAAACCTCTCTAACATCCTGCCCCATCCGCATAAAAATCCCTGTTGTCCCCTGTCTGGCATCAGAAAATAGCTGATAAAACCTGTCAAGATGCAAGCAAGTGGAAAGTCCTCATTGTACATGCCCATCATCACATCCCAGCTGATAGAATGTGTTAGAATATCAAGATCTCTGAAAACATGTCTAACAGCTACTAACCTAGGAAGCTGCGCTGCATCATAATCAACCTTACCCCCAGCAAAAGGGATATGGAGAATCCTTTTTACGTCCTCAGGAGTGATGGTCATCTCCCCAACTTGAAAGTGGAATGTGTTTTTCTCAGAATGGAATCTCTCTACAAGTGCAGTCAGCATTCTGTGATTCACACGGATATCAGGTAAATCAAGAAGTGGGTCAATCGGCATAAATCAATATGAGCCCAGTCAATATCTGACAATTGACGCACTAAGGTCATCATCAGTGGATAGACACATCTGAAAATAATGTGAGGCAATCAAACCTGCAAAAAACCAAAGAACAACCATCAGGAAACATTTCAAATTAGCCTATAAGAGAAGCAAAACATCACGCAAATCCAACTACATCAACTGCAAAGTCAAAATTTCAAGTTTGCACCTTTAAAAATGCTCACTATTTTTCAAACGACATAACACAGTAGAGGTAGCAACTCGAATGAGTCATAAATAGGTCTAGTACGACAAAATACTCCCATACGACACAAGACTAGCCCTAAGACGACAAAAGAGGCTCTTTTGAATGTTCTCGTACGATATAAGGGTAGGCCTAGAACGACAAAACTGATGGACTAAAATAAAAAAAGAGACTTAATCAGTTTGTTGTACGAGACATGATCTTGTCTCGCACGACAAAATGAGAAAGCCCGACTTAAACGTGCCAAAAATTCAAAAATTCAAGAAAAAAATTCAAAATTGAAATGAATAACAGGCTTAAGATAGATCACTTACCGCTAGCTCATAGTTTCGAGGTCGATTATGTCATCTCTGGCACTCAAATTGATGCATATTAGTGGGAACCACCATTTTTCTTCACATAAGGCTTTTCAAATTTTCAAACTTGGAGGGTTAAAATGATTTGAAAATGACACTTTTACCCCATATATAGTCAAAACCCTAATTTTTCAACTTGCTCTGATAGACATGAAAATTGTACCCTTAGCTAATTTGCCCATTCTAATTCCATTTTCAAGATCGAACTCGACCACAATCTGGACCACTTAGCTCTTTTTCATCATATGCTCATTCTCACTTCAACTTTGTGCTCAATTTCTCATCAATCAACTCAATTTCTCATCAATCAACACCGAATTTTCAAAAATTTCTCAAAATCAATTTGTGCTGAAATAATTATCATTGATAAACAATTTCCTAATCATCATGTACCCTCGCTATCTTTTGATTTCACTCCTGAGGGGGCATACTCATGACCTTATGACCTCACATCTTCAAAGTCGAGAAAATTTTCAAATCTTCATCAAAGTCGAGCAAAAAAATCTTTTCAACTAAATAAAATTAAATTTTTATTGCTAAGGGGCATCTTAGCTTCATCGCTTCACATCAAGTTGAGATCTCTTGATCATCTGAATCGAATCAATCGCTAGGGGCATATCAGTTTTATCTCTTCAAATCAAGCTGATATTGTCTTCATCTGAATCGGTCTCTTAACGTTAATCAGTTTCAGCAAGCAGATTATTCGTTTAAACTCAATCAAGGGTTTAAAGAGTATCTTCGATCACACTCAATCTAAGCAGGTGTTCAGTTTCATCACATCAAATCAAGCTGGACAGTTTATCTTCACTCATCATATCTTGATCCATCAAGTTCAAGATTGATTTTATCTTCGCTCGCTAAGTCTAGATCAATCATTTTCTAGATCAGTAAGATCCTCTTCTTGATCAATCAAGTTCAAGTTTGGTATCTTTGCTCTCTATCATTCCTAGTTCAATCAAGTTAGGGATCGGTATCACTTTAACCAACTTTGTTCAGCTTCATTGCTTCAAATCAAGCTAAACACCTCGCTCTTCATCTGGTTCGTGATCAATCAAGTTCAGAACTGGCATCTCATAGACATCAACTATTCTTTGAACCAACGTGCTGCTCACACATTAATTCAAAGAGGGGGAAATGTAATACCCTAAAATTGGTCATTTAAATCATAAGCCCCTAATCTCGACAACATCACCAAGGTCCTAACCAAAGGCAATTAAATCAATCTTGAGCACATTAATTAATTCTTTAATCATCAAATGTTAGATGGCAAATCAATTACTCAATATTAATTAAATATTTATTTAATTAATTGAATCATTCCAAGAATATCATTTTGATCAATAATCCTATTTAATTTATAAATATCCTAGCATATTTAATTAATTAATAAATTTTCCATGTAATCATGCAAAAAAGGAATTAATTTATTACAAAAGAGGAATTAATGACAAAGCAAGAGTTAAATTGAAAATAGAATAAAAGAAATGAGAGAAATCAAACTTGAGATATTAATTCTTTTTCTAAATTGAGAACTTGAAATCAGAAAAGCAATTAAATTGAATTATTCTCTAAAATTGGAACTCAAAGCTTTTGAGAAAAAGAAGTCCAGTTGCATTAAAAAACTCTTTTCTTGAATAAATCAAAGAATTATCTATTTTTATCACAAGTGCATGGAATTAATTAATTCTTATTTCTAATGCAACTTGAACTTCTTATCTGAATGCATTTCAATTAAACTATAATTGGAATCTATCTCAAGGTTAACTAAACCTGGTTTTTCAATTATTTCAATTAGTTCTAAATTGTGATTTTTCTTGATCTCTCTTGTGAATTCTCTATAAATTCAACCTTCAGCTCTCATTCAAATCACCCCAAAGATATTTGAGAAACACCTTGGAGATTATTATTATGTTGATTTTGCTCTGGAGTCATTGAAGATCTTGTGCTTGCTTTTTAAGATTATTGCATCTTAGTTTAATTTCTTTTTCCATATTTAGTTTATTTCATTATTGCTTGAATCCATCATTGTTTGAATTATTCATCCATCTTGCATCCATATAGTTTAATATCATGCTCATATAGATTAAATCTTTCCTCTTGGTGTAGTCTAGTCACTGGTATTGCTTATAAAAATCTGAGAGCAATCTTATACTCGCATCTTTTAGAAGGCAATTAGTTGCTTTG
Source organism: Cryptomeria japonica (assembly GCF_030272615.1). Taxonomy (NCBI): domain Eukaryota; kingdom Viridiplantae; phylum Streptophyta; class Pinopsida; order Cupressales; family Cupressaceae; genus Cryptomeria; species Cryptomeria japonica. The sequence goes on from NC_081412.1 coordinate 371,069,993, forward strand.
TTATGGTTTATTATTTATTGATTATTGATTTACTAACCATACATGTAATGACTTAATTAAAGTGTTGTGCCTGCAGCTATCAGACTCTTTTCACTTTTTCACACACACACACAAACAACATAATGCATTTCAGTTGTCAAAGTTGGATGGTGAGATGTTTCCTATCCCAATCAATGGGATACATCTCAAACTCTGTTTTGAGGTATGAACATTTGAGTACTGCTTAGTTTAGGAGTTTTTATTTTCAATAAGTGTGGTTGCACATAGGTTAGAATCATTTTAAAAATTTCCTCCAATTGTTGTTATGCATAGTAGTTTAGTTGCAGTTTTATTTCCCTAGGCACTTTACGCACAATTTTTGAAGAAGTGATAAGGCTAATACTAATATGGTGCATTGTAGTTATTGAAGGAAGGTTTTCATCACATGAAACGGTGAATAAATGTATCCATTTCCACCCATAACAAATATCTCCTCCATATAACTATAATTAATCATACCGGTATGTTGAAAAAAGAAGGTGTTTTGTGTTTCACCTGCTAATCCATGAATCACACATGTATCATTTGTGACAATGAAGTTGTTAGTTCATTGTCACAAATTGCACACCTATACTCAATGAATTAGCAAGGGAAGATGAGTTACAGCTATAGGCTTAGGTGTTTCAAAGATTATCAATTATCAAGTGACTTTGTACCCAATGGAAAAGGCTCTGACAACTAGTCTTAATATCTAGCAGGCAGACATATAGCAGATGTCGCCAAAATGTTACCAGTTTTTCACTTACAACTCAATCAAGTAGAGGCTATTGTTTTAAATTGAAAGAGGAAAAGGTACATTTTTTAATCTTTCCTATATTACTTTCAAGTGCTTAAACAGAAATCAAAAGATTACATTAAAAGAGTATCGCATTCATACAAGTGCAAGTAACATAGAAAGGATTTATGCAAGTCTTTTCTGAGCAAAGAAGTAATCTTCATTGAATGTAGAAAAGTACACTTGTCTCACACAAGTCGTAAGACTAACTTATTCAATACAAATAAAATAGAGTATATACATGAATAAGAAAATAAATGTAAATAGGAAGTGAGACCAGTCATTTCCTGAATGACTATTTCGTTGTTTCACTCTAGTATGTGTCTTGCCTTTGGTCTTTTATGTCTTTTGTTGTTCCAGATAGCTCCTAGTGCCTGAATTTGAGTAATCAAGATGATATTAGATCATAAAGATCTAAGCAATGACAGATTTCAAACATCCTATATTCAGTTATTCTTATGCACATATGTACTGACTCAAATGCACATTGAACAAGAAATAGGAGAATGGTCAAGTCATCATATTATACTCCTCTAAAGCATGCATTTGTTTTCTAACATGTTTGCTTCATATGTAGCTACAAGTGAAAATCATGTTCTTGTGATTAACCAGATACAACATGTGGGATGAAATGTGCCTCCCACGAGGGTTGAGCCCAAAATGCTGACATGAGAAACCATATAATGGATATTCTCATATGACAGTAATATGCAAAGATAATAGGTTTGTGACAGTCCATTATATAAACGCATCAAGGTTATAGGATAGTCATAGAGCATTCAAAGCAGTGATCATGGTGGTCATCCTCAAATACAAGTCTTAGAAATCCTAGTTATGAATACATCTGAGACCACAGTAAAGGCAAAGTTTTGTCAGTAAGTAGTCATTAGCACAGGATGATAGTATCTATAACATGTATCAAGCATTCATAAAAATGATACAAGCAAGATGCAGTCACAATCCAATCATGGTATAGTCCATACAAGGAAAACAAAGGATCTTATGCAGCATTAGAGGCAACACTCAGTAGACAACTTTCAAACCCCAAGAAGCAACCACAGTTATACAATCTAAGAAAAAATGACAAACATATGGGATGAGTCTACAGTATTAAGGAGATATCAGCCATAGGACTGTCAAATTGGAACAAGCAATTAATTTATAACCATTAATACTTTTAATGGTGAGCAAAGAAAATGGATTCCAATCATGCATCAATAGATATAATATAGTTGATATGAAAATCATGAGTCAATGAAGCAGTGATAGTAGTCTAAAGAACAACAAACATTGATAATAGGGTACAGTCATAATGCTATAGTCACAATGATTAAGTTGATTACAATCAAGAGGACAGCCCAAAGCATATTAATAGTACATGTTATTATGAAGATAGCAGCAAATAGGCAGTCATATAGCATAACAAAACATAGATACTGTAATATCAAAAATATTATCCCTTGTAATTAATATGACAAATGGCACTTTTCCTCCATGTAATTGGAGGTCAGGATCCACCATCATATCCTTTTTTCCACTCAAACCATCCATGTTAGCTCTGGTCAAAGCATTACCAACTACGCCAACCTGTCACCTTCAGGGACACATGCACGACACAGAGACATCTGTGCGGTGCGGTAGCGTCCCGCGAATCTGCCAGTCTGCAAGTGGTCATTTGACCGTTATGCCTGCACTGAGAAGGAATCATAACACCTCTGCATGCACCCACTGATGCCTGAATTCCTTCTCAAGCCTTTATCTTTCATGTTAGAGGCATTTGAGGGGATTCTTTTTAGCAATTTCGGTATTCCTTCTTGCAGGTGGAGCTCTTGGAGATTATTTTGGAGAACACCACCATTGTTACAGCACTTCAAGCATTTCAAGCACTTCACACCAGCACTCCAATGATCGTTCATGGAAGGGGAGTCTACTTAAACCTCTCTTTTTCACTTTCCAATCTCGTATTGCATTATCTATTATCTTTATCATTTCTCTTTTCTCATGGCTTATTGGGTTGTCCATGGAGGTAGAAATAGCAAAATGAGGGTTTGACTTAGGCAGACCCCCAAACACATACCCAACTTTTTCCTCTCTTGTATGTGTGTAGGATTATCATCATGAGGAGGACGTTGAGTTGTGAGAGGCTTCATAGCATGGACATGTTGTGAGATTTTCTTACTCCTTTAATATTTTCTTATCCTATTTTGTGATTCATGCTTTTCAGTCATTTTAGCATTGTCTAGTCGTTTTGCAAATTTTGTAAGTACATCCTAGACTTTGTTTGTGCTCTACGCTTCGTCCATACAGGATGACAGCACATTGCGCTAGTGTCCTAGCTCTATGTGCTTGATTCAAGGACAGAGGCTCTGCAAAGTCATCCAGAGACACCTCTCAGGAGTTTGACACTTATATAGTTATATTATCCCCTTACCCATCTTAGTGTCATTCTGCAGAGGTAATCAGAAGGACAATTTGTCCTCAAGGATGCATCATCCTTGAGGTGGAAAATTCCCTCAATTACATTTTGGTGAACCTGACATGAAACATGATTGTCTTTCCATTACTTGCTTTCTACTTCAATTAAGTTCATTTAGTCTTTAATTTTTTAAAAGTTTAACACCTTGAAAACAATCTAAAAAAAAGATGAAAAAAAAAACAAAAACAAAAAACTTTCATTCGCATTTAGTTTAATTTTTTACATTTTTTGTTTATCATTTAAAACTAACTTTATCATTTGGTGTACCTATAATGTAGTCCTAAACATCGTGTGGCTTGTCTAGGAGCTTTATGACTTAGACTGCTATAAGAGTCATAGTTAGGAGGTCATCTAGGTGGAGTTTCCCACCTAATCATTACAGTCCTCCTCTACCCGATATGATGAACAAGGATCCATCTTCTGACCCAAACGAGTTTCTTACTTCCCACACTCGTAGGATCCCTTTCATGGGTGTCTCTTTGACTGCTAGTTCTCAAAACAATTTCCCAATGAACTCTCTACCAACCTCTCCTCCCGTTGTTGACCATGATTCCATTGCCAGTATCGACTTTGACTGGATCCAATCTTTAGAGGATAACCTAAGAGACTTCAAAGAGTTCCTTAATCGTGATAATTTTCTCCCCCGGGCAAGGAATGTATTCAACACCTTGAGAGATATGCTCATCTTGGATAAGAGAGATCTAGATATATTAAGGGTGTTGTCCATGATTGTGAAGAGTCATGTACCCCTTGCAGATGCTTCTCCTCAGGATGGCCAGTATGATGTTTGTGTCTCTCAGCTGAGTGTCCACATACCTATTTTGACAGTGCATATGGTCGACCCTAGGCCCACTATTCATGGTATCAATGCATCTACTACTCCACTGGGTTATACAGGAATGTCTAGTGGCTCGACCTTCGCTTCCGCTATGGCTCAAGTGTCTACAGTTAGCACCAACGCTACATCTTATGGTGGCACCAATCCCTCTAGAGGTTTCAGTGGAGGCAGTGGTATATCTGGCCCACCTCCACCTCCTCCACCTTCTAATCTTGTCTTGAATACAATCTTGCAGAACATGGGGCAGTTGTAGTTACAGTTGACGAATTTAGCCTCTTCTTCTAGTCAATCATCTACGCCTATGTATTACAGGAAGACTACCCTTGATATCACCATCCTAAATACCATCCTTTCAATTATTGTTTAATCCTTGAAGTTTGATAGGTTCAATGGTGATGGGGACCTGAACGTGCATATAGATTCCTTTATGACTATGTGTAGTGACTACCATAGTTTGGATTTCATTTTTCTAAAACTATTCTCGATCTCCCTCAAGGGGACAGCATTAGAATGGTATTTTCCTTACCTGACCACTCTATTTGTACCTTTGATCAGCTTATGGACCTTTTCCTTAAACGGTTTCAGGCGAATATTGGTAGCAGGGTCACTATCGCTGACCTTGTTCATTGTAAATAGAAGCTCAATGAAAATATCACTGATTTCATTTCGAGATATCAAGCTATCTCCACCAAGATCCCCTTTTCCCTACCAGATGGTGATCTGTAAAAAAAATTTATCGGTAATCTACAGTTGACATTGAGGGAGAAACTATCTCTTAACCAATATCATGACTTCTCTAACATGTGCGTTGCTCTCACCGATTACCAACACACTATGTCGCAATTCGGAGATACTTCTTTGAACCCTCATGGTGGGTCCTTTGCAGGAACGTCCACTAATGGGTACTAGAAGAATAAGGTTGTCACTAATGTTGCAGCTATTCCACCCAGGTCTTTTGTGCAAGCCCTGCAACAAAATAGATTCTTCACTAAGTTGAATGACTCCTACTTGATCATAATGTTGTTGAAAGACAACTTTATTACCCTTTCAAAAATAAAACCATTGTCAAATAGTCGGCTTTATTTGCGTTGGTATGATGGTTTGAAGTTTTGTCACTATCATCATGTGCCTGGTCACGATACTAAGTGATGCTATTTTCTTCAACATGTTGTCCAAGACCACATCGACAGTGGTGCAATCAAGGTGGATGCACGAAAGCACAAATCAAACAAGTCTATTGATAAAACCAATGACTTGCAGATTTATACCGACCCTTTCCCTCTGCATTTAGCAAACTTTATCTCTACATCAGATCCTTTTTTGGATGATGTTCCATATGTGAACATGGTCACCATCACTTGCATTATCTCACCTCTAGCCGAGAAGGGGAACGTATCTGATATGTCCTTGTTATTTACCCCTTTGGATGCCCTGTATTGCAAAGAGCCTACTCCTCTTTACGTCTTGGCAAGTTGAATGGTCAAATTGCCACAGATGTGATGGTTGACCCATCTAGCAGAGTCGATGTTATCACATAGGAGACTCTTTGTGAATGAGTGTCATAGACCAATGTATGATGAATGTCGTGCAACTTTGAGGATGTGTGATGGGTTCTCTATCCGACCGTTAGGTAGTATTACCTTGACGGTCCTCATAGGGCATGAGGTGATGTCCTCTATGTTCATCATCATTCCCAAATCGGACCTCTTCTGAGTTAAACTCAGCATTCCTTAGTTGATTGCTATGGAAGCAGTCCCCTCAGTTGTGCACAAATTTCTCAAGTTTCCCCATCAAGGAATGGTGCATGTCATCTAGGACACTAGATACCGACCATTGATCGCCCATGGGGATTTTTGTTGGACCACTTTTTGCCTACTTCGATGGGGCCCATGCTTCCCCGTGGTGATTTCATGTACCACACTTATTACCAGTATAAAGAGGGGGAGTCAGCTCCTAAATCTGTGCAGCCTAGTGTTTCGTTGCCACCTCCCGAATCGACCCCTCCATACATTCTGATCTTGGAGAAAGTAGTGCCTCATGTCTCCTCATCATCGAGGGGCAAGGCTAGACCTATGCATCCACCTAGGACCGCACAACCTCCAGTTGTTTCTTCTATTCCTGCGACTACGCCTGGTGTGGCCAAGGGAAAGGCACCAATATTGTCAAGGCTCACGGCATGCCCTCCCTTTGGGCTATCAATCATGGTCGATATTCCTAGGCCCTCTCATTATGAGAAAAGGAAGCACTCTTCTCATGTCCCTTTGTCACAGCTGGTTCTAGCACCCTTTTTTCTTCTGACCGCTCCTTGAGTGCAATGAGGTTGGGTGCCTATTGTTGTGGATGTGGTGCCTCTCTAGGATGCACCTCATGTTTCATTGGTTGGGCATAATTTTGGAGGCCTCTTCTATAGAGCACGATGCTCCTGAATCCTCTCCGACTCCAATTGGTGGTCCTCACCTTCGTTAGAATCGGTGTGCGTGTGAGCGTGAGCGTAAATTATTTTGACAGGCCTGAGATTGAGAGTGTGACGTTGCCTTACAGTCTGCTAGTGTGTCTCTGACACCTAGTGTTGTTGTTTTGAAGCCTATTCCCTTGGTTTCTCCCATCTCTATACGTGTTTTGGTCTCACTCCCTCCTGCTTCAAGGGATTTTGATCAACCTCCCTCTAAACAGGTGCAGGTTTTCATTACTCCTTCTTTGGAGCCACCTCTTATCACATTTTTTCTGGACATGCCTCCATTGTTCTGACCCCTTAACATGTCACATACGCAGGTGGTGCCTAGTGCAACTTTGTCTGCCCTACCTACTTTTCCACCACTTTAGCATCTGATTTTTCCTCGAGTCCTTCAACCTTCTATGGTTGATAGGAGGCCTGACACTCCTTTCCCATGTAAATGAAAATTTGAGTAGGGCCCTATTATGGAGTTCTTACAGTGCAAGTCTTCACAGGTATGTTCTTCATCACTTCCTTTACATGTCTCAGTGCCTGCTAGTTTACCTATTTTTGTTTGCATTGATCGAGAAGGCCCCGCCTTCTCTTGAGTTTGTCATTTCTCCTCTTCCAAAGGTTGGCAGCCTTGTTATTATTTCATCTTGTCCAAGTGAGTCACCTACTTCCTCCACAGAGGCCTAGATGTTCAACTCCTTGGAGGACATCTCGGCCTTGTCTACAATCTTCACGTGATTGTTGACCCTTGCCCCCTTCGAGCCTATAGACAAATATGTTGTTGTTTCTTCATCTCTTGCTCTTGCTACTAGTAAGGCACTTGGTGTGGCCCTTGCGATAGTCCCTCTCCGAGCTTGCCCCACATCTCCCTATAACCTAGATTGGGAGGATGAGGCTCTTCTTGAGGATGATGATCTCCTGCAATACGATCCCCTCCTAAGGGATAATTGTTATAAATTTTATCTTTCATCTACATCTTCTTGCATGTGCATGTGAGTGTCCTCCCTTGTGCTTTATTTATCTATTTGTAGGTCACTTCGTAGGTACTTGGCTACGGGTGTTTTCCTATCTTTATTCGTTGTACTCTCCTAAAGGACCCAAGTTACTCCGTAGGTGCTCAGAATAGGGGATTTTATGTTGTACACACTCCTTTATTTTCCTACCTCCTATTTGTCATATCTTGATTTTTGACATTCAAGAACGATGCAAAGCGTTGGCGGCATTCTTTGCTTTCTCCTGTCCTTGACATAATTATGGAGGCCTCTTCTATGGAGCACGATGCTCCTGAATAATCTTTGGCTCCAGTTGGTGGTCCTCACCTCTGTCAAAATTAATGTGTGCATGAGCATAAATGATTTTGATGGTCCTGATCTTGAGAGTGCGACGCTACCTTACAGCCTGCTAGTGTAGCTTTGATGCTTATCGTTGTTGTTTTGGAGCCTATTCCATCAATTTCTCTCATCTTTGTACCTGTTTTGGTCTCACTCTCTGCTGCTTCAGGGGCTTTTGATCAACCTCCCTCTAAATGAGTGCAATTTTTCACTGCTCCTTCTTTCGAGCCGCCTCTTATCACTTCTTTGTCGGGCATCCCTCCCTTGTCTCAGCCCCTTAACATGTTACATGCGTAGGTGGTGCCTAGTGCAACTTCGTGTACCTCACCTGCTTCACCACCACTCCAGCATCTGAGTTTTCCTAGGTCCCTTAACCTACCATGGTTAATAGGAGGCCTAACACTCCTATCTCGTGTAAACACAAGTTTGAGCAGGTCCTTATTCCGGACTTCCGACAGTGCAAGTCTTCACAAGTTTATTCTTCATCCCTTCCTTTGCCTATCTCAGTGCCTGTTGGTTTCCCTATTTTTGTTTGTATGCTCGAGTAGGCCCCGCCTTCTCTTGATTTTGTCAATGCCCCTCTTCCAGAGGTTGGCAATCATGTTTTTGTTGCATCTTCTCCAAGTGATTCACCAGCTTCCTCCATAGAAGCTTGCATGTTTGACTCCTTGGAGGACATCCCGACCTTATCTACGTTCTTCACGCGATCGTTGACCCTTGCCTCCTCTGAGCCTGTAGACGAAGACGTCATTGTTGCTTCCTCTCTTGCTCTCATTGCTGGTGAGGCACCCGGTGTGGCCCTTGTGATAGTCCCTCTCCGAGCTCTCCCTCCTTCTCCCTATGACCTAGATTGGGAGGATGAGGCTCTACTTGAGGATGATGATATCCTACAGTACAATCCCCTCCTAAGGGCTGATCATTGGGACTTTTATCTTTCATCTACATCTTCTTGCATGTGCATGTGATTATGCTCCCCTGTGCTTTCTTTATCTATTTGTTCCTTCCTGAAGGACCCAAGTCACTCCATAGGTACTTGGATATGGGAGGTTGCCTATCTTTATCCGTTGTGCTCTCCTAAACAACTCAAGTTACTCTGTAGGTGCTCGGATACAAGGGATTTTCTATCGTAAACATTCCTCTATTTGTCTACCTCCTTTTATTTGTTGTATCTTGCTTTTCGACATTGGGGAATGATGCAAAGCATTGTGGGCATTCTTTGCTTTCTTCCATGTTGACTTGAATTTTTATTTTATCTTTGTTTTCTTGTTCTCTTCTTCAAATCCAAGAAATTTGGCACTATGACAATACACCCACCTCGCAATGATACTACGATATCATCTATGCCTGCGTATTATAGGAATATTCCCCTTGAAATTACCATCCTAAATACTATCCTTCCAACTACTATTGGAGTCCCTAAAGTTTGAAAGTTTCAATGGTGATGGGGAATCGAATATGCATATAGATTCATTTATGACTATGTGTAGTGACTACCATAGTCTAGATTTTGTGTTGTTGAAACTATTCTCACGTTCCCTCAAGGGGATAACATTAGAATGGTATAGCTCCTTATCCAACCTTTCTATTCATATCTTTGATCATCTTATTGACCTTTTCCTCAAGCAATTTCAGGCGAACATCGGTAGCAAGGTCACTATCACTGACCTTGTTCATTGTAAACAGAAGCCCAATGAGAATATCATTGATTTCATTTTAAGATATAAAGCTATCTCAACCAAGATCCCCTTTGCCTTTCCAGATAGTGATCTACAAAGGATATTTTTAGGCAATTTGTAGCCAACATTTAGGGAGAAACTATCTCTTAATAGATATTAGAATTTCTCTAACATGTGCTCTACTCTCATTGATTACCAGCACACTGTGTCGAAGTTTAGAGATACTTATTCGAACCCTCGTGGAGGGTCCTTTGCAGGAACATCCACGGATGGGTCCCAAAAGAATAAGGTTGTCTCTAATATTGCAGCTATTCCTCTAATGGCTCATGTGCAAACCCCGCAACAAAATAGAGTCTTCACTAAGTTGAATGACTCCTACTGGAGCATAATGCAGTGGTTGTTGAAAGACAACCTTATTACCATTCAAGAAATAAAACTGTTGTTTGATAGTCGACCTTATCCATATTGGTATGATGGTTCAAAGTTTTGTCATTATCATCATGTGTCTATTCATGACACTAAGCAATGTTATCGTCTTTGACATGTTGTCCAAGACCACATCGACAGTGGTGCAATCAACGTGGATGCACGGAAGCACAAATCAAACAATTCTATTGATAAAACCAATAGCGACTTGTATATTTATACCAACTCTAATAGTCCTGAAAATTGATTGCATAAAATTTTCAAATTTTTTAGCCCAAAACATTGATTTTAAGGTTGTTACTTATATCCTCTCAGAACAATTCAAGGCTTAGGGTTTAGGAGTTATGAAAACTTCTTATATTTTTGTGAAGAAAACCCTAGAAATGAAGAAGCAAATGAGAATCTGAAGATTATTGCATCAACTTCTAAAATGGACTATTGTGAAGATGAAGGTGAAATATCTAATTTAGAGGTGAGTAACATTAAACAGTTTTCCCTTGTTGTTGATATTGTTGACATTAGATTTGAAACAAAGCAAGAAAATGAAACATATGAGGAGGTCATATATGATCCTTTCCTTCCCCTTGATGATAGCTTGTTGGATATGATCAGTGAGAAGGAGGATTCTTCAGAGAATCCTCATTTTAGTAGGCAAGTTGATAGTGCAAAAGAGGCATGCGTTTTCAGTTATGTGCCAGAATATGAGATTTTCCTTTTCCAACAAGATAATGTATTTGCAAAAAAGGATATTGGTTGCAGTCAGGGTGTGTGCTATATTGAATACATAGCATATATGTCACAAGATTGCAAATGTACTATGTCATTGCACATTTTTCATGTTTTCAATAGTAATTGCAATGATAAAGTTAAGCAGAGTGGACAATCAGGACTAGCCAACAAATTTGAAAAATGGTTTTCCACTTATGTTATTTGATTATATTTGATGCTTTCAAAACAAAATCATGTTTATGACAGAGGAAAGCAAAAGTTGACATTGGTAGATGACTTTGGGTCATCACACTTGGTCTGATCCTGCAGGCCACAAGTGAATTGGGATAGAGTGGTTCTCTTTGACTCTATGCCCAATGGAGTTATGAATAAATTCCCTCTTAATTGTCCGTTCATGGACAATTTTGAGGTTCTACTTTTCTTCAAGTAGTTGTTATCCATGAGCATTAGTTAGGTTTGCTTTGTTAGTTTAGTTTCTTTTGTTGAATTTGTCATGTCCAAGTAATTTCTTCTTGGTTTTCCCTGCAATTGGTCTGCTTTACACAAATATTCTGGTCTCTCGCTTCATTCTTGAGAAATGAGCATCCCCAATTAGAGCCACTGATAGCCTTGAAAATTGATTGCATAAAATTTAAAAAAAATTTAGCCCAAAACATTGATTTTCAGGTTGTTACTTATATCCTCTGAGAACATTTCAAGGATTAGGGTTTAGGAGTTATCAAAAATTCTTATATTTTTGTGAAGAAAACCCTAGAAATGATATATTTCTCTATTACTTTTTCCCACTTAAACCAAGGGTACCCTTTTCATGAACGAGACCATTTTATTTCCTAAGGAAAAAGTTGGTCATCCGGTTTGTGAGATGAAATTTCCTAAGTCAAGTGCATAACTTCCCTATTACCGGTCCCCTTCTAAATTTTTAAATGCTCGCGCTTTTTTTTTCCTAAGTCCATCAAGTGCTAAATACCCAAACCATTTGTTAAAGAATAGATAGATCTAACAGCAAGCGCTTCCCCACGATCAAACATGCGAGGATTTTAATTACCGCGGTATCATGAGATGATGTTGTCTGTTATCAGAGAAACCAGCAGGATTAGCAGCATAACCAGTTGAAAGCTTTGTAATACCGGTTCGCAGGTGGTAAAGTTTGGTCTACTAATAGTCTCATCAATTTGCATGTGCTCAGAGTGAATGAGGATGTTTTATCCTTAGGTAAAAGGTGCTCAACTTTTAAGTCCTGGAGGAATTGGGGGGCAATATGCATAGTGGTTAAGATCAAACAAATAGGGCGGCCCTTGTATTCCTGCAATGGAATTTGCGAGGTCGTTATGGACTGCGGTATCACGAGATGATGCCACGTGTCCCTGTCTGATCAGGAGGACTTGTAGGGAGGTTGCTGACAGAGCTTAATCAAAGAGTGATGTGGCACCATCCAGTTAGGATTTTGTGGGTCCACATATACAGTTGGAAAGTCAAACTACTAAGTTGGCAGGGAATGACCATTAGATTTACCAAGTTAGATGAGATCTGCGGCTGAGTTTCAAATGAGAAGTTTGGAGGGATTTTTGGAGGCACCGGTTATAGCTCGCGAGAAAGGGCAAAATGAATGGGATTCAGACTTGTAGATTCAAGATTGATTTGGAAATCAAAGATGATAGCTCAGAGATGTGAAAGGATTTGGATAAGCTTCCAGTTTAGGTGTGATGAATCATGAGTTCTCTGATCAATTCAGAGATTTGTTTGTCGACAGAAATCCTGAAGCAGGAGATTGTACACTGAAAAGAGAAATAAGATCAAAATAAAATCGTTCGCATCAAAAGAAATTTGACAGAAGAATGCAGTAGATGTGATATGCATGAGTTCTAGTGTCTACAGCTGGCAAAGAAAATTGAGAACACCAAAGTGATGATGTTTCAAGAGAAACCACTACTTGACAAAGTATGTTTCAGCTATAAATACAGCAAGGTGGTGATCGAATTGGTAGAAGAGTATGAAGTCTTTTTCATTTTCTAGGTGCAGTTTTTCTTTCTGCAGAAGAAATGATGTTTGAGCATGCTTATAGATGGAGTTGTAATATACTCTGTAATACTGGATGGAGCCTTTCTTTTATGTGTGAGTATGTCTATTGCCATAGGGTATGTGAAAGTGGGGAGGATTTCCAGAGGGGGCGTGAAAGCCCTCTCTTGCAAAGAAAGGTCACGCATGGCGCAACCTCTGTGTCATGTCAATCTCTGGGTGGTAGGGGGTTCTAAGACAGAGCCCCCAGAGAAACAAAAATGGGACATGCCTGGGTAGGGAGCGGCAGCAATCCATCCATGTAGCTGCATGGAAACTGTGACCCCTCCCCAGCATGTTATGTTCCCCCCCTAACTTCACCTCCCACTACCTCTGATCTTGGGCATGAAGGTTGAGTTACCCCTCTAGCTTGAGGGGTGACTTCACCTCTTTCAAGGATCATGTTTCCCTTTATAAAGAAGAGAAATGCTCTATGGGACAAAAATGCAACATCTCACATGCCATCTGAAGGTGTCAGGTCGATAACGGCATGACTCAAACGGTTTTGCTTCTACCAATTTTCGATTCGAAAACAATGATTCATAGGTGCCAAAACATACACATGTGGATTTTTTGAAATAGAATTGTACATAGCCTTTAGGGCTAATTATCAAGGAATGAATCTTTTGTTGACAAGTGCCTAATGGCCTAAAGCTTGTCACTCCCTTGTTTTCTATAAAAGGGAATTCAAGGCCATTAGTTAAGGTCCGAATTTTTCTAAAAAAGATCTCTATAAAATAGATCTTTTCTGTAGGGTTAGGTCCAAAGTAGTTCTAGAGAGTCATAGAAAATAGCAGGGACTGTAATGTTATTTTTCAGAGCAAAATTGCAATAAAATAGCTGCAGTTTCCCCTTTTCAAATGGGTCACTATGTATTTGATTTTGTTGGCTATCATCTGATAAAAGATAGCTCATATTATTAATACATATATAGTTTCCAAATATTTACTCTCTTGTGTGTGATTTTATCTTTCTTTTAAGCAAATGGGATCAAGGGTTTCTTTTATTTATTGCATTGTTATGATGTATGTACTCTTTTATTCAATTCTTTTATCCAAGGGATTGATTAAAAATGCTTGAATAAGATTACAATGAAAATAAGGGTCACCATAGGATTTGATAAGTAGTTCAGATAAAGGATCATAAGCAAAATAATATTGTAAGGAAGTATTATTTCAAGGCAAGACCAGCTATTAGATGAAGTTTAATTAGATTTTCAGAAACACTTTTCATCAAATCCTTAGCCCAAATGAATAAGGCACTGGTATTAGCTAGCAAATCTCATTAGGTTATCAGTTTTCTAGTTTTATCTTCTTCATGATCTCTCATGACAAATCTTGTAAACAATTAGAACAATCATTTGCTAAGATTTATGTATTTTCTTAAAATAGTCTCACCATTTCTCATACTCCAGGTTAAGGTTGAGGATCACTGAAGGATTTTCCATCCTTTAGCATTCTTCCTTTCTGTTGAGTTTTATTAATGAGATATTGTGCTTTGTTTTTAGTAAGTCCCTGAACATCCTTGCGGAGAGCAAGAACTTTCTTACTGAAGGGATCGCCCTCCTTGGTTTTGCAGAGCCTAAAGTGTAGGAGGACCCTTTGTCCTTGTTATTGTTGGTCCAAGCCTGACAAATATTGATAGTTGGAAGTGGCTCTCCATAGATATTTGGAGAAAATTAGCTTGGTCTCTGCCCTGCGGGCAGTGTAAACCCGTCATCCATTTTTTGGAACCAACAGACCCTTTCCCTCTACATTTGGCAAACTTTATCTCTACATTGGATCCTTCTTCGAATGATGGTCCATATGTGAACATGGTCACCATCACCCCCATTAGCTCACCTCTAGCCCAGAAGGGGAAGGTATCTGATTTATATTTTTTGTTTACCCCTCTGGATGCCCCATATTGCAGAGATCATGCTCCTCTTTATGTCCATGCCAAGCTAAACGGTCAAACTCTCACAGGTGTAATGGTTGACCCATCTAGCAAAGTCAGTGTTATCACAGAGGACTCTTCTTGTGAATGGCTAGCATAGACTGGCGTATGATGAATGTCACACAAATTTGAGGATGCGTGATGGGTTCTCTAGCTGCCCCTTGGGTAGTATCAGCTTCACGGTCCTCGTAGGACCTAAGGAAGTGTCCTTTGTGTTCATCATCATTCTCGAATCGGACCTCTTCTGAGTTAAGCTCAGCATTCCTTGGTTGATTGCTATGGAAGCAATCCCCTCAGTTGTGCATAAATATCTCAAGTTTCCCCATGAAAGCATGGTGCATGTCATCAAGGACATTGGATACCGACCCCTGATTTACCATGGGTATTTTTCATTGGACCACATTTGGCCTTCTCTGGTGGGGCCCATGCTTCCCTATGGTGGTTTAATGTACCACACTTATTATCAGTATAAAATTGGGGATTCGACCCTTAAATCTGTGCAGCCTAGTGTTTCATTGCCACCTCCTGCATCAACCCCTTCTCCATCGATTCTGATCTTGGAGCGGGTAGTGCCTCATGTCTCCTCATCATCAAGGGCCAAGGCTAACCCTGTTCCCTCAAATAGACCTTTGCATCCGCCTAGGACCGTACAGCATCCAGTGGTGACCATTGTTCCTACAACTGCACCCAACGCGACCAAAGGAAAGGCACCCATGTTGTCAAAGTCTGCGGCCTGCCCTCCCTTTGAGCTCCTGATCATGGTTGATATTCCTCAGCCCTCTCGTTATTAGAAAAGGAAGTGCTCTTCTCATGTCCCTTCATCACAGCCTGTGCCACCACCCTCTATTCCTCTGGCCGCACCTCGAGCACAATGAGGTCAAGCACCCATTGCTATGTATGTGGTGCCTCTCCAGCATGCACCTCATGTTTCATCGGTTGGGCCTTCTCCAGTCCTTGACACAATTGTAGAGGCCTCTTCTATGGAGCATGATGCTCCTGAATCCTCTTTGGCTTTGATTGGTGGTGCTCACCTTCGTTGGAATCAGCGTGCATGTGACCGTGACCGTAAACACTTTTGACGGGCTCGACCTCGAGAGCGTGATGCTTCCTTACAATCTTCTTCTGTAGATCTGAAACTTAGCGTTGTTGTTTCAGATCTTATTCCATTAGTTTCTCTCATCTTTGCACCTGTTTTGATCTCGCTCTCTCCTACTTCAGGGGATTTCGATCAACCTCCCTCTAAACGGGTGCAAGTTTTCATTGCTCCTTTTTTGGAGCCACCTCTTATCACTTCTTTTTCGGATATGCCTCCCTTGTCCCGACCCCTTAACATGTCACATACATAGGTGGTGCCTAGTGCAGCTTTTTCTGGACCACCTGCTTCTCCACCACTCCAGCATCCGATTTTTCCTGGGTTCCCTCAGCTTACCACGGTTGATAGGAGGCCTGACACTCTTGTCTCATGTAAAGGCAAGTTTGGGCAAGACCTTGTTCCAGAGTTCTAACACCGCAAGTCTTTGCAGGTATGTTCTTCATCCCTTCCTTTGCCTATCTCAGTGCCTGTTGGTTTTCCTATTTCTATTTTTATGATAGAGAAGGCCCCGCCTTCTCTTGAGTTTGTCACTGTCCCCTTCTAGAGGTCAACAGTCATGTTCTTGTTTCATCTTCTCCAAGCGAGTCACCTGCTTCCTCCATAGAAGCTTGCATGTTCAACTCCTTGGAGGACATCCCGACCTTATCTACAATCTTCACGCGATCATTGACCCTTGCCTCCTCTGAGCCAGTAGACGAAGACATTGCTACTGCTTCATATCGTGTTCTCATTGTTGGTGAGGTACCCAGTGCGGCCCTTGCGATAGTCCCTCTCTGAGCTTGCCCCCTTCTCCCTATGACCTATATTGGGAGGACAAGGCTCTTCTTGAGGACGATTATCTCCAGCAATACAATCCCCTCCTAAGAGCTAATCATTAGGACCTTTATTTTTCATATACATCTACTTTCATGTGCGTGTGATTGTGTTCCCCAGTGCTTGCTTTATTTGTTTTTTCTCTCTCAGAGGACCCAGGTCACTCCGTAGGTACTTGGATATGGGAGATTGACTGTCTTTATCCATTGTACTCTCCTGAAGGACCTGAGTTATTCTGTAGATGCTTGGATATAGGGGATTTTCTGTTGTACACATTCCTCTATTTGTTTACCTCCTCCTTCTATTTGTCGTATCTTGCTTTTCGATATTCAGGGAGGATGCAAAGCATTGGGGGCATTCTTTGCCTTCTTCCATGTTCACCCAAATTTTTATTTTATCTTTGTCTTCATCTTCTCTTCTTCAGATCCAAGAAATTTGGTACTATGATGATATACCCATCTCGCAATTGTGTTACATATTTTTTGTCATTGTTATGGGTTCTGAGGTCAAACTATCAAATCCCCATGTCCTCTTGCATTGCATCTTTTGATGTTGTGGATATTTATGTGTCACTATCTATTGGTGGCATTCCACGGAAACATCTCATTATGTTGACGTGCCACAACTTCTCTTCTCCTTAGAATGACATGCCTTCCATGCCTATCATTCTAAGGGGGGCCCATCATATCTACACTTATCTTTTTAGCTTTGGCATTTCCTTTTATCTTTTTCATTGGTGTCTTGTATTGATTGTTTTCTTTGTTTGCCTAGGTGGCGGCCAAACCATTTGATCTTTTATTTTCCCACGATCGCCTATATGGGGGCCAAACCATTCTTGAGTGCTTTTGTAGGGGCCAATCTAATATTTACCAAATTTATCTACTCTATGGCATGGCTATTTAGCGTGTCGCTACCTATGCTAGCAAATCTATCTTTATCTTCCCTATTGCATGGCTATCTAGCGTGTCGCTACCCATGTCAGCAAAAATTACCTTTATTTGCCTTATCGTATGGCCATCTAGCATAACGAATCTTGATACCCATACCGACATATCTTATACCAATGACGGCCTCTTAACTTGTATCTTTCCATAGCCAAGGGATTTCCTCCAAAGTGAGGTTTATTTTTGTTGCGCTATCTTATCCATTTCTTTATCTTATCATCCACCACACTAATCTACAGCTAGTGTGTTTGATATGTACCAAATAGCATCATCTGTACCAAATATCGATATCATCTTGCTAGGGGCAATCTCATCTGATCAACAAAAATATGCCTCCCTATCACGACTGTTATTTCTCTGTATCTTCCTCTACTTTATCTTTGCATCCCTCGACAAAGGCATGCTCACTAAAGTGGGGGCAGAATGTAATATCAAAAATATTATCCCTTGTAATTAATATGACAAATGGTGTTTTTCCTCCATGTCATCGGAGGTCGGGATCTGCCATCATGTCCTTTTTTCCACTCAGACCATCCATGTCAACTTTGGTCAAAGCATTACCAACTCCACCAACCTGTCACCTTCGGGGACACATGCACAGCGTGGAGACGTCTACGCGGTTTGCTAGCATCTTGCGAATTTGACAGTCTGCAGGTGTCCATTTGAGTGTTACGCCTGTGCCTGAAAGGAATCGTAATGCCTCTGCATACACCCACTGATGCCCGAATTCCCTCTTAGGCCTTTATCTTTCACATTAGAGACATTTTAGGGGATTCTTTTTAGCATTTTTGGTATTCCTTCTTGTAGGTGGAGCTCTTGAAGATTATTTTGGAGAGCACCACCATTGTTACAGTACTTCAAGAATTTTTAAGCATTTCAAGCACTTCACACTAGCACTCCAATGATCATTCATGGAACGGGAGTCTACTCAAACCTCTCTTTTTCACTTTCCAAGCTTTATTTCCAATCTTGTATTGCATTATCTACTATCTTTATCATTTCTCTTTTCTCATGGATTTTTGGGTTGTCTGTGGAGGTGGAAACACCAAAATGGGGGTCTGACTTAGGCAGACTCCAAAACACAACCTCAACATTTTACTATCTTGTATGTGTGTAGGAATATCATTGTGAGGAGGATTCTGATTTGCGGGAGGCTACATAGCCTAAACCTATTGTGAGATTTTCTTACTCCTTTAATATTTTCTTATCCTATTTCGTGATTCATTCTTTTTCAATCATTTTAGCATTGTCTAGTCATTTTGCAAATTATGTTAACACATCCTAGAATCTATCTGTGTTTTGTGCTCCATCTTTATAAGACAACAGTGCACCGCACTAGTGTCCCATCTCTGTATGCTCATCCCAAGGATAGAGGCTCTGCAGAGCCTTCCAAAGACACCTCTCGAGTGTCTGACACTTCTTGCATAATTTTGTTATCCCCTAGCTCATCTTAGCGCTATTTCGTAGAGGTAATCGGAAGGACAATTTATCCTCAAGGATGCATCATCCTTGAGGTGGTAAATTCCCTCCAATATAGATACAATGCTTTAAAAGTAAACACAAAAAGTGCAATTCATATTATGAGCAAATAAATACAATCATTTGATCAAACTTGATTGGAAAATTAGTGTCAAAGGCTTCGTGAGCAGGGAATATAGTCTCGAGGTGATAATGACAGTAGCAATGTTTGAACAAACCCATAGTCATATAGTTCAAAGAAGATCACAGACCTTAGTATATTGAAAGGAACTAACAAACTTTTCAAAAAGGAAAGACACCCCAAAGATCAGTTGTAATGGAGGTTTTACTCTCTGTCAAAAGGCTTTAGAGAAGTTCAAATCATTATGGATAAACAGTGTCAAAGCCTCTGAATAAAAAGTATGGATCAGGTTGCATCCCAACCACAACCCTTAATAAAATAATAGTGAATGTGTTAGGTTTCAGGTATGACACAAAGGAGAATCGGACTTTGTCCATATAGTCACATGCAATCAGACATAGACCCAGTATCAATAAACATAGCAGTATTTTTGACAATGGTATGGGCATCACTATAAGCTAAGAACCTCAGGGACATTTTATATATGCATCATGATTAAGGTAATTTCTCATACCCTAGCAATGACAAAGTAAGAAATCAGAGGGGCTGGGGGAGTCAACATTCCAATCAAATAGCAATGGTAATAAAGAAAGGAAGCCAAATTAGAAGAATACAACACATTTTTCAAGAAGCCAATAATTATATTAGAGGAAAATGCAACTCAAGTAATGTCAAGCAGTTTTATATCTAGTGCATATGATCAAGTAAAGTAGATCTTTAATGGCATACAGTTTAAGGATGCAAAGGTGCAAAGACTATGTTAATCATATGACTGTCAAGACTTTAGAAAAAGAGCTATAATAGTAGTCATCCTTGTTATACACAATGATTAGTCCATATAAAACATTATCAAATGGTGGATCAAAGTTAGTTTATGAGATTGTGACACTAAAGAGAAAACCTTCAAGCATATCTTCACAGTAGCAAAATATAGTTTCCAACAAACAACAATGATATTCCTTGTTTAAAAATTACAAAGTCATTCAACAGTAATATTAGACATATTATTGTCAAAGCCATTTCAGGGCAAGACACGGTACCCTCTGTCCAAAATAACAATCACAGAGAATATTGAGTGATTTCAAATTTCATGAGACAACAAAGAGACAGATATTGAGCAGTATTATCAGTTACAGAAGGTTAAATCACAAACCCTACACAGATGTGCAGCCAATGTTGAGGGTAAGGTAATAGCAACATTGTTCTATGCACAAGTTAGTGACCGTTGTCATTAAGGGATGATCTCAAAAGACAATACCAAAACCCCATGAGCAGCCCCAAAATTGTAGGGTCAGAGGCTATGAAGGTTCAACCACAATCCAAATGCATTCAAAGGATATTGTATAAGAAAATCAAGAAAGATTGCAATCATGACAGTAAGCATCCATTGACAAATGACAAAGTTTCAAAATAGTGAATGAAAAAGGAAAGACAGTCATAACGACAGTCCAAGTATCAATGAACTCATGATCATAGTCAAAGGCCACCTTTGTGGTTAGGAAAGTGTTTGCACGGTCCCAATCTATGATTAGAAGTCAAAATACAGTGGACATATCATCAAAATTTGTAGTTCCAGAAAACCCTTGTATGGGATTGGAAGCAGTCGTTAGTTATAAGTTCATAAGAAACGGCCAACAAATAAGCATGAGTCTTTGCATTTCACTTGCAAAACAATATTTTCCAAAAAATTCATAAGAATAGAGCTCTAATCGAGCATCAAACGGAGAGCGACAAAAGATAATAAAAAGATCAAATTTGCACAAGAAGCAAGCTTACCTCATATTTCTAGAGAAAATCATTGTCAAACTCCTCTAGAAGCAAACTCCCATGGCGGCCAAACAGAGAGAAAAGAGAAATGTTGAGTACTAAAGGAAGCATGAAATGTAAAACTTAGGGTTTGACTTCCCTAATATGTCGTGTAGTGGAGGCATTCTTTATTTTCTCTTTTTGAGATATTTTATTCCCTAATACCCCCGTGGGTATTAGGGTTAAATATTGTTTACTTTGTAACATATTTTCAATGAAAATGATATCCATTACGTGGTTTATAATAAATCATATCCATTACGTGGTTTATAATAAATCACTTGGAAAAATATTAGAGATGTAATAAGTATGCATCAAAATGGTGAAATATAAACCACCCAATGGATATGATTTATAAAGAAAAATGATGTAACTGATTAATGAAGGACAAGTGTTGCTCAAGGGAAAAGTCAAGGGCATGTAACTGAGAGAGTAATAACATGTGTATACAACAGGCCAAGTCAAAATAATTCTAGTTGGAATTATTGACTTGTGCCAAGTGTTTGGGAATGTGTCAACTTGTGCCAAGGATTTAGGGAGAGGTAGTAAAACATTTTGAGAAGATCTAGGAGCAGTTTTAGTGGTAGTTGGAGTGTATTAAATGAAATTTTGAGACTCATTATGGTTGACATAGTCTTGCATGACTATTTCATACATTATGAGCTCTTTTTGGAGAAATTTGGTGGCTAGATTTTAGGTTTTTTAGTTGAATTCGACCAAGGAGATTAAGACTCGTATTTTCTTGTAACTTCTCAAATAAAGCATAAGTGTGCTTTCAACTTCTTTGGTGAAGTTAGTTCTGACTTGTGATCTTATGTTATTTGTAGTTTTTCTGAGTTCTGGAGCAGATGATTAGAGTTTGTAACTCATTTCAGTGACTAATACAACATTCCAACACCATTTTTAGAGTAAAAATCTTTTCCTTCTCAATCTTTATCTGAAATTGTGTACTTAGTATTTGGTGCAATATTTTTATGATATTTTTATCCTTATAATTGTATCTCATAGGTAGTACCTTTACACAGAGGAAGTGGTTTACATTTGCAGGTTATAAGTTGTATTAATAATGCAATCATTTTGAGTTGTGAGAGAAATATATTTTCTCCTTTTTAAGCTATGCATGCTTGACCTTCTTATAAATTATTATTGCAAAAGTATATGAGTTTTGAGTTGTCCAGAAATAAGTTTTATTCCTGTAATTCTGTGTGTTGTAATATGTGTAGGGTTCATAACATCATTTAGTGCATCACCTTTATACTTAGGTTTCATTTTGCATGCTTGATCTTCCTTACCCTTTTCTCTACATAATCATTAGAATAGTTAAAATTTGGTGATAACCAGCTAGGAGTTGGCCTCATTCATATATTCACTCCATAATTCAAAGGATACCCACAACCTTAGGAGTGTTTCCATGTTTCATCAGAGAGCTAGGTTTTGCAACTTAGCGAGGGTGAATTTTTAGGTGATAACAAATATGATGGAGGAATTATGATAGGGAGAATTGGGACATAGGTACCCAAAATAGACTTAGGAGATGGAGGGGGAGAATTTTTAGTTGGTGGACTAGAAATTTTGGATGCCATTGCAGGTTCTTCTTTCGGATGTACTATTTTTTTTTCTTTGGAATCCATATTGTTTTTGCTTTTTCTTTAGAGGGCCTTTGCAGCCTTTGGGATTCATTGCCTTTTTGCATCAGATTTTTCTTGGTGGGAGAATGTCTTTTTGAGTGGACATGGTCATCTTCATATTGTTGTGCATGTTTAGCTTTATGCATCTATAATTTGGCATCCAAATTGTTGTGAGTAGAATTGGAAGGAGTGTACGAACATGGAGGAGATGGAGGGAATATGGGTGAAGTGATGGAGGTAGGATGATGGATGGAATGTGAAGACATGTGTTGTTGTTGATCCTGAATAGGAATAAAAGGAATAGGATGTTTATGATGTGTAATGGGGATAGTGGATTTGTGTATGGAAGGATGAGTAGGAAAAGATGGAGGATGGGATTTTGGGATATAAGGGCCCAAAATGTATTTAGAATGTGAGGGATATATGAAGGTAGATTTTGGGATATAGGGACCCAAAATAGATTTTGAGGATGAAGGAGGAAGATGGATGGTTATTTTAGTTTTATGTGATGGAGGAACGATGGGGAGATATAATGGTGTGTTTGGAAGTATAATTAGATTTTGCATTAGTTGTACCAATATTTTTATTTGAAGTGCCTTGGGATATGTAACCAAGACCATGAGATCTTGGATGTTCTTTGACATGGATGGGCTCTGAAGTACCTTGCTCATGTAGGCCTAATCCTTTTCCTTGATAGTCATTGTTTTGAGCATTTTATTTAAAGTGGGATACTTGTTCTCTGGGTAACAAGATGTGAGTCCTTTATCAGATGGAGAAGAATGGGTGGTGCATATGAGATGTTCTTCTGTTGTGAACAAACTGCCATGGATGAATGTAAGTGAACCAAGGGGATAAAGTGATGGTGGTAGGATGGTTTGGATAGGAGTAAAAGGAGGATCAAGAGGTGGAGTACATGGGACGGGAGGATCTTGACTTGGAAGAGAAAATGGTAGGGGATTTTGAGATGGAGGAGATGGAATGGTAGGATCTTGATTAGGATGGAGGGATGATAAGGGATCTTGAAATGGAGGGGATGGAATGGTAGGATCTTGACCTAGATTAATAATGCTATGAACATGCTCTGGAACAAGATCTTAGAATAAGGGGATTGGTGTGGATGGTGTGATGAGAGGTGAGTGGGTGGACTCTTCAGAGGGAATGGATGGAACAATGGAAGATTCAATGACTTGGGTGGATGGATTGGATGGAAGGATGAGAGGTTCTTCAACTAGGATAGATGGAATGGATGGAAGGACAAGAGGTTCTTCAACTAGGATACATGGAGTGGATGTAAGGATGGGGAGTTCCTCAACTGGGGTATATGAGATGGATGAAAGGATGAGAGTTTCTTCAATTAGGATAGTTGGGGTGGATGGAAGGATGTGAGATTCATTAACTGGGATAGATGAAGTGGATGGAAGGGTGGGAGATTCATCAACTGGGAGAGATGGAGTGGATGGAAGACTAGGAGATTCATCAATTGGGAGAGATGGAGTATGTGGAAGGATGGATGTTCTTCAATTGGGATAGATTGACTAGATGGAAGGATGGGGAGTTCCTCAACTAGGAGAGATGGAGTAGAGGGACGGATGAAGAGTTTTTTAGCTGGGAGAGATGGAGCAGATGGAAGGATGAGAGTTTCCTTAGATTGAGTTTGAATGACTGTAGGAGTAGGTGATGGGGATTGCGAGGGAAGAATCTCAATGGATGAAATGTATTTGATGATGATAGGAAGCAGGGGAGGAATGATAGATGTGGGACTTGGAAGGGAATATGCAGGATTGAGATAAGATTTGGTGTATGCTAGACTAAGACAAGAGGAAGTGGGTGGTGGAGGATTGAGGTGAGATGAAGGATTGCAACTGGTGCCATGTGCTTGTTCATGAATGTTCATCACAATAATGTGTGAAGGTGGTGTTTGTAGATAATTGAATCATGGTTGTGAAACAGTAGGTCATGATGCTACTTGAGGTTGATGTTGTGGGGCACTGACCACTTGTGGCACTGATTGGATAGGTGGGGGCACATATGATAATGGCATTGTGTAATGCATTCCCCTAGTCATATCTTGTGTGACAAATGATGGCGGATTAGGATTAGATGAAGGATTGAGATAGGATGAAATATTAGAATCGGATGGAGAATTTAGATAAGATGGAAGATTAGAATTGGATGGAGAAGTGAGATAAGATGGGAGATTATAATTGGATGGATAATTTAGATAAGAGGGAAGATTAGAACTAGATGGAGGATTGAGATAGGATGGAAGATTAGAACCAGATGGAGAAGTGAGATCAGATGGAATATTAGAACTAGATCACGATGTGATATACGATGGCGACGTGACTTGGAGATATGTCTCATCGGGTGGATCAACCATACCTTCATCATCATCAGCATAGGGTGAAGTGAAAGAAAATGAGGGATGACCATAGTCATCATAGTAGGATTGAGACATGACTTGGACATCTATGTCATCAGGTTGATCAGCCATACCCTCATCATCATCGACATAGGGTGAAGTGGAAGAAAATGAAGGATGACCAAACTCATCATAATAAAATTGCAACATGACGATTAGTTGATGAGTTGGAGAGATGAAAGATGAGAATGGATGTTAGACCAAGGACCAAGATGAGATGGGGACTGACTTTGAATAAGTTGGAAAGAGGATGAAATTTGATGTTCAACCTCTGACTTAGGAAGAAGGAAATGATGATGTGAATCGGGAGACAAGATATGACGATGGGCGATAATCCTAATGTTGGGAGATATGAGACATAAAGTGATCTAATTGAAAATCGATAGCATCTAGATGTAAATGGGACACAATGACAAAATATCGCACAAAGACAAGAACCAAAGGACACTAATCGAACAAGAATCTGGAGACTCATAGACAATACAACACCTAGACCAACGACGTCTAGGACCAGAGAAATGCACGGATAAAGATATCAACTGCTGATAATCCAAATATGTCTACCACAATACGGATAGCATAACGGTAGTGTAACAACATTGAAATACCAAGATCATAAAAGATAGATCCTGAAAGCTGGTAGATCAAGCAGTTTCTAAGACAATGCAGATAGCATAACAACAATGCTATGACTTCTAAAGACAAGACCACGAAAGATAAGTCGTAACTGTTGAAACATCAAGAAATTTCTAATGCAATGTGGACAGCATAACGACAACATAACAACATCTAAGACCAAGGTCACAATAGATAGATGCAAATTGCAAAAATATCAAGTGTATAATGTAATGTGGATGGCATATAGACAATGCAATAGACATCTAAGACTAAGATCATAAAAGATAGATGTTAACTGTTGGGGACATGTAAGATTGCAAATCAACAAAGCAAAAATATGATAGCATAACCAGACTGAATTAACCAAATAGGATAAGACGAAGCAAAATCTCTAGGACAAGGGTGCAAACCTGCTAGAAAAAGATAGGAAAGACTGAAAAATGTTTGGACAACATAAAAACACCAAAAATGCAAACCTAATGTTTCAAGGTGTAAACCCGCTGGAACAGCACAATAGACAGTACCAAAACTGAACCCATTAGAATAGGACTCAAGAACAAACAGAGGAAACTTGGTAGAACAAAGAGAAAACCTTATGGTTGAGAAAACAATAGTGATTGTGCTAAGTATGTCAATTCTGCCTCAAAGTTGACTGGATTCCGGCTAATACAAGGTTGCAAACCCATTGTAATAGAACACAAACCTGCTAGAACTGACTTTAAACCCACTAGATTGATATTTCAATAAAAGAATTGACACCAAACACATCAAGCATGAAGATATGACCATAAAATAGATAAAATCAGTTAAGTACAACCCTATGGATACTCAAATGATAGTATGTGTTAAATCTCGTGACCATAAAATACCACATCCAACCAGATAGATAGAAGCCTGACAGCACTGGCTCCACCCTTGACACACACTTCTCGGGCATTCCAAGCTTCGAATTCTTGGGTAATCACTTCCTAGTGAATTTTATATCTCAAATTGGGGGGTACATGAGGAGTTTCTTTGGTATTCACATATCACAACACCTGAGTCAAAACATAGAAGGATTTTTTTATGCTAAAAATAGTTGGCTCGTAGTGGGAGAACTTTTAGGGTGAATCAGGTAGTCATACATGTGGTGGCTAGCTCATTTAAGAGATATCCTAGCCCGTAGAACATGGATTTTATGCATCTACCACACAAGCACCAGGGGATTTTGACTTGCGTCAAGACCACAAAGGTATTTGCATAATGATACTGAGGGAAACCATAGATATAACACAGCATTACCAGTTGATTTATAGACTACTAAAATCACAAATGATTATATGGCAAACCGAAAGAAAGTACCGCTTGGGCCATTCTCCTCTCACCTGACATTATAGGCTACTCAGGGGGGGACAGGCCCTCCTACATAGAAAGTAAAATTGAGCGTCCCTAACACTTTTCTTTTGTACCTATGACCACGAGAGCTAGAGGGAGAGGATAGTGTGTGTTAGCAGTAAGACCACTCTGCAGATGCACAAACGTGTAATACATGAAAGACATGGGGTTTATTCCCTTACTTGAATTGAAGTGTGCCTAATTACTCAAAAGACACAACATGTCCCTTTCCTTAATTGAATTGAAGTGTGCCTAATTATGCAATAAGACACAAAATAAAGAAGGAAATGACCAAATTTGTTCCAATGAAACCCCATTTTCTTTAGCGGTCCTACAAGCAAAAAGTTAGTGTTTAAATGCTTAGGGGTCTTCTTATCACTTGAAATCTTGCACAAACGTTAGAAAAAACATCCAACAACACAAAAATTTGTTGATTAGTATTAAAATAGCATTCTGGAAAAATCATGTAAATGATAATTAGCGATCCCGCTACTATGTGGTGCAAACCTGCTTATTTAAGTGAACCCGTTGGTTGTTGTTGTCAAAAAAATTTGCACCCTTCATGATCAGGCTTGATCACCAACCTTGTGAAACATGGAAACAGCCTCTCAAGTGTGGGACCTTGTGCTATTGTGAGGTTAAGTCTTCAGAGAAGGTCGACTTCCTCTTCAATCTGAAATTTAGAGTGTTGGACTAACCCAACACTTGGTAAAACTAATCTATTGATTCTCAGGAAAAAAGGGAGAGAGAGAGAGAAGGGAATGCATGAAAGAAGGGAAAAGGGTTGCACCCAGACTGAAATGATGATATCCCCTGCCTATGACTGCACAAAACATAAATAAAACTACCCCAGGTATGCACTTATTTCTATCCTATTTTGTCACCTAAATGTGAGTGAAGGTTAAAATTTGGAAAATGGCAACTGGATCTGAAACCAGTTCACAGGTGTCACTCAAAGAAGAATCAACACTACACCTACAGCTCAAGAAAACCAACAATAATTTATTCAAACAAAGAGGACATAAGACATTACACAAATTGAGTGAAATGAAATGAGGCAAATAGACTAATTTTATTCATGAGAAGGCAAGGCAATTTTTACAAGTGCAAAGAAATATGAAGAGTCCTGCAAAAGAAAAAAAAAAGTAGAAGATCCAATCAAAATGTTACATATTTGTCTTTATAGATCAGACATAACTCAGATGATTTCATTTGAGAAAACCCTAACCCCACCCGGGTTAATTTACAAAAATATCAGAGGAGAGAGAGAGACAGAGATCAAATCAACAGATCTGATGGTGTGGTGAAACAGCTCTAAGAGCATCCTCTACCTCTGAAGAAACATAAATCCTTACAAATCAGGGAAAACCCTCCATCTAAATGTGTCTCTGTGTACCTGCAGAGCCCAAAAGTCTCTGAACTGATTTGAAGAGGGCATGAGTGGTGTCAAAAATTGGCCTATAGGGGTCACCTCTAGAGTTATAGTGTTGAAATGTGGTTGATGCATTGAAATTAGGCCCAAAATCGAGCGTCGACTGAGCAAAGAACGTCCTCGACCATTAGGTCAACAACCACCCTCCTGCAAAGTATTCAAAATTCAACGGCATAGAGAAAATCAAATGTCCATTGTCAATGTGAAATATTCATGCGAAGATGGATGCACAAGATCTCTCCACATAATCATCCAACAATCCTAATAGCAGATTAAAACATGGTCGTCAGATAGGACCTTTATGAAGATCTGACAACCGCAATTGGCTAATGTGGCACCCCGGGTCCACGTTTCACTTACTGTGTTCCACAATTGAGTAGCCCTGCATATTGTATGGGAGAAGGGAGAACAACCATCCCCTTTTGGTGCACGAGCACTCAAAGGTGTGTTAGCATCTTTTCAACATGTGTTTGAATGCAACATAATGTGTTGCCTTGAAGGTTTCTTGTGTAGGTCCTAAATG
Organism: Cryptomeria japonica; assembly: GCF_030272615.1. Taxonomy (NCBI): domain Eukaryota; kingdom Viridiplantae; phylum Streptophyta; class Pinopsida; order Cupressales; family Cupressaceae; genus Cryptomeria; species Cryptomeria japonica. The sequence goes on from NC_081412.1 coordinate 371,098,972, forward strand.
GATGTGGTAGATCCAATGCTAACAATGCTATGTAATAAGCCCTAAGGCTCTAAGGTGTGTACTTCGTCAAAAGCCTTGTATGGAAATTGTATTTTTTTTTTGGTGTCTAGGGGTCCTAGAGGTGTTTTGGGTCCACTTTGTAACCTTTGGTGCGAAGGCAAGTGTGTGATGTAATAAGTGTCCAAAATTGCTATGTTGTCATAGGCAATTTTGCAAAAAATTGAGTTGTGGTTGCCCACCGGCTAGTTGGTTACACTTGTACATTGGGAGGTGGTTAGAAGGATTCCTTGGCCTTATTTAAGCCTGAGGAAATATTCCCAAAGGTTAGATTGAGACTTTGAATGAAATTTATGCTTCCTACAATTCTAAAACTGTCATTTTTGCAGCATTTTCTTGTGTTCTTGGCTTTGGTATGGATTTGTACGGATATCTGGAAGGGATAATATCTTAAATAGGTTTCAATATTGAATAATATTTCATTTTATGTATTTTTTAGGTCTTGAAGCTCTGTGGTTGAGAAGTAATAAAATTTTCTTTCTCGCTGCCTGGAAGAAACCCCAAAAATCAGGGTTTGGATGCAAAAGGTGACACCATTCAACATTCCTCAATGGGAATGGTCTGAAACCCTAGGGAATGTTGGATTACCATGTCTACTAGATTATTTTCTTGGTTTTAGAAGAAGAATATCTCACCTTGCACTTTTGGAGTGATGCCCTAGACTTGACATTAACCATGTGGCAAGTTTGTGAAGTGAAGGATTGATTGAATCCTTGGAGCAGCGGACAAAAAGGTGGTCAAAACTTGCATAAAGGGGAACCTTGGACATGTCCAGACCCTCTCCAAAATCTCTAACTTCATTCCCATTTGACTAGTGAAATTTTTGAGACCTAAAACCCCTCTACCAGCTAACTAGGCTAAAATAGGCACAGTAGGGTTTGAACACTTGCACTCAAAACCCAGATGCAAAAGTTTGAAATCCTTTAGAGGGTCCAAAAGGGTGCCTAAATATAAATTTTTTCAAGGGTTTTTTCAGAGAGATTGGTAAATAAAGAGTAAAAATCCCAAATAGAGGCCTAATTGCTTGTAGCCTTATTTCCTAGGTCACTAAGAACAAAAGGCACAAAGGGTTTGTAAGCACAGACCAAAGACATCTAAATCAATTAAAATACCATGTCAAACATGTTCAAACACCCACACATGATATATTCCACCATTTGATCAAAAGGTCATGTTGGCAAGGTGCTTGGGGTTGTGAGGTGTCTTGGTTTAGGGGTTGAGTACATAGGAGCGGGAGTCTCCTTGTGAAACCAAGCTATCCTGAGTGGATTGATCCTTTGGAAGGATCAAGGACAATCTTAAGAACCTTTGGAAGGTTGGAGGTATTGGACCATTGGATGGTGCCAAGTGTTAACCCATAGAAGATGCCAAGGAAATTGCTCATTAACACCAAACCCTTTGCATCACCTTTGGATTTGCTTTGTCGTCTTATCACGCGGATCCCTTTGCACTTCTTGTTTACCTTGTGAGATAAGAATTCTTTGTTTCTACCTCACTTTCTTATCTCGTGGGCCTTTCTCACTCTTTATTCTACCTCGCGGGATAAGCCTCTTTGAGTTTTCCTTTGTCGACCTTCATTGTCTCTTATCCCGTGAGCTCCTTATTATCCCCTTTTATCCTTTTGGGATAAGCATTCCTTGTTTTTTCTTCCTTGTGTTCTTATCATGTGGTATCTCCCTTGTCTTTGTTCTATTCTGCGGGATAAGGGTCTCTTTGATCTACCTTTATTTTCTTATCTTGTGGGAATGCACAAGATAAGAAAGTCCTTTGTTTTCTCTTTGTTCTCTTATCTCGTGTCACCTATGATGCCTTTATTTACCTCACGGGATAAGAGAGGTTGAGCCTCTTCTTACATGGATCAATCTTATCTTGTGAGGCCTTCTTGTTGACCTTTTCACCCTACGGGATAAGGGGAAAGCCTAAACTTTGTCCTCGGCAAGCTTCTCCATGCGACCCTTGTTGCATTTGTTTTATCCTGCGGGATAAGGGAAAAGATTCCTCGCCCTTTGTTATTTTCTTATCCTGCAGGTCACTGCTGATGTCTTTCTAACCCCGCAGGATAAGAAAAATGCTTATCGTTATTTATTATCCCACAAGACTTTGTTCTTTGCTCCCTGTTAAGGTTGGCACAAAAATTGCCAACATTTATGGCAACTCGGAGGGGATGGCAAGCCTGCTTGGCACATTGATCAGTAGCCTTATCAAGTCCATTGGGCACAGATTCAAAGCCTGAAGAAAAAAGATAATCTCTGCCCCTGCAACCTATATTACATCAAAATTTTCCGCCACACTAAATGAGCAGATTGTGCTCGAGCACTTCTTGGAAAGAAGGACATAAATTAAATATAATGTATTGAAGCACTTGGAGGAAAAGAGATCCTAGACTACCCTACTCTAGCCAATCAACTTGAAGTTGCTAAACAAAATCATTCATAGATTGGTTAAAGTAGCTTCCCTCCCTAAACAAGGAGGGGTGATTTACATGGCCTTGGATAGAATACAAAGCTGGAAAGGTGAAGGCAAAACCATGAATAGTTTCAAGAAACCCTACAACCTAGAAATAAAAATACATATCCCAATTTATTGATCAAACACACTGCTGGTCTGAGATACACTTGGGACCGGGGTATGTGGCTATGCAACTTCCTTCTTGGCCCCAATCATGAAGAGATATCTGAGTGGGAAACCCCTTGATATGTCATAGGTTGAGCTTTCCTTGATGGCATGCTCTTGCCCAACCGCCTCCACCATCAAAATCTGATCCGGCTAACCAAATTGCCCCTCCCTAAGGAGATGAACTCAGCTTCACTGAGGTTATCACAAGAAGTGTAAATTATATTTTGGAACATGTGGAGATCAAGGTCAAGATCAAACTTGACATCTGCCACATGTTCTACCTCAACCTCATCATCAAAATTAGAGAAAAGAAAGTATTCTCTCAGTCAACTCTAATTTATGTTCTTGTTCACCTTCAACAACTACCTCATGCAGGTCATCATCTTGACTTTCCAAAAGTTGAAAGTCCTTATATGATTTCTCCTATATTTGCATGGGAAAAGGCATCAAAGTGTCCAAACCTGAATAAAATCCTTTCAAGTCATCTCCAAAAGAGTCCTCTTTCAACTCCTCCTCACTCTTAAAACACATGGGATTAACTTGGGCATTCTTTCAGCTCTCCTAAGGGATTGAAAAAATGGCAGTGGGAGCAGAACTGATTTCTCCCAATATCCCACAGTCACTAGGACTAACCTCCTCAATTATAGACCCTTCCTGCAAAGCATACACCACTGGCTTAGATGAAGGAAGAGTCCCTTCATCCTCAATGAAGGAGGGAAGATGATCAAGACTGATCAAATTTTCCTCCTTGTTGCATTCTTCTTTCTTGGTGTCCAAATACCACAAGTTGTCTTCTTTTTGTTCCTCCAACACCTCAATCTCCACCATGGAATCCTCCTCATGATTAGACCGCCCATCAAAATTGGGAAGAAGATGACCACCATCTTTCCTCTAGACAATGGGCCCACCTTTGCAAAGACGGATCTCAATAGGGCCAAACCACTGAGGAGCCTAGAAAATAGGCTCTTGCACATTCATAGTTGGTATTCTCATGAAACTTGGGTCATTGAAGCTAGAGCTCTCTTGGATAGGCTCAGTGTAAGGGTGGATTTGCTCAAGGACAAGCTCCTTAACAAATCTAGGAGGGCTCCTTTGTCTAAAACTTGGGAATCCTTTTTTAGGGGGAATAGGAGCAGAGGCCTCTGTCTGCATGATTCTGACCTCTAGGGTTGCCAACTGCCTATTATCTTCCTCTTGCCTTGTAGAAACAAGTTGCTCTACAAGGAAGGTTGCACGTTGTTGTTGATGTAGTTGATCTTGGTAAGCAAGCTCCTCTTGTTGTTGTTGGTAAAAGGCCTCATCTTGTTGTTGTTCCCAAAGTTGTTACTTGATCTCATCAAGTTGTCCTCTGTAATCCATCATGGTGTCTCTTAACCCCTGAGTTGCTTGTGACACCATAGCCTCTGCAAGGAGGGCTATTTATGTTGGTATTTTGGTATGGTTTTGTCATTGATGTCAACATCTACTGAATACACCTACTTTGGGGATCCAGCAACATTCACCGGCAAGCAGTAATCTGTGCAACAGTTACTGGTATATGGTTAATTGGCAGGATATAATGTTCATCGGTACCTGGAATGACATGGAAGACACTTGGTAATGTCAAAGACATCATGTGAACACTTTATTTTGAAGTAATAATCATTGGTATATTCATATTTGCATATTTTCTTTTACCGGCAAATAGGTCCAGGTTATCTAGGGTTACACCGATAGGTTTATCTTTTCCAAATCAGCATGGCACGCTATGGAGATGATTTATTATTGTTGTAAATGCATTGAGCCGACATGTTTAATCGGTTATTGCATCAGATATTATATTATTTGTAAAATGTTTTTATTGTAATATCTTGTAGAGTCGACCTACTAAAATTGGTCTTAGGGTATGGTATAAATGTAAGATCTTATTTGTAAGATCAAATGTGGAATGTGAAAAAGATTTAAGTGAAGGTATATGCGAGATAAAGCAGAAGCATACACGAAGACATCATTTGAAGGTGAAGTTAGGTTTTTGTAGAAGCATATCAGCATTTCACCGGTACTGAATCCAACATATGAAGATGCGATTTTGTGCAGTACATTCTTATTGGATTTAACCATCCAACTGTAGTCAATGTGACTCCCATTTGTGATTGAGCAGTGAGCTCTAGGTTGTTGGCCTTTCTGCATGTGCAGACCCCTCTTTGTACACTTACTATCTGCAGTAGTATCATCTGATTGTGGGTAAGGTTTCCCACCGTGGTTTTTCCCCTTACAGGGTTTCCATGTACAAATATTGGTGTCATGTGTTGTGGATGACTTTATGTTTATGTTTCATGTATTAATCCTTACCAGTATAGCAATTTAACACTGTCTACCGGCATACTTAACTGGTTTACCGATATTAAGCATTAAGTTGGTTAATTAGTTTTTGGTTTGAATTTATTAGACAACTGATTCACCGCCCCCCCCTCCCACTCTCAGTTGTCTCTGGGACCTAACAATTGGTATCAGAGATTAGTCCTCTTTTTGCAGAAGTTTAACAACTTGAGGAGATCCAATGTCTACTAATTATTTCAGGAAGGACAGTCCTAAACTTGATGGAACCAACTATTGGATATGGAAGATCAGAATGGAGACACATCTGAATTGCATCGGTAAAGACATCTGGGAAGTTACTAAGAATGGTTATACTACTGTTGTAGCTAGTCAAACTGCTCCAACTACCCTAGCCAAAGATGAAGAAAATGATTGCAAAGCAAGAGAAGCACTCTTGAGCGCATTATCAGATCAACAAATCATGGGATTATCTGATAGGTCTACTACTAAAGCTATTTGCAATCTTTTGGAAACACTGAATGAAGGAGATTCCACAGTCAAAATTGCAAAACTTGAAAGCTTCCGAGTCAAGTATGAACATCTGAAAATGGAAGAAGATAAAAGGATTTCTGCTTTTATGGAAAGAGTAAATGAAACTATTTTGGGTATCAAATGTTGTGGAGTAACCTTGAGTGAGGATGAGATTGTTTCAAAAATATTAAGAGGTTTGCCACTGGCATATAAAATGAAGGTCACTACTATAAATGAGTTGAGAACAATGCCTAATACATCAGTAACTAGGGATACATTGATTGGAAAGCTTTCAGCTTTTGAAATTGAGGAATTTGGTCTTGTTGCTACTATAAAGACTGATTTGGCCTTTAAAGCATCAACATCATCTGCTCTATCTTTTGAAAAATCAAACTGGAGAGCCTTTTATGCAAGAGAACTTGAAGAAACCAGGAAGGAGAATGAAGAGCTTGAAGAACTTGAAGCACTATTTGCAAGGAAAATGCCAAAAGGTTCAATTGGAAGTAAGTATAAAGGTAAAGCACCCTTTAAATGTTTTAACTACAATAAGATTGGTCATATGGCTTCAAGATGCCCTGACAGACATGCTAGACTAAGAGAAGAAGCTAGAAGAACATACAAACCTAATCCTGAATATCAGAGATACAGATTTAAGAAGAACAAAGATAAATCTTGTTACATTGCTGATGAAGGTGTGACTGATGATTCTGATGAGGATCCAGCAGACAATGGATGGATTTTTGTTGCTATAACAAAAGATCAACCAGCACCTACTGCTCAACCAGTAGAACAAGCCCTAGCAGCTAAAGTTGAATCAAAGGATGAATGGATTATTGACTCAGGATGCTCACATCATATGAGTGGAGACAAAGGTAAATTCTTGAACTTTCAAGAATACAATGGAGGTTTAGTAAGATTTGGAGATGACAAAGCCTATTCAATCAAAGGTAAGGGTTCAATATCTCTTGATGGTAAACATAACACTGATAATGTCTACTATGTTGAAGGATTAAAGCATAATCTTTTAAGTGTTGGTCAATTAGTTGAGAAAGGTTTTCAGTTACAATTTAAAAATGGAAAATGCAAAATCATGAATAGAACTGGTTTGGAAATTGCAACCGGTAATCAGACTAGAGGTAATATCTTTCATTTGAATAACAGTGAAAAGGCATGCTTAATTGCACATATAGATGAAAGTTGGTTATGGCATAAAAAACTATGTCATGTAAATTTTGATTGTATGGTAAAAATCAGCACTTCTAAGGCAGTTAGAGATCTACCTAAAATTGTGAAACCTCATAATACAATTTGCAAGGAATGTCAATTTGGAAAACAAGTTAGAGCTAGTTTCAAAAGTATTCCAGAAAAATCCAATAATGCTCTTGATTTAATTCACATTGATTTATGTGGTCTGGCTAGAACTAAAAGCTTACAAGGTGATAGATATTTCATGCTAATTATTGATGATTATTCTAGAATGTATTGGGTTACTTTTCTCATAGAAAAATCAGAAGCACTTGGGAAGTTTAAATTATTCAAAGCAATGGTTGAAAATGAAACTGACAAGAAAATCAAATGTTTAAGATCAGATCAAGGAGGAGAATTCACATCTAAAGATTTTAATACATTCTGTGAAGTGAATGGAATCAAAAGATAGTTATCAGCACCTCGGACACCACAGCAGAATGGAGTTGTTGAAAGGAAAAACAGAACTATCTTGGATGCAACAAGAAGTATGTTATCAGAAGCAAATCTACCACATGTGTACTGGAGAGAGGCAGTAAGCACTGTTGTCTATACATTCAACAAAGTTCACATCAAAGGTGAAACCGGTAAGACCCCTCATGAACTATGGTTTGGTAATATTTCTACTCTTGAGTATTTCAGAACTTTTGGAAGTAAATGTTATATTAGAAGAGATGAGTATATTGGCAAATTTGATCCTAGAAGTGATGAAGGAATATTTCTTGGGTATTCATCTAAGAGCAAGGCATATAGATGTTTTAATAAAAGATTACAAAAAATTGTTGAGAGTACAAATGTAAAGATAGATGAACAATTCAAAGGAACTTCAAGGTAGATAGACTCTGAACCAGAAACAGAAGTTATGACAAATGAACCTACACTGAATCCACCGGTACAAAATGATGATCTAGTTACTCCGGTATCATCAGAGGATTCCACAGTAATTGAAGAACAACAACAGACTAAGACACCCTGGTATGTAAGACTGAATCATTTTGAAGATTAGATAATTGGAAACAAATTTAAAGGAGTTATGACAAGAGGAAGATTGGCAAATGAAGAGGTGTGTCTTATCTCTCAAATTGAACCATTATCTATCAATGAGGCATGTGAAGATAAATTTTGGATTAAAGCTATGGAAGAAGAATTAGGACAAATTGAGAAAAATAATACTTGGACATTAGTTCCCCGGCCTAAAGATAAAAATGTAATTGGAACCAAATGGGTATTTAGAAACAAACTTAATGAAGATGGTAAGGTTGTCAGAAATAAAGCAAGACTAGTATGTAAGGGATATTCTTAGAAAGAAGGAGTTGATTACAATGAAACCTTTGCACCGGTAGCCAGAATTGAGGCAATTAGATTATTCTTGGCTTTTGCAGCTCACAAGGATTACAAAGTTTATCAAATGGATATTAAATGTGCATTTTTGAATGGAGATCTTGAAGAGGAAGTTTATATTGAACAACCTGATGGATTTTCTTTGATAGATGACAATGATATGGTTTGCAGATTAAGAAAAGCTCTATATGGATTGAAACAAGCCCCAAGAGCTTGGTATGCAAGATTGGATAAGTATTTTTTAAAGATTGGTTTTACTAAAGGAAATGTAGATAGCAATTTATATTACAAAGTAACTAATGATGATATCCTGATTATTGAAGTATTTTTTGATGATATAATCTTTGGAGGAGAAGATGGATTATGCAAAGAATTTTCTCTTGAAATGAAGCAAGAATTTGAAATGTCTATGATTGGAGAAATAAAATTCTTTTTAGGATTGTAGATTTTACAGACTGATAAAGGTATAATTCTGAGTCAATCCAAGTACTTGAAAGAACTACTAAAGAAATTTGGGATGGAGAACTCTAAACCGGTAAGCACACCTATGACTACAAATGACAAATTATCTCAAAGGGATGAATCAACACCTGTTAATCCAACTAGATACAAATCTATGATAGGAGGTTTACTGTATTTAACACAAACCAGACTTGATATTATGAATGCAGTATGTATTGTTTCTAGATTTCAGAGTAATCCTAAGGAAAATCATGAATCAGCAGTGAAAAGGATTTTCCGGTAGTTACAAGGCACAACAAATCTTGGATTATGGTATCCTAAAGATGAAAATTTTGATCTATGTGCATACACAAATGCAAATTGGGCAGGAGATGTGGATGATAGAAAAAGCACCACTGGAGGAGCATTCTTTCTTGGAAAAAGATTAGTCTCTTGATTGAGTAAGAAACAGAGTTGTACATCTTTATCAATAGCAGAATCAAAATATGTTGCAGCAACAACAAATTGTACATAGGTACTTTGGCTTAAGAAAATGTTGAAAGACATAAAGGTAAAATGCAAGGAACCTATTACTATATACTATGATAACACTGCAGCAATTGATATATCTAAAAATCTAGTATTACATTCTAAAACAAAACATGTTTCTATCAAACTGAATTTTCTAAGGGAAAAAGTAGGTACCGGAGACAACTGAGAGGGGGGGGGGGGGGTGAATCAGTTGTCTAATAATTTCATTCTTTCTGGATTAGCTAAGTTGATAAGAAGGTTGAGCAGGGGTGGGTGGGTGGTAAGCATTAGGGAAATAACCACCTGTAGTTGGAGAAAAAGTATTTGGATTAAAACTAGGAGTAGACCTAGTTTATTCATATTGGTAGGATGGGGAGGGTTGATTAGCATTTTCACAAAATGGGGGTGCATAAAAATTGCACCCATGATATTTTCTCATATTGAGAGCATTTAAAAGAGATAATCTTTGTAACAAAAAAAGATTACAAGGGCAAAAGATCTACCCTACAAGAGAGAAACGGTGACATACCAAGATCACCAAAATAGGTGCTTGAAGAATGACTCCCTCCAAAGGCTTGAAACTAAAGAACACACCAAGTCTTCAGGTGTTTTGAGCACTGGATTGCTTAACTAGTAGATTTGTTGTAGAGAGTCGGCAGGTGTGTGATTTGTTGCCTCCAAAAGCTGAGTTGTTGATCCACACACCAAGATAAGAAAAGATATGACCAGTGACTAAGAGTTTGTACCTCGGATGATCATCTATGAGCTAAAAGTTCAACAATCCCCCCAGGCATGCCAAAAACTGTTGTCACAAAAGTTTGCACCCTTGGTGATCAGGCTTGATCACCAACCTTGTGAAACATGGAAACAACCTCTCAAGTGTGGGACCTTGTGTTGTTCTAAGGTTGAGTCTCCGAAGAAGGTCGACTTTGTCTTCAATCTGAAATGCAAAGTGTTGGACCAACCCAACACTTGGTAAAACTAATCTATTGATTCTCACGAAAAGGGAGAGAGAGAAGGGAATGCATGAAAGAAGGGAAAAAGGGTTTGCAACCAGACTAAAATGATGATCTCCCATGCCTATGACTGCACTGAACATTAATAAAACTACCCTAGGTGTGCACTAAATTTTATCCTAATTCGTCACCTAAATGTGAGTGAAGGTTGGAATTTAGAAAATGACAAGAGGAACTGAAACCATCTCACAAGTGTCGCTCAAAGAGGAATCAACACTACACCTACAACTCGGGAAAACCAACAAGAATGTATTCAAACAAAGAGGTAAGACATTACACAAATTGAGTGAAACGAAATGAGGCAAATAGACTAATTTTATTCATGAGAAGGCAAGGCAAGTTTTACAAGTGCAGAGAAACATGAAGAGTTCTGCAAAAGAAAAAAAAGGAGAAGATCCGATCAAAATGTTACAAATTTTCCTTTATATATCTTTCATAACTTGGATGATTTCATTTGAGAAAACCCTAGCCCCACCCGGGTTAGGTTACAAAAATATTAGAGGAGAGAGAGATCTAATAGCATGGTGAAATAGCTCTAATAGTGTCCTCTACCTCTGAAGAAACAAAAATCCCCGTAAATCAGAAAAAAAAAAAAAAACCCTGCATCTAAATGCGTCTCTGTGTACCTACAGAGCCCAAAAGTCTATGAACTGCATTGAAGAGGACATCGGTGGCATCAAAAATTGGCCTGCAAGGGTCACCTCTAGAATTATGGTGTTGAAATGCGGTGGTTGCACTGAAATCGAGCCCAAAATTGGGCGTCAACTGAGCAAAGAACGTTCTCGGCCATCGGGTTGACAACCACCCTCCTACAAAGTATTCAAAACTCAACAACACGGAGAAAATCAAATGTCCACCATCAATCTGAGAGATTCACGCGAAGATGCACGCACGAGATCTCTCCACATAGTCATCCAACAAGCCCAATAGAAGATTAAATCATGGTTGTCAGATCGGGCCTTTATGAAGATCTGACAGTCACAATTGGCTGACGTGGCACCCCGAGTCCATGTTTCACTTACTATGTTTGACCACAGAGTAGACCCACATATCACGAGGGATAAGGGGGAACAACAATCCCCTTTGGAATTGCTTTGTCTTCTTATCCCGCGGGTCCCTTTGCACTTCCTGTTTACCTTGTGAGATAAGCTTTTTTGTTTCTGCCTCGCTTTCTTATCTCATGGGCCTTTTTCACTCTCTGTTCTACCTCGCGGGACAAGCCTATTTGATTTTTCCCTTATCAGTCTTCACTGTCTCTTATCCCGCGAGCTCCTTCTTATCCCCTTTTATCCTCGCGGGATAAGCGTTCCTTATTTTTTCTTCCTTGTTTGCTTATCCTGTGGCATCTTCGTTGTCTTTGTTCTATTTCGCAGGATTAGGGTCTCTTTGATTTACCTTTATTTTCTTGCTCTTTGTTCTCTTATCCCCTGTCACCTTTGATGACTTTGTTGTACCTTACGAGATAAGAGAGTCTGACCCTCTTCTTACTTGATCTTATCCCGCGAGGTCTTCTTGTTGACCTTTTCACCCTGCGGGATAAGGGGAAAGCCTAAACTTTGTCCCCGGCAAGCTTATCTTGCGCGACCCTTGCTACATTTGTTTTATCCTACGAGATAAGGGAAAAGATTCCTTGCCCTTTGTTATTTTCTTATCCCGCGGGTCGTTGGTGATGTCTTTCTAACCCCACGGGATAAGAAAAATGCTTATCGTTATTTCTTATCCCGCTAGACCTTTTTTCTTTGCTCCTTGTTAAGGTTGGCACAAAAATTGCCAATAGTTGTCTAAAATGTGTTCTTGTTGTCTATCTAAAATGCTAGCATACAAGTCAACTGATTAGTACCAAAATAGAATTCGGGAAAATCATGTAAATGATAATTAGTGATCTCGCTATTGTGTGGCACAAACCCGTTGTTTTAAGTGAACCCATTAGTGCAAGAAAGCTAACCCACTAGTGCAAAAACGTGAACCCGCTAGTGCAAGAAAGTGACCCCGTTGTTGCGATAATTTGAACCCATTGTTGCAAGAAAGTGATCTCGTTCTTGCAAGAAAGCGAATTATCATTTACAAAAACTTGAAACTTAGAATAAAAATTTTACCTTCTATACGAAAATGATAATGGCGATCCCGCTGTCATATGAAAATGATAACAACGAATCGTAGTTTCAGGGCGCAAACCCGTTGTTTCATGAAATCATTGGATTGACAAAATAGACTTCCACCTAGGCGGAAATCATCTTGTAGATCTGTTTTTTTTCCTGCAAGTGCTCAAAATCTATAAAAAATGCACTAAAACAATAAAAAGTCAAAATGACCCATGAAGTCAGTCCCATCGGGCGTGCCAAAATGTGTGAGGGAAAAATGTGCAAGCTAAAGTAAACAATTAAAATAATACAGAAAACAACCAAACAAGTCATTAAACTCAACACTTCGAGATAAGAATGTAAAAATCAAAACAAAGAACACAAATGACAAGCAATGTAAACCAACATCCTCGCTTTGATTTGATTATTCCACGATCTAATGTGTTCTCATGACATCAATGGATGTTTGATTATGCTCCATGGATGCAGATATGATTGATTATGAAAGTGATAATGAGGATGAGTAGTGATTTCGGCAGAGTAACGATGCAAGTGAATGAAAAATGGATCCAGGAGGATTTGATCTAAAAAAGGAGGGATTAAATAGAAGATGAGAGGAAGGAGAGGGGGTGCGAAGAGGAGACACTTGTCCTCAAAGGGGACAAGTGGCTCAACTAGAGGGGAAGGGCTGACATGTGTCTCTAAGGACACATGTCCATTTTAGGCAAAGCCACCCAAAATAGGATATTTTTCCCAAAAGGGGGAAAATAGCTTAGGATGTGCACATATGGAGGTTAGGAGGGATAGGATAGGGTTGGTTGGTAGGTTTGGAGGGTGACTAGGTTGGGAGAGGTTTGTATGGATAGGGTTGGTTTGAACCCCAGTGTTAGGACAAGGGTTAGGTTAGATGGGGGATTAAGGTTAGGAGCCGTGTGCTCAAATAGGATTTGAGTCTAATTAATTAATTGAATTAATTAATCCATGGGGGTTTCGGGAAAAGGGACATTTAATTAATTAGATCAATTAATTAGAGGAATAGGATTGGGGGATTAATTAATTAAGAATTACTTAACTGGAAGAAAGGGGATTAATTAACTAGGCTAATTAATTAGAAGAAAAGGAATTAGGGATTAATTAATTAGAGGAAAAGGATTAGGGGATTAATTAATTAAGAATTAATTAATTAGAAGAATAGGATTTAAATTTGATTAAATTAATTAACCAAATTTAAGTGTCTACACTTGCATCTCTTTGCATTTGCTTTATCATCAAAGTATTATATTGAAGAGGTACTTCCATGGCCGAGAAGGATGGCACCATATAGAGATGGGGAGGTTGTTGCTGGTTGTAAGGCTACATTTGGTAACATATGTATAGATGAAACCAAAGTATCATTTTGAGCGACTTTAGTTAATTCAAAGCTTCAAAAATTTATAATGTTTCTACTCTTATAGACAAAACTAAGAAAAGTGTTTTAATAAGTGATAGGATCTACATGATCAAAGCTCCATTTTCTTGCAACCTCTTGCAATTAAAATACTCTCCCAATTATGTATATTTTTATTTTTTAGATTTTATTTGATGCTATCATACTATATTTAATATTTTTAAAATATAGTTCTACAGTTTATGGCTAAGTTTTGAATTTAAAGTCTTGAATTACAAAGTTAAACACTAAATGTTGTATGCAATCTTAACCAGTTGCAAGTTCTTCAACTGTGTAGAATTGGAGTACATATTGCATCTGCTCCATCAAGCATAGAATTTGGCTTCTATATAACACCTAAGCGTGCTGATTTAGATGCTATAATTGCACAACTTGTAGAGGTCTCTATACATGAGGCAATTTATGCACTTGACATTGCTAGTGGAAGTGGTAAATCCAATTGATTGTGGTTCAAATGAAATTAAACCGAATGTTGACCTTGATGTTTCTAATGAAGAAGAATATGAATATTAAATATCACTTGTAAGTTTAATTTTCATTTTGTAATGACATTTTGAAACTATAGTACTTTTATTTTTAATGACGTATTTAAATATTCTATTTTTTGTCAATAATGACTATTAGTGTTCTTATAATTTATAATTTTGAACACACACATATAGACATTCTGATACCTATACCCAAGGGGGGGAATTTTGTCATATCGCTATATAGAGTTTTGATTTGTGTACCTGTACACATACACAAACCAACAACTTAGATATTAGGTAATGGATAATAATGCAAATTTTGTTACACATACACATTATGGGGCAAAATTGCTAAGAGTTTGCAACTTATATAACCTCATTATATGCAATGGTTCAAAGGTTTGGTCGAGCTCAGGGAGCATTACATGCCACACTTACAATGGTCAAAATGTGGTTGATTATGTTATAAGTTCAAAGTAACTTGTGACAAGTGTTATAGATATAGAGGTGAAGGACTACCCCATAGAAATGAAATCAGATCACAACCTAATATATGTAAAGATTAGCATGCAAAAAGACAATCAGCACCAAAAGAAGATGCAACAAATAGAACAAAATGAGGTCACTCAAGGGACAATCCTCTTAACACATGAAAACCAATCAATCTTTCAAACAATGCTAAAAAAAAACTGCATGATGCTAGAGTTGTTGAACATCCGACAAGACTAAGAGGGGGGGTGAATCAATCCAAAACTTCAAAAACAATTATTAATCAACATATTTAATATCAATACTTTAGTCATCAACACATCAAGCAACAACACATAAACACATGAAAACCAAATTTATGTGGAAAACCCAAATAGGAAAAAAACACGATGAGAATCTAAATCACAATATGAATAACATTTATAAAATTTCAGGGTTGCAGCTAAGGAGAACCAACACCTGAAGGACTTGCAGAACTAAGGCACACTACCTTAGGAAAGATACAAAAGGACTTGTATAGTTGAAGAACACTTCTTCAGGATAAGATACAAACTATTGTCGAAGGACTCACTGTCAATCAGCAATGAATGAAAAAGTTGAACTGAAATTGAGAAGGATTCTCCTGATCATGAAATTGTCCGTAAATAATAATCAAGTGACAAATAACATGGCAAACATCTTTAAGAATCTCCACTATCACAACTCACTGTCATGCAGAATATATCAACTTTAAAAGTCTTCTCAAACTGACTTTTATATCACCCCAAACTCAAATCTGCTTGCAAATCATTCTCATAGACTTCTCACACAATTCACTCTTCATCCATACTCAATTCATTCATCCGTACATCTTATATATAAGATACTATAATCCTAATCAAGGGCCGGTCAAAACTGAATAAGCAATATTACACAAAATAAGCTACCCGAACCTAAAATACTTAGATTGGTCCACTCTAAGAGAAAGAGGGAACCAAAACATATCATAATACATCATCCCATGAATGATTTGACAATATTCACACACTAAAACATATTCCAAAGGACATTACAAAGCATAATGTGTAGATATAATCAACTAGTCGGTCACATTACCACTTCCAATGCAAAATACTATGTGTGGATCTCCACAAACCAAAGTGAGAACCAAATAAACACCTCAACACGTCTTCTAGCACATATCCAGACCAAAAGAACATGATCCACTAAATTGCAAGGCAATTAACAACATATTCGGACATCACCAAAAGCATTTAGGACCACCCTGAATACAAGATGACATAACTAACACCAAAAGAGTATTCGGACCAACATCCATCTAGATAACCAAGATCTGACAAAGTATATTTGGACCAATATCCCTCTGGATAACCAGGTTTGGCATCAATGACAACCATTAAAGATCATGCTAACAACAATCTCTCCCTTTGTCATTGATGGCAACACCAATGAAAAACCGATAATCTCACAACAACTTTTTCCAATAATCTCACAACTCTCTCTCTCCCTTTGACAACATTGATAAAGGGTGTTGAAGGACAAACAAAAACATAATCACCACACACCATTTCTCCCCCTGAGAGAAGCATCAACATCAATCTAGGAAACAAGGATAAGTGTTAAGTCTCCCCTTGGAAAAATGCACCATTGAAAATGCATCTAGTTAGAAAAAGGAAGGGAAATAACCCCTAATTTCACTTGTGAAAATGTTTTCTATTGTTGGTGTAAATAATTATTCATCTTGAATATTATTACACATTACTTAAGCTTACTTAGGAAATGCATTTCATAGTAGTTTGGGTATGAGACACTTGGGTGTTTGTGCCATATTGAGATAGTGTGTGTAGGAGAATTTCCACCTTTTATGGTGTGATCTTGTTGTTGCATTTCACATTCAGTGGGTGATCCACCTCATGTGGAATATTATATTGTTTCTCCTACCTACCCACACCTATTTCCTACCTACCCTTATTTCTTATTGAGCCACATGTCATGTTCGTGTGCTCACATATCCATATAGCCTTGCCTATATAAGCAGGCTCATATTCATTGTGTGTAACGATTGATGATCCAGTTGATCAGTATTTTCTCTTGATAGGATACAGTTTATTCATATCATATATTTTGTCTCTCTTATTTGTGCTTTCCATTGCCTCTAGATCTTGGCAAAATCTCACATGGTATCAGAGCCATTAGAGTGTCATTGGTTTGTCAATTGAGAGAAATTTGGGGTTTGCATTTTGGATCTTTCTATTGCAGGTTCTTATTGAAGCTTGATGGGTCAAATCTGAGATTCCATTGGATTGAGGAGGTCCAAGAAAGTCATTTTTGCCTTTTGTTTCATCCAAATCAGACTTTGGAGGCCAAATCTAGAGGCATTTGAAGTTTGAAGTTGCGACGGAAATTTTCCAGAAATTATAATTTTGCAGACAATTTTCAAATAGTGATATCTCACTCATTCGAACTCCTTTCTTCGAGAATTTTTTTTTGTTTTGGGGTATAATTTCGTGATATGTACAGTGGTGCAGAAGTTTTCAATTTTTCAGATACAAGTTTTTCGGAAATCATGAAATCCTGATTTTTACAACTTTGGAGGCTTCATTTGGGCTCATATGGACTCCTTTTCAGGTGTCGTTTTTTTTTAAAGTGCATATTTTTTCATCTACTTTCATAATATGCCATTTATTTGCAATGATTTTAAGTAGAAATTGTACTTTCAGTATTTGGCCATTTTTGGCATATTTGGTACTTGCATTTTGCTTGGATCTCAGTTTAGATCACTAGCAGTATTTGTTAAAGTCTCTTATATCTCATATTGAGAAGTTATAAATTGAAATCAGAAGTCCACTTTGCCTTGTTTTGCAAGTGGCCCATTGTATATGCACTAAGTATAAAGTGTCAAATCACCTTTTGGGGGGGTTTCTTGATTGAGCATTTTGGGGGAGTGTCTTGTGTGATTGTGCCTCTCTCTATCTTGTGTTTTTTCATTTTGGTGCTATGGGTTCTCCTAAATTTCCACTTTTAACTCCTCATAATTATGCATCATGGAAGATTAAGGCATGAGTAAACTAATGGAAAAAGGACTCATTCATTATGTAAATGAAACTATTACAACACCACATGATCCTAAGGTTGATCCTAATGCTCAACTTGAATGGCTCACTAAAAATGCTATGGCAATTGGAACTCTTAGAAAGTATGTATCAGATGACCTCATTTTTCACATTGATAAGTGTACAACAATTAAAGAGGCTTGGGATATTTTTCAGAAATTGTATGGTCAAGTTGATGAGATTAAGGGATACAAGCTTGATAGTGAATCACAACTTTGGATCCCAAGTATTTTGATACAATCCAAGATTATGTCACAAAATCAAATGAGCTAAGAGCAAAGCTAAAGGATTGTGGAATTGACAAAAAGGATGCTCAATTAGTTTACAACTTGTTGGACAAGCTTCCTTCAGAGTATGCAGCCTTTGTATCTAGCTTTCACACCTATAGGTTAGCTCAAGGTTCCCCAAACACTTCTCCCTCATTTGATTCATTCACGGAGATGTTGATACTTGATAAATCTAAGTTGACTGTGATGGGGATTCTCAAATCTTCAAAGTCACAAGCTTTAGTGGCTAATAAAGGGAATCAAAGCAATCAAGGAAAATGCAAGAATCAAAAGCAACCTAAGTCAAAACCACAACAAGATGGAGCACAATCTTCCTCTCCACAACAAGGTGATTCACCATTCTCACCTAAGAGGAAATCATATAAGGACAATTTTTTTTGTGGATATTGCAAGATGTCAGGACATGATGAACATCATTGTTATAAGAAGGATATTGATGAGTTGAAGAATCTTCTTGAGAAGAACAAAATCAACCTACCTTCCAGAATGTCTACATTGGCTTCTTCTTCTAAGGATAAAGGAAAGGATCACTCTTTTGGGACAGATAAAGGAAAGGGACAAGCTCTTTGTGCTACTACAAGTCATGATTCGGGGAGATGGCTTCTAGATTCAAGGGCTTCTCATCATATGGCATCTTTGCAGTCTATGTTTTCTACATTTGAGCCTTGCCACATGCCGTAGATTTTGATGGGAAATCATACATACATGGATGTGATTGGGAAAGGATCTATTGCCATTGGGGATAACTCCTTCAATGATGTGTTGTGTGTACCCCACTTGACAAATAATCTTCTTTCCATCTATCAAATCACACATGGGGCAACTAGGAAAACTGTGGAGTTCACACCTGATTCAATTATCATTAGAGACTTGGAGAGTGGAGATATCATTGCAATTGGGTTGGTTGATCATGCATCTAGATTATACTCTTTTTTAGATTTTGGTCCTCTTGATGAGGTTGATTCTTCCTATGTTGATGATTCAGATTTTGAGGAGAACTTTGGGAATTTGAACTTGGGGATTCTCACATGTGACCCTGTTCTTGAGCCTTGCATTTCATCTCCTCCTATTGATATCACACCACCTATTGCACCTGATGATGCAGCTAGTGCGACAATTTTGCCTTCTTATGATTCAGTGCATCAGGATATTTCATGTCTTCCATCTTCAGTTGATTGGGATGCCTACTTGACAGACATTGCAGGTTTGTTTGTGGAGTCCTACATTACAGATTTGGGAGACACCATTGATGACATTCATCTTCTCTTTGATGAAGATGATCCTTCTTTGATTGTTGTGAGGGATCACTCTGACCCTCTTGTGCATTCTCTACATGATGAATCTTTAGAGGTTGACATGATTGTGGATACTTTTGTACAACACTTGGAGGAGGTCTCTTTATCTTTTGAGGAGACATATGAGTCTTTGGACATTGTTCTACATTCTTCTCCACTAGATCTTGCAGTGCCTTTTTCAGCAATGTGGCACAGTTTACCACCTTTGGAGGAGGTAACTTTCAGCATCGGCATGGGGACACTTGAGTAGTTTTTAGAGATTCCTTTCATCATGTGTATTTTTGCTTCATCTTCCCTTCATGGTTGGGGAGACTTTTTGGATACACCTTTGGTTTTGTTTCTTCCTAAGGGGAGGAACGTGGTTCGACGTTCGTGGAGCAGTTTCTTCATTTATCTTTGAGCTTCTATCATTGGTGCAGATTCCACATTGAGGGGGGATTCCTAGTCTCTCTTCTTCTTCTCTCATATGGGGGGGACCTTTTCCTCACATGGGGTTTTGTTCCTCACATACTTCTATGAGAGTTATTTGTATCTAGTTTTCATCTCTCTTTTGGGGGAGGGTTTTTTCCCATTGGGTTTTTCTCTCTTTCCCCGCTTTGTGAGAGATTTCATTGCATTGGTTTGCATGCATTTGCATTTGTACATGGGTACCTACCATGGCCTAGTAGTCGGGACCCATCTTGCATTACTTAGTTGCATTGTAGACTTTAGTGCATTCCCCTAAGTTGCACTTAAGGGGGGTGTTGGTGTAAATAATTATTTATCTTGGATATTATTACACCTTACTTAAGTTTACTTAGGAAATGCATTTCATAGTAGTTTGGCTATGAGACACTTGGATGTTTGTGTCATATTGGGATAGTGTGTGTAGGAGAATTTCCACCTTTTATGGTGTGATCTTGTTGTTACATTTCACATTCAGTGGGTGATCCACCTCATGTGGAATATTATATTGTCTCTCCTACCTACCCACGCCTATTTCCTACCTACCCTCGTTTCTTATTGAGCCACATGTCATGTTCATGTGCTCACATATCCATATAGCCTTGCCTATATAAGAAGGCTCATATTCATTGTATGTAATGATTGATGATCCAGTTGATCAGTATTTTCTCTTGATAGAATACAGTTTATTCCTATCATATATTTTCTCTCTCTTATTTGTGCTTTTCATTGCCTCTAGATCTTGGCAAAATCTCATAGCTATATGCTCTAATGTAGAAATGTATTCCAGTCTGACTTCCTTTACTGCAACTTTCTCCCTCAAGAAATGATAACGGAATGAAATATGTTTAGTTCTTGAATGCATAACTAGAATCTTTGGAATGTTTATAGCACCAGTTTTATCACACATAATAGGAATAGCTTCATCATATACAACTTGGATATTCTTAAGAGTGTTTCATCCACAAAACTTGAGTACAACAAGATGTTGCGGTGATATATTCAGCTTTAGCAGTTGATAATGCTATAGATTCTTGTTTCTTAGTTATCCATGAAACCAAATATGTCTCCCAAAAAAAAGGTTCCACCACTTGTACTCTTCCTATCATCAACACTTCTAGTCCAATCAGCATTTGTATACGCCTTCAATGTGAAATATCCATCTTTCTTGTACCATAAGCCAAAGTTCTAAGTCCCTTTCAAAAATTTGAAGATTCTTTTCACTACTTGATCATGAGTCTACCTTGAACTTGCTTGAAATCATGCATCCAAAAATACAACATGCATAATATATGGTCTAGAAGCGGTAAGATATAGTAGTCCTCCAATATAGATATGTACTTCTTGTTATCAATATTCGAAGCTGCATCATCTTTGCCTAACTTGCATCCAATAACTAACGAAGTAGTAACAGGTTTACAATTATCCACATCATTCTTCAACATCTCTTTAACATATTTAGCTTGAGAAATAAAAATTCCATCATCCAGTAACTTGAAATCCAAGGAAAAATGGCATTTATCCAAATATAGAATCTCAAATTCTTTTTGCATCTCTTTTGCAAATTCTTTGCACAAGCCATGACTTTCCCCAAAGATAATATTATCAACATAAACAACAATAATCAACAACTTAATGCTTTCAACCTAAAATAAATATTGTTGCCTACAGTACCTTTCCTGAAATTTTGTTGTAACAAGTATTTGTCCAGCCTTGCATACCACACTCTAGGTGCGTGTTTCAGTCCATACAATGCCTTATTTAATATGCAAACCATGTCTTGATTATTTGACAATCTAAATCCATCTAGTTATTCAATGTCTACTTCTTCCAATTCTTCATACAGAAATGTTGACTTAACATCCAATTGATATACTCTAAAAGTTCTTGTAGGCAAAAAATGCAAGAAACATTCTAATAGCTTCCACCCTAGCAACAGGGGAAAAAATTCCTTCAAAATCAATACCTTATACATAAGAGTAGCCTTTACATATCAATCTTGTCTCATTTCTTGTGACTTGTCCTTATTCATTCACTTTGTTCTGAAACACCCACTTCGTTCCTATCACATTCTTATCCACCAATTTAGGTAGCAGGTCCCAAGTTTGAATCTTCTATATTTGATTCACTTCTTCTTCCATAGCTTTAACCCAAAATTCTTTTTTGCTTGCTTCTCCATATGATTTACATTAAATGAGTGAAAGAAAATAACAATTAGTTTGTTCATTTACCTCTGTAACACTTCTTGTCTAGACTCCTTTATTCTTGTCTCCAATTATTTGATCTTTCAAATGATTCCTCTGCACATATTTTGGGGTCTTAATTTTTTGTTCCATTTCTTTGTCCTCTTCTACTTCATCTAGTTTCTCTTCATTTTTTCCTTTCGAAGTTGTCCTTTCATCTACAACAATAGGTATGATCTCAAATTCAGTCTCTTGAACAGGTTTTGGGGCAATCTAATCTCATGCCTCATTTACCTTCACATTTGTACTCTCCACGATCTTGTTCAAACTTTTATTATAACACCAGTAATTCTTGTTGTTCGTAACATATCCCGAGAATATTCCTTTATCAGCTTTGGTATCAAACTTTCCGATATCATTCGCATTTCTTCTCATATAGCACTTACTCCTAAAGATTCTAAAATATTTCACAATATGTGGTCTTCCATACCACAACTCATAAGGTGTCTTTTTATGATTTATCCTTATCTAAACCCTGTTAAGAATGTAAATAGCAGTATGCACAACTTCTTTCCAATAAATGTGTTTCCCCCCTTATTTTAAATTTTGAAATCACTCCCCTTTAGTCACAGAGTCTGTCATTTCCTGAAGTCATGTCGCGTGTCGTTCTCCTTTTCTAACTCAGTCGCAAAGTTAGGAAATTCTAGAAGTCCCCGATCACCCAACGCCTCCTATCTTGTATTTGGTTGCTCTGTCGTGGGTTGTAGAAATCTTGCAAGTCCCAACCTTAGGTTCATAAGTTAGCATTTTCCCTGACCGAGAGACTTGTCAAATATTTCCTAGGTTTCGGGGCACCGCCTTTGTGTCAGGTTTTATATGAACTAACGTTATTTGTCTTGTCAACAGGAACAAGCCGAATTAACAGACCATTCAAAGAGGCGAAGTAAATGCAGCATTTAAGCCATGTCAAATCAATTAAGTACATGAACAGGGTGGCGAATGATTTTTGAACTAGACTCCATTTTTTTTAGTTCTCTAAGTGTATCATCTAGCTCACACTCATACAAAGTACAATACAAAATTAGTTGGCGGACGTGCAAGACACACTGACGGAGCTATTGAATTTTGAAACCTTTTTGCAAGAGCTAGAAATAGGAAAGAGAACTCTGTTGCAAGAGAAAATTGTTCAGTGTGGTTTGGCCTCCGCAGCTACTTTTCCATTAGTTGTTCCTTGCATAGATTTGGTTGTCGCTTGCTCCAAGAGATATCACCCTAAGACTCGGGAAATTCGAGTGGAAGGTGGTAGAGTGGTCGCGCAAATTAACCCTGAAAGCGTTTCTCGCACTTTGTGCCTCTCTGAAAAAGAAGTTGCTCAAAATATGTTTGTTTTGGCTAGTGAGGAGTATTTCCATGCACATGGTGACTACTGCATGAATTGTGTAGCCAGAAACTGACTAAAGTCAGAAAAGGGAGGCAAGTCTTAGCTACCCACTAAGCTTAAAAGAATGCATTTCAAAGATGAAGTTGTGGAAGTCATAGTTCTATTGCACCAAGTCGTGGATAGTAATTCCACTGAGTTTTTCGAATTCTGGATGTGTCATTTTATCCTCACTATATGTGCTCCCGATAGTTTCATTAATTGGGTCTCTGTCATCAGTTTTCACCTGAATGAGCAATTGCGGAATTTCCGCCAATCCCTCCCTTTTCATATGTGCTCATATCTTGTTTACATGCTTGCAAGTCAAGAGTCTTCTTGGCCAGGTCTAGAGCTTCATCACCCTTCCACTATTCCTCCACCTGTTTATCAAAAATTTCCTCAGCTGACCCTGTGGAAGAGCACACATGCTTTTTCCCGCGTCAATGATGCATTCTCAATGGGCCTAATCAAAAAATTGGAAGGATACCCTAGCTTACGGTTTTCTCATGTTTATGTTAACTTTGTGATGAAATTTGGTTGCTTTTACACCTAATTCGACCAGTTCTCATATCTTAGAATTGGGGGTTTTCAAAAGGAGCCACTGAAACTGACCCCTTTTCCCTCTGATTATATTGTGTTTTTAGAAGTATGCCGCCAGATGTCTGTAGTGAATGTGAAATATTTGAATATGGGAAAGAGGGGATATCCTTCTCCATTGTCCACCAATGTTTTTTGTTGTAAAACTAATGGTGTTCCCAAGGTAGTGGGGACACTTCTAGAGAAGTTTCGCTTTTCATCCCTGCCATCCAGAAACAACTTTGACAGTAAAGGGTATGTGAGGCATCATTTGTATGGTGCTAAAGGTTATATCCAATGTCCTAAGCTTGAATATTTTTGGGAGGATTGTTTAGATGATGTTGAGGTATTCAAAAGAAGTTATATGAGGCTCTCCTTGCTGCAAATCCATACCTTTGGTGTTTCTTTCAATGTCCCGAATGATGTTACTAAAAATGAGGTCATCATTGACCCAAAATATCATATTGTTGCTAATGCAGTCTCTTTGGAGGTTGACTGGTCTAAGGAAGAAGTTTCGGACCTAATGATCCATAGTGCTCTGGCATTAAGGAGAACATCTGACTGGCTAAATGGCAAATGGAGGCAGCAGGTCAGTTCTTCTCAAAGTTAGAAATCTTCATCTCGTAGAGAGAATGGGACAGTCTCTTCTTCTCTTGTTCAAACACCAGCAATCAAGTCCACAAATAGACTGTCAGGTAGAAGCTCTCAATCAAGCGGTGATGGAGAAAAGCCAAAAGAGACCACTGCTCAGCTGAAATCCACTTGTGAATAAGATGACCGAGCTACACCGCTCAAAGGAAAATCGCCTCCTCTGATTCTGAGGGTATATATCAGAAAATCATTGATGATCAATCTTTTTCTGCTCTGTTTGAAATCCCTTCCTCTCTTGTGCAAAGTACCCCTGGTGTTACCAATAAAGAATCAAAATCTGAAATAACTTCTCCAGTTTGGCTAAAGTAAGAGGTTGAGAAGAAAAGAAAGGTTTCCACCCATGTCTCTATTGAAATTGACACAGTTGCATTGTTATTGCAAATTTCTCGTAAGCCTAAGAAGGCTAAATGGATATCTCGAACTGTCTTTGATCCTGCTTCTGGCCACCAAATCCTAGAAATTGTTGATCATGTTGGGAATGTGGATGCAATTAATGTAACTGAGAAAGATTATAAGATCAGCCATTTGGATATGGGACCCTCTACCTTGGATGGGGACATTTATCATGTTGACTTCTTTGTTCATACATTAATCAAAAGAGCACAGGAACAAAAGAAGAAGAATCTTGAGCTCCAATCTCAGGTACAATCTTTGAAGGATTTCATTTCATCTTTTATAAATCCTACCGCTAGAGAGTCTTCAAGCTCACAAATGCAGGGGATTGATCCATACACAGTGAGGAAAGTCAAGGGTAACTTGGGATATGCTAAAGTTGTCACTAACTGGATTGATGAAATGTATGGTGTTGGCGTGAGTTATATCACTAGGTTCAGAATGCTTTATGTAAGTATTTGGAACAAGAGGAAAGAGTTGTTAACAGAGTTGCAGCAGGTTAGGAAAGAGCATGGGAGTATCTTTGTACTCTCAAAAGAAATCATAGAGCTTATGTCATTGAGCCATGCTATATTAACCACTGAGAAAATAGTTGGACATCCAAGGGAGGTTAATCCTATTTGGCGTGATGTGTTAGATTGGAAGGAGGAAATATATCGTGACTATATTGATGACATTGATAGTGCTCTGAGACATTACTTGCGTGACCTGCTAAAAATAAAGGAAAATTTGTGCGCTTTGGATGTTGACCTTATGGATAGTTTTGAGGAGAATGTGATAGAACTTGGTGAAATGATACACCAATTCAAAGATAATTATCAGAAGAATGTTAGAGATCCTCAGAACATATCTTTGGAATCCTTTAAAGTATTGGGTCGCCTGCAAATTTGTGCCTCTACATTTGAATCCGAGATGGATGAGATGCACAAGAATATGGCTGCTAGTGATGGATCGGTTGCAGAGTGGAGGACAAGGTTGCAGATCACCACTGTACTAGAGGACCCGAATATGGAGCCAACTGTGAACAGGTACCGTGAATACAGGCAAAGGATTAAAGCTCGGGAGGTGGCACGTGTTGAACAGGAGGTGGAGATTGTTGAGATGGGGAACCAGAAGCTGAATAGGCGGTGGTGGTTTCTTGTTTAATGTTTTAATTATTTTTCTTGATCATTGGTTGGTTGGGGAGGCCTAAAGACTTTTAAAGTAACAGTTTTCTTCAAGAAACCATTACCTTTCATGTTTTTAAATATCTTGATTGTTTTTCTAATTAGAATCTTTTGGTCAAACTTTTATTTTTCTCATTAGAACATAAAACTTCCAAGCATGTGATTGTCTGCTATTTTTAATTTAGAGGAACTACTGGTGATTTTCATATATTTATAAGCTTTGAATTGTGGTGTATGGATTATTTTTTGTTCTTTGAAATGGATGACAGTTGGTTAATTTATACTTGAATGGTGGATGATTTTAAATTTCAGTTGTTGTGGAACATTAGCTATGAATGGTGTTTCATAGTGGCTTTCCTTTAAAATCTAAAAAATTTAAAAATAGTAGTTAGTAGTGTGAATGTCTTTACAAAGCCTTCTAGTTAAAAGCTCTTTCCTTATTTCTTTTCCAGTTAAAAGCATATGAGTTGTTTGTTTATTCATTGAAAATCATTAGAAGGTAGATGTCACCCTGTAAAATAAGCAGAGAATCAGTCAGTTCATATTTTGTTAGACTGTTTCAACTGTGGTTACATTTGTCATCTCCATGGGTGTGAGAATATAGAGTTAGGTGACAAATTTGTTAGCCAACAAAACATTAGCTAAGTTAGCATCTTTCATCATAGTTTTAGCCATCTAAATAACAGTTATATTCTTCATTTCTACCACACCATTCTAATGAGGAGTTCTTGGAACATAAAGATGTCTCCTAATGCCATATTTCTCATAGAAATTGTCAAATTCATTTGAAGTAAATTCTCCATCTCTATCAGATCTCAAACATTTGATTCTAGCATCAACTTGATTCTCTACTATTGACTTGAAAACTTTAAATCTTTCAAAAGCTTCAGATTTTTCCCTAAAAAATGTAACCCATGTCATTCTAGAATTATCATCAATGAGTAATATAAAAAAAAATTCACCATTGAGTATGCATGTCCTTGTAGGACCACATAAGTCTATGTGAATTATCTCCAATGGATGTGATGTAGAATACTCCTTGTTCTTGAAACTTCTTCTTGTTTACTTTCCTAACTGACATTCTCTGCACACAATGTCAATAGGCTTGATAATCCTTGGTAAGTCTCTTATTGTTTTATTGTTATTGATTTTTATCATGTTATCAAAGTTAACATGTCTCATCCTCTTATGTCATAACCAATATTCATTACTCTAACTCCAAAAAAAATCCATTTCCACTTTTGTCGTTGATGTAGTAAACATTTCCATTTGTCCCGATTCCTTCTGCTACCAACCTTTTGACTCTACCTTTTCTAATGATACATCCAGTTTCTATAAACACAACTTCATAACCTCTATTGCACATCTGACTAACACTTAACAGACTATATCGCAATCCTTCTACATAATAAACACCATCAATTTTATGTTTACCATCAATCAAGATGCTTCATATTTCATATATCGATGCAGCTCCCTCTCCTACAAATTTTATAGATCCACCATCATACTTCTTCATAGTGATAAATTTGTATGTCTCTGGTCATGTGATTTGAGCATCCAAAATCAATGATCCATGATCTAGGTTCAACTTTAGCATGCAGTGCAATCTTCTCTTCTGGTCTTCGAGTTCTTTTATGATACTTCTCCTTTATGGCTAGAAATAAGCATTCTTCATTAGAGTCTTCAGCATATTCTTCTTCAGATGAATGTGTCTCCATAAAACATAAACTCATTTTCCCTTTATCTCTATCATACATTCTTCTCTTAAAGTCATTTCTTCTATATTTACTTTTATTTTCACCATCCTCATACTTTTGGTAATCTTCTTTATATATGCATTTAGAAGCATAATGACCAATTCTTCCACAATTAAAACATTTCAAGGGCAACTTACCTTTATACTTTTCAGTTCCTCGTTTTAGTCTTCTTACAAAGTTTGCTTCAATCTTATCCAGGGTCTCACTTGTTTCCGGTTCATCTCCTAATATCCTTGAAACATTGAATGCAACGTATCTTCTATGGGACTATATATCTTTCATCTCTCTAATCTCATAGGCAGATAACGTACCAATAAGTTGATCAACTATGTAGTTGTTTAAATCATGGCATTGTTCAATTGCACACTTCTTCAGTTTGTAGAGTTTTCTCAATGTAAATAAGATCTTTCTGATAACATCACTTTCTTCAAGCACTCCTCCAACAACTCAGATAGCTTCCATTCTATCATTCAGTCTATGTATGTAATTTTCAATGCTTTCATCATTATCCATTTTGAAAACTTCAAATTTTTGCTTCAGGATCAAGAGCCTTGCTTGTTGAGTCTTCGGAACACCTTCATATTCATAACACAACTTGTTCTAGATTCCCTTAGCTTCCTTCATTCCTTTAACTTTTCCAAATATTTCATCACCGAGATAGCTGATAAGAATTGTTCTAGCTTTTGCATTTGTCTCGTGAACCTTGATCTCATCCGAAGTTGATGGTCCATTCGGAGATCGTTGATAACCAGTCTTTATAATCTCTTAGATCCCATTCTACAATGCTTCCAAATAAGATTCCATTAGTTCCTTCCAATAATTAAAGTGTGTTCCATCAAACATCAAAGCTTTAACATGAAGTTCTTGCACCATTTCTAGATCTACCTCAAGCAATTAAGCTTTCCAAAGAGGAACCTTACTCTGATACCAATTGTTGAACACCCAGCAGGACTGAGGGGGGTGAATCAATCCGTAACTTCAAAAACAATTATTAATCAGCGTATTTAATATCGGCACTCTAGTATTCAACACATAAACACATGAACACCAGATTTATTTGGAAAACGCAAACAGGGAAAAACCACGGTGAGAATCTAACTCCCAATATGAATAACAATGTTTACAACATTTTAGGCTTGCAACCAAGGAGCACCAACACCTGAAGGACTTGCAGAACTAAGGCACACTACCTTAGACAAGATACAAAAGGACTTGTACAAATGATGAACACTTCTTCGGGACAAGATACAAATTGTTGTCAAATGACTCACTATCAATCAACAACTAAAAATAATTGAACTGAAATTGAGAAGGATTCTCCTTATCATGAAATTGTCCTTGAACAATAATCAAGCGGTCAATAACATGAAAAACATCTCTGACAATCTCCACTGTCACAACTCACTATCTTACAGAATATATCAGCTTCAAAGCTCTTCTCAAACTAACTTTCACATCACCACAAACTCAAATTTGCTTGCAAATCATTCCCATACACTTCGCACATAATTCATTTCTCATCCATCCGCACACCTTATATATGAGATAAAACATTGAAATCCTAATCAAGGGTTGACCAAAATAGAATAAACAATATTACACAAAATAAGCCGCTTGGGCCTAAAATATTTAGATTGGTTCACTCCAGAAAAAAGAGGGAACCAAAACATATCACGATACATCATCCCATGAATGATTCGACAATTTGCACACACTAAATCATATTCCAAAGGATGTAACAAAGCATAACGTGTAGATATAATCAACCAACCATCCACATAACCACTTGCAATGCAAAACTCCACAAACCAAAGTGAAACCCAAATAAACATCTCGAACACATTTTCCAGCACATATCCGAACCAAAAGAACATGATCCACTAAACTGCAATACAATTAACAACATATCCAACGAGCACCAAAAGCATTTCAGACCACCCTGAATACAAGATGACATAACTAACACCAAAAGAGTTCTGAACCAACACCCATCTAAATAACCAAGATATGACAAAGCATATCTGGACCAATATCCATCGAGATAACCAAGTTTGACATCAATGAAAACCATACATGCTCATGCTAACAACAATCTTCAACAGAAGCCAATAGGCTAGTCAATTCTAACAAAGAAATGATAGGCAACGTCAAGTTGACCTCTATAATCCTTAGGGTACTCAACTCATGCAAAAAGTCTAGACTTAAAAGGAGCAACAAAAATAGTTTCCCTACAAACCTATGGTATGATGAAGACTGTAAGGCAACAAAGAAAATGGCCAAAATATGGGGCAATAACAAGGAATATGCAAAACTAGTGAAAACAAAAAAAAGAGGATTACATGCAAACAAGAAGAAAAGAGTTGATTATGTTTGGAAGGCACAACCCAAGAGGCTTCTGGAAAGAGTTGCAGCAAAGAAACAGTCAAAGAAAATAATATCACAAATCTTCAATGGCTAGAGTATGCAAAGCACCTATATGAGAAAGATCAAGACAAAAATACCCCTTCGATATTCAATTCAAGAACTAAATTTTTCTCTTTGAACAATATTAAAGAAGGAATTAGAAAGCTTGTGGTGGGTAAAGTTCGAGACATTGATGGCATACAAGCAAAACACTTAAGATAGGAATTGGAAACCCTCACGCCTCACATCAAAAGAATATTCAATGGAGTTGTGCAATATGGGTTTCCAACAAATTGGACAATTAGTGTGTTATCCCCTTGCTCAAAAGTGGTGACATCGGTAACCCCTCAAATTATCACACTATAATGATTAATCCTCTTTTTGGTTAACTTTTTGGGAGCATGATAGAAAGATGAATCAGTATTTGGGCTGAAAGGGAAGGAAAGAGAGAAAAAAGGCAAGCGGTCTTTAGGCCAAAGCACTCTACCATTGATCATTGTATGACACTCAGACATTTGATTGAGAAGGTATGGGACAAACAAGGAGGGGAAGTCTTTTGATGCTTTGTTGATTTCAAAAAAGTTTTTGAGATGGTACCCAGAAGCAAACTGTGGAGTAGAATGGAAAAGTTGGAAATTCAAAAATAATATAAAGTTGTTCATAGATTCTATGACCAAGTTTGGGCTATGATACGAACCAAACAAGGATTATCAAAATGCTTAAGAAGTGATGTTGGGGTCAAGCAAGGTTGCACATTATCGCCCACTCTATTTGGGATATGCATTGACAAGTTAAAGGAATGGATAGACAAGTTTGGTGGCGGGAGAGTTCAGTTGACCAATTATGTAATAAAGTTGCTTCTATATGTTGATGATCTTATTTTAATGGCTAAAACAACACTATTTGAAAGAACACTTGAAGGCTCTAAAACATTTTTGCCATAAGGTGGGTATGCAAGTGAACAGTAGCAAAACCAAGGTCATGATCTTTACCTTGAAAAGAAAGGTCCATAGAGAATTTGTTTTTGAGAGCAACCTTCTACAAATGATCAATGGATATAAGTACCTGAGCTTGGACTTCCACAATAAACTCAATCGGGAAACATGTAGAGCAAAAAGAATACAAGGGGGATGGAAAGCCTTATACTCACTCCAAAATAGATGTAGAAGAGCTTAACTATGGGACTGGAAAACTAAGAAAACTCTTTTTGGACTTTTTGCGGTTTCGGTGGTACTATACGGTTGTGAGGTATGGGGTAGCAGAACTTCAGAAAAGAAATGGAGACAAATAGAGATAACAAAAACATTTAATTGCAACTAGCCTCAAAGTTAAATCATATATCCCGTATGAGATTGTCTTGGCGGAAGCAAGGGCTTTTCCTATTGAGGCATCAGCTATGTTTCAACTGCCAAGTTATTTAAAAAGGTTAGAAAACATGGAAATACATCGTTGGCCAAAAATGGCAACGAGAGAGAAACTAGACAAAAGGAAGAGCACGTGGATATAAAAAACCTTAAATGGATCAATAAATGGGATATTAACATAAAAGATTGCCCAAATAACAATGGATAAATAAAAAAGTACGTGCAAGAAAAATTCAAAGAAAATGTGTGGGAAGTCAAATAGGGAGGAAAAAAGAATACTATATCAAACATTTCAATCCCACACATGACCATACACAAAATAACTACATAGAAATGGACACAAAATAGAAGACAAAAATGTTAATTGCTCAAATAAGGACTGACTCACATCAACTTAGATGCAAAACAAGAAGATGGATGATACCTAAAGAGGAATGGGAAGAAAGAAGATATAAATATTCTACTCAAGGGACAAAATGGCATTACATCATGGAGTCCAGCTTACAATAATATTTGGATCAACTATGTTGGGATACTAAATGTAAACACCTTGAGTAACCTATTTGACGAAGAAAAGATGATAAGGGTTGCAGATTTCCTAATCAAGATACGCGGTAGAAGATCCAAGATGCAGAAGGAAAAGGAGGTTTAGCAATCACAATATTTTGTTTGCGCTTTGCGTGCTTCTTTTGCTAGCTATCTGTTGGTCCCATAGATTGTTTGGCCTCGTGGACGTTATTAAAAACATTCATTCATTCATTTCTAGATAGCCTTCGCAGTTTATTTGTATGGGAAATTACGTATGTAGTTGTCTGAAGTATACAAGAAAGCAACAAAGCTTTAGTCCGGATCAGATTTCTGGTAGAAATGATGCCCTAGGCACAATGTTGGGTAGTAATCTCTTCCTCTTCAATGCTAATGTTGTCAGGTTGATGATGAACAATGTTTTTGTCTACAAATGAGAGCTCGGGAAACTCAATAAGTTTAAAGCTTACAATGTAGTTGCCTTTAGTATCAACTCTAGTAGAAAAGTTTTAGGTTGGATCAGATTTCTGGTAAAAATGATGATGTCCCACCCCCACTATCAGGCAGTAGTTGCTTCACCTTGAATATCAATGTTTTCAGTTTGTTCAAGGTCAAAGATTTCATCTATGCAATCAAACACAGGAAGCTCAAAACATTTGAATCCTGAACTTGCATACTTAAGTAATTTTAACTTTTAATAGTTGCCACTAACAGAGTGTGACAAACAAACTAAATTGAAAACTGCAATTGACAAGAAATTGCTCACAACTTTCCTTTGTATATGATCTTGGGACTAAAATTAGTGATCTACCATCACTAAGATACTTATACAAAGTATTTCCAGCAGTACATTTAGCTTATTGAAAAATATGCTAGATATTTATGTTCTCAACTACTTCGAGGCCTAATTTATATTATCATGCGTCAAAATGCCCTCAACCTTCTGATTCACTTCCATCTAGTCTAGTCCATAAATAAAAGGGGAAATAAAGGATTTGCCTCTAAAAAACTTAATCATCATCAAAGGCATTGCATGTCAGCACCCAAAATAATAAAGAAACTTATCTTAGTTATTTCATATTTGGGCGTGATTGAACATATTGATATTTGTTGAGTAAAAGTACTAATCTCT
This sequence comes from Cryptomeria japonica, assembly GCF_030272615.1. Lineage (NCBI taxonomy): Eukaryota > Viridiplantae > Streptophyta > Pinopsida > Cupressales > Cupressaceae > Cryptomeria > Cryptomeria japonica. The sequence goes on from NC_081412.1 coordinate 371,132,244, forward strand.
AAATTCGTTTCAGATTACCAAAAAGTATTTAAACAGCAGTATCTACATAAAAATCAAACTATATGCTACATACAGTGCAGCCTGTCATATGATTCAGAAAAACATGTCCAGACTCTTTACATCTTTAGAATCCCAGAAGAGTATGGGCCTTGTTAGTTTAAATGCATGCCAAAATGTTCAACAAGTTGATCTATCAAAAGAGTTGAGCATGCTAAATGTTTCTCTTTTGATAAATTTAATATACACACTGAAAGTGGTCAAGTAAAAATAATTTTACAGAGCATAAATCAGGACCTAGTGATGAAATCAATAAGTTGGAATCTGTCATCAGCAGACATTTGCTGTTTGGGGCTCCAATCTTGCTAAACGGCATCTTCAACTGTTTTACTTGAGAGAAAAAAAATTATCTAGGTCCAAACTTCATTGATTCCCAGTTAAAAGGACGTTGGACAAAGAGAACTTGAGGTGGTCCCTTCAAAAGAAGCGTTACACAGAGACACACGGTTGCAATAGCCACCATAGACAACAATGCAGGCCTGTATAAAAGGTTATTTGCTCTGCGCTTGTTCGGTTGTTGCTGAGCACAAAGCTTGCAATAAGATGGCAAACGCTTTATCTTACCATCATCGGAACAATGACTGACTGATTGTCCAAACTTCTGAGACAACACTATGTCAGCTTTATTCCCTTTTACTTCATCTTTTCCTCTAGAGACTTCCAGTGATGCTGAAGACGATCCACAATTTTGCTTATTTAGCACGTTTTGTTCATTGGGAATTAGCTTATTAATGTCAATGCTGACATGTGTAGGTGTCCCTCTCTTCTCAAGTTTTTTATGAACCAATTCAATGTAAGAATGACGGCCTCCGAGTAATGCATATTCTTCAGGAGTCCTTCCAGTTTGATCACGAACACTTGTCCACGCTTTTGCTCCAATCTGGACAAAATTTGTATAAATTATCAAGGTAAAATAAACTTCCCACTGAGATCTTGAATTCTGAGTGTCCAGATCACATACTAGCATAATTCTAATATTTCTGACTAGATAAACATGCCTATACTCCCAAGGGCTATTTGAGAGAGCAAATGTTGCAACTTCAAGACCTTAAACTTAATGGAACTAAAAAGTATATACGTGATGTTGAAATAATAACCTTGACTAATAGAATACACTAACTCATCACAATCTAGATAGCTTCAATTACCTGGCATGGATCATTGGTGAGTGCATCCAATACACCTTCAGCACTCTTCATGCTAGCTGCAATATGAAGTGGTGTGAGCCCCGCAGGTCCAGACATGTCAGGTTTGAGTATGAAGCTATTAGAACTATGAAGTTTCTCAGCTCCATGTGCTCGTGTGCCAATTGTGTTTTCCGTCATACAATCAGGGACATATGCTAATAGAAATTCAACCATTTCCTGACAATTTCTCCGCACAGCCCTATGTAAAATACCAGCTTCTCCTACTATGGATATAGCTGAAGAATCAGCACACTTGACATAATTATTGAACAAAATGTTCAGAATTTTCTTCACTACTGCACACAAGTCCTGTTCAGTTGCATACTCAAGAAGCCACTTGAATCGAATAGGTGAAAACGTAGTTGGCAGGACACTGAGATTTGATTCATGTATCAAGCGACTTCTCTGAAATAGCCAACCTAGTTCATGCAAGAACTCTATTGCTTCCATTTTCTCTTTCACTTGCAAACCACAGTTTTCTGTTGCCTCATGTTGGTCAACCTTGGAAGGGATTTCAATGTATCTTTCTAATGTACGAATTTCTGTACAAATGTCATGTTCAGCCACTATTACAGGAAAGAAACTACCCCTCAGATCATGGCCCTCCACCTGAAACATCCACCCCAATAAGAACTCAAATATTTTTTACATATATAGCACAAATTTGCAAGGAAAGCAGAAATTTTAATTAATCAAGTTTTGTAACAAAATCTGAACCTCAATGAAGCATCTTCCACTCAAATTAGGTGGGACCCAAGTAAATCTCTGATACTGAATCTGTGTGCATTCCTTAAGTTGATCTGTGTGATGGACATCGGGATCACAATCTTCCTGAACGTATCCAATTGAAGATTCTTGCACTGAATATTTTCCTTCGAAAGCACAAATTATTCTGCATAATATAAACAAAAAACTAGATTTTATTGGTTTTAATGTGGCACATGAAGATTAAAGTTTACATAGATTCTATAAGAAAATCTTAAAAGAATAAAACCAATATCATGTCACATTCCACCATGTATTCTTAACTTTTTAATTTGAGATGCATTTAATTCAGTGCTCTGCATTAAATTTGAATGCATGTCTATGAGATCACTTAAGTAAGATGCTGTACTTTGAGTTTGAACTGCAAAGATTAAGTCCTTTGACCACAAAACTGGCTTTTATGTCAGAAGCAATGGCAATGGGAGTAATGCTTAAGATCTGAGGAGCATTTCCAAAATCTGTAGGTGCATCAAAAACCACTTGACCTGGACCATGGCAAGAACACATCACCCAATGAATAATATGACATTTTAAGAATATAAATTCTATTACAATCAGTTTAATGCATTATGAGCATATCTGTAAGACAAACAAACAGTTCATTCGAGAATATTGAGTTATGTAAGACAACAAACAGCATTGCATCCAAGAACGAACTTAATTACTAGGGATAAGATTCTATATGTAAAGAAACTGTGAGGATTAGATTTATTTTCCCATACAAGCATTCTCAGTGAAATGGCTAGGCCCATTTTTAACATAACAATGAGTGAAGCTTTGACCCAACAAACAAAAAGAATACTCTCAACCTATGAAACATCTAATAGTTTTAAATTTACCATTATATATGAATGCTATCCTATGCCCTGTCTGGGCAAAGATCCACCCTGTTTTCCAAAAGCCACCATCAGACCTGCTAAGAAGTCTCTCGAGACTATTTTTAAAGCCAGTACCAAGCTGCATAGAGAAAAGAATTCATCAATTAAATTCCCAACCACAGTATGGACAATAAGCAATAAAACTGCATTTGAAAGACATACCTCCTCCCAAACAGACTCAGATAAGCGTAAATAAATTGTTAGGATGACACAGCCAGGTCTGATATAGCTCTCTATATCTGAAGGGCTGTTAGCTAGCCAATCAAGTATCTGATGTATATCACATATTTTGTTGCATAAGAAACGGTAAAGAATTAACATGAATTAAGAAACAATAATTCTTACAAACCATAACACACTCAATTGGAAAGATGCATTCAGTATTTGACTCTGAGTATCAGAACATGTCAAAGGATTTCAAGGATTTTAACAATGTTTTAAAAAATGGAACTACGTGTCATGAATAAACTGTACAAGTAACAAAGATTATTTTCTTGGATTTAAGTACCTGAGATCGTAAAAGTTGAGGAATTTCACTCGGATCTTTTCCAAATAGTTTGAAAACTATGCGTCCAGTACGATACTGTTACAAATCCATCAGTTGTCAAAGTCAAATTGTCACAGTAAAATGATTTAAACTCACATGCAATTAGATGATTTGAACTCATACAATTGTCACTTCTGCATCTACAACTGCAAATGCTTTGATCCAAACTGAATTTTCCTTGCTTTGAGAAAGATGTTTAGGGACCAGTTACTTTGATGCTCATTTTAGTTACTTAAATATCTCTTGTGCATCTCATACTTTAAGTGGGTGAAAGATACAGAATCTTGAATGACTGGAAAGATTTCCATTAAATAATTTGAGAATGTATTTATGGGATATATTGCCTCATTAATGATGCACTGAAATCATTTGACACTTAGCAAGATCTGGGTACTGTTACCAATATTAGCAAAGGGTCAAAAAATGTTAGTTCAACAGAAAACATTCACCAGATATATTAGACAGACACATCTCTTATCAGTTAATCAAGAGAGTCCATCATAAACTGCAATAGCTTGCTGAAACACATTTACTTAAAAATTGTTCATAGGACGACAGCAAGAAACATAATTGTTCATGGGACGAAAACAAGAAACATATTTATCTCAAAATTGTTCATAGGATGAAAAAGAGAACAGGAGATAGTTGTCCCAGATCTCAAGAGATCTCTTACAGACAACATAGTAGATGGGACCTCTCATACGTTATAAGGTGGAAGAGAAAGTATGCAATACAGATACATAAAAATCAAGTCCTCTGTATGAAGAAAAATCACTGAGGGAAAAGAAACCTAAACCAACTTCTATCTGTTACAATACTGGATTTGTAATTGATGATAGCGTCACAGAAGTGCAAACCACTAAAACCATTTGTCACTAGCACTGAAGAAGCATGGCCACAAAAAGAGAGGCAATACTGAATCAAGGAGTTTATGCTTCCTATAAGATGAAATTGGGCAGATTCAGTATTAGCATCAATGTCAAGTTTACATTAATACCAGCAATAACAATTATTTGGCATAGCTATATAGGAACTGGGTTTGGTGCTAATATATATATTTCGCTGATGCACGTGTTGGCACTGACACTAAAACTGGTACCAGATTCAGTGTTGTTTATCACCTTTGCAGTCACCATCTGGGGTTTAGTGTTCTGATAAAAATTACTACATAAAAATTACTACAATAATTAAAATCTTATATCTAAGAAGTTTCAACATAACAGAAATGCTGTGTGACCAGGTTTCTCCAATTCATACCATAGGTTATGTGACCATGAGATACATAAACTGAGCATTCAAAAACACAGTAATCAAGACACAGCCAGTACCAGGCTGCAATCAGAGTGGATACAACACTAATTACCATGAAAGGTTGGGAATTTTACTAATAAGTGAAAATCATAGTGATAAAAGTTGGATTTGGCTCAAACATGGAAAACTTCTTTGAGCTCCACCCAGGCAAGACAGAAAAAATCAATAAATGCTTGAAACTTAAAACTCCAAAAAAGATCTAAAATCTCAGCATCTGACATTAGAGAATATATTTCAAAACCATCTACCTGCCCACCAACATGGCTGGACTCACAAAATGAACCTATTTGTTCTTGGGACTTGGATCAGGACTGGGAGAGTTTCCAAGACATTCAGAGCCTCATTTCTATGGCATGACAAAGTGAGTAATTTAATCTCAGTACATAGTTATCAGGATTGTGCACCCTGACTGTAAGTCTCAATTTTGTTCCCTTAAGTATAAAATCTGATTTTTACCTTTTTTTCAAATATGCATCACAACACAGAATTCAGCTCCCAAAAATGCCAAACCTGGCCCTTAGAGGCCCCATTTCCAAAGATTTCACATCCATGCCTAAGGAACCCTACAACGAAGGACATAAATGTTGATTTTTTTAGAGTATTTTAAGTAATATTCTATTATAAGATGAGGTAACATCCGTATTATACCTCCAAAGAAGGCAGAAGAGAATGAGGTTCTGTCTTTGACTGTACAAGTCTTCAATTCAGCCAATATTATGGTTAATATTATTAATTTTAGCCAATATTGACAGTGTAATGGAGTAAATGAGGTGTTGTTGTTCTTGCCATCAAGGTTCAAACCCAATTGGGGTGTTATTGTTGAGTGTTTATGTTGGGGATGAAGTGTTTAACCCCTCTGCACAAAAATAATTTTAAAAAAATGAAAAAATTATTAACATTAATTATTAATAATTTGAATAAAATGTAGTTTGTCACCTAAACATTTGAGCAAACAAAGGATACAACATAGTTTAAAAATTAGTTTTAATTTTAAGAGTTGACGTCTCTTTATGTTTCAAAGCTCTTCCTTGTTTGTTGAGATTGGACCCTTGATCCCGAGTTGCTTCAACATAAAACTTGGTGGGGGTCTAGGGGCAACTCTCTCAATGGAGTCAATTGATAGCCCATATGAAGAACTTCAAAACCACACAAACCTTCATGGCACACACTATTTTCATAAAAATTTAGAAGCAAAAAGAAATTCTTATGAAGCTGAAAAAACATTTTTGGAGTGTTTAATCCACATATTTCAGACACAGCATGAGTCAAGGGCTCAAACTAGCCAAGTACCCAACAATCATCAAAAACTTGTCGAGTTTGCTAATTATGCTGTAAATTATTTAAAAAGAAAAAAAAAAAGAAAATTCAATAAAAAAGCATGAGTTTCATAATGGTATTGTCAAAACCGCCCAGGTTTTGTTTGGCTTTGCTCAAGTTTGTTCAAGACACAGCCACAGTTACATTTTTGCACCCTGTCAAGACCGAAAACCGCACTAAACCAGAATCTAGATCTGGAACGAATTGGACCCTAATCAAATGTCAAAATGGGCAAATCCAATAACAGAGAAAAATCATGCTAGCTAGATCTTAGGTATGGAAATGTCATTTGACTAGATAGATTTTTCTAAGATTAGTTTTGGTAAGTTGAAGCTCATAGATCATTAAGAGAAAAATACTGAAATTCTACCACATTGGATTCACTAAAAGAAGCATCGCAAGATGACTTTTCATTCAGTAACATATCAGCATGATTTGTGTATGATGTCTCTGATTGCAACAAGGCAATCAAAAGTTAGTGAAAAACTCCATCTAATAATCCAATCCACTCACTGTCAAAGATGAAGTGCAATGATCATCCTTAGATTTGAAAGCATGCTACTACCATAGATGTATAGAAAGTTGATATTCTAAAAGATTGATAAATTACATAATGTTTTTCACTAAGTAGTCAATTCAGGTAGGGAATAGAGGTGCGGGTACAAGATATAGACTCTAAATTTTAAATTTCAAAAGAAAATTATTATATATATTATATTAATTATATAAAATATTATGTATATTTATATTTAATAATGTATATTTAAATATAAATATACATTTAATAACATATTAAAAAAATCATAGTTACCAGGAGACATGTCTCCTACCCCTGCAGACGTGTCTCAGAGACAGAGATGTGTCCCAATACCAGAGACATCTCCAGAAACTTCTTGACATGGGGTGCTTTTGGCTACTGTCTCCTGCCATCTCCGAAGTCTCCTGACCAAAAATTGACGTCCTCGACTAGAAAACTTAGGGCAAAATGCAGTAAAAAGGCAAAAAAAGTAAAGCAAATAAATAAGATAAGCCTGCAGTAAAGGAAATTTGTAGGGAAATGACTAATAAGGAAACCATTTCGCAGGAAGACAAAAATCCATACAAAGTTATAGTGATTGGATCTACTAACAGTGTAGACTTTTTTGAGACGAATGATTTCTTGTCATTGTAATAGTCTAAAGAGAAATTGCCTTTACTATTTTGCCGACAATATCAAGTATGCTCAACACCTATATTACCTTACTTTCACTAAACAATTTAGACTGGCTATGGTATCAGCAGTATAAGCAATTTTAATTTCAATTTTTGTTCAATTTTAAAGTTAAAGTTAAAATTTTACTACTGTTCTTGTTTTCAAAGTTCTGTCATGATATTTTTTGGAAATTATTAAATTATATTAAAAAAATTGGTGTCTTCAAGTACCCCCCGTCTCCCAGTAACCTTGAAAAAAAAAATATTTATTTTCTGTATAAATAAATGTTAAATATACATTAAATGTATATTAAATATTAATTATGAATATAAATACATGTATAAAGAAAATTATTATATTGATTATATTAAATGTTATGTATATTTATATTTAATAATGTATAAATGATGTCTACGATTTCCTTAAATGTATGACATCATATATGTATATGTTATCATCTCAAACAGTTCATCGCCATTACCTACCACATTATACATCAAATTTTGAAATTCCTTTAGCATCCATGAAGAATTCATAAACTAAAAAAGTATTGGTTTGCCAAAGGATAATCTATATATTACTTCCAACCCATGGGATCTTATAACAATAGAATTGTCATGCTCATGTTATCAAATTTTACTTCATAATCATATACACAGGTATATAAAAACACTTGTCCTCGTCTCCATTGTCTAATGTCCGATGATTAATCACTATCTAATATTGTCAACCTCTTCACTATCTAGGATTTCCTTGCTTACTTACACATGCATTTAAATATATAAAAAATAGAGGCCAACAACCTATCGGCACCCCATTTTGATGTGTCTCTTTTCTCTTTGTTTTGCTCCCATGTTGTGCAATTCTCCCTCTTTACCCAATATTGATATCTCTTGGTCAAATTTTGCATGTGTTGTTTTTCATCACCTCTATGTCCCTACAAATGTGTCAAAAAGTTACAAGAATCCAAAAAACTTCTAAATGTGGGGCGTTTTATGTTCAAATTTATAATAGATTGTGCTTACGTCAAAGTTTCAAGGTTTCCCTTATTGGTATGCCTTCTACCTGTTGTGACGTATTCACACATCGCCCCACTACAAATGGGGACCCCTACTTTTTTTTGCTTTCTGGGGTTTGCTTTCTAGGTGTTTAGGGTTTGTCTGTTAGCCTTTGCATTTTGAGTGTCGCCAGGGGATCAATAGGATGGTACGCTTTGCTTGAGCCAAGGGAGTCAGCCAGTGCCCCAGAATTAGGGTTTCTTTGACAATCTTCCTTAGGGCCTGGTTTTGCTCTCGTTGCTAGTTGTGTCTTGCTTTGTGAGTGGGTATCATTCTTGAGGGTCTAAGTTAGGTCGAGTTGGTAAGTGATGAAGTCTGGAATGTCATCCTGATCTTCAAATGCCCTGAAATTTGGCTCTGGAATGCCCTGATCCTGAAATTTGGCTAAGTCTGGAATGTCCTGATCTTGAAATTTGACTAAGTCTGGAATGTCCTGATCCTGAAATTTGACTAAGTCTGGAAAACTAAAGAATCCTCCAAAAACTAGATTTTGCAATATAACTCCTGGAGGTCCAAAACCACTCTCAAACATCCTGAAAGTATATATGGAATATAACTTAAAGTATAAGTGACATTTCCTTTCTTATACTTAAATGTTATATTCCATAAAATGATCCTGACGAAGAGTCCAAATTGTAAAATTTCGCTCCTGACCCTTCCAAAGGGTCCAGAGCGAAATTCTCCATAAGACAACATAAAATGATCCTGACGAAGAGTCCAAATTGTCAAATTTCGCTCCTGACCCTTCCAAAGGGTCCAGAGCGAAATTCTCCATAAGACATTCTACTTTGACCAAAACTTAGAACTAATGCATTCCTAGGCTTGAATGAAGGTAAAAACGCTTGTTTAAATGAAGAAATGTGAAAATGAAGTCAGGATCTTGGCCAAGATTAGGAATTTCGCTCCTGACCCTTCCAAAGGGTCCAGAGCGAAAATCTTTATAACTCTTGTTTTCCTCCTTATTTTGGCTAGGCGTTGGCTTGATGGGAGATGAATGGGTATGTTCTTGCCTGGGGAAGGAGTTGGTGAATTTTGAAGAGCAAGATTGATGCCTAAATGAAAATTTCGCTCCTGACCCTTCCAAAGGGTCCAGAGCGAAATTCATCATGAACCCTATTTCTTGCCTTGAATAGACTTGAAACCTTGTTCCTAGCTTGGAAAATGACCTAACTTTGCCTTATGAGGTGGTTTGAAGCTTGAAAAGTGAGCAATCTGGCCTGGAATGAGATTTTCGCTCCTGACCCTTCCAAAGGGTCCAGAGCGAAAATCATCTTAAAGCTTATTTCTTCCTAACTTTGGCTAAATTTTGATGTGCAGGGTATCTTGGAGGGAGGATTAAACATTCTTGTCACCTTTGAAGATTTGGAAGCATGCAAAAATGAAGGATTTTGGACCAAAAGGGAAATTTCGCTCCTGACCCTTCCAAAGGGTCCAGAGCGAAATTCCTAAAAGCTCTTATTTTTGCAATGAAGATCAAGTTTTCATTTGTTATGACGTGGATGGAAGAGAAATAACTTGTCTTTGCCTCTTGAGGTCGTTTTGAAAGGGAGAAATGAAGAATCTAGCCCAAGTTAAGATTTTCGCTCCTGACCCTTCCAAAGGGTCCAGAGCGAAAAATCTCTCTAAGAGACATTTCTTTCCTTGTTTAGCCAAATCTTGATGACCAAGACATGATGAGAAGAAGAATGAGCATGATTTAGCCTTTGAGAATGTTTGGAAGTTATGAAAATGAAGGATTCTAGCCAGGAAAGTGAATTTCGCTCCTGACCCTTCCAAAGGGTCCAGAGCGAAATTCCTTATTAGCCTACTTTTTTGACCTTTCTTGAACATGAAACCTTGTTCCTAGGGCAATGAAAGATGAAATCCTACCTTGCAAAGAAGTTTCAAGTTGAAAAAATAATGATTTTTGGTCAAGAATGAAAATCTTGCTCCTGACCCTTCCAAAGGGTCCAGAGCGAATTTTCTCAAAACCTCTTTTTGCTATCAAGTTTTGCTAGATCAAGTGTGGGATAAGGTAAAATCAAGAGGAAGTTGCCCCTAAGAGTGACTTTAAGTTGCTAGAGACCATGAAAGATGAAGGAATTGAGCCTAGAAGTGATTTTCGCTCCTGACCCTTCCAAAGGGTCCAGAGCGAAAATCCTTAAAATCATCTTTTCTTCCAAATTTTGAACAAAGCCAAGCTTGGACAAGCATGAGAGAGGTCATTTGGATTGCTTTGGAGTGGATTTTGGCCACCAAGAATGCAAATTTTGAAGCCAAATGAGATTTTCGCTCCTGACCCTTCCAAAGGGTCCAGAGCGAAATTCTTAAGATCACCCTTTTTCCTTGCAAATCAAGTCAAGATTTTGGTTTTTATACCCTGGAGAGGAGTGAGGCAAGATGTTCCAAGTCTTGGAGGTAATTTGAAGTTGAAAGGATGGCAAAATAGCCCTAAAACAAGATTTTCGCTCCTGACCCTTCCAAAGGGTCCAGAGCGAAAATCCTAAAATCTACCTATTCCTTTCAAATTTATGCTAAGCTATGCCTAGACCAAGGTGAAAGATGCCCTTAAGATTGCCCTTGAGTTGATTGTTGTCTCCAGGAATGATGATTTTAGGCCAGAGGAGGAAATTCGCTCCTGACCCTTCCAGAGGGTCCAAGGCGAAAATCCTTCAATCACCTATTTTGCCTTGCAAAATCAAGTTAAACTTGGGTTGGACGTGAGAGGAGAAGTGTTTTCTAGCCTTTTGAGGTGAATGCAACTTGAAATGATGGAGGAATAAGCCTAAATTAAGAAATTCGCTCCTGACCTTTCCAAAGGGTCCAGAGCGAATTTTCTCTAAATCACCTTTTTTCCCAATTTTGTGCCAAGCCAAGTGCTGACTAGGGCGAGTTTTGATGGAGAGGTCCTCAGGAATGACTTTGACTTAGCAATGATTATCAAACTTGAAGGAATTGAGCCAAAAAGTGATTTTCGCTCCTGACCCTTCCAAAGGGTCCAGAGCGAAAATCTTAAAACCACCTATTTTCCTTGCAAGTCTAGTCAAACGTTAGGTTTTCATGGCTTGGATGGGTGCGAGGAGACATGTTCTTGCCTTTTGAAGTTAGTTGGTGTTGAAAATGATGGAAATTAGCCCAAACCAAGGATTTCGCTCTTGACCCTTCCAAAGGGTCCAGAGCGAAAATCCTAGGATCACCTACTTTCTTTGCAAGACAAGTTAAAATTTTGATTTTTATGGCCTAGATAGGAGTGAGGCAATGTGTCCTTAGTCTTGGAGGAGAATTGAAGTTGAAAGGATGGAGGAACATGCTCAAAACTTGAAAATCGCTCCTGACCCTTCCAAAGGGTCCAGAGCGAAATTCCCAGTATCACCTAAATTGCTCACAATGACGATCAAGAAATGGATTCCCAGGTCTTGGTGGAGAAAAGACTAGTGTATGCTTGCCTTGGAAGGTATTTTGGAATAAAGACATCATGGAATTTGTCCAAAAGTTCAAAATTCGCTCTTGACCCTTCCAGAGGGTCCAAGGCGAAATTCTTATAGGGCCTGTCCCTGGAAAGACTCTTGAACAAACTTAATTTTGATGTCTTCTTGTTGATGATTTAAGGTATAAAATGCTATGTTGAAATGAATTTATTATGTGTCCTTAATCATCTGTTTGTTTGTCTTGCAGTTAAAAGGCGACCTTCTCCAGCCCAGCATCATCAAGGACGGCCTTCTCCAGCCCAGCATCATCAAGGATGACCTTCTCCGGTCCAGCATCATCAGGGATGACCTCTTCCAGTCCAGCATTCGAAGGAAAGGTACACCATCCAACGTGCACATCGAAGACAAAGGAAGTTAAAGCAAGGGTTCGTTGAAGAAGCAGACAGTTTCAGAAGAGTTAATTAAAGCTAGCTTCTCAGCAACATCAAATTGAATATCTACCAAATTACAAGTGTCAGACAAGGTGGCATCCCAGTCATCACTCCTCCAGTCGGATTGGTCCACCTCAACGTGTCCAGATTCAATGTACCTGACTCATGGGAGATGGCACAAACTTCGATGTACCTACCCCGATTCTCCATTGGTCGAATATTCTAGAGAAGACGTGTCCAAATAATGCAATTATTTCATTGGCCAGAATTGAGTCTATTGTAACAAACCCTAATTAGGGTTTTCATTGTAAAATCTCGGCCATCGATCTCAATTGATCTTAGCCATTGAATTGTATTGAGGACACTATATAAGCCCTGGCTCCTCATTTGTAAAGGCTAATAGTTAGTCAGTAGTTAGAAGGTGAATAGCTAGCTAATAGTGAATAATCAGTTGATGGAATAGCAATTAGAGTAGAATAGAAAGAGAAGGCAAGGATTGTTGCCAAGATGTTGTTGTAAAAGACTTGTAAACTTCATTGAAGAAATGGTGAAATCTATGGGTCGATTCAACAATTTGCATGGTCTTTATACTTCTCAGATTTGATTTCATGTTATTAGATGAGTGGAAGAAATGTGTTTGATTGATGGTGAAATTCGCATATCCATACTACTAGCAGTTTGTTGATTGCAGACTTGCCTTGTGTAGTCAACTGGAATCATTCAGCTTGAGCTTAACTTCAATTGTCACTTCTTCATTGACATGCATCAGCCTGATGGTGTCTATGCCTGTAGCGATGATCTGAACATCATAAAGCTTTCCTCCGAAGATCGCACTAACCTTGTGGAGATGGTCCTGGGATGTCAAAACAAGACTTAGTTAGAATTTCATCAAAGATCATTCATTGCTCCTACATTCTTAGTGTCAGAATTAGATCCTTTCCTCGCCCTCATCCTTTTTTCTTTTTTTTTCAAAATCTAGGCTAGTGAAATCCTGTGTTCCAGCAATATTCAAAGCAAATCAGACGTTTAGTCATCAAGTGTAAGTCCCCTTGTGATTCCAACAAAATCACATCATACCACAAAGAGCTTATCCACGAATAGAGAACCTACATACAAGAACCCTGGAGTTGCCTCGACTGATCCTTCAACGAGATCTTCAACAATCGGGAAACTTTGCTCAAGAGAGAATAAGGTACCTTTAGGTATTTTATTCTGTGTTCGCATGTGCATAAAAAACACATCAACACTACCCAACCCCACCATTTACTTTATTCCTATCAAGATATTGAACTTTCCCACCTAGGCCTAACTTTCATCCATTCTGCACAGTTTTTTCCCTATTTCTTGTCAGGATACCTTTAACAGCTTGTTGTGACCATTTCACACATTGCCCCATCGCAAATGGGGACCCCCTCTTTTTGCTCGCCTTTCGTTTCGTTTTTAGGATTTTGTTAGTCAGTCAGTTGTCTGGATTTAGGGTCAACCCTTAGGGTTTTCATTTTTGTCTTTTCAGGCCGGAATCCAGTCGTTTTGAGAGTTTTTTGAGCTTCCTTTTCGAAGGATGCTAATTTTGAATGCAATGAATTCGCCAGAATGGTCTAATTTTCAATTGGAATGTTGATGCAAAGCTTAAATTTGTCTAAGTGTTGGAGATGAAATGTGAATTTTTGTCCGATTGAATATTTTTGACCAAATTTTGACTTTTTTTTATTTTGATCCTAGGCATTGGAAATGACTTGTTGTCGCCTTGTGAAGTGTTAAAATGTGAAAAATCATGTTATTTTGGCCTGTAGGAGCAAAATCGCTCCTGTCCCTCTGTGAAGGACGGGAGCTCGTTTTCAAATATCTTACTGTCCCTGCAGAGTTGAGATGAATTTCAAGTTGGAAGTAATGGGGAAAGGCGAGATCTTTCCATTGAATATAAATTGAAGATTTTCATGAGCACAGAAATGCCTCCAAGAGAAAAATCGCTCCTGTCCCTCAGTGAAGGACTGGAGCTACAAATCCAATTTTGCTTTGTCCTTGCAGGATTTCGACGACTTGACGATTTGAAGAGGTCCAAAGGAAGATGTTTTATCAGATGAATATAATTTGAAGTGCAAATATGAAGAAGAATGGTCCAGAATGCTAAAATCGCTCCTGCCCCTCAGGAAGGGACCAGGGCGAAGTACATTATAGCTCCCGTCCCTCTCCCAGGGACCAGAGCGATATTCTTCATTGGGCAAAATCCAGGCCAAGATCAAGTCAAGTTCATGTTTGGTGGCAAGGAAGACGGTGAAATGAACTCAGTGAATATAAATTGAATATTTTAAAATGTCAACAAGGGTCCCAAAATGCCTAGTTCGCTCCTGTCCCTCAGGGAGGGACCAGAGCGATTTTTGTTATAAATGATTTTCTTGCCAAGTTTCAATCGATCCCAAGGCATGAATGAATGGAAGGACGCATTACGAACCCGTTGAATATAAATTTGGAAGCTAGCAAAGTGAAATGAAGACCACAAGAGCAAGTTCGCTCCTGTCACTCTCCAAGGGACCAGGGCGATACAGTGAGTATGTTGCCTTTCCCTCAAGTTTAAGACCGATCCAAGACAAGGAACAAGGTGGCAGGAACGTCTTAAGACATTTTTAATCAAACACAAGCATCAAGGTCGTCACGTTGGAAGGATTTGCGCTCTAAGACCCCAGATCGCTCCTGTCCCATGGGAAGGGACCAGAGCGATATTTCCATTAAGGCATAGATTTCAGGAGACAAGCAAATATCAAGCTACCCCAAGGATCGAAAGGACGTCATTACACGCGTTGAAGATAATTGTAAGTTGAAATAAACAAGAACAAGCTCACAATGATGAATTTCGCTCCTGTCCCTCAGGAAGGGACCAGAGCGATATTGGATATATTGGCCAATTCATGCGAAATTTACGTGAGGTCAAGGTTTTGCAAGATCATAGAAGGTCCATGGATTGATTAAAAGGTGATGCACGAAGATTTCGAACGTAAAATGATCATCAAGTTGAACATAGAGACTATATCGCTCTGTCCCTCTCCAAGGGACCAGGGCGATTTACTTAAGACTCTTCATTTTGCTTCAAGTCCATGCCAAGTCAAGGCTTCACAAGGTCATACGGGGTCCAAGGTTTTTTTTTTGAGATGACATGCAAGTGTTTTGAACGTCCAAACATTGTCAAACATGCTAAAGAGCTCATATCGCTCCTGTCCTTTGGACAAGGACCAAAGCGATCCCATCAAAAACACTCATATTCCTTCAAAGTCGAGGCAAGGCGAGGATGGGCATGGTAAAGGACGGCGTTTGGAAGACATCACAACGAAAATTGAAGTTCAAAGTTGTTAAGATTAAGGAGAAAGACATGGATCGCTCCTGTCCCTCTCCAAGGGACAAGGGCGATGATCCTCTAAACGTCCAAACACTTCATGAAAACAAATGGAACGAGCGTAGAAGGAACAAGCAATGATGTTATTCGCCTTACAATGGAAGTTCAAAGATCAAAGATGCAAGATGAACGTGAAAACATGGAGATCGCTCCTGTCCCTCTCCAAGGGACAAGGGCAATGATACATCTAAAGACACTCATGCGCACATGCAAGGCAATCTAATTCGAAGAACCCAACAAAATGATCGATATTGAACGTAGGAAGGAAGGAGATGAACGTTAAAATTGCAAGAATTATGACAAAAATCTTGGATCGCTCCTGTCCCTCTCCAAGGGACCAGAGCGATGAGGTACGTCCACTCCATTTTCATAATTTTTGGCGCCAAATAAACATTTCAAATTTTCCTTAAATGCTAAAATCGATGAGTTCTGAAAATCCAATTAAATTAGCATTTAATATGGCGTTAGTCATTTATTAATTATTTTGCCTTTATTAAAGTCGAAGTTTATTAATTAAAATAAAAGGTATTTAATTAATTAATGAATTAATTAATTAAAAATCGATTGGGGCGCTTTGATATGGAGGTCGGAATTGTTATTTAATTAAAAATCATTTTAAAATTGCTATATTTTCCAAGTCGGCCTTAGGGGTGAATGGAGGTGCAAGCACTATATATAAAGGGAGGATGAAATTGTTATTTTCACATCATTATTTTACCTTTCTACATGCGAATTGAGGAAGACGAAGGAAAGTGCGAATTGTGTTTGAAGAAGTGCGAATATCATCCAAAGGTGGCGCTAATACTTCCAAGGTGGTGCGATATTTGAAGACCTTCATTGGTGCGAATTTGCCAAGGCTTGAAGATCACCTCAAGGGCTTGAAGATCACATTGAAGACAAGGGTGGTGAAGTTGATAATTTGAAAGAGATCATTCATACCTCAATTTGGCCTAAGCGAATTTTGTCTTTTTGCATTCTAGAGTTAGCTCTCTATTGAGGTATGGCGATTTGATTTTTATTGCTTTATTTATTCATCGTCATATTTTAAGTTTTGAAATTTTGAATTTTGAATTTCTTTGCTCAATCGTTTTTTTTTTAGGAAATGATAACTCTAAAGACTTATCATGAGGTTTCCTAAAAACTTTATCTCTCTAATCAACGTTATTCATTGCAAAGTATAGTTCTCATAATGAAATGTTGTGTAGGTATGGCGACCCCGAAGGCGGGAGCATCCACCAGTCGCTCAGCTCTCATAAAAGAAGATCAGAAGACCGAAGAAGTGGAGACCAAGATCGTGTCGAAGTGGAGCAACATTGGAGATACAAACTTGGGGAACTTTAGCACGAAGAAATTTCGAGAGGTTCCCTACATTGGCAAGCCATCACCTGTCGCCCGGAGAATAATAGAGAGTGGCATCATTAAGGCGGCCGGTTTTCCTCCAGCTATTCAGTGCCACGAGTTGATGATCGAATGTGCCCGACACTATAATCCACAGTCCAAGACAATCGTGTCCAATGAGGGAAACACTTTGGCGTACCTTCCAGAGGAAGCTATAAGTGAAGCTTTCCATCTTCCAGAGCACAGGGACATGATATACAAGAGCATAGAAGGAGCCAGATCAATGTACGATGATGATCCAGATGCTTGCCTAAGCATAATTAACAAGAACTGGCTACTCAAGAGTCGTCCCCGTCTAAGCAAGATCCCGAACACACCGCACAGGATTGATTTCCAGGAGGAGTACAGAGATTTGATTACCATGCTCAACCGAGTTACAGGAGCACCTCATGCCTTCTATTTTGAGAAGTGGATGTTTTACTTCATCCAGGTGATTGTTCAGGGTAAAGGTACGATACATTGGGCTAGGATGATTAGCCACTGCTTAGACGTACAGTTGAGGAGACTCAGGGCTACTAAGTCCTTCCACATGAGTTCATATGTCATCTATGCCTTGATCAGGAGTGTTGAGTACGCAGGACTACCTCACAGAGGAATGATTGGAAGAGGACCCGGCGAGGTCAGAGCTTGTGATTCCTATGCCTACTTGCATCATCCGCCAGGGAAAAACTACAAGTTAGTTAATGACACCTTCACGATGAACATCACGAGGACGTTGCAAGGAGGGATTCACAACAGATTATCTCAGGATGCCCAGGAATTCATCAAGAGATACGGTGCTTGGTTCATTCAGTTTCCCAAATTCACTTACATTAGAGTGCATGGATGTCCTTTACCTCCATACATGTTGCCGAGGTATCCGACAGACAGAATTGTGTTACTTGAAGTAACAAGACAGTTGGCAGCATATGCAAAGGCATTCAGGCACAGACATCAGAATGGAGTCCAAGTACCTATTATTTTGGGTAATTCAGTGGAGGTATGTCCTAATGTTTTAGCCATGGATGACGCAGAGAAGGAGTTAGCCTTGTATTCTTTTTCTTCTTTTGCTTGGAGAAATAGCTTTGATCCACATGGACATTTAGAGGAGACAGTCGGCAGAAGATTTAGACATGAGTACCAGATTGAAGATTTTATGATGAACCTCCTAGATGATCTTGAGGTGAAACGGAAAATGCATTCTAGATTACCTTTGGATTTCATCAGGAAATGTAGGATTTACAGAGTGGCCGACCAAGCTCAGGACAATGGCAGACATATCCAGTCTTCCTATGATAGAGAAAGCAAAACAATAAGGTTGGATTGGAATGAGCCCGAGGTCGTGGATTTAGATGCTTTGATGGCACCAGTCTTGTCTTGTACTCGCAGATGGGTAGACGTTCAGCATCAGAAGTTGAGAGAACAAGGCATAGCTATGTCTTTCACTTTGGAAGAGAAATCAGCCGAAGGTGGAGCCAGTGTGAGTGAAGGCAATTCCAATCCTAGGAATTCAGGTGAAGGTAACCTTCGATGTGCCAGTGAGGGCAATCTCCATCCAAGAGGTTCGAAGAGGAAGGAAAGGTCAGAAAAGAAAGAGTCTTCCAAGAAAAAGCAAGGTGCCAACAAAGATCAAACACCAGGTACTTCTTCTAGACCAGAGAATAGAACAATTCAAGTGGAAGAATCCATGGAGTCGATGGTACAGAACGATAGGCAGGAAGAAGGACAGGCACAGCATGTTTCGTCAGATGGATCTCTCCAAGACTATGAGTTAGAAGAAGATAATGAAATGACATCTCCTCCCAGACAAGAAGAAATGGTGCATAAAGAGATTCAAGTTCAAGAGACAAGATCGAATATCCCAGATTGGTTGAAGGAAAGATTGACTAAGGTGATCGTGGTAGAGGACGAGGACAATGCAATTGATTTAGAGAGCCTTGTTGGACGTTCACGTGAGGTAACAGAGAAGAAGAAGGCTACAAGGATGTCCAAGATGATTCGAGATGAGACTGGATCCAGAAAACTGCAGATAGCTACACCGGCAGCAGACAAATATGAAGGTGAGATCCTAGCAGAAGAATATGATATACAGACTATTGAGTTAGGACCACCTACAGCAGAGCAGACTTTAGATGATGCTACCGATTCATTTGAGGCATTGAAAGACAAGCTTAGAGAAGAAATGGAGAAAAACAGAAAGCTTGAGAGAGAGGTCGGTGCATGGAGGACATATTTCAGTCACATCAATGAACCTTTGGGACGTCAGGATCCAGTTAGATCACCAGTGCAGGCATTGCCACTTCAATCAATCAATGAAGCAGAAAGATTCAGGAACCTGGTTCAGCGTACATGTAGTTGGATGGATAGATCTCATACAGTGGCCATAGAGTTTGTTACAAGGATGATGAAGATCATTCATCAGGCTATCCAAGTTCTTGAGATAATCCACAAATTGATGACAACAGTTGCTGCATTTGTCCATACCAAGGACGTTGTCATTCCTGTCTTGAGAGTTATAAGACACACATCAAGAAGAATTTTAGCGCAGGAGAGGATCTTGGAGGGTGATTCTCACAGTTTGTTCCAGTGGTCAACCTTACTCCATATGAAGAATGTTTTCTTTGAAGACATCAGTGTTAGATGTGGCCAACTTGAGGAAGTGATCAATCCGATCCAGGACAGAATATTTGAGGTACTTCGTACCATTCTTGGCAGAGGGATCGAGGTCGAGACAGATGTGGATATGCAGGAACTTGAGGATAGAAACAAGATCATCTTTCGCAAGGACGCAGATATTACAGATGAACAGTATGATCAGATGTTTGCCACCATGCTCCTGATTGATAGAACGAAGGAACTTGAATCTACTTGGGACGCAGCTCTTCTAGATGCATTCGATCAGGTCATCCACTTAGAGGAGAGTATGAAGAATCTTCCCGAGATTCCAATCATAGAAATCGAAGGAATCGTGACAAAATTCATTGCATATGCTAAGAAAGAGAATTGGAAAGGGAATAAGATTCTAGATGAAAGGTTGTTACAGATGACATGACATCTTATTTCTCATTGGTTGATACCTCCTAGGGTTTTGTGCCGAATTTAATATTTGGCTATGTATTTAATATTGTTCAGTAAAAAGGAGGTCATTTGTAACAAACCCTAATTAGGGTTTAGGTGTCATGATCTTATCCGTTGATTTACTTTCAATCTGGACCTTTCATTGTAACTGGGGATGCTATTTATACCCCCATTTTTCATTTCATTGAGTAATAGTGTAATAGAGGAATAGAGTAATAGTCAATAGTTGATGTAAGAGAGATTAGAGTTAGAAGCAATTTTATTTTGTAGCAAGATTGAGTTTTGAAGAGAGAAATTCAAGCAATTGTTGTACATGATGACTTGGAAATCAATAAAATATTGAAGTTATGGTGTTTTGTTGCAAATTTCTTGAGTTATCTTCATGGTTGTTTGATCTACTTGAATCGTGCTCAATCAAAGTAGTTTGTTAAATTTGAAGGACAAAGTGTGAGATTTGATATTTGGTAGGATTCGTAATCCAAACCACTAGCTTCTTGCTGATTGTAGGAACGCCTTGCGTGGTCGACTGGAGAATACTTTGAGTCCCTTAATCTTCAATCATTATTGTATCTTGGATATGTACCTTCGTAGTAGTGTCCTTGATCTTTGATGTATTGAGTATCATTTTATTACCTTAGAAGATCGCACTAATTTCAATTGAGTTGTTATCTTATGGCAAAATTGAAGTTGGTTGAATCTTGCCAAGTCTCGTCCATAATAAGTCATTCATAGGGTTAGGCTAGATTAGACCTCTTTTAAACCCTACTCCTTTTGCTATTTTTGAAAGTTTCCTTAGTTTAGAAAATCTTTGAACTTTTGGAATACGTAAGGCCCCTTGGAGGAAACAGCAAATCACATCATACCACTAAAAGCTTGTCCACACGTAGAGACCCTACTAAAAGAACCTTGGAGTCTACCTAACTGATCCTTTACGCGAATCTTCAGCAGTTAGAGACTATTTTCTCAAGAGAGGATAAGATGCCTATTGGTATTTTATTCTGTGTATGATTGTGTACAAAATACACGTCAACACAGCTACTTTCCCTTGCCTTCGTCAATGTCTAATACTCTATCTTACCAACATGCTTTCCCTCTGAACCCAAACTCTGCAATCCTTTAAGTTACAATTCAGACTTGCAATTCTAGCCACATCCCTTTACCCAAGCATCCTTTCCTTGTTATCCTCAACCACCAACTTCCAACATTTCCCTCTGCATATTTTATTAGAGTCGGAGATGCGGGAATACTTTTACTATAATACAAGGTATGAAGTATCACCAAACTCCAATCCCTAACATTTTCATTGCAATATATCATCATGATCACAAGTTTGGACGTGTCCTCCTTTGGGTACCTTGTAAGTACTCTTAATCCTCGATGTCTCACACTATATTAACTTATTGGGATCAAGAGTTCAAACTTGCCCCAATTTGCATATCTAAAGGGATGAATTCCTTGGTATCTCCAATCCCCAATGCCCAATAACTTCCTTCATATGTCCTTTCTGAGTCAAAGATGCGGGGATACCCTTATCTATTTGCTTTGAGCAATAGTATGCCATTATCCCAAAAAACCATTAATGACACAATAAGGCATTGCAACTACTCAACCGAATTTTTTTCACCTAGAAACAATTGCTCATCTTAAAGACATGGATTCATAGCTACTTCTAGCTAAAAGTAAAATTAAGGCACCCGATGCAACCATCAAAGTTGTGGTTAGGTTTCAAGCCTAGATGGTCCTCACGCCATTGCCAAGTGCCCAGCCCAACAAAATTTTGCAGCTCTTATCCACCATGCACACTCAAATTGGAAGATGCCATTAATGCTTAAAATAATAGCAATCATGAAGAGAGGGATTTCCTTACTCCTCCAAATACCTCTGCACATCCTGAATGAACAATTTCTATGTGATGGCGTTTCTACGTCAGTCCTGTGCAAGTTTCAATGAAGTTGGGGTGAACATTGTGGGCTGTTTGGCCTGTAACAGCAGTACTCATTTTTATTTCAGACCTTCCAACATTATATCTGTCATGCAAAGTGGGTTCCAGTCTTGCCATTTCAAATTCCAACACTTATTCTAAAGGTATTTAGCATTAGTTCTCAGCTTGGTAATTTTTCATGCAAGTTGGAATAGAATTTGAAGTTGCATGGGTCTCTGTTATTGGCCAGACTTTGTATCAGCACTGTAAACTTATAACAGCTCCTTATAATATCTCATTTCATTGTTGGCAAGTTTATGTTGATGCTTTCATACTGATAAAAAAATACCAAAAAAATCTAGGTGGATATTACACGTTGCAAGTTCTCAGATTTTACAAATGTTTCAGTTTACCAAGCGTTGCACATCTTGAGAGACTGTTAGGGCTTGTAAACATGCTCTTAGGAAAACAACTGATTAATGTTACCGAAATTGTTTGGTTGTTAAGGCTTTAAGTTTCTCTGAAGGACCCATCATGGACAAATGAGGACTGTATCAGAATCATTGAAAGCAGTTCACACATTAGCTCTTTTAGCTAATCTTAAAATTAGAGCATGGAGGACCTATTTTTGGGCAGATTTAAGAACTCCTACTTTAGTCAGTTTTATCTAAGAACTCTTTAGATTAGTTTTACTTTAAAGTGCTTTCTTTCCAGCTTTCTCAAATTTTGCTTGAGCACAGTATTTCTTGTGATAGATGAAATTATAAAAAAGAGCTTTGAGCAAATTCATATGGATAAAAAATAACATCCTTTATCCATTCATGGCTCCAATTTTATTGTCTATCTTGATTATCTTAAACAAAATACGCACCATCTTCTACACATTCAATAAGTGAACAGCACTTTGCAGCAACACAAATTGGATGCAAATCTGGAAGAAGAAAAATTATTTCTTTGAAGGAGAGAGTGGAAACAATATATCAATATCTCAACTGTGTTGTTGACATACATGGAGTACATGTGGATACATCCAAGATACGTGTCATTTAGGAATCACATACACCAAAAACCCAATAGAACTTTGGAGTTTCTTGGAATTGGAATATTTCTTTAGGAGTTCTGTACTCAACTTCTCACAACACTTGGCCCTTGAACGAAGTCACCAAGAGTGGGACAAAGCCAACATTTAATTGGTCAGCCACACAACAAAATGCATTTGAGGAATTCAAGTGCAAAATTTGATTTGCATCAGCACTCATATTACCAATTCTTCAACAACCATATGAGATTGAGAATGACATGCCCGAGTATGTATGCAATGACACGGGGATTGGCAATGACGGTTTGTATGGTTTCAAAAGACCTAATTTGGGCTTGGTGGCAAGAGCTTCACCCTCGATCCCCCGCAACCCCACTGCCCCCGTATCATGACCCCCCAAACCCCCATAAGGGGCACTACCACCCCTTAACCCCACTGGGGATATTTCCCAGATTGGAGTCTCCACTCCCAAAAGCACGTTAGTTATTGGGATATCTTATCAAATTAAAAACTTGATTACAATGAAGGATTGACAAGGAATTGGTATATAACTCTTGAATCAGTTAACTTACGACATTATTATGACACAACTTGCCAAAAAAATCTCTTTAGATGAGGCAACTTCTACATATGGCATGGCTAGTGGAATGGCATTAAACTCATTTCAAGGTAGTAAACTCTAATATTGCTTTATATATGATGAAACTCTGTAATATGCTCTACAAATTTAGTAATATGTGTTTTGAAAACATTTTAAAAATATATGTATTTTAAAATGTTCAATAAAAGTTTTTAAATTTTTTGGGCTTGCTGAGTTATTGCCAAGTCCAAGTTTTTCAACAATGTCCAACAATTTCACCTGAACATCCAATGTGAGAAGGTATGTGCCAGTGCCATAGTAGATGGTTTCAAACTTTCAGTCCACCCACAATGCAAGTCCTTCTCTTGATGCATGATGTATATGGACATGGGACTCACGCTTAGCAGAAATTGTACCAATCAGGTACAAACTTTGAGATAAATCTATCAAGCATTGCATAATGGTAAAT
Organism: Cryptomeria japonica; assembly: GCF_030272615.1. Taxonomy (NCBI): domain Eukaryota; kingdom Viridiplantae; phylum Streptophyta; class Pinopsida; order Cupressales; family Cupressaceae; genus Cryptomeria; species Cryptomeria japonica. Next base: position 371,156,246 of record NC_081412.1, read on the forward strand.
CAATTCCATATTACTAATAGTAGGATAAACTCTCATATTGTTTTGAGCCATGTATGTGCTGCACAAAGGCAATTGTCAAAAGTTGGTATGAATCACTTTACAAGATTGCAAATTTTAGAGTTGAAAAGACCCTCATGATATCTAAGTAGTCGTTTTGGCCAGTTCTCAGGTCAGATGTTGCAAAATACATTAATCTTGGACTGCATGTGCTATACTCAAGCACACCAACAAGAAAAAGGAATATGTAGTCCTTTACCAGTACTGAACAAAACTCAAGAATCATCTTCCATTTCACTGATTGTGTATGTACTATTAGATAGGTTCTCACAGAGAGCTATTCTTGCACCATGTAGAAAAGCTATCTTAGCTAATAAAACAGCTTGAATATTCTATCAATAAAAATCAGTTCATTTTGGATAGTTAGTCATCACCGCATCAATTTCCAAAAAGCATTGCATTTGGAATGAAATTATGACTTTCAACCAGCATAGTTACAACAGGGCTCTTTGCAACTTTACTACACACAGCCCTCTGAGTTTTATTTGGGTTTCTAACTATTAGTTTATGATAAACCATCGTCCAACAACTCCTTTTGCCCAAAATGAAGATGATAAAGCAGCCAAGATCATTGAACACATCTAGCAAATTCAGTAATAATTGTCAACCATTCTACAAAGGACCAATACTAATTACAAGCGCAGCCATAGTTAGCATTGTGAACCATACCAGTTCCAATTTGATGATAGAAAAAAACTTTCCTTTGTATAAGGAATGACCTCCAACACCTTTCTGCAGCATTTTTACCCTCTAATATGGTCCATTACACAGGTACTAAGATCAATGTATTTAAGCTAAATCTTCCAATTTATCTAAGCCTTGATCCAGTTTTCAATGAAAAACTCTTGCATCATTACTTTCCACCTTTGCCAGACACACTAGATGTAGCATAAGAACTTTAGCCAGTTCAAAACTTGAAATCAATCCTGACTACAATATGCCAGCAAAAGTGGATCAAGTCATCTGCAAATTCCTATCTAGAAGGCAAAATGTCAATATCGGACAGATTCCTTTCATGGGAAATGGCCAAAGCTCAAATTGAATAACACTTTTCATATCTACTCCTATCTTACCACAATGATACCATTGCTTCTCGAGAAAGAGTAGCTCATCTAGGACAACTGGGAATTTCATCACCTCACAATATGTCATGTCACCTAAGTTCACCATCAGCTTCAATATCATCCTAAACATATGTGATCAAACTGGAAAGCTTAAATTCATCATATTTGATGCCACAGAAATCTGTTAGCGTCAACCCTAACCAGCAAATTTAGTCAGGGGTACTTGGAAAAATTGATAAAATGAAGAATATGAACTAGTAAATTCCACAATGTCTCATCATCTTCTTCTATTTTATAAATGTCACATAGCATTTTAGGATACACATCAGATAAAAGAGTCTTTTTTGGTCAACACATTGGATCTCTTAAATCATTATACAAACCTTGCATCATAGTTTACAAACACAGACTCAACTTGGACTCGGGAAACCAAAAATTTACAACTTGGCAAAAACTCAACCTAAAAAACCCTTTAAAAAAACATAAATTTTATATAGAATATAGCTACAAAATGTATCAAATGAATTTGGTGGAATTGGGGGCGACACCCTCAGTAGGGTTGAGAGCAGTGAACAACAATCTGTTTCCTCAAAACAAATGAAGGCCTTCAAAACCACATAGACCTCCGTGGTACACACCATTTTCATAATTCTTTTAAAGGCCAAAAAAATTGCTTATAAAACCGAAAAAAAAAACATTTTTGGAATGTTTTAATCTACATTTTTCAAATGAGGCGTGAGTCAAGGGCTCAAACTTACTGAGTACCTGCTGAGTAATACTTGGCAAGTACTTGCCAAAAGTCGTCAAAAACTAGCCAAAAAACTCTGCAAGTTAACTAAAGAAAAACTCAGCACGAAATTTTTTTGGCAAGTACTCCGCAACTTGATGAGTCAGCTAACTATGCCTTGCATAATTTATCTAGCTTTTTGTTTTGTATTCTTGAGTTATCTTTGGTTTACCACTCTTGAGTATTGTTGTTGTTGCACTCTACTAATTGTACAATCATTTCCACATATAACACATTAAATCTGTGTAGACGCCCTTGAGGCCCTAAATTAGTAGGGCTAATAGCCACCACTAGTAGACTTTTAATGTTGCTTTCTGTAAAAATATTGACAATGAATCATTATTTAGGTTTAAGTTATTTGAAATGTTACCTGGGGACGCATCCCCAGGCCTGAAAACCCTGTCCCCATATAGGGGACATCTCAAGGACACAAGGACGGCTAAGGGACGTCCCTGCCACATCCCCTTTTTTGCAACAAAAAAATGGGAAACATCCCCAAATTTCGGGGACGGCATCCCTAGAAGCTGGGACATCCAGCCGTCCCCAGGACGGCAGGAGACGCCAGGGACGTCCCCAACATCAGGGGGTGTTTTATTTAATTAAAAAACTCAGTCAACTTAAAAACTCACTGCCAAGATTAGTCATGTTTGCAAAAGCTGGAAAATATTGAAATTGAACAAATCGGTTAAAATTAAATTAGATCAACAATTCAGTTACTAGAGCAACTAGGGCATCACATCCTGTAACCTTTCACAGGTCTGATATACTTCAATCATTGAAGTAAAGCACTAAAATCTTCCTGCAACTCCCTATCACAGAGAGCAGCAAATTCCATTCATGAACCTAGAAGATCTTAGTAACAGTGCTCTGATACCATTTTAAAATTCAGTACATGGTCTGTAGATTGTTCTTATTAGGGTTTGATATAAATTGAGTAGCTCAACCTTTGATCAAACCTGCAAATCTGAGTGCTCTAACTTGCATGCACATGCTTTTGAAAGTGTAAAAAAATAAGACACAATAAAACTGAAACCAGATTTCTGGAATTGCAATTTTTATTATTATAGAAGAAATCTGAATATGAAAGATGGATGATGCAAGGTTATATATTAACCATAAACTTGGTGACTAAATTTAGGAAAGGTAACCATAGTATCTTAAATTTAGGATGTTTCTGCTAATTTTCTGCATCCAGGAACAACAGCTGAGTGACCCAAAATTCTAACAATATTTTCTTTAAAAAACTTACTATTGGTATATTATTTTTGCACAAGTCAAAATACATTTATAGCAGTGTATGGGACAAATTCTCTCCTCTATTACAAGGGGAGGTTCCATTTATTAAATATCACATGCATGTTGACAATGAATTATGAATTATGAATAAATATTGAGTATGGACATGAATTATGAACACAAATGTTGTATGTTAAGGTTCTATAATGTATATATGCATTATCATATGAACATTTAAAATTTCCCTATATATTTTATATATTCTCTCTATTTTATATAGCCGTCCCCAAACTTGGCAAAAAAATTGCCATCCCGGAAACGCTCTCCTCCATACCCTGCCATCCCCGTCCCGGAAACTCAGGGTAACATAGGTTATTTGCTACATTCACATGAAATGGAAAAACTGAATGAAATTGAGACTTCTTAAAAAGTGCAATCTGAAGCAACCCAACCAGTACCTTGAATAAATGCTCGCCAAAAAAGTTTACAAGGGAAGAGGAAAATGAGATAGGTTTCCACAATATTTCAGTGCAAATTTTGAATGAATCTTTCTCCTATAATATAATATGTTCCACCCCACCAGAAAATTGAGGATAAATATACTTCTGATTAATATAGACAGATAATAATGTAACAGGAATATGCAGGTAGATGCAAGTCAAGGCAACAGAACACACAGCCCCAAGACTGGAAACAACAAAAAAATGACAAGATTCATTTGCTGAAATTGATGACACAACTGCATAGGAAAATCTTGTAAAATATAGGGGCTAAAACATAACTCAATACTCTTAACAATTCATTACTTTTTGCTCATAAAAATTGAAGTGCATATACCTAAATACAAGAGACAGAAAGACATCCTGAGTTTATAGGATTTTGTACCTGCCCATCTACTTGGGAACTAGATGGTGATTGATCAGAGCCAGATTCTGCATTGTCACTTATTTGGTGTTGATTTGTTAGATTGATGTCTGATACAGCCCCTGAATGACAAAGAGCACTCTGATTGCTCCGAGAATCAATTCCTCCTAGAAGCATCAACGTTGAAGGCCCATTTAACGCAGCTAAAGATTCTTCAGATGTATAATCTACACTATTCAAATCAATAACATTTGAAACATTGGGACCCCTTTGCTCATTTGGTTGTAACCATGCATGCTGAAGACCATTTCGTGTCTCCTGGGAGGTATTAGAATATTGAGGCACAGCTGATTTGGCAGTTGTATGTGAGGAGTTTTGATGAAGAGACACATTGTATGGTACATGGGTCGAAGCAAATGGCTGTTCACTGCCACGAATAGTAGAAATTTTGTCAAGCTGGCATATAGTAGGTTGAGGGTCAACACCTCCCAATCGCGATGATGATGTAATAGTCGGACTATTGAGCATGCTACTGCGTACATCTTGAGGTTTGACTGAACCATACAGGTTTCCATTTTCTGAGGTAGGATTGCAAGTGAAAAGGTTGCTACACTGATTTACTGTGGACTGTTTTTTAGCTGCTGCATTTGTCCCATCATGGATATCAGCTGAATTAGCCAGTTTCTTCAAAAGTTGGACTACAAGATCCTGGTTGCTTGTTTGCTCAGAGTTATTTGATGCTGCACATGTTAAAAAATTCAATTTAGTTTCATGACAAGGACACCTAAAACTTTCTATTGAACATAAAGTAGAAGCTATCAGAAGGACTTTAAGAACTTCCATGAGACTAAGAATAAGCTAAGTATTTTGCAAGACTATAAATATCTAAAAATAAGTTTTGAATTATTGACGAGCTGACGATGATGATTGCTTCTTACCTAGGCAACAACTTCAAGAACATATCTATATTATCATTTTAAAAATTTCTTATTGGAATTTTCTGCTACTCGGGATATGAAAAAATATTTGTCATCTACACATATAGCCTAACAAGCATTATTCTATGATCAATTAATAAACGAAATAATATTCCAGAAGACAAGAATTAACTTGATATGTCATGATTCATCAATTAAACTCTTAAGCATTGATTAGATCAATATGTAGTGCATAGGCCTCACCAGTAATCAGTATATCTTTGGAATTGTATGACTTTGAGTTGTTTGCTATTTAAACCTCTTTTGAATTCATGAACCATTGTAAGATCGTAATTTGGGTCCTCCTAGATACAGCCTCAATGAACAGTGAATGTATTTCAAAATTTTGTGAAATTCATTAAAAAATAGTAGGTAAGAGGGAGGATTACATTGGGATATATTAATGAAATAACTCTTATTTTAAGAGTTGCTCACTTCTATTTTTGTACACTAAAACACTAAGCTTTCTTATTGCTAGTTTATTTTAGGTTCATTTTAGATAGTGTTTAATGTTGTGTAACAATCATTCTCTATCTTGTTCATCAAAAATATGGTAAACACAACATGGACTTGTTCTAGGCTCCCACCGTTCAGAAACATAATAAATGGAAACATCAAGACATCGCAAATGGCTTCCAAGTAATAGAGATTGCATCAACCCAGACGCTTTGACAAAGGACAAACTAGGTTGCTGGATCTAATTGCCATAGGCGTTATTTATAGAGCAGACATATCAGTTGACTGCAAAGTGGTGCGTTTAGCACGAGTAGAAAGAAAAGCCCCTTAGCAAAACATCAAAAAGCAAAATGCTAGAAGTTATAACTTATAATGCTTATACTTATGTCATAAGCCAAAAGAAAATATAGCTCATATATCAAACCACTTTGAGACGATACAATAAACAAATGCAGCAACTTGCCAGTGAATCTCAACCTTTTCACTATAGAAATAGAGACATGCATCTGTATGTGTACACAAACATGCACAAGAAGCTTGAAAATTTTCTGCAGAAAATGAAATGATATTATATTAATGCCCACAAATGATCAAAATAAATCAAAGGAGTCTCAAAGTGCATGCAGTTACAATAGAAAAGTACTGGGCTATAATAGACCCTGGAATCTGGTAAATATGCAATGCTAAAATAGTATGTATGTAAATATTCAAATATGAGTCAAGGTGGTAAACCTAAAGTAGTTAAACCTAAAGAATATGATCCAAAACAGAAGAGCCGTGTGAGGGAAGGACCCCTCAGTAAAAAACAAAAATATGAAGACCAATACTGGATCTGGAGGGCTAGCCCCAAAACCAACACCATCACAAAACTCGAGCAAAAGTCAGGTCGGACCATGCACATGCGCATTCATGTCAGTTCACAAAAAGGGAATTGAAAATGATTTAGATTTGTAAGTTGGGACTGTTACAGTTCAAGATAGTCCAAAACCTTCACAGAGAAGCCATCAATTGCATGTTTAAATCAATAGACACTCTACAGGAGAAGACATGAAATGTCCAAACAAGGCCAAGGAAGGAATAGTGACATCATCCAACTCATTTATAACTTTATCAAATGACAGCAGACTGAAAGATCTGAATTTTTCAGTACAAAGTCAGATGACCCTTATATTCTCCAAATTTCTCACCTTTGCACTCCCTGAGATGTGGAGCAGCAGGAGCACTTTATTTTCTTGTTTCTTATCTACCAAGTAATTCAATGAGATATTATTTCTTTATGAAGGTTCCAAAGAATCCCTCCATACCTTTTCTTGCCATCCTAATAATAGGTGCTTAGATTCACTTTACAAAGTAATCATCTTCAAACATTATGTGTCCTATAGGTGGTGGAGTTACATACATAAATGATGGTAATTTAATGAGATCATGTTTCCCTTTACTAGCAGATACTATGGAACCTTTACTTGATTGATCTTGTAATTTCCCTCAAGAGGGGTCCTAAAGGAGACTTGAAATGTCAAAATTAAAACATTCCTTAGTGTTATCCTGATAAAATGATAATATGTCTGACTATAAAAATCTAAAAATTTTAACCTTTTATCAATCAAAAAAAAATCTTTAACCTCTTCTTCTTTACTCATACAAGGAAATCCACTCTTCTTTGGCATAAAAGATTAGTGAATCCTCTTTGACAACATCCTAGGAGATCCAAACAAACACATATAACCAACTTCCTATCTACTATTGTTCCCCCAAGCTTCCAAGGCAAGAGGACGCAAGGGCAAGGGAGTGAAGTTTTGAAGATGGAAAACAATTTCCCAAATAAATGCAACTGAAATTTCTATTTCCATTTTCTGTAGGCCAAGGGGCATGGTAAGGGAAATAAATTCATAATAGTATTGTAATTGGGCCCAATCATTGTTTAAAAGGGCAACTCAGGTGTTATTATTGGAGACTTTGTAAACAAGACATTATAATGCCCTATGATACAAGGTTTGTGTTTGTGTTCAAGTTTGGCAAAAATAAAATTTGGAACAAATGTCACTAATAAAAATAAAGAAAAAAATTCATGATCAAATTCAAATAGTATAAATCTAATACTAAAATATTAAAATTAAAATATAATTATATTAAATGTATAAAAATTTAAGTTTGAACATATTCTATTAAATCTAAATAAAATTTAATATAATAATATAATATACTGCAAAGGATCTGAAAGGAATCCAATGCAAATCTTAAAGGGAGGGATATAATGACATTAAATGGATTGCCCTCATAGCATGGGTCAATGTAATGAAGAAGACAGAGCATGGTAGGGCTAGGGTAAAGAATATGCTGCTTCAAAATTGCACATTCAGAACTAAATTATTATGGAAGATGAACGAAAATCCGGATGCCCAGTGGTGTAAGCTCCTACAAAATAAGAATCTTGATGAAGGAAGACCCAATCGAATTTTCACAATTGCCAATCCTCCTTGTGGCTCACATTTATGGAATTTCATGCTGAAGAGTAGACTAATAATTCAAAACCAGCTATCTGGGAAGATAAATAACTGAAAGTCTGCACTGTTCTGGTTTGATTCATGGAACAGGTATAAACCCCTTGTTGAAATGCGCATGATAGAAATACACATTGATCTACCCAAGGAGACATATGGGGACCAGATCTGTGACAATATGATAATGTCAGAAGAAGCCAATCAGTTGAGCTTTTTGTGGAAAAGCCCCAACCTTAGCAACTCGCAGGCCCGAGATAATTGTTGTGACGTATTCACACATCGCCCTAGTGCAAATGGGGACCCTCACTTTTTGCTTTTTAGCGTAGTTGTTTTAGCTGGTTGTCTAGCTTGGCAGTAGTTTCTTTAGTCATTAACATTTTACTAGTGAGAGACGCAGTGCCTTTGATTGTCAGGAATTGTTCAAGTCAGCCAGTCTAGCAGTAGTCAGGTTCGTCTCTGGACTAGTTTGGAGTCTTTGAAGCTCTAAGTGCTCAAGCGATAGGTGAGAATCAAGGTAGTCATTCAGTGATGCTTCACAATGCAACTTCTAGGTCAAGTCAAGGTATGAGCCTCAAGAGAGATGAACAGTCAAGCAGGCAAGTAAACATCCTCGGGATAGGGCATGGAAGCGAAGAAAAATCAGGCAGAGATGATCAAACAAGTGAGATGAAGTGCTTGATGAAGATCAATCAGGGTCTAAGGGATGTGTGAAAGAATGAAATTAGGAGTATCAATTGTTTTCCATGGATTTCTGGAAGGAAATTCAAGGATAAAGTCTTCACCAAAGGGCAGCAACATGATACTTGATGAAGAAAATGGCCAAGGTTGATGAAGGAATGAGGGTCATTAATGAGATCAGCAATTTGGAGAAGTCGCCACTTCCACTTACCCCCCTAAAGCCCAGCCATCCTTCACAGCTTCCACTTCACCTCCAAATCCACAGCCTTCCATCCTCATTTCCACTTCATGCTGAAATCCACGGACTCCCACCTCATGTTGAAATCCACAGACTTCCACTTCATGCCCAAATCCATGGCCTGATTCACATCCTTCATTGGCATGCTGAAAACCCCAGCTTAGGATGCACTACCTCCCTCATTTGCTAAGATCCACGCCCTGTGGATGTCAAGTACTTGAAGAGTTTTGAATGGCAATGTTGAGTAATGCTGATGAAGTTGCCTTAATAAAGGACGATAAGGATGCTTTAAAAGTTAATTGAGCAAGGAGATATTAATCTTGAAAGAGAATGGCAGCAAAGACCACCACTTCCACTTGCTGGTCAAAAGCCCAGCCATCTTGGAGGACATCCAGTTCCACCTCAAACCCCCGGCCAGTCCTAGGCATCTTCCACTTGCACCCCAAAAGCCCGGCCATCTTCACACCACTTCCACTTACCCTCCAAAAGCCCGGCCTTCCTAGCAAACTTCCACTTCATGCTCAAAAGCCCGGCCTAAGAGGCAGTCTTCCTTTGCACCTCCAAAAGCCCGGCCATCTTGAAATTATTCCCTACAGCAACTTTGTATACCGCTTGGTGGAAACATTAATCAGACCTCTAAGAGGGTCTCAGACTGAAAACATGAGCAATCAGACTTCAAAATATCAATGAAATCAGACCTTGAAATGTGAAAATCAGAAGTCAGACAAAGGCAATTCATTTCCAAATTTAAAGAGTGACATTGTTCTCTTTTGTATCTTGAACAAAGTGTGTTTTCTTTTCAGGTTTTGAAGCAAAGGTGGAAGGCTTCATCAGCAGGTAGAAGGATACAAGGAAGCAGCTCAAAGGAGAAGATTTCACAAGATTACACAAGAAGATGGATAGATAATTCATCAACATTGCAAGGGAAGGATAAAGACTCATCATCTTACTGTGAAGATCAATATCATGAAAGAGCAAGCATAAGAGATGAAAGTGCTAAAAGAAGGAACTTTACAACTATCTTGAATTTCCTCCAGAAATCCAAGAATCATTGCCAATACAACAAGAGAGTAATCCAAGACGAAGGCTTCAAGTGAAGGAATCCAGGATCATTACAAGTATGAAGAGTGAATGCATTACACTAAAAGGAAATCCCAAGTCAGGAGGCAAAATTGTGTAAGGGGATCAAGGAGACAGTTCCGAAAGAGTTAATCAAGTTAAAAGGCTCCCCAAGGATGATGCAATTTGGGAATATCTCCTACCATCACCACTTCAAGCGCTTGGAAATGTTGAGTATCAAGAGATATTGCTCAAATCACAAACTCCACCTTGTGATGAGTTGGTGCTTAGTCATCATCAACCCAATCACATCATTCCAAGTCAGGATGTCCAGATTCAATGCACTTGACTCATCCAACGAGGAAGATAACTACCACATGTGGAGGCACAAAGTTCAATGTACCTAACCACATCATTCATTGATCAGCATTCAAAGAAGGGCATGTGTCCTATTTATTGTAATTTTATCATTAGCCAAACATTAAATGTTATGTAATGGGTGTAACAAACCCTAATTAAGGTTTCTATCTTTCAATCTTGGCCATTGATGTGGATTTGATCCAGGCCATTCAATTGTATTGAGAACACTATATAAGGCTTGCTCTCCTCATTTGTTAAGGTTAATAGTGGGTAGTTGATCAATAGTTGATGGCAAATAATTAGAGTAGAGTACGAGAAGAGAGAAATTGTTGCCAAGCTTGTAAATAAACATCCTTTTCATTGAATTTGTGGTGGAATGTGTTGTTTCTTCTACATATTGCATGGTTTCTCATTGTATCCTCATGTTAGATGAAGTTCATTGATCGTGATGGAGTAATGTGTGGATGTTGATAGTTCCTTGGTTCATACTATTTGTGGTTGGATGATTTTCAATTGCAAAGCATAGTTAGCCTAAACATTAAAATGTGCTACGTTCAATTGTGGATATATTTGTTCAAGTTGCGCCAGTGTATTGGGTATTTGGATAAATGATTCATGATATGAAACCCTTTCAATTCCCTTGGAAGATTGCATCGGTTTTGCGTAGTTTTTCGCAACATGGAGAAGTAAAGCTCGGTTAAAGGAATGTGTCCATCCTAGCATGATCCAGTGCTATCATTGATCTTAGGAGTAGTATAGTCTCTCTAAACCCTCATCCTTTTTATCTTTTTCCAAGTCAATTAGATTTCAAATTCCAGCCACATTCCAGCAAGAGTTCAAATATCAATGTAAGTCCCCCTTGTGATCCCAGCAATATCACATCAAACCATTGAGCTTATACACACGTCAAGACCTGACATTTGGAACCTTGGAGTCACCTCAAGTGATCACTTAGTTCAGCATTGAGGAGATTTTGTTCAAGAGAGGATAAGATGCCTTGGTATTTTATTTTGTGTATGAAGTGAATAAAAAACACATCAACAACAATCTTACCAAAAAATTAGCAAACAAATCGTCATGTCATAAAACAAAGAAGATGAACTGACATGGTGTGGTGCTAAATCAAGAAGATACCCAATCAAGTTGGGCTATGAATTCCAAACGCAAGAGATTCAACAACACTAGCCCTTTGAGCTTTGTTGGGGGCCTAATGTTCTTCTGAAGACCAATGCATTTGTGTGGGCCGCACTACACTACTAATTTGTTAGCTGGAGATAGACAAACCAGTATGGGCTTTTTCTAGACCTTTTTGTTGCCCACTTTGCAAAGCAATAAAGAAACAATAGATCACCTTTTATTGTTGTGTCCTATTGCGTAGGAATGTTGGCTTTGGATGTGCCAAAGACTGAATTGGCAACACCCCTTTCCATCCAAGCTTGATGCTTTGTTTCAATGCTGGCATAGGATAAAAAACGGCTCTTTGTAGGCCAGCCTTTGGATGGAGGCTCCAGCCATGATAATAAAGCAATTGTGGAAAGAAAGAAATACTAAAATTTTCAAAGACAAAAAAGAAGTCAAAATTCTCCACATGGGGCAATCATATCATGAGTACATGGCCACTACTAAATGTTCTCGCCCACTTGCATCAACGTAGTGGAGACAAGGCTCAAAGGAAGATGGTCAAATGGAATGCCCCATAAGCAGAAGGTTAAATCTAAATATTGATGGCACTTCTTGAGAAAACCCTGTGGTTTCTAGCATCGGATTTATAATTTGTATTGATCAGAGCAACCTATGTTGGGCAGGTTGGATGAAATTATGACCGAAACACATAAGGATGCAAAGTTTTCTGCTCTATTAGAAGGTATCAAACTATGTGTAAGCAAAAATTTATCCAAGATTGATATTAAAGGGGATTCACTGCTTGTGGTCAGAGTCGTAGCATCTCAAAAGACCAATAAGTAGAAGACACAAATGTGGGTTGATCAAATCCACACTCAATTAGATCAAGTTGGTGAATACAAAATTTATCATGCATTCAAAGAATCCAATAGTGTGGCAGATTTTCATCAAGTGATTGATCAGACACAAAACATCAAGATTTTGAATTCCATGAACTCCTGGGAAGGATTGGCTTCAAAAATTAATAGGGAGTAATATCCTTCGAACAATTCTACAAAGGAAGAAAATGCACTGCACTTAATCTTGCAGCTACTGTTCTGCCAAGGACAGCAAAATAGACCATCTGATCTCAAAAAGCTTTTTGAATCTATAAGCCCTGTCTAATTAATCAGAAAATCAGAGGGAGGCACCACAAAATGGTTGAGCAATTAATTATTAAGGGTTGCATTTGAGACTGCAACTCCAGCAATGTCGAGTAACAACTCCTAAAGGTTTTCTTAATCAACTCAAAACAGGAAAGCACTGCTAACAAAGATATTATCAAAAAGCTTCACCTTCAGCACACACATGTACGCAACATCACGTTGTCGGACACTTTCATCTACAACATTGTCCAAATAATAGTTGGAAAACTCGGACTTGCCTGCAGACTCAGCAGCCCAAAAATTATATTTGGACTCGGCAAAAAAGAAAACCGTAGTTTTACAAAAAAGCAAAAAGAAATTAATGCATTTAGAGAACATGAGCCATAATTGAAACATTACACATCTCATATGATCTCCAAAAACTCAATATTTGAAATTTCATCATTCATGCTCACAATTTCAAACTTTAAAATGTATAACAACAGCATAAGTTTATAAATGTTTACAAAATTACATATAATGATATGTCCAAATGTTAAAAACAGCAAACTAAAGACTACATCTTCCTGTTTTTAGCAATAACAAATGTCAAAAGTGAGGAAAAGTGACACTAGACTCGCGAGAGTCCTTAGCACAGACTCGGGAGTCTACTGTCACTTTTCCTCACTTTTGACATTTGTTATTGCTAAAAACAGGAAGATGTAGTTATTACTTATTAGTTATCCACAATGGATGTGCATCTTCCCCATTGATACTTTAAGTCTTCTTCATACCCAAAAATTGTTTTCTAACTAAAGCATGATTCGTGTCATGTGTTAATTACTTTTCAGCAAGAACCAGAAGTGCTAAAAAGAATTAAACTACCTGCAGCATCATGCACTAAGAAAGTGGAAATCTAATCCTGCCATTTACATGGTCGAAAATACACATGTATTACTATTTTAATCCATCTGTGGAAGGTACTAGGATCCCAGCAAGCACAATATCAGATACACTATCAAATGTTAGGAAATGAATGCAGATGTGTTGCAAGCAGTTAATAGGGTTTATGTGAGAAACTTTGAGAAATAAGAGGTAGAGATGAGATATGCTTCATAAGCAAAATATAATGGAGATAAGCCAGCACACCAAGGGAAGAGGAGAAAGAACCAGATCTCAAGGACCCCTGAGATTTGGCAGCACCATATCCTACGAAATAATTTAGTCTAGCAAAAGATGAAATAGCTACAAGTGTAAACAGAAAGAATGATGGAGCAGAATTAAAATGCTTGGGAGATGGAGGGATAATAAGTTTTATTTACCCTCCCTATTAATAAGGTGATTAACAAGCATAATCATCAAAAGGAGCAAGTTTGGAAGAGACACCCAAATGTTTTTTAAAAACCTATTTTTGATAGGGCCCTCATGGAAATCTGGGCCTTGCAGGTGTTGCAAGTCTGTTGAGAGACTCTTTGGATCAATTTGTTAAGGGGTGGGGCTCTACTTGTTAGGCTCAAAAGCAAATAATGAGGCTAAATTGGCAGTAATGCTGATAGGTTTGAATTTAGATTCTTCAGTAGGGTGTAAGAAACCTATTGTTAAAGGAAACCCTATGTTGGTGATTAATGAGTTCGCCAAAGAGGAGATCCAAGGTTGGAAGCTCGGGGATATTTTGCAGAAGCATTCAAGAAGAGCCAAAGGTTCAAAGTTCTCTTCTCTTTCCCTGTGCTTTTGAAAATGTAACAAACCTGTGGATATTTTGGTCAGGTTTGGAGTTGAGCAACTCCTCTTCTCAGCAAAAATAAGTGATAAGATTGAGAATTGAACTGATTTGTGCCTCTCCTCCTAACAGAAACGATCCTGTAGGAAGCTTTTAAGGGACTAAGCCCTTTTTTCTTTCTCTAATCCTTTCAAATGTCAAGTTATTGTTTTCTTGGACTAAGGTGCCAAAATGGTTTTTATTATCATTACAGATAATGAGATGAAATCTAGAAGGATCAGCTTTTAACTACCAAAGTGTGTGATCGGATCTACTAGAGAGGCAAATGAATGTTTTAATTTGCCTTAGATTCCCATACAGCATCACATGCTCTTAGACTCTTCTCAAAAGGCAGCTGCAATGGGGATTCCTCCATTCACTTTCTTTGTTTGCAGACTTTCATTGGCTTGTGTTGGGAAGGACGGTTGCATGCAATTTGAAGCAGCAATGTGGAGGCACGAGGGACCCCTTTTACAGGAGCAGTGTTTGATCACAGACTTAAGAATGTTTTCTTCTGTCCAGATAGGTAGACTTTAGAGTTTACTAAAGCCACACTTGACCCAGATGAGATCAAAAACTTAAGTATTTTCTGTTCAAGAGAATCCATTCCAGATGATATCAGAGATAGAATTGCAGAAACGGTTGTGGACTAAATAGTGGATGTTGCATGTCGCCCTCCCTGACCATGAGGTGGAAACAGTTGCAGGATGCTCTGGCTTGGTTGCATTGGAGAAAGAAGGTGAGGAAATGGTGGGCAATCTGCAAGAAGAATTGTGGGTCTGCATCAGGAAATACAAATGATTTAACTACAAGAAACGGAGCTAGTTTCCTACTGGAAAGATCTAGCCATTTATGTAGTGGCCTCAGGGTTACTCATTAGGAAAGTTGTCTAGATATCTTCAGCCATTATATGCTGCCAATGTCATCAGGTGAAGGCCTGCGCATAGCATCAAAGAGGTTGGATGTTGATCCTTGAGTCCAGATCCATTATTCTGAAGAGAATAGTGACAAGAAAGTGTCCAGGAAAGAGGATGAGGGTGTTGGCACGGGTGACAAACGTAATTATTATTTCTGTCAGTTTTTTCTGTTGTTGGTCCAAGGTGGGGGACCTGCCTGGATGGGTGGGTTAAACTTGTTTTAATTTTTTCTGGATTAAACTGTATTGAAACAGTTTTCTATATCAATGTTTGGGATCAGACAAAATGATCCCAAGTATAAATAGATGGGGAGACTAAAACTCAGCGAAAAGAAGAAAAGCCTACAAGCAGAAAGAGAAAAAGAAAACTAAAACATGGAAAAAAATCATGACAATATGGTAAAGGATAATAATAATGAGAATTGGGACAGAGACTGTATGAAGGAATGGCAGGAGTTGAAATTTCCACCAAACTATTATCTAAATACAACACACACAAAACCAAAACTTGGCAAGTGTTAAGTGGTGCCTGTTGGCAGCAACAATGTAGGAAAACTGAATAGGTGGAGCGGGCGGGCGGCAGGGGGGGGAATCGGTTTTCACCAAACTCGAACAAATTAATCTCAACTCTAGATCTGATTAGGAACCGCAATAGCAAAGATAAACACCACATAACACATGGATTTTGACGTGAAAAACCCGGTCAAGGGAAAAACCACCGTGTGAACCTGCCCACAATATGATGATACTTTGCAATAGTATGTGAAAATATTACAATGGGTAATGCACATGCTTTCAAGCACACTACCTAGAGCTCACTACTCAAAAACAACAAAGGGCTACAACCCTGGGAAGGCTCACTACCTTACAAAGATCGGACAACAATCCGGATTACATGAACTGAAAGAATAGCATCTCCAAATGCCTAATCACAGTTCCGGTTAAGCACATTGTTTGCAAAACACTTCTCTACTCTTCTCCACTACCGAAAGATAAATCCGCTTGTTCGCACATACAATACTCTCAAAGATCATAGATACAACCGCAGACATTCGCAGACACCTATCTTGAATGATTACTACACTTATTTATACAGATCATTAACCTTAACCTTGGTCGGCTCAACACATAAGACCTAATTACAAAATTACATCACATAATACATAAATCCATAACCGGACCAATACAATGTCGACAAGGACATAGCATGGACCCAAATCAAATCCTCGAACACGCAACACCACCAAATAGTTCGCCAAGATCATCTGCAACACGCTAAACCACCAAATATGTCACATAACACGAAGAATACCATCGGACCAATAAAATCTTCAATAACCCGCACCACGATCAACACGGACCACCAAAACACATAGAACACGATCAGAGAACATCAACAAGCAACATGAACTCCACCGCAACAACTCGGATAACAAGAATCATCATTATTCCATCATCGGAGCTCAAGAACACCAACTGACAAACTGAAAGATACACTTTTGAAGTTCTAAATCATGAACCATCTGAATTGAGGACACACATGAATGTCCCAAACATTCTCCAAAATCCGCAACTCAAGATATAATCATTCCAGAGCAATATAGATCAAATACCACAACTCTGCAACATTGAACACTGAAAAAACTAGTATCCAACAACACATTCTAACAACTCTAATATCCAACAATCTCACCCTTCAACATTGATGGCAACATATGAATGTGAAAAACAATCAATGCAAAGAAAGAAATCAACTCCAGCAATCTCCCTCAAAATCACAAGGATCAGCTCCCCCTTTGACACACAATTCAAAATACTTCAAGGTTTTTAACATGCATCTCTCCCCCTTTGACAACAATGCCAAAGACATATACAAATCATTATTCTCTCCCCCTTACCAGATAATCTCTCCCCTTTAGAACAAACTCACAAATCTGAACAACTGAACCACACATTGACTACTCCCCCAGAGCAGCAACATCCACTCATCAATCCGAATAACAAGATAAGACTATGAAGTCCACCGGATCGATGCAACTCAATGCATCTAGTTCACAGCAAGAGGCGCAATCACTCCTAACATCTCTCTCAGATATACAAATGTATTTGCAGGCAAAGGCTTAGTGAAGATATCTGCAGTTTGTTCCTTTGTAGTTTGTAGGTACATACTCCAATCTGACTTCCTTCTCATTCACCTTTTCTCTCAAGAAATGAAACTTGATTGATAAAATGTTGTCTTAGAATGAAATACCAAATTCTTGGAAATATTGATAGCACTAGAATTGTCACAATATATAATAGTAGGCTCATTATAAACAACTATAATATCCTTCAACATCTGCTTCATCCAAGATACCTGAGTACAATTGCTAGCAGCAGCAACGTATTCAACTTCTACAGTAGATAAGGAAATAGCATCTTGCTTCTTACTTGCCCAAGAAATCAACTTCTTTCCCAAAAAGAATGATCCATCGGTAGTGCTCTTCCGGTCATCAACATCACCTACCCAATCAACACCAGTATAAGCATTTAAGGTGAAATCATCTTTCTTTGGATACCACAAACCATAATCAATTGTTCCCTTCAAATATCTGAATATCCTCTTCACAACAGTAACATGACTTTCCTTAGGATCGGCCTGAAATCTTGCAACAAGACATACAGCATTCATAATGCAAGTCTAGTCTGAGTCAAGTATAGCAGTCCACTAACCATAGATCTATACAAGATTTGGTTAACCTTCGAAGTGTCATCATCTTTTGTCATCTTGCATCTAGTCACAATAGGAGTTCCAACTGGTTTGGAATCATCTAGCCCAAACTTCTTCAGCAATTCCTTCACATACTTTGATTGAGATATGAAAATGTCTTTGTCAATCTGTGTAATTTGCAATCCCAGAAAGAATTTTATCTCACCTATCATAGACATCTCAAATTCTTTTTGCATATCATCAGCAAACTTCTTACTCAAATCATCATCTCCAAAAATAATGTCATCAACAAAAACTTCTTACTCAAATCAAAATATTATCATTATCAATCTTGAAATACAAATTACTATCAGCAGTACCTTTACAAAATCCCAACTTCATCAAATACCTGTTCAATATGGCATACCAAGCTCTAGGGGCTTGTTTAAGTCTATGCAATGCTTTCTCCAATCTGCATACAATGTCTATTTCATCTGTCAATGAAAATCCATCTGGTTGCTCAATGTAGACTTCTTCCAATTCACCATTCAAAAAGGCTGACTTTAAATCCATCTGATATACCTTGAATTTCTTATGAGCAGCATATGCAAGAAATAACAGCTTCAATTCTGGCTACCGGAGCAAAAAGTCTCCTCAAAATCAATACCTTCCATTTGTGAATATCCCTTACATACCAGTCTTGCTTTGTTTCTAACTACTTGTCCATCTTCATTCAACTTATTCCCGAACACCCATTTAGTACCAATTACATTCTTGTCCTTAGGTCTCGGAACATGTTCCCATGTTTTGTTCTTCTCAATCTGATCTAAGTCTTCTTCCATAGCTTTTACCCAATTTTCATGTTTACAAGCTTCAACAACATCTTTGGGCTCAATTTTGGAAATCAAACATGTTTCTTCAGCAACAATCCTTCTCCTAGTCATTACACCTTTATTTTTATCACCAATAATATGATTCTCTGAATAATTTAATCTTACATACCTAGGGATCTTCTGATTGTTTTGATTTTCAATCTCTTGAACTTCTTCACTGTCAGCAGCATTTGGATCTACTATCTCTTCCGAATCACTCAACTTCATGCTCGGAGTCTACACTTGCTTTGAAGTAACATCCTGATCATCAGATTCATATCCACATGCTCTGATTTGCTTCTCATTATTCTCATCAACCTTCACATTCGCACTTTCCACTATCTTTCTCAGTCTCTTGTTGCAACACCGATAGGTTTTTCTCTTAGTAGAATATCCCAAAAAGATTCTTTCATCACATCTTGCATCAAATTTTCCTATATCCTCATCTCTTTTGATATAACATTTGCTTCCAAAGATTCTGAAATATCTACCTATAGGAACATAACCAAACCATCGCTCATAAGGAGTCTTACCGAAATCACCTTTTATATGCACCCAGTTGAATGTGTATATAGCAGTGCTAACAACTTCTCTCAAATAGATATGCGTTAAATTTCCTTCAATCATCATAGTTCTAGCAGATCCAAAACAACTCCATTCTGCTGAGGGAGTCTCAGAGCAGATAATTGTCTCCAGATTCCACGTTCTTCACATAAAGAATTAAACTCACCAAAGGTGAATTCTCCTCCTCTGTCAGACCTCAGACACTTCAACTTCAATCCTATCTCTGTCTCCACTCTAGCTTTGAATATTTTGAATTTCTCCATGCTTCAGATTTCTCCCTTAGAAAAGTGACCCACATCATTCTAGAATAGTCATCATTCTAGAATAGTCATCATTCAGCAACATAAAATATTTGTCTCCCTACAAGCTTCTCACCTTAGAAGGTCCACATAAATCAATATGCACAAGATCTAATAACCCATTAGATGAATACAGTTTGCTCTTGAATGAAATTCTTGTTTGCTTTCCCAATTGACATTCTTTACACATCGGATTAGTAGGCTTCACTATCTTAGGCAGATCTCTAACAGCTTGAGTAGAACTTATCTTAATCATGCAGTCAAAATTAACATGACACATCCTTCTATACCACAACCAACTCTCATCAATCTGAGCAATCAAGCAACTTTTCTCACCAACATTCAGATGAAAGATATTACCTTTAGTCTTAGTTCCTGATGCAATCTTTATACCAGAGCTATTCAAGATCTTACATTTCCCATTCTTGAATTGTAAATCATATCCCTTATCAACCATCTGTCCAACACTCAAAAGATTATGCTTCAAACCTTCAACATATAAAACATCCTCAGTATTATGCTGACCATCAAGAGAAATAGAACCTCTACCATGGATTACACATACTTCTCCATATTCACAAATTTACCTTTATCAATTGACATGTGATGTGAACAACCACTGTCAATCACCCATTCATCTTTCTCATCAATTTTAGCAGCCAAAGCCTTCTCTTCAACAATACAGCTTGTAGAATCAGCAGATACCGGATCATCTTCCTTGGTAGCAATGAACACAAATTCATCTTTTGAATTCCCTTTCTCAGACTCATCATCTGTCACACCTTCATCAGCAGCATAATAACACTTATTCTGATATCTATACTTGCGGTTAGACTTGTAAGGCTTATCATACTTTGACACTCTTTTAGCTCTTTCAGGACACCTAGAAGCAAAATGACCAATCTTATTGCATGAAAAACATTTCAAAGGTAACTTCCCTTCATACTTACCGACTCCCTTAGGCAATCTTCTGGCAATAAGTGTTTCAAGCTCTTCCAATTCTCTTTCATGTTCTTCCATCTCTCTCATTTCTCTTTCATATCTAGAAACCCTAGTTGAACTTTCTCCCGGATCATACTTTTGCTTCCCGGATACAGTATCTTTAAATGCAGTCTCAATTTTGCCATGTGATTCACCAAGTTTGCTCAATTCAAATGCAACAAGCTTACCAACCAGCATATCTCGTCACAGTTGTCACAGTCCAGATCTCATCAATAGCAACAACTTTGTGCTTATAGGCAGGAGGCAAAGATCTTAACACTTTAGCCACAATCTCATCTTCTTCAAGAACTCCACATCTGATGTTCAACACAAGATCATTTACTATAGCCATAAAGGATAAACTATTCTCATCTTCTCCCATTTCTCAGTAATTCATACTTTCCTTTCAAGCTCTGCAATTTAGCAACTTTCACATGTTTGTCTCCTTCATATAAGGTTTCTAGCTTCTCCCAAATCTCATGTGCAGCCTGCAATCCCATCACATTAGTCATCTCTACATCAGTCAAGGCACTAAGCAATGCTTCTTTAGCTCTTATTTTATGTTCAGCATCCTTGATCTCAACTACAATAACAGGACCATTCGGAGGAACAATGTATGCATTCTTTGTGATCTTCCAATAATCTTCTCCAAGATAGTTCAAGTGAACTTTCATCCGGTTCATCCATATAGAGTAATTAATTCCATCAAATCTCGAACTCTCCTTCTTGAAAACAACAACTGGCATCCTGGATCTCCCTAAGCAGTCAAGCTCCTTCCTGAGGATCTAGCTCCGATACCAATTGTTGGCAGCAACAATGTAGGAAAACTGAGAGGGGGAGATGAATCAGTTTTCACCAAACTCAAACAAATTAATCTCAACTCTAGATCTGATTAGGAACAACAATAGCAAAGATAAACACCACATCAACAACACACATAACACATGGATTTTTGACGTGGAAAACCTGGTCAAGGGAAAAACCACGGTGGGAACCTACCCACAATATGATGATACTCTACAGTGGTATGTGTAAATATTACAATGGGGAATGCACATGCATTCAGCCACACTACCTAGAGCTCACTACTCAAAAATAACAAAAGGCTACAACCCTAGGAAGGCTCACTACCTTACAAAGATCGAACAACAATCCGGATTACATGAACTGAAAGAATAGCATCTCCAAATGCCTGATCACAGTTCCGGTTAAGCACACTATCAGCACAACTTCTCGACTGCCGAAAGATAAATTTGCTTGTTCGTACATACAATACTCTCACAGATCATAGATACAACAGCAAACACTCGCAAACACCTATCTTGCATGATTACAACACTTATTTATACAGATCATCAACCTTAATCTTAAGGTCGGCTCAACACATAAGACCTAATTACAAAATTACATCACACGATACATAAATCCATAGCCGGACCAATACAATGTCGACAAGGGCATAGCATGGACCCAAATCAAATCCTCAAACACGCAACACCACCAAATAGTTTGCCAAGATCATCCGCAACACGCTAAACCACCAAATATGTCGCATAACACGAAGAATACCACCGGACCAGTAAAATCTTCAATAACGCACACCACAATCAACATGGACCACCAAAACGCGTAGAACACGATCAGAGAACATCAACAAGCAACGTGAATTCCACCGCAACAACTCGGATAACAAAAATCATCATTATTCCATCACTGGAGCTCAAGAACACCAACTGACAAACTGAAAGATACGCTTGTGAAGTTCTAAATCATGAACCATCCGAACTGAGGACACACATGAACGTCCCAAACATTCTCCAAAATCTGCAACTCAAGATATAATCATTCCAGAGCAATATGGATCAAATACCACAACTCTGCAACATTGAACATTGAAAAACCAGTCCACATACCGGACCACATAACTCGACCAAATTACCTTCCGGAAAACTGAAACTCATACTGAATCAACTAGAGATAAGTATCTCAAAACCTATTAATCCGCATCAGCACATCTACAATAGATCACCCAAACTAACTCTCTACAACAAACCAATTCTCTGCAACACAAGAATATGTTGACATCAATGACAACAACACATTCCAACAACTCGAATATCCAATAGTGCCTTCCTCCAGCAACTAGATTAAAGTTGAGTTTTGATGGCATGACGAGAGGTAAGGTAGAATATTTTTTATGGTGCTCATTCTCTTTCTTGTGCTTCCATGTTGTGCTCAATAAACATTTGGGATCAAACTACGTGACCCCTCATCAGGATAAGAGAAAATATATGCTGGAAATTGGAAAACTACATAAAGAACAGAAGCTATTTGTTAATGGTTCATAATAAGATGCAAAAACAATTCTCCTTAATATCGACCATTCTTAAAGTGTCTAGAAAGCACTATGAGAATCTCTCACCACAATAGCTTCTTATTTTAAACTCGTTAACATTAAATTTCAACAAGCAAAATTCCCAAACCACATGACAAAAACTTTCTAAAATGTCAAAGCTTCCAAATGGCAAACCCAACAATTGTCTTCCACATATGTTTTTGACTCTCATATTACCCTGGTTTGCGAATGATTAACATAAAAATGTGAATATATGTAGTAAAAAATACAGTTTACAGGAAGACAGAAGCGCAAAGTGCATTG
The DNA here is from genome assembly GCF_030272615.1 of Cryptomeria japonica. Taxonomy (NCBI): domain Eukaryota; kingdom Viridiplantae; phylum Streptophyta; class Pinopsida; order Cupressales; family Cupressaceae; genus Cryptomeria; species Cryptomeria japonica. Next base: position 371,179,508 of record NC_081412.1, read on the forward strand.
CATGTCTAAAAGACATTTAAAGACCAACACACAATCAGAATCTAAATAAATATGATGCAACTTTAATATTCTTATTTTGACACCCTAAAGACATAATAATTTAAGCAACATTGGTATAGTAAAGTCAGAATAGTCAAGAGAGATATTATATGCTACACCAAGATTGTGAAGCTGGTCCATGTTATGCCTTCAAAGCACACTTTTTTCAATCAAGGACAACATAGGTGAGTAAATTGTAAAGCTTCTGGTAGTAATTGGCATCGATGCCATGGATCACCAGAAGCTTTACAGTTTTTGTAATTGACTGTGGAAATATCTTGTTTAAGGTAGGTGAGAGACAAACAAGCCAGAAATTCTGCAACAGAAAATATCTAATATGATAGTAACTTGATTGTGTTAAATACAGCCAAAATCAACTTTGATTTGTTTGAAAGTCATTAAATCAATCAAGGAGAGATTACATATTTAACAGTTTAAGTGAAGGAAACCAAATATAACTAACTCATTATTTGTCCATGACAACAGATTTGTTGACAATCCGTACATATGGTTGATAACTTGATACAAACTAGTCAGCATGTTACTTTCTCAAATATTTTCAAATGTCTCGTCACAAGTTCAATATTGATTGCAGCTTTTACTTTTCACTATTTCCTCGATCACAAAGCTAACAGTTATAACAGTTCTTCAGATCTCAGAAATCAAAATCAAAGAGCTGTCTTTCCCTCCCTTCTTCATTGAAAAATTTGTATGTAGAAACAAGTAAAAACAATGTTCTTTACTTTTGCTCATAATAGAAAAGAGAAGCAGACTAAAAGATTTACTTTGCAACTGAGATAGAACCCTCAGCAGGGTCATAATAAGAGATGTGCTTGAATGCTCATCATTCAAACATGCTCCAGCAAAAATAGCATCAGGATGGGATTTCCTCCGTCGCCTGTTATGACCAGCTAACCGTCTTCTACAGCTTCTTTTCCCTTCATCAAACTCTTCAAGAAGATGAAACCTGCTCAAGATTCAATGATAACAAGCTGTTCAGAAATTAGTGAAAATTTTATTGCATAGGTCATTCAATCTTAAATGTTGCCATTTAAACTGCATTAAGGAAGAGTTTATAACATCTTATCTCAATTATTGTGTGTGAAGAAAAGATACTTTGTTTCTTTTATATTCTTCTTCGTATACCTTCAGAAATCATAACAGTTCATAACAACTTTTGAAGAGAAACCTAAAAATTTAGTTCATTTGCAGTTTAGATGACCAAACTGGTCTGCATAACAGTTCATTTGCTTATATTGAGTTTTATTTTTAGATTGTACCAGTAACAAAAGTGGCATTACACTAAAAACCCACAATTAGCCCCAAGTAATCATGACCCACCACATTTGCTGTACCATTTCCCAAGTTTTCCATATTTTTTCAAAAAATGGTTTTGATTTTTTTATATGTATCTCTTTTTGCTTATTTATACAGTTGATGGACAAAAATACAGAGCAAAGGCAGTAATTATTTTTATATAGGATTAAAGCATATTAACTTTTCTTTTACTTTGAATAGATCTCTTTCAGAAGATAAATCTTAGACCATGATGAGAGATTTTTCTTTTAGTTTATCCTAATGCGGATTTGGGTAAAAAGGACAGGTCCGCCCCTGAAATAGCAGGCCATGCCTCATAACAGAACAGACTACTGTTTTAGGGCCGGCCATATGCTTTTTATGTAAACCCCCTTAGGTTAAAGTACAATAAAAAAATTTAGTCTAATTTTTGTTATTAGCATTTTCAATAAAGTATAGCATCTGATTTTATTTAGGAACTATATTTGACAGGAAACAATAAAAAATATATATAAGCAATTAAATTAAAAGTTGTCAAAAAGGGAACCTTTGATTAATATTTTTTTTTAACTTACGTTTAATTATTTAAAAAGAAGTTTTAACTTAACTCTGTAGATAATAAAGTGTTGCTATGCTCGAGGTGCTAAAAAATGGTCATAAGGACAAATTATGTTATTTTGTTAAGGAAAAATGCTTTTTCGAAAAAAGAAACAAAAAGTGTTTTCTTTTTTTTTTTTGAAAAACCAAAAAATTTTGTTTTCTTTTTTTTTTTTGAAAAACCAAAAAATGCTTTTTTTCAAAATAACTTTGAGAAGGTTATAGAAGGAAGTTGGGTCTTTAGAAGAGATGAGAAGGTTATAAAAGGAAGTTGGGTCTTTAGAAGAGTGTTACTATTGAATTTTCATTGTTTACTCTAAGAATGGACTTTGTTCTTCTATTTACTTAAGGAACAAAATCCTTTTGGTAAATCCAGTTTTGGGGTTAAAAACCCTCCAGCTAGAAGTGTGCTTTTTACTATGGAATCACCATTATGCTGAAAGCTGTAGATTGAGTTTCAGACTCAATGTGTATTTGGTTATGGTTTGAGGATTTTAGTCTTTTTAGGTTTGCAGGGATTATTGGGGTTTTCTGTGGATTCATTGTTTGGTGTGATTTATATATTCCAAAAAAAAAGAGTGGTTTGTGAATATGATTTTATGTGTAGTGGTTTGTGTTGTGTGAAATGTAGATTTTAATATATACATTGTGCTTTTGCAAAGCAATTCTATCATTGAATTTTTGAAGTGGCTGGGTAGTCTTGTAGGAGCTGTACCTCATGTGGGAAATGTTATACCTATCTAATAAGAAATGTTTGATGATTTATTATTATTTAAAAAGGTTGCAGCATTCTGAAAATGCAATAGTGTAGTCTACTGAACAGCTATATTATCATTGGCAGTTTAAAAGTGGTCTCAGAGGATAAAGGTTACAAATTTCTAATTTTTAACATAAAGGACCAGCTTGTGAAAAAATTCATAAATCAGCAATTTGGGTTGGAAATAGCAGGGGTTTATCAGTTGATTGATTAAGCTACAACACTTGTTCATCTCTCCAACTTCTTTTCAAGTAATTATTTTATGATTTTCAGTTTCGTGCCAACTGTTTGACAAAATGTTCATTTTTAATATGATGAAGAAATGCATTTAAAACAGATTAAAATATGATTTTGAATGAAAGTCATTTCCCATTGTAATAATTTGGAAGGTGTACCGCCAAATTCTTTTTTTTCCAGAATATTTTCATTATATTAGATCCTTGGATGGCAATATCGTTGGATCACATTTCATCAACTTTGGAAAACTTAGAAAAATAGGCTAAGGGACATCAACAGCTTACGCTTGAGAAGGGAACATTACACATGCATGCTTAATTTATGATCTCTTTTACTTTTTACTCTTACATCTTCAACCACCAAACTCTCCCTGCAAGCCACCTACCTTGATTCAAACTAATTATTTTTGTCCTTATCCAACTGGCTCCAATCATTTTTCCAAGGTTTGCTTCATTTAGTTGGACTTTCTTTCCCTTACCCTCAACACCACTCCTACATTTTGTTCGCCTCATCTTTTCTTAGTTCCCATAAAGCGCAAGAGTGTCCCTTTGCCTTCCAAAGTCGGTAATATTCTTATAACCCCAACAATGGTTTTTCTTCCATATACCTATAATTTCTTTTCATTCAAAATCTAAAAATCCCATCTACAAGGTTTGACTGTTAACAATTGGGTGCATGTGTTTGCCGTAAAAAGCATAGGCATTTAATCATTTTCATATATACAGATCCCCTCAATAAAAACTTGTAAAGTGTGCAATATCTATATGTTTTGCCTAGGGTTGGTTAAGTTTAGTTTTTAATTTAGTTGGATCTCAAGGAGCTTCCCCGCATAATTTGAAGGGAGGTTTTACCTTACTATTTCATTTTGTGTTGTCTTGCAAAAGACAAATCAAAACCCTAACACGTGAAAAAGAGGTTTTGTACAGAACAATGATTTTATCATTGCATGAAAGTTTGAAACAACGGTTTTGTCATATATTTTGAAACAGCCACTGAAACTCAAGAACGCTTCAAAATTTCTCTCGTTTATGATCTCTAAAGGCTTATGAAATTCTTGATAAAACTATATGGGTCTATATAACATGTCTAAATTCCAATAGAGGCGCATGAGAAGGATTTGAGTTGAATTGTAAAGGATTCTAGTAGAATTCATAAGTTTACTTGACTGTCATAGGCCAAATATAAAACTGAAAGTGTGTAATAAAGAGCTGTTGTAATGATCTTTGGGAGTAGAACAAGTTGATTTTACATTGGATGTGTGCTCAAGAGGCCTAAGATTGTATTCCCCATGAAAAACAGTTGAAAAAATGAGTGTTTTGCCTCACTATCATCAGAGTTTTCTCCAACAATCTGAGTTCCCCAAGGTATATCCCTGTGTTTTCTAATTAGTAAAGTTTATTGCTCTCAATTTCCTTTTAGTTCATTGTTACTTGCTTACAGGTGCGGTTAATAATCCTTCATAAAGATCTACATGTGCTAACTAGTTGGAAGGCATAGATTTCTCTAATCTAAGTATCAAGTTTGGTATCAAAGCAAGTTTTTTCCTTTGTGGAAGTATTATGAATGATTTGGCAAGTTCATGACCAGCACAAGATCAGGTGGGAAAGATTTATTGCCCTTACAAAGTAACATTGCATCTCATAGTTTGAAAAGACAACTAGGAAGCATAGCAAGTGATGTAAAAGCAAGGTTCCTCAAGCTAGAAGCTGATGTTTCAAGCATATCTCAATCAATGAAGACAATGACAGAGATCAAGAAGTCTCTCAAGGAGAAGTTGTGTTCATTGGAAGGTGCCAAGAGCAAGGGGAATACCCACTCCAAAGAAGAGGAAGAATTCCATGGCAAAGCTAGTCTGCCAAAAATGCCTCAATTTAAGGTCAAAGCAAAGATTGAGGTTGCACCATTCAAAGGAGATGTAGATTTGGAAACGCTTGACCATTGATTGGCTCAATTGGAGCCATATCTTAATATGCATGCTCTTAGTTTGAAGAAAAGATTTCCCTTGCTAGACTGAATGACAAAGTATGCTTTAACATGGTTTGAAAGTCTCAAGTATTTTATGGCTTTAAGAAAACAAGCTCCTATTAGAACTTAGGGCCAACTTAAGAAGTTACAAAAGAAATAATTTCACCCAACATGTAATAAAGCGGAAAAAATAAATAGAGATTGATAAAACATGTGATCATACTCACTACCTTGAGGAAGATAGTCTTCCATCCTCTCCAAAGACAAAAAGCAACCATGAACAAGAAAAAAAGACAAGTCCTACAAGCCATAAAAAGAAACCTACAAATAAATTTGATCATTGTAATGCAAATGACCATACGAATGCAACCTACTCAAAGTTACATCCAGAAATAATAAAAGGGTAAGAAAACCAATACAAATACCATTAATAAGGGCAAAGAAATTGTTTGTAGCAAAGAAACAAAAGTCGGCATTCAGTCGCGATTAATCGTGAATAATCGCGAATCGTCAGAAATGCCGATTTTTTCCCAAAAATCGGGCCAAAAAATCGTTGACTATCAGTCAACGACTTTGGCCGATTAATTGCGGATAGAACTCTGCAAAATCGTGTTTAAATCGTGTTTAAAAATTGCGAGATATCTGCTCGGCTAAAAAAAATGACAAAAACCCTAAAAATCACCTGTGAAAATAGACCGATTCTGGGTATAGTTTGCATGGAATTAGTTAGGGTTCGAAATTTTTGTCCATAATTTTTTGCCGGACATTTTGACCTCTGCAAAACCTTAATGACTTTCTGTATTGCTGAAAATTGAAACCTTAAATATTTTTGTTTGCATTTTGAATAAGGGCCTCACCTTGTCTCGCTGTTTCACCTGGGAATTATAAATAAAAAATCGGAAATAACGTTTCTGCAACTGATAAAGCTTGAGAAATACGAGAATAAGCTTTCCATCGTTTCCTTATTTTTAGTAACTTTATATTATTGAGAACTTTAAATTAAAATCTGAACTCTAAATTAAAATCTGAACTCTAAATTAAAAACTATGACATCTAATTTGGGGAATTATAAAGTTTATATAGGTATTTATAAAAAAATATTATACCCGACAATCCTTACATTCATTTATATTATTGTTTACTATATGTTTAATATATAATTAAAAATAATTTAATAATTAACATTATAAAATAATTTGTAAATTAAAATTATTATACATTATATTAGTGTGTAATTTATTAAACTATATAGAATAATTATATAATTTAATAAAATTGTAAATTAGAAATATAAATAATTTAAAAATTATAAATTAAAACTTCGCATCTTTATAGACCATTAATAAATGTAAATATAACAATATTTATTTTTAATTTATAATGTATATTATTTAATTTTTAATATATAATTAATATATATAAAATAATTTGTAAATTAAAATTATTATATATTATATTAGTGTCATTTATTAAACTATATAGAATAATTATATAATTTAATAAAATTGTAAATTAGAAATATAAATAATTTAAAAATTATAAATTATAAATTCGTATCTTTATAGATCATTAATAAATGTAAATATAATAATATTTATTTTAAATTTATAATGTATATTATATCATTTTAAATATATAATTAATATATATTTAATTTTAAAAATATATTTATTTTTTATACTATATCCGATTTTTTGCTGATTTTTTCCCGATTAATTCCCGATTTTTTCAAAAAATCTTATACTTTTGTTTTGCCGATTAATTCCCCAAACGATTAATGTTTCTTTGGTTTGTAGTACATAGGTCGATTCTAAATTACCATGCACCACAACGAGGGTTAGTTTCTATCATTTGGAATGGGAAGAAAGGGAGCATTCAAAGTTGTTTACCTTAAGTACAAATCAAGAAAATTAAAGTTGATGCACTTTTCAATTCTTGTTCCTAAGCTAACCTTGTTTTCCTACCTTTGGTTGGAAAACTTGGTATTGAAACTTATCAACAACCCAAGCCTTATGTTTTGCATCGGATCAAGAATGGTGCTGATTTGTCTATTACTAAGAAATAGAGTGAAGTTTGTTTTTAACCATAAATTTGATCATGAAATGGTTTTAAATGTTACGCCTATGGATGTCTATGAAGTTCGTTTGGCAGCCTCTACAAGTAAGACAAGAAAGTTGTGCACAACTGAAAGGCAAACAAGTACTGCTTAAGCAAAGAAGGGCAGTTCTTCATGTTGAATACTTACAGTTACAAGGGCAAGAAGGAGCCGCCTAAGGCCCTAAATATACAAGCAAGAAGAATTATAAGTGGAAGAACTTGGATGATTCCTCATGTGTGAGACAAAAAGAATGTTGATACCATTCCTTCAATAAGTTTAAACGCTTTTGACGTTCAAACACCTTTGGTCAATTGCACACAGAGGTTTTCCAAATTTTGGTTACAATGGTGCAAAGTGAATTTGGAGCCATACCATCTATTGAGAGGAGCATCCCTCTTCATTTGAGTCTTCATAACTTTTGGCACAAAAGCTTTCCATATTGGAGAGGTGTGATCATAGCTCAAAAGACACATAAAGTAGAGTGCAAGCATTAGAAGTTGGAAATTTGGAGAAAAATGAAAAATTTTGCAACTTTGCGTGGAACTGCTGGTTTTGACAAGCAACAATTTCGTACAAAGTTAAAGCAGTTTCACGATCACCGAGGCGATTTCAAAGTTCTCAAGGCAGCTATTCATGGAAGTGAAAGTTTCCCCACTACTCAAAGTGGCAGTTTTGTCACTACACAAAGCAGCAATTTCATCATGTGTTCTAGAACAACCAGTAATGCCCAAGAACACTTCAATATCCTCTAGTTTTTGGTTTCTAAAGGCTTACGAGATTTGTTAGATTCTACAAGAAACAAGAACATGAACCAAGATCTATTGTCAATCATAGATTGCACACCCCAATTGACAAATGATAGAAGATCAAATAGCAGAATGAAAAGAATGTAGAATGTCCTAAAAGGGCAATTCGTGAGACAAAAATGCAAGAGAATTTAGGCAAAGCTCACATTATTCCATTTACCTAGTAGTTATGAGAGCTAAGTGTTGTATATATAACAAAAATAGACGCATCACATCTAAGAGGAGTAAGAACTCCAACTGCCAAGACTAGGCATTACTTTTACTTACTTGGTAAAACTAATAATCAAAAAGTGGGTATGAGACTCAACTACCAAAGTTATTCAGGAGAAACCCCTAGAGAGAGAAAACTTCAAGAGAGAAAAATTTGATCCATGAAGAATTTTCTTGAAGTTATTCAAATTTTCCTTGCTCTGGAGGAGATTTTTAATGATTTTCCACCATTTCCAAAAATAGGGTTCCAGGTTCCAGGAGAGAAAATTATCTCACGATTCCAAATCTGAAAGAATTTTGAAATTTGGATGTGATTTGATGCCAAAAAATGGAATTCTTCAAAAAATTTCCCGGGGGGAAATTCCTTGTTCAGTTCATCTTCGATTCCTTCCTTGCCTTGGAATTTTTATCTTCTTCCTTGGGCGGACTTTTCATGTCATGGAGGAATTTCATCTTGGAAGGAAAATTCCTTCCTTAGCTTCATTTGGCGCCTATTCCTTTCCTAGAGCACATTTTCTCCATGGTAAAGGAATTTTGATGAGGAGGAAAAATTCCTCCTTAACCTCATTTTGACCTCGATTCTACTTAAACCTTGAGGAAGGAATTCCTTTATGTCTTAGCCAAATTTCACATTTTCCAAGAAATTTGCCCTAAAGGAAGGAATTTCCAACACTTTCAATTTTTGCTTTCCTGGTATTTTGTCCTGGAGGAAAAAAATTTCCAACACTTAGTCAATTTTTCCACTTTCTTGGAATTTTGTCTTGAAGGAAGGAATTTCCAACACTTAGCCAAATTCTCACCTTCCTAGAATTTCTTCTTCTTGGGCGCAATTCTTCCCCGAGGAAGGAATTTCTTCAATCCTGAACCTTGATTTTTATGTCTTGCTTCCAACCTTGGGCACGTTTTAGAATTGGAGAAGAAATTCTTGAAATTTGTACCTTGAGGATGGAATTTTTGTGCTCTTTGAATTTCATCATGTCCGCAGGGAGCTTTTTCATCAGTTTGCCACATTTCCTATTTTTTAGGAATTTTCCACCTGGGTCTAGGAGAGAGAGAATTTGGTGTCTAAAAATGGAAATTTCCAAAATTTTCCAGAGGGGATTTCTGCTTTTCATTCCTCCTTGACCCCTTGGATTTTCACGCCTTAAACAAATTTTTCAGTTTTCCAACTTAGGCGTGGAATTCATCATTTCATCCTTGGCCATGGGAGTCTTCCGAGTCTTCCGATATTCTTTGAGTGTGGAATCATCTTGGAGTAGAAATTTCATCATCATTTAAACCTTCCTTTCCTATCTTTGAACTTGGGCATTGAACTAGCTTGATGAAGGAATTCATCCTTTACACATTTTCCAAAGCCTAGGCATTTTGGCACCCTTTCATGTACATGGGCGAAATTTCACACTGAAGGAGGAATTCATGCTTTGTTTGAATTATCCATCATCCCTTGGATTTGGCGCCCTATGACCTTCTCGGGCAGATTTTTGACCTTGTTATGGAATTCTCTATTTATTCCTCTTTCCATGACCTTCTCTATTTGTTCCTCTTTCCATGAATTCATGCTTTGTTTGAATTATCCATCATCCCTTGGATTTGGCGCCCTATGACCTTCTTGGGCGGATTTTTGACCTTGTCATGGAATTCTCTATTTGTTCCTCTTTCCATGACCTCTCCTATTTAGCGCCCTCTTGAGGAGTAGGGCGGAATTTGACTAAGGTCAAGGAATTCACAATTTTTTCCATTCTCCCTGTTGACCATGCTTTGTCCCCTTTGACTTTCCTAGGCGGGATTTTGAGTTGTCCAAGGAATTCATACATTTTACAATCTTCCACAACACCCCCACTTTGGCACCCTACCTTGACTTGGGGCGGATTTTTGCTATGAAGGAGGAATTTATGATTTTGGGGAGTTTTCCTTCATCCCTTCATTTGGCACCCTAAACCTCACATGGGCGGTAATTTGCTTTGTTGGTGGAATTTCAACATTTCCACACTTTCCTTCGACACCCTGTTTTAGCGCCCTTGCCCAAACTTGGGCGCTGAATTGACTTGGGGAAGGATTTTCATGATTTTTTCCTCATTCTCTTCATCAGAATATATGAAATATAACATTTAAGTATAAGAAAGGAAGAAGACATATATTTCATATATATTGGCAGGATGTTTGAGAGGTTTCAAATCTCTAGGAATTATAATGCAAATTCTAGGTTTTAGAAGATCTTTGAAATTTTCAGATAGTCAAATTTCAGGCCATTTCCGGATCAGGATGACATTTGCGGATTGATGTGAATTTCTAGACTTAGATGGTTTTTCCGTTTTCAAGCTATCCTTTCTTCGACTGGTTCCCACACTTAGCCAAATTTTGATCACACTTGTCTGCCTTCTGACTCTTTCGGATTTAGAAATGATCTTCAGGAACGTTCAGTCTTCATAGTCTTCAAGGATGTTCAGTTTTCAATGTTTTCCTGTGAAGAACCTGCCAAAAATAAATTTTCCCAAATAGTAAAAGTTTCAAAATGTTAGGGTTTGGACAAAACAGGTCAGGAAAGCACTTACTAAAAATAGAAACTTGCTAAAAATAGAAATTACTAAAAATAGTAAGTTTGTATTTTTGGCAAAATTAGACCAATCAGGGAGGCAGTGAAACTTACTAAAAATAGTAAGTGCTCACAATTCGCTCAAATTTTACTGGGAGGTACCTTGAAGGGTCCTCCTGATTCCAGTTCTATGTTCAATGTTTCAAAAACCCTAAAAGAAACTCCTAAAATCTAGGACCGAAGGAGAAAACCCTAAAATGATCAAAACAGGGCCTAGACTTAACCAAATTAGCTCAAACGAAAAGCAGACTTAATCAAATTGACCCCTCACTTGCAAGCTTAGAGAGACTGACGAGACTACTGCGAAAAGACCCCAAAAATGAAAGCCAAAAGACCAGGAGAGCCTAAAAAAATAGGGGGGCCCCATTTGCAATGGGGTGATGTGTGAAAACGTCACAACAAGTTGCTTGGCTTCTATATTGCCTCATATCGTGGTAATTTGTTTTTTGGTGTCGGTCTGAAGATTTCCCGAGCAATGATATACTAGTGATATTCCCACTAGTTTTGTGATCCATTTCTAGTTTGCACAAACCCAATCCACAGATCGATATTATGCTCTAGTAGTCAGCATTTCGATATCCCAGATGCATCTTTCATTGACAATGGCTCAAATCACTTTAAAGGTAGCGGTTTGGATCTACGTCTTACCCACTGATTCGTCATTGTTTTAGTTGCCAATATATTTGTTTGTGCACCCAGGCTGCCTCCTCCCCTTGCACAGGCCTATCTTCATTCACAACAAGCATTTTGCATCTCTCCATTGGCTGATTTTGTCTTTATTGGGCCCAGCCACTTTATGCATTGCCAATGTTGTGAGCAAATATTTGGCGTTAGGGTTTCCTCTACAGTGACGTATTTCTTGGAGGGATCTCATGGATGTGGTGTTTGGGATTTTTAGTACCACATTTAAGCATTGAACGCTATTTTGAAGCCTATATGTGCGCACCATTCCTTGTATTGTGAGTGCTCAATGAAGGCTACTGCTAGCATACCGTGTGGTGGTTTGATTGGCTTTTGTGTGTTGAGTCACTAAGGTGTGGAGTAAGGCATTGAGGTGTTTGGTTGGCACGGTAGACCCACCAACACTTCGAAAATCACCCTAAGGGGCCCAATTTTTGCCGCCCAATTGCCTTTGTGGTCACATAATGAGACCAGGAGCTTGATTTTGACTCAAGGTGCATCTTTCAGCCCTTTTTTTCAAACTAGCATAACTTTTGGCGAACCATTTATCATCAAAAATCTCTCTACGCCAACTTTGTCGTCGCAACTTGCTACTCCATTTACTCTGTTAAAGTTGCATGTTGGTTTTGCTCTATTTCAAAGGAATTAGTTAGTTTTGTGAGGAAATTTGTTGCCTTCTCTTACTTGATCATGGATTTAACCAAAGTTGTATCTCTCACTTCATATAATTATCATGAGTGGAAATCACAAATGGTGATATTGTTGCTAACATTGAAGTGTCCAGTGGAGTTTGTAACTTCTCCCTGAATTTGTGTTCTACAAGGTAAATCCTTTGAGACCTATAGTTGATCATGGGGAGAGTGATGTTGATTCAACCTCATACCATAGTGCAAATTTGGGTGGAAAGAATGAGTCACAGGGGTATCATCATCTGGCTGGGTAGTTGAAGGTTAGTGATGATATAATTGCTACAGCTTTGGAGCATTTTGATGTCGCTCGACAGACGTTGGCGACCTTTGGTTGGAGTACTCCTGAGACACATGAGCACGGTGATAGTAGCCTTTCCCTAGTAGAGTTCCACGCACTCCGAGAAGCTATTGGGATAATGAAACAGAATTACGTGCAGTTACTCGCTGATAGGGATTATCTTCTCGAGTGGTATTGCACTTGCTACGATGCACTGAAGGGAAAGGAGGAGGAGGTTGATGAGCTCACCCATGAGCTTGAGGTGACTATGGACTCGTTGGATAGCGCTCAGTCAGCCCTTCGTGAGTCACAGTCACAGGTTGAGGAGCTTACTGTGACGTTGACTTTAGCACAGTCTTCACCATCTATAGATACAATTAAGTTTCCTATAGTGGTACTTGGTGATGAGTTTACACCCACGGGTTGTAGTTATGGATGTATTGTGGATGTGGCTACATCCGTCACCAATGCAGGTATAGGTGACTTAGCTGGGATGAGTACTTAGATTGAGAGCAGCAGAGAGCCACTTGTTGCATCAGGATCTCCCGAGGTTAGTACTATGACCGATGATGCAGCTCAGATTATTGATAGCTCTTGTGTGGCAGTGGTGAACTCTCCAGAGAATTGTGTGTTAGTACACGACGTTACTTCATCCACTTCACATGGGACTTCTAGAGTGTCATCGGGTTGGGAGTATGGCTCTCATGTAGATTTGTTTTCCTCTCCTGGAAGCAAATCTATTTCTTCATCCCATGCAACTGATTTTGGATGCCAACTTGTTGTGTCTCAAAGTCAGAGTGATCAGCTACAAGTCTCAGAGGATAAGGTTGACTCGGCCTTATATTCTTTTTACTGCACAAATCCATTTATTGAGTACCTTCTTGAGAGTCCCAAGGTTCGGGAGGGTCCGTTTGGAGCCACCAAGGATACTCTCATCCGAGGTTCTCTCACCATCAGGCATGGTGTGGGAGTAATTATTGATACTCTAACAACAATGCTTCCTAATAGAGATTTTGTGATTGGGTTTGCAGAGAGGGTTACCAGAGCCCCTACCCAATCAACTATTCGGGGTCAGAGATTGGAGCCATCTCATGATTCTAGTATTGTTAGAGATGAGCCCTTGACCGAGGTTGGGGCATTTTATCGCAACTACACAGTGAGGAGTGCTCATCACTTTTCTTTTGATCCACACGTGGAGGACTTGATGATGCATCAGTGTGGATTGGCTTTAGGATTATACCATCCATTGTGGGATGGAGAGTTACCATCTTCAATAGATGGAACTAACAGTTGCAAGTACCCGGCTCAATTGATTGTTGGTGGCTACTTGCACGAGCAGTGTTCAGTTTCCCATCATGCTGATGTGTATCCGGTGGAGATTGTTACTCCTATGACACAGAGGCTATCTTTGGATACATGGCTTCAGAGAGACTATGGTAACAATGGGCATGATGGTTTAGTTGGATATCACATCCATGAGGGTTTAGCAGAGGTTGTGGAGAGATGTTGCGTAGCAGATGTTTCCAGGTACTCCTATCTTCACAGTACAGATGGATGTGTGTATAGATTGCACTGGGATCCAGGTGGCGACAGTGTTAGTGTTGCAGTTTGGATAGGTCCCATGGGTTGGCTTCACCACATCTGGCATGGTGAAGTGGGAATCAGTGTTGAGCAACAGAAGTCTGAGGGAGGTTTACATGGCAGACTTCTTTCCCGGATTTGGGATCCTAGTATATTATGTCGAACACTCTCCAGTATGTTGAGGGATCCTTTGTGTGCATCAGGGTTCCAGTTTGCATTCATTGGGGAGTATTACTGCATGTACATGGTGTGGATCGTTGGTAGTCTCATTTCAAGTTCTCATGTACATGATTTGTCTCAGATGCATAGTTCAGTTGCGCATGTGTTAGATGATATGTTTCGCAGCTTATCTTGCGTAGTTTTGGGAAGCAAACATTGTCAATTTTCAGAGTTGCTTCCACTTGATGTTCATGTTCTTGTGACACCTGCTGTTGAGGTTGATTTAGTTTGGCAGGTCTTGTTAGTTGTGCCCTTGGTGTGGGCATTACAGGAGTTGGTTGGTAATACCAGGGACATTACACGGGTCTTCATTTGGGATCTCGGTGGAGGAGTTTATTTGCAGTCGATATTGCTTGGGGACAAGCAATTTCAGGAGGGGCGGACTGTAATGTCCCCATTTCAGCAAACTTGGATTTTGTGAGATTAGCCTATTATCCTAGCCCTCCTAGGCTAATGTGTTGGATAGAGGGTCATCTGAGGGTTGCATCTTCTCCAATGTTCAGTGCGCTTCGATCTGGTTTTCGTTTGGCTTTATTTGGACTTCATTTGCCACACTTACTATTTATAGAAGTCTGACGTCATCGAGATGGACCCCTTACTATTTATAGTTGAGCAATTGGTCACATGGGGAATTGCAGTGATGACTCCCATTTCAGACGGCTATACGAGATGTTGAGTATTAATGGAGATATTAATATTTTAATGACCCTTATTATAATTAAATAACTAAAAGTGTTATAATAAAGTTATAACTTAACTTTATTATTGAGGGTCATGGCATCATTAAAAAGGGGGCCATTAATTAATTAATTATTGCACACTTACCAAGGCATACATTTAATGATTAATTAAGATGTTATATCATTTAATATCATTAAATATAATTAAAGGCATTTATGGAGAAAATCGAACCCTTTTGTGGAGAAATATATATATTGCTTTAAAAGAATTTGAATCATTGATTATTATGAATTGAAGATTGATGAATTTGTTTGGAGAGGAAGAAGCCAAGGGTTTCAGACTTTCAGCAATTGGAGAACGAGCGAATCTTCATTGTGCAGCTGCTTTGAAGTAGTGAAATATCTACCGAATTGTGGCATTGAAGAGAGCTTCATTCAGAAGTTCTAATTGTGCAGATTGGGAATTAAATTTACTGAGTTTGGGGTCAATTAACAGCAGTATTGTGAGCAGCATATTTGAAGTTATTGGGAACAATTAAAGGCAGCGTACAACCCAGAAATCAGACCTTGTTGCTAGAAGGCGCAACCCTAGAGGTGGTGCGATTTTATGTATAAAGGCACAAGAAAATTCTGAAATTCATTGCTAGTGGGCGTGAGGGTTAGAGCAGATCAAACGCATCATTGGAAAGCATTTTGTCTGCAAACAAGGGCATTGGCACACACCCCTATGCTGGCCGTACACCCCAGCAACAACAATCTGTCAATCATCATCATAATTTATCATGGCTAGCCAATATAAGGGTATGATGTATTATGAACAGCTATTGAATAATTGAAGGAATACATAGTGAATTTGCAGCTGTTAGTTTATTTGTTAGTTGCAGGCCAATTATTTGATAATATGTCCATATTCAAGGTGATAGTAGTTTGCATGACAAGTGTTTGTCTTTATGTCAACTAGCTGTACTAGTTAATTTCAGTCATTACATGTGTGTGTAAAGGTCTAAAACAGCTAGTATATCATTTCTATAACAACCTTGCATTGTTAGAAGCCTTCAATAACTTCATTTGCAGCCTACGAACTCAAAGAAGACAATCAGAAAATTCATAACAGCAGTTTCATACATTGTATGCTAAGTGTTTGATAATATTCCTTGAGCCTATAATCAACATTTTGAGGACAGATTTGGCAAGGGATACTACATAATTTCTCCCTGAATTTGTGTTCTACAAGGTAAATCCTTATGTCTAATTTGTGGTGTGTATTGCTCTCAAAATCCTTTTAGTTTGTTGTTATTTACTAACTTCAAAGTAAATAAGCCCAATATCATATATCTACATTTCATCCTATGAATTAAAAAAGATGATTGATGATTCAATGTTATATCATATAATATAAATCTATATGTCTAATCATTACAAAAATTGAAAATAGTAAATACAATCAAAAACTTGTGTCGTAAGCTCTTAATCAAATCCATTTAAATCTAAGTCATCACTTGGGATGACTTGGTTTCATCCTATGAATTAAAAAGATAATTGATGATTCAACGCTATATCATATAATATAAATCTATATGTCTAATTATAACAATACTTGAAAATAGTAAATACAATCAAAAACTTGTGTCTTCCTCTCAATGAAATCAATTAAAATCTAAGTCATCACTTGGGAAGACTTGGTTCAACTTCTCTTGAACCACAAGAAACCACAATGTCACTCCCACTAGCTACATGGCATTCTTGTGTAAAACATTCATCGTCATCTATACTAACTCCAGCAAGCTCCAAAATGGATGCATCCAAGTGGGCACACTCCAGGACTAAATCCCAATTCTTTGTTGCCCCTTCCTTGCAGTCAACTTCCTTATGTGATATGGGGTGCAAATTGGAATGAACGTAGGCCAAAACTTCAGCTTTTTTTGAGGTGAATAAAGAAGTATGTACTTAACTAAGTGACTAAAGAAGTATGTACTCCAATTCTTTTCGGTGGAAGAACTTGCAACCTATTGAAATTAAAGAGAAAATCATTACAACTTAAAAATGCTAAATAATGGTAAGAATTTTAAAAAATAAAAATAAAAAATACTTACCTGTGATAGAATTTTGATTGAAGAAGGTTGGAGGAACATATAACTTTGCCTATGGAGATACCACCATGTTTGAGCATTTGTCTTGTACTTGTCTTGAAGGGCGCAAATACTGTGATCTCGTCTCGTGATGAACCTACCAAATTCAGTCCTAAACTTATCTGCCACTTCTGGACCAAGGAAGATTCTGTGGAAAGCTTTTTTGCACCCATCTATTAGAATATTAAAATAAAGTTAATTTTAGTATTAATGCTCAATAGTGTATATTCTATTTTAGTAAGATCTTCTACGATCTTCTCAGCAGTTTCTTATTAGAAACTTGCTATTCTTGTAAATACCCTTGTATTATTCATGAGCGTCTTGCTCATTTTGTAAATCAATCAATTCTTTGAAATCCATTGCGTGTCTCGCACTGTTTTATGGTATCAGAGCCTGAATAAAGAATTTGTGAATTCTTTTCCGAGATTTTTCGGGCCTCTTAGTTTTGCTGTAGATTTTCGAAAAAAAATTTGTGTTCAAAAGTCCGTTTTGGACTGTGTTTATGCCGTGTAATGGGATTCTTCCTGTTTGTGTCTGTCTAGCGAGGGTTTTCGGCATTTTTCGGCGCGGTACAGACCTGCCATTTTTTCTACAACCTGCAACTTGGTCAAACCCGTGTTTTTTGACTTTCGGCTAGGGTTTTGACCCTCCAGATTCAGTCGAAAAAAATTTCTAAGTACAAATTCGTGGTGGGTTTTTTGAGATCTCAATTGGGTCGTCGTCAAAATTTTTTGGGTGCCTCGATTTTCGAGCCAACGGATCCAAATTCCAACAGTAGATTCATTCTGAGTTTTTCGCATGGATTTCTGGGTTGCCTTCGGATTTTTCTGGGTCAACCGGAAATTTTTTCTTGAAATTCATGCCAGCCGTACTTCATTTTTTGAAGTTTGTACCTGCATCTGCCTCTCTTTCTGCAGTGGGATTCAAAAATTTTGAATTATGTGCCAGCGCCTCAGTTTTTTTTCGTTTTCAATGCATTGGGAAACGTGCAAATGGCTTCTCTAACCAACCTGATGTTAGAAGGCAATCAATGCTTTAATGGCAACAATTACAACATCTGGAAACAGCGTATGTTGACCATTTTCGAATATAGGCGTCTTGACCAGCTTGTTTTGGGAAAAGAGCTCAGTCCTGGTACACCTGGTGCAGATCAAGATAAGTTTGATGAACACAATCGAGGGGCAGTTATGCTTCTCAAACTCTCTGTGACTGATGATCAGTTACCGCAGATTCCTTCTGGCAAGACAGCTTCCGACGTCTGGAAGCATCTGAAGGAATTGCATGAGACATCCGACAAGAGCCGAGCATTCTTTCTAAAGAATCAGTTGTTCTCCATCATGATGGTCGAACGCATGTCCTTACAGGAACACCTCACGAGGATCAAGGACATTCGAGATCAGCTCGAAGCTATTGGTCGGACTATGGAGGAAGAAGACATGGTAGTAATCACTCTGAAAAGTCTTCCGAAATCGTATGAACACTTCATTGAGACCCTCAATATTACTTCAACTAATGTTGACCTGAAGTTTTCATAATTGTGCACCAAACTTCTGCAACAGGATCGCTGGAAACAACAATTTGGTAGTAGTACTATGTTAGCCTCCTCGGAAAATGCCTTTACAGCCAAATCCTTTTACAAGGATAAAGGCAAATTTCAGTCCTCAGCCTTTTCAACAGAAAGGCTCTTCTCAGACACAGGATGATGCTAAGAAGAAGAATGTGCAGTGCAATTACTGTCACAAGTACGGCCACATGAAGAAAGATTGTCGTCAGAGGCTCGCTTCTGAACAAAAGAAGCAAGGAGGCTCACACCAGAAGGCGCATGTTGCTGACCATTCCGAGCAGAAGGAGTCTGCCTTTTATGCCTTTATGGCTAAGAGGTCTTTAGATCATGCCAGGTCTTCTGCTTGGTACATCGACTCTGGTGCGTCACGTCACTTTTCTCATCGGCGTGACTGGTTTACAGACTTCTCATCTTTCAATGATTCCGTTGTATTCGGCGGAGGTGAGGAGTATACAGTGGTTGGCAGAGGCACTGTTCAGATACAGTCTGGTGGCAGGAATCTCATCTTCCTGAATGTGTACTATGTTCCTGGTATGGAACTTAATCTGCTCTCTGTCAGTCAGATTATGAGGAATTCTCCTCAGCTAGATGTGGTGTTCAGTGCTCACAAGTGTTCCATCATTGATCGGGAGACTCGTCTTATTGTTGCTGTTGGTCTAGAGGATCATGGCCTATACAGGCTTCTTGACACTGGTGATTCACCTAAAGTGGCTCTCGCAGCTCATGTTTCCCCTCTCAACACTTTGTGGCATCAGAGATATGGACATCTCAACATTCAGTATCTCTCTCAACTATCTCGGGAGGGACTTGTTTCAGGGCTACCTGATATTCAGACTCAGCATCTTGGAGTCTGTGGCGCCTGTCAAGCTGGCAAACAGCATCGGACTTCATTCACACATGGAGAGTCTTGGCGCACATCTAAGGTACTTCAATTACTTCATGCTGATATTTGTGGTCCTATGAATACATCTTCTATTACTGGTTGCAAATACTTTTTGCTTATTGTAGATGATTTTAGTAGAAAGATGTGGGTGTACTTTCTTAAACACAAATCAGATGTCTTTAGTATCTTTCAGAAGTTTAAGTCCTTAGTTGAAAAAGAGTCTGGATGTAGCATCGTTACTCTTAGGACAGATAACGGGGGGGAATTTTGTTCTTCTGCATTCTCCAACTTCTGTGATACCCATGGTATCAAACGCCAGTTGACTACACCCTACACTCCTCAGCAAAACAGTGTTGTCGAGCGTCGCAATCGTACGTGTAGACATCTAAAACTGGTCAACACTTGCGGAGTCATATTTTAACATTGGCGCATTGCCTTATTTTAGGGTTTTTGCATCGCATTAACATTTCTTCTATGTTGCGTACTTGGTCTTTATCATTTGCGAGCATCGAGTCCTTCTTCTGCATTCCTCATTTTTATCGCTTTTGAATTAGGGTTTTGTCCTCTTATCAATCTTGTCGTTTTGTGATCGATTTGTCATCGATCCTCGTCCTTGTCAATCTCATCAATTTTGCAATCGATTTGTCATCGATCATTTTCCTCTTCAATCATGTCAATTGGCGCATATCAATTTGGTCTCTTTATCAATATTGGTCAATTTGTCAACCAATTTCAATTGTTTATCAATCAAATCATTTATCAAGTCAGAATCATAATCGAATCGACATCAATTATCTTTTGTCAAGACCTAATTGTCATCCTTGCATTTTCTAATTCATTTTCTAAGGTTTTATGATTTATTCATTTAATCTTGTTTGTCATTTTCCCTCTAGGTTAAATTATTTATTTATTTATCCTAAGTCTTCTTGTCACAATTAAATATTTATTTAATTGGCTAATTAATTCCTCCCTCTTTTTGTGAATTAATTAATGAATGAAAAATTATTAATTAATTTACCTAATTTTCCAATTTACTAATTTCTCCTAATTCCTAATTTTCTATTTTTCATCAATTTTCTAATTTCCTAATTTCTAATTCATCTAATTTTCAATTTTCTCCTATATTTCCCCCTAATTTCATGGGAATGACATAGCAATTTGTCATAATTTGTCATAATTGACAATCAATCAATCTTGCATAGAAAGTGCAAATTTGTCATACGCATGTCATAATTTTGCTATTCTTGATTTGAATTTCCATTCGAATCACTTTCATGCTAATTTGATCTTTTCTCCAATTTGTCTATAAATTGGATGAATTTCTTCAATCAAGGTCCCTCCCTGGTCGAATCAATCACGCTTCTAGTATTCTTGCGCTACCATCTTGTCTACTTGCTTTCATATCATGCTTATGCACTAGTAGGTGAGATCCACAAACAAAGCTATTTGAAGGAGAAAGAAGGACAATGGAGCCACATGAAGGAGACATTCAAGTCTGCATTTGGTTTGCTTAGTTTTCAATCTTGAATGTCTTGTTTTCATGTCTTTATTGAGTGTTTTTAGGATTGTTATCATTGCAATTGAGTCTTCGTGATTGAGCTAGACTAATATTGATTTGTTTTGATGATTTCCAGATTCCTATCATACATTAATTGGTGAACCCGACGTGAACTAACCCCCTAATCATGCTTTTGAGTGCTTTTGAGTTGATTTGCAGGTTAAAAACCCAAGAAACAAGGTAATGCAGGGTTTTCTGGGAACTTCTGCGCCTGTGTGAGACAATCTACGCCTGTGTCAAGCATTCTGCGCCTGTGTCAAGGACAATCTGCGCCTGTGTAAGTCCAGAAACAGAGGTAAAAAAAACAGTGTTTTTACTTGCAAATTGTTTTGTTTTGCATTCTGTTTCTGCTTTTTTGGTTTTTGGTACTGATTCTCTGTGCAGCACCTTGGCATACGCATGACAAAGACAACAAATGAAACTACTAACACATTGTATGCAGGTTCGCTAGTCAAAGACTAAGAAAATCAAACTTCTGACTTGGTGGTTTTGCAAGTTGCCTTATACTCCAACTAAACTTGGTGTTTGTAATTCATAATTAGGCACCTAGTATGATTTCTAAATAGGATGGAATGAATGTATGTTTGCTTTGATTGTTGAGATTGACATTGGAGTAGGAGAGTATGCTCTCATCCTTCTTAGGGTGATCAGAAATCCAGATCTTCGATACCATGCTCATGTTTTTTATTGTGTGTCACCTTTAGAGGGCCTGCCTTCCCAACCATTTGCTTTTGCAAGCAAGTGACAATCGTGAGAAGGGAACGACCCAAAGTGAGTACGGCTAGAATACCTTGGCATTCTAACTCACTATAAACAAATACCTGATGGGCGAAAGCTTTAAAGGAAGGGTTACGTGGGAATTGCAGTTACTTGGGAAGTGATGACCCTTGAACTCTTTCTCATATCAACATCTAAGTAGGACCTCACGGTCTAAATCGTGCTTGCGCGACTACATTTGTTTGGTATCTTGGTGGGCTTAATGTCTCAATCACGCTTGCGTGACACCAAGGAGTAACGCTTAATAGAAATCCTTACTAAACACCTTGTATTTAGAGGCCAAAAATCCTTCTAGTTGCTTGAGAAGGACAAGTTCAGATACTTGGAAGACATACTAAGTTCGCCATGGGGAGATTTCCATGGGGACTGATGCCTGGCTGCCCTGAGAAGTGAGTGCCGTGAAGGGGAGCCCGTGGGGTCAAGCCTCTATGTATTCTCCTTGAATCTCATAACGAGTCTACCTCTCAAGTACCTACTGTCCTTGCCTACCATAAGAAATGTGAGAATGAGCATGATTGTCTTGAGTCTAAGTTAAAATATCTTGTCTTCTTGGCTTGTCAAAAGTTGAGTTGTGTCTCATTTCAAAAACAAGACAAATTGATTCAAAACAAGGTTAAACACAAGAGTATTTCATTCAACAAAGTTCAAACACCTTCAAACATGGTTGTCAAACATTTTTCAAAATCTTGTCTCAACATTCATGTCACTTAGATTTAGGTTCATCCTAGGTTTGCATTTTGCAAATTCATTGTCAATTACCAAGGTTAAGTTTCACCTAGGTCATACTCCTTTGCATATCAATAAGGGTCATCCAGTTGCATGTGTCCTCTTGCATTAGAGCAATACCATTTCATAATTCAACCTTAGGTTTTGCCTTAGGTTTACATTGTCATACATTTGCATTTGCATACCCTAGGTCTCTTCATTAAGCTTAAGTCATTATCATATCATATTAGGATCACTTGCATAGTAATTGTCCCTTTGCATATAGTGTCAAAGCTAGGTTTTGTCATACTTGAGTAATTCCAAATCTTTGATAAACTCTAAGTCATTGTTAGGAAGTCTAGACCTTATCAAACCTTTTCTATTTTTGTCATTATTGTCATTTGGTCAAACCTAGCTTAGTATCCAAGCATATAGGGGAGACATTGTCATTTTGTCCTTTTGTCACTTGGTCCTTTTGTCCTTTGAGGTCTAGACATCATTTCAATTTCCTAAGGGTCTCTTTTTCGATTTGCATTTCAAAAAGTTTGTCAAAATCTTGAAAAACAACCAAAAACATAGGTTGCATTCTTGCCATAGATTGCATTTTCATTTATTCAGGTTGCATTTAGTTGCATATCATACATCATCCTTTTAAAATCAAAAATCCCAAAAACATTGCATAGTGACATGTCTATTGAAACAAGGTTCCAAGCACCAATGATACAACAAAGTTTGACATATCAACCGACAATGCAATCACAATTCTATCCAACCCAACAACAAAGCAACATTGATCAAACTTTTTATGATGAAACAAGTCTCCAAATACAAAAACTAGAGGAGAAACTAGCTCAAGAAGAGGAGATATTGGAACAAAGAGTGAAAAACATTGAGAAGAATAGATCACAAATGTCCAAAATGTTTCGAAAATTTCCAAGTCGAAATCCAAAGATTGAGCCAATTGATGTAAGATCTCTTCTTGAACGATCAGACATACAAGCTCTCCTCCCCCAAATAGAGATGATGAAACAATTTCAAGAAAAGAGACAACATCAATTTCAACATTATGTGCCTCCACAACAAGAACAAGAAGATGTTTACTATCAATCAAATTTTCAACCAGTACAACCAATTGTTCAAAATATACAACCAATACAACCAATGGTCCAATTTCAACAATATGTCCAACCAACTATACAATGTCCACAAATGGTTCAACCAATGGTGGAATATCAATGTCAACAACCACAATCAAACATTCAAAAACAAAGGTTGCAGCACACACCAACCCAAGTTTCAAACATGTCAGAACAATTGAACCAAGTCCAATATCAATACATGACATCAAACCAACTCCTTTCCAAACAAGTTCAAATTCCAGATACAACTATGTCAAAACCTCGAAAGAAAGGTGGCTTTATTGCAATGCTCTTAAGGAAATTACCAAGTGAGTTTATTGAGGAAGATCAAGATAATACACTTATGTCTAGCAATGCCTCATTCCCCCGAAAACAAATTGACTCTCCAGTGGCATCTATCCCTACACCTCTAGAAGTTTCACAAGAACCTTCCATATTGTCCTCATCAAACAATACACCCAAGGATGCAATTATCCAAGGGCTATCCATAATTGATTGCCAAGATAATCCAATTCATGATGCACATCCTTGTCATGTTTCAGAAATACAAGACCCAATGCCACCATGCACTTTATTGCCATTACCTATTTTAGAGGACCCCATTCGAAGTCCCTCTTCCTCATGTTCAAGCATTGATTCCTTGCTAGAATCCATCACAAATGTTCAAAGTGCATTTCCTTCATGCCAAAACATTGATTCCTTGTCAAAATCCTCCATGCATATCCAAAGTCCAACCTCATGTCAAGAGGATAATTTAGAGCATGAAGAAATGTGTCTTAAAACAGATCAAGATCAAGATCTTGAAACCTTATCATCCCATCCAATTGTTGACCAGGATCCCATGTTCCCAGACACTCACGATGATTCCCCTATTCTTTTCCATCCTATCCAAAGCCTTATTGACACTCCATTCCCCGAGCAAGATCAAGATATCCCAATCCATCCAATCCCAAACGATCCCCTTCTATTTCATGAACACAATATCCTTTCAAATCCCATTGGCATTCCACTTCCTAAGAAAGATCAAGATATCCCTTCCATCCTTTCCGATGATCCCATTGAAAGTCAAGAGCAAAGCACCTTTAAAGAGGATTCCAATGATCTTCCTCCTTGTCAAGATCAAATCATTCCTTCAGATCCTCCGCAAGATCCTTTTGTTCCTCCATCTCCTTGTCTTAATACTCCATATACACTCCAAGATCTCGTTTCTTTTGATGATCCCATTATTTCTCCCATTCCATCTCTTGAAGAGCCTGTCATTGAACCATGTCCACTACACGATCCTAGTCCCCCTCATGATTCTAACGTGTCAGTGCAAGATGTTCATGAACCCCTGACATTAACAATGGGTTCTTCTACTTTGGTGCAATCTAATCCACTTCAAGATCTCATTATTTCTCTCATATCACATCCACCTCATAATGGACTCGCGTCTTCTTCCCAAAGAAAAGAGTATCCTACAAGTCAAGATATTCATAAAGGCAAAGGAGTAGATCTTCATAAGCAAGAATCCCTTCATGTTAAAGAAAATATTAAGGGTCATGGCCTCAGTGAAATTCCTCAAGACATGGGTACCCCTACTAAATCCAACATCCCTCCATCACAATCCAAACATATCCCTTCCCCATCATACTTTCCATCCATCTTAGGTCCTTATATTCCTTCGTCCTCTATGCAAGGTCAGCAAAGGCACACATCCTTGAGTAAATTTCATCAATCCAAAAGAAGTCCACTTCATTCCTATCCATCCATGCATTCCTTTCCCCCTCCAAGCAATTTGGATGCCAAGTATAAAAGTCATAAGTCTAAAAATCCACATGTATTCAAGGATCAACATGTCCAATATAATCGACATGTCAAAACAAAGAACAATATGATCTATAAAGAAAAAGAAATATCCAAAAGGCCACAAAGGCCCATTGCTCAAAAGCAAAATTCAAAATATATATGGGTTCCTAAATCCCTTGTTTTGGCAATACACTCCAAGGAACCACAAAAGCATGAAAAATCAAAAACCATGTGGATCCCTAAGCAGCTCCTTGAAGCACAAAAGCCTAAAGAAACATCCAATGTGGCATCCAAAGTTGCTATTCCTCCATCCAACCCTCTCAAATTTGTTCCTCCATCACCTTCTTCATCCATTTTGGGCCCTTATGTCCCAAAATCCATAGCTATTCCTTCATCAAAATCTCCATATCCAAAACCCACTCTTCCTCCATCAGTCCATCACCCCTCAAGGTGTGTGCCAATGTTGATCTTGCCAACATTTCCATCCACTGAAGCCCAATTCTTCCAATACCCTATCCATTATCCAATGCATATTTTCCATCCTTCAATCCCTTTGGTCCAATCCTTTGCCTAAATCCTTGCCTTAGTTTCATCTCTTTTTCCATGTCCTTATCCTACCAACGTCTTTGAGCATACTTTTAAAGGTCATGGTCCATTTTTTTCAAGGCTACTATCCAAACAAAAAGATGTTTGAGTCCTTCTTCCATCCCCTATCATGTGTCCATCTTCTATTAAAAAAGTCAAAATACAAAAAAAAAAAAAAAGTGAGAAAAAAAAAAAGAAAAACAAAGAAAAAAAGTAAAGAAAAATAATTCGTCCACTGGTGAAAACCTGGCAAACAGGCGCCTTGGACAAGTACCGTGATGAAAACCTAGCAAACAGGCGTCATGCGTAATCTATGAACTCCTTGCACACCGCACTTAGGGGCAGGTTTCCTCCTTCATATCCTTTTGTCCTTCATTTTTCCATTATCCTATCATACCATGTCATTACCCTTCATATCCTATTGTCCCTCATGTACATATCCCCTTTTCCACCTTTGATCTTGACAAGGCTGAGGATCGTCATGAGCATCATGCATCTTGTTTGCAGCTTTTAGTCTATCATAGCTTTTGGTCTTTATCCATTTGCTTATTATAACCTTTCATCCACATTCCCTAGCTTATTGCAACTTTCTGCCACTATCCCTTACCAATCTCGACTTTCAATCCATGTCCCTTATCCATTCTTGGTCTTGCTTATCCTATCCATATCTTATCACTATCCATACACTCTTTTTCATTCCTTGATCTTGATCTGACATAAGGACACAAAATTTAAATATGGTTTCAAAAACCTCTTGACATGTCCCTCATGCCATGTTCCTATTTTACATTGTCATATCCAGTCTCTTGTCCCATCATGCAATAGCCCTTGAAAATTGCATCTGCGTTGTCTCCATAATAAAAGGCCTTTGTCTTCCCTCTATCCACCAACATTTCAAAAAGCCTATTTATTCACCTGTCATATTCCTTGCCTTGCTAGACACTAGGGGCAAAATCATAAAAAATTGAAAAATGTCCTGAAATAATTCAAAAAAATTGAAAAATGTCCTGAAATAATCCAAAAAAATCAAATAATGTCCTGAAATAATCCAAAAAAATTGAAAATGTCTTGAAATAAAAACAAAAAAAAATTGAAAAATGTCCTGAAAAAATCCCTAAAAAATCAAATAAAGTCCTAAAAAACGAACACAAAAAAATTGTAAAAACTCGAAAAGCAAAACAAAAAAAAAAAATATCCCTTTTGTGCATAAGACAAATCACTGAGCATCCCTCCACCGACACGCAATCCAACACTGCGCTTTACTGCAAATCACGCGTCAACAGATGAACTTTTTCAATCAAACCAGACATTCAAACTGATCACAATTGTCATATCAATCACTCAACGTCAATATCACTCGTCCTTGGCACACTATCATGGGTCTTATACAGGGTGTGGTATACTCGAAACCAGACTATGTCCTGTCTTAGACGAGGTACCGCATTCCCTGAAATCAAACAGCATGATCGTCCTATCAA
This sequence comes from Cryptomeria japonica, assembly GCF_030272615.1. Taxonomy (NCBI): domain Eukaryota; kingdom Viridiplantae; phylum Streptophyta; class Pinopsida; order Cupressales; family Cupressaceae; genus Cryptomeria; species Cryptomeria japonica. The sequence goes on from NC_081412.1 coordinate 371,206,839, forward strand.
CACTTTCAACTTTTGACAATGAAGATCAAGATGTTTGTTTGACTTGTTGGAATTAGCGAGTCTTATCATTTATTGATTTATCTTCGATCATGTTCCTATGTTGCTCGATGATGTCACTGAGTGATTTAGAGTGACCGGGATGGTTCATGGTCCCTTTCTTTTTTTGTTGTGATTGTTGTTTGTCTGCGATGTGTCTGTCTTTTGCAAAAAGGATTGCATTTCAGTTCTGGCCTTCAATGCCATGATGCTACGCATCCATTTTGCTACATTAAAATAAAGGTTCTCACATACAAAGTGCATTAGTGAAAGCAAGTTTTTCTTCGTCTCTATCTGTCCTCTGTCTCATTTCTTCTTACTAACATTTCTTCCGTCAGTTTGGGCAATCAGTCTGATCTAGTGCTCTGATCTCCAAAAACATAAGCTGCATCCTGCATCCATTTGGTTAGTACATTTGCATTACATCAAACATCATATCAAGTATTTTATCCATTTCATATTATAAATGCATCAAAAACACAATGTATCCATACATGTTCCACCATAAACAGTGCATAAGTCATCCATACATGGAAACTAAACATACGTCATAACACATTGCATCCCATCATATCGATGCATATCATATCACATATCACAATAATATCGGAGTACAAAAATTGGACTGTCTGTCCTAAGTATGGCCCGCAGGCTGACTACATAATGTCATCTGTCCGTCATAAGGAGCACGTGCCTCTGTCACTGGGTGCTCCCTCTATCCTCCTCATCCCTGCCATGTCTCAAGGATGATGTCCCTCCTGGTCCTAGTTGTGGGGGTCTCATAGGTCCACTCACCCCCACGCTGCTCAATGACCTCCAAGAGCGTGCCCTGCTCTCTGTCCGTCATAATGAAGACCCTACACAAGCGCAGAATTCGCCCTACACAAGCGCAGAAGTCAGTTTCTGCATTCCTTGTGGGCCCCGCAATGTCCCGCAAGCCAGTCAAATTCATAAAATTGAAAATATGGGTTTTTGAGATACATACCGCTGCTCTCGCGTCATCTGTACATGCGTACACGTTCTGCGAGGTGATCTGCCATTGGAATGTTCGCCATCTCTCTGCAAGTATCCTTTTCCAGAGCAACAAATTCTCCTCCTTGGCTAGTGCAAATGAGCAATTTTCACTCTCTTTGTCTCATTTATAGATCTTTGTCAGTGCATAGATGGACGTGCACCCTCTCCATCTTATGCTGGTTGCGGTCTTTTGCACTTTCAATTGCTTGTCATTTGTGCATCCGATCCCTGATTGTCAGTCTGTTTGCTCCTATCATTTTCTATCATTCTTATCGATCAATTGGCCTCTTTTCTGGATGTTTCCGGCCAATTCCTCGAGGGGGCATCCATATGTCATTGTCAGTGTCTTGGGCATTTTCATTATTGTTCTTTGAAACAACGCTTAGAATCGCAGTCTCAAAGAGGGGCAAAATGTAGACATCTAAAACTGGTCAACGCTTGCGGAGTCATATTTTAACATTGGCGCATTGCCTTATTTTAGGGTTTTTGTGTCGCATTAACATTTCTTCTATGTTGCGTACTTGGTCTTTATCATTTGCGAGCATCGAGTCCTTCTTCTGCATTCCTCATTTTTATCGCTTTTGAATTAGGGTTTTGTCCTCTTATCAATCTTGTCGTTTTGTGATCGATTTGTCATCGATCCTCGTCCTTGTCAATCTCGTCAATTTTGCAATCGATTTGTCATCGATCCTTTTCCTCTTCAATCATGTCAATTGGCGCATATCAATTTGGTCTCTTTATCAATATTGGTCAGTTTGTCAACCAATTTCAATTGTTTATCAATCAAATCATTTATCAAGTCAGAATCATAATCGAATCGACATCAATTATCTTTTGTCAAGACCTAATTGTCATCCTTGCATTTTCTAATTCATCTTCTAAGGTTTTATGATTTATTCATTTAATCTTGTTTGTCATTTTCCCTCTAGGTTAAATAATTTATTTATTTATCCTAAGTCTTCTTGTCACAATTAAATATTTATTTAATTGGCTAATTAATTCCTCCCTCTTTTTGTGAATTAATTAATGAATGAAAAATTATTAATTAATTTACCTAATTTTCCAATTTACTAATTTCTCCTAGTTCCTAATTTTTTATTTTTCATCGATTTTCTAATTTCCTAATTTCTAATTCATCTAATTTTCAATTTTCTCCTACATTTCCCCTAATTTCATGGGAATGACATAGCAATTTGTCATAATTTGTCATAATTGACAATCAATCAATTTTGACATAGCAATTTGTCATAATTATCAATCAATCAATCTTGCATAGAAAGTGCAAATTTGTCATACACATGTCATAATTTTGCTATTCTTGATTTGAATTTCCATTTGAATCACTTTCATGCTAATTTGATCTTTTCTCCAATTTGTCTATAAATTGGATGAATTTTTTCAATCAAGGTCCCTCCCTGGTCGAATCAATCACGCTTCTAGTATTCTTGCGCTACCATCTTGTCTACTTGCTTTCATATCATGCTTATGCACTAGTAGGTGAGATCCACAAACAAAGCTATTTGAAGGAGAAAGAAGGACAATGGAGCCACATGAAGGAGACATTCAAGTCTGCATTTGGTTTGCTTAGTTTTCAATCTTGAATGTCTTGTTTTCATGTCTTTATTGAGTGTTTTTAGGATTGTTATCATTGCAATTGAGTTTTCGTGATTGAGCTAGACTAATATTGATTTGCTTTGATGATTTCCAGATTCCTATCATACAGTACGGTTGTTGAGATGGCTCGCTCAATGTTACAACACAGGAGTGTTCCGAATAAGTATTGGGCTGGAGCAGTGTTTACTGTTGTCTACCTCTTTAACCGTTCCCCTACTCAGGTTGTTAAGGGGAAGACTCCAGAAGAGGTTTGGTCTGGTCGGAAGCCTAAGATCAGCCACCTGAAGGTTTTTGGCTTTGTTGCCTATCTTTGGATTCCAAATGCTAAGCGCTCCAAGTTGGATTCCAAAAGTCAGAAACTCATGATGACAAGATAAAGTGATCACCATAAGGCCTAAAGACTGATAGATATAGACACTGAACGTCTTATCTTCAGTCGTGATGTTGTATTTGATGAAGACAGAGGATTCTTTCAGTCCCCTTCTTTTGAGCAGTGTTTTGAGGATCAGCCTCACAGTGTTCTTCTTCCATTAGGTTCGCCTGATGGGCGGGATGATGCAGAATCCATTTTCGATGATGCACTACCTGAGTTCCCTCCGGAGAATAATCCTCCTCCTGCTGCTCTTGTTCCTGATCCTGAGCCTCTTCCAGCTCCTCCAGATGTTAGCACTTCTACTCTCCGGCCTAAATGGTGGGCCAAGACCATTGGTGATCTCAGGGATACTGAACTCATTGAGGGTAGAACCTCCCGTAATAAGAGCAAACAGCAGCATACAGTCAATTTTGCTCTCATGGCTAACATACACAGTGTTTTTGAGCCTCAGACATATTCAGAGGCTAAAGGTATACGTGAGTGGGAACAAGCTATGGAAGCTGAGTTCCAGAGTCTTCAGAAGAATCACACTTGGGCCCTTTCTGATCTTCCTTCAGGGAAGAAGCCCATTAGCTGCAAATGGGTGTACAAAGTAAAATACAAAGCTAATGGAACCTAGACAAGTATAAGGCTCGTCTTGTTGCTCGTGGGTTCTCACAGAAAGAAGGCATTGACTACGAGGAGACTTTTGCTCCTACAGCCAAAATGAGTACCATACGGCTCGTTCTTGCCTTGGCAGCCCAATTCAGTTGGAAAGTCCATTAGATGGATGTCAAGAGTGCTTTTTTGAATGGTGACTTATAGGAAGAAGTCTACATGACGCAACCCCCAGGATTCAAGGTTGTTGGTCAAGAACAGAAGATCTGTAGACTAGTCAAAACACTCTATGGTCTGAAACAAGCTCCTCGGGCTTGGTACATGAAAATTGATAAGTACCTGACAGATCATGGTTTTCAGCGGAGTCTATCTGATGCAAACCTGTATATCAAGCATACCAGTAATGATGTTCTGTTTGTGGTTGTCTATGTGGATGACTTAATCATTACTGGCAGTTCAAGACATTTGATCACTGGGATCAAACAGGATTTGTGCCGCACCTTTGATATGACAGATTTGGGACTTCTACATTACTGCTTAGGAGTTGAAGTCTGGCAGACTAAGAACAGTATCTTTCTCTCTCAGTCCAAGTATGCCAGAAGTCTTGTGGACAGGTTCAGAATGCAAGATTGCAAACCTGCCTCTACTCCTATGGAACCCGAGCTCAAACTTTCAGCTCAGTCATCTTCACCAGTTGTGGATGAATCTTTGTTCAGGCAACTAGTGGGCAGCCTCATCTATCTTAATGCCACTAGACCTAACATCAGTTTTGCAGTGAGCTACATTTCACGCTTCATGACAGCTCCCAAGGTTGATCATTGGATAGCAACGAAGCGTGCGCTGCGTTGTGTGAGTGGCACTCCTGATTATGGACTTCTGTACACTCAGAGTTTTGATCGTACACTCAGTGGTTACACAGATTTTGACTAGGCAGGTTCGGTTGATGACCGTAAATCTACAATAGGGTATGCGTTTAGTTTGGGATCTAGTGTTGTCACATGGACTAGTAAGAAGCAGCAGGCAGTGGCTCTCTCCTCGACAGAAGCAGAGTATCGGGGAGCAGTTAAGGCATCTTGTGAGGCGGTTTGGCTTCGACGAATGCTTGTGGATATGCATGTCTCCCAGGCAGGTCCAACTCCCTTGTTCTGTGATAATCAGGGAGTGCTCAAACTCGCCAAGAATCCAGTCTTCCATGAAAGAACCAAGCATGTGGAAACTCATTGTCACTATATTCGACAGCTGGTTGAAGACGGATCTATCCACTTGCTATATGTTCCTACCTCAAAGCAGCCAGCAGACATCTTCACCAAGCCCCTTGGTCCTGATAAATTTGTAAAATTCAGGGGGTCTATAGGTGTAGTTAATAGATTGAGCATTAAGGGAGGGTATTAGAATATTAAAATAATGTTAATTTTAGTATTAATGCTCAATAGTGTATATTCTATTTTAGAAAGATCTTCTACTATCTTCTCAACAGTTTCTTATTAGAAACTTGCTATTCTTGTAAATACCCTTGTATTATTTATGAGCGTCTTGCTCATTCTGTAAATCAATCAATTCTTTGAAATCCATTGCGTGTCTCGCATTGTTTTACCATCAGCAGCTTCATTGTCTCTGTATGATCTTGTTCTCCTAGGCAACAAAAGTATTTCCATGCTATAATATTTAGGAGATAATCCATACGCAGGGAGATGCAAAGGTGTGGTCATCTTGTTCCAATAGTTAAGAATGACTTTTTTCACCCTTAGAAAAAATGTTTCTTTAGGTCACTCTTCTCTATTAGTATGGCCCTTATTTTTTCTATCATGGCATCGATGCCATCATAAATTTCTCCCAAACACGACTGATTGTATCAATAAACCTGATCATACTCTTGGTCTTTGGCTCAGAGAAATGAGATCGCCACACTTGCTACTTCTTGAGATAAGGGCATGAGTTCCATACTTTTGCACTACTACTCAGCATTAATGTCACTTGGTCTGTGGGTGTAAGAGAAGTGAGATCGCCACTATTTTGTGGTTGGAATGCTACTTCTGGCTGTCATATTGCTTTGTGTCCAATATTTTCAGATGGGACTGAGTAGCAGTTCAAGGATCTTTTAACTCTATACACCTTTCCCCTGCCTTCAGCAGGTGGTTAAGCCCAATCGTCCTAATGTTGGGTTGTTGGATGGGCTGTCATTGCTTTTCATTCTAGCAAGCTAGAGCCCTTAGATTATCTGATATAAGAATACAGTGATAAGTGTTTAGCCCCTTTGGATTTTCACGCTATCTTTCATTTGAATTAGTTGGTGATTTAAATACCACCTGGGGGTTTGAATCTCGCCAGGTATTTTCCTACGACCAAGGGTCCTTTAACCTTAGTCTTTTTGTTTTTTTTAAGTGATAATAAATATTAATTGCACATTGCAACAGGGTTGAAATTTTAATAAAATTTCTAAAGAATTAACTAATTTTACTACTACATCTAAATAATACCAATTGTATATTGAAACAGTGTCCTCACAAGTTTATACAGAATGATAAAGTTTTCATTGGTTGTCTCCTGCTAGAAATGAAAAACATAACAGCATTTCCTTACTAAAACAGACTAAGCACACTAAGGTAGACCGTACGCTACAATCTGGATGTACCGATTTGCATAACCAAAAGAAGGCTTTGAGTTTGAGTTGCACATATAGGTTGAAGTAATCACTTCATATGTCTTGTTTGTCATATTCTGCCAATCCTTTAGCTTTATAATTAGTTTAACTGTTATAACAAAAAAAAAATGGGAATAATCAATCAATAAACAAAGCACACATTCCTATCCACTTCATATGCCTTGTTTGTCATATTCTGCCAATCCTTTAGCTTTGTAATTAGCTTAACAGTTATCACAAAAAAAAAATATGGGAATAATCAATCAATAAACAAAGCACACATTCCTATCCAAGGATACTACAATTGACGAGTCCAAATTCTGCAATTTATGTGTAAGTCAGCGCATAAACAGTGGAGAGAAGGATATGTATCTCGTAAACTGCATGGAGTCAATGGGTAATTTATCTGACTCATAAATGTAGTTCCAAATGGTCAAACTCACATTTCGAGAATTGAATGCGGACAGACCAATGTATTAGATAGTAATTGCATGAAAATGGTACCCCATTTATACCATTTAAATCTACCATGAGAATGTTAAAGCTATCAAGACAACGAAAATGCTGTTAAGATTGAAAAGAGAGTTTAAGTGATAACACTAACCTGCTACATTGTTGACAGAATCTCTGCATAAGGCGGCCGACTAAAGCCTTGTTAGCCTTGGCATGCATTTCACAAACCTTGTGGCGCCTATGGTAGTCCTTGGCAGTGTTAAGGTCAACTTTACAGTCATCAACCTGACACTTAGGACTAGAATGAGAAGATGGCACAGGCGTTGCGCGAGGCCGTTTACCACTCCCACTCGCTTCATTCACTGCCATGGAACTAGAACAATAATCGTTCCCTCCCAGCTTCAAAGTCAGGCATTCTGCCATCTCCTCTTCTTCTCCCATCAACACCTTTCTTCTTTTCTCTGATGCATTGTTAGTAATCATGTTGCCAATACCATTACCATTGGTGTTCGATGTCTCAACTGAAGAGATATGCAGGGACTTAGCCGTGAAGAGACGGCTATCCCATTCCCAATCATTCGCATCCCATTCATGTCTCCTCCCGCCATATCCATCTCCATCTTCAATTACCTGCTTACCCTTAGACATCGAGATGAAATTATAACCTGTATGATGTGGCGGCTGCAAAACCTGATTTTCACACTGGCTCATGCCAAATCTTGCCTCCATTGAAAGCACTATTTCATAAACCCCTAAAACACCACTCTCCCCACACCATAACTCTCAAAATCTACACTAAACTGTAGAAATTTACCAGATCCTGCAATGTAGGAACCCTGTATTTTGTTCTCAAATTTTCAACAAAAAACAGCGTTGACGACAGTTCAGAAAGCTTCAGAATTACAAACAGACCTCAAAGTCTTCTTACGCCCACAGACAAACACGAGCACCTATAATTTTCCATGAAACAGCCGCAAATGGGTATTGCGAACCCTCAGAATGCAACCCTCGACCAAATTAGCCGCCATAAAAATTACGCGGATCTGTCAATTGAAAAATAGAAAAACGAAAGTGAAATTGAAAGAGGAAAAGGAGTCTATGAGTAGTAGGTGGGTTCAGCGTGCGGGCACCGCTCTGCAGATTGAGACTAGAGAGATGCCTTGTCTAGTACCTCTACCAATCGATCATCGCCACCTACACGTGTCATCCTACGTATAGGTAAAAGGAGTGTATTTAGCCGGTCACATGGAGAACCGCGTACGGCCGGCCGCCCCTACAGATCCCTCAAGTTTTCGGGCACGAGGTAAATTGCTGCTGAGAGTGTGTACGTAGGTACTGTTTGTTCTGTTTCGGACCTCCGATCTGATCTCCTCTCTCCATTTCTTTTTCTTGATCAGATTTTGGACCTGCACGGAATTCCCGAGTATTTGCCCTGTTTCAAAAGCCTTTTAACCCACACTTTTTTCTTCCCCGCTTCCCCTGCTCCCATTTTGTTTTCGTTTTCTTTCCCGGCTTATTTGACCGACGCACCCGGGTATATTTACGCTTCTCGAGCGTAAAACGCGATCCAAGAATTTTATTGACTCTTTCCAACGTCTGAAATTTTAAAAGAGTACAATAATAATAAATATAGTTTTTGGTAGGGGAGTCGGTTTCTACTGCGACTAAATATATTAAAAGAAATATTAGTTGGAAAATATTATTATTAATTAATATTTATTTATAAGCTATGCTATTTTATTTTATATATTTGTGAATTAAGTTGTTTTATTTTATTGAAAAGATATTTTATATTATTTTTTTAGTACTTGTTGTTAGACTAGTACTATTGTAATTGGTTGGATCAAATTTCGGTTTTTCAATATTTAAGATGCATGATTTTTAAGTTTTCAAATTATAGATAATTTGCATCTTATTATCAGACATGAGTTTTTTAGGCAAATTTTTAGGTCATTAAAATAATATTTAGTATGTTGTATCCGCGTTTAATAAACACTCATTTCTTTGTAGTTAGAATTTTAAAACATTTAATAAATTTAGAATATACTTTCACCTAATATTCATATTTGTTCATTCATTTAGATCAATAACAATTATATGAGTTTATAAATTGAATATATAAATTTTGATGCATTTTAAATTATGTTACACTCAAATTTATAATTATTCTATCAATGAGATAATGAAAATTAAATTGTATTTTTTATTTTAAATTTTAAAATTAAATTTAGTTATGAAATTTAAAACCCTAAATCAAACAATCTTAATTAAAAATAAAAATCCTAAGGCCTATTTTAAACCCTAGGACTACTAAATCATAATCTATAGACCATAAATTTAAAGTTTAGGAATTCTAACTTATAGTTTATTTAATTTATTTTATGATATAATTAAAACTCTAGAGATGTATATTGATCTCTTAATTTAGTAATCATGTTTAAGATTTGGGATTAGTTTAGACCACTAGATCTATTTAGAGTTTAGGATTTAGGGTTAGTATACACCTCTCAACCATGTTTAGTGTTTAGAATTACTCATCTTAAAGATTTCCGTGAATTTGGATTACAATTCTTTAATTGTATTACAATTATTTTAATTGTGTTATGGATTATATTGTAAAATTAAATTTGAAAAAGGGAAAAAAATAGGGTTAGGTAAAGTCCTTGAAGTTTCATAGTGTCTATATGTTTGACATAATAATAAAAAAAATATACATTTATAAGTGAAAAATTGTATTAAATTTTTATATATCATGAAGTTTAATTTTTCTTATAGATAAAGATATTCAGTATTTAGAATGCAGTATATGAATCTGAAGAATACAAATTTTTAACTAATTCAATATATTAACATTTATGTTGATAGTAATATATGCTAAAAAAATTGAATTATAAATATGGTGGAGTTTAAATTTATTTAGAATTATGAGTAATACAAAATGTTTGTACAATGTAAGATATTAATCACTGTGTTTGTGGAGTTGGGTACATTAAACATATTTTTCTCTTTTTGGTTTCAATATTGTCCCTTTAATAGGGTTGCATGATATATGCATTGAAGATAGCATTTCATGATATCTCCATTAATGGAAGGTACATTATGGATTATTGAAACCATGACATGCAAGACTACATCATGTAAAATGTTAAAAAAATATGATTGATATCACAAATAGTACTCTTTTTTGACGATCTAATTTCCAAATTTAATCCCTTCAAATTTATTTTATTTGAAAGATAGGATAAAATTAAAAGTAAAAATATTAATTACTGTAATAATTTTTTGAAAGTAAAATAAAATAACCTTTAATTTATTAAATATTTATGTATCTTATTTGTCTACTAAAATTATAATTTTTAACAAATTTTAATAAAATAAAACTCTGATTTTAACTTTAAAAGCAATAAAGATCTTATTCAAAGCAAGGAAGTTGGCAAGACCTTCAAGAAGTTTAAATATTTTGAAAAATACAAGTTGAATAACACCTTCTATCTTGTCATTATGCATCCATTATATTTGCTATTAGCCTTAAGATTTTGCCCACGTCAAACTATTTCATCTAGAGTTGAAATAGTTTTATTTTGTATGAGTTGCACTTTTATTGTAGCCAATGAAAACAAAAATCAACAATTTCATATAAATTTAGTGATATATTATGATTGTTATTGATACTATTTATTATTTACATAAATTTATAAAATTAATAGCTTTACTAAATCTCATGTATTTTACTACGTTCGTATGTACTAGTTTTTACATATTGAATTCATCTATTACCTATTCATTCATTATAATTAATACAATCTTCTAATTGCTAATTGTTTATTGAAATACATATTCAATTACTAATACAAATCACCAATAGTGGCATGTTGTGATGGTTAAGCTATTGTGTTGTTGTTCTTGCCATCAAGGTTCAAATCCCACTGGTTCATAGTAGCTTCGAGTTAAAAGTGTTTTCCCCTTAAAAAAAAAAAATACTATTACAAATCTACACAGCAAGTACTCATATTAATTATTATTAATAGTATTAATATTTATTTATAAATTATTTTATATATTTAAGAGTTAAATTTTTAATTTCATTTGAAAAGATATATTCTATTATTTTATTTTATTTAATTGAGAGTTGGTTTGTTTCTTAATTTACAAGAGTCATTAATGGTAGGCAAGGATGGAATGTAAATGGGTAAATGTGTTAAAACTAGCAATCGCACCTTGGTGTGCAATGGGTACGTCGAACAAGTGTGGAAGGTCTATTAGGAAAAATTAGGGTCTTTTGCGTACTTTTGTGTAGTACATGAGATTAGTTGGTAGGAAATTTAGAAAATGATGTTGTTTGTGCAACAAAAATTTCAATGGGGAAGTGATGGTTTCAAAACAACTATGTGTCCACCTACAAGGATCCAAAGATGATAAAATAAAATCTCTGAATCAAGAAAAAATCAAGCTCCATTACCAACAAGGTCATGTTATGTTTGCAATAGGGAGAGATGGAGAGAGAGGGAGAAATAGAGTGGGGAAGAGAGAGAGTGGGGAGTAAGGAGATAGAGATAGAGATGAAGATAAAGATAGAGATGGAGTTGGAGAGGAATATGGAGAGGAGAGGGAGATATAGAAAGATAAAGATAGAAATAGAAAGTGATACATAGAGAGAGGTAGAGAGAGGAGAAGATATAGGGGTAGAGAGAGATAAATATAGATATAGATGGTGAGATAGAGTGATAGAGAGATAGATATATAAAGATATATGGAGAGAGAGAGAGAGAGAGAGAGAGAGAGAGAGAGCACAAAAGACATAAATAAGTAGAGATGGAGAGAGGGAGAGAGAAATAGTTGGGATGGAGAGAGGGAGCTCAATATATAGATGGGAAGAGAAAGAGAGGTAGATAGAGATATATGAGAAGATAAAGGGAGGGATGTAGAGATGGAGTGATAGATAGGAGAATATGGAGGGAATGAGACGGGGAAAGATGGGGAAGGAGATAAATGGAGGGAGAAAAGGGGGGAGAGGGATATAGGTAGAGAGGGGGGGGGGAGGAATACGGTGGAGAGAGGGAGAGATAAATCAATATATAGAGAGGGAGAGGGAGAGAGGGGGGAGGAATATGGTGGAGAGAGGGAGAGATAACTCAATATATAGAGAGGGGGAGGGAGAGAGGGAGTGCTATATATATAGGTTGATATAAATAGATAGAGATATATAGGAGGAGAGATATTGCAAATGGTGATAGAGGTAAACAAATACATAGAGAGAGAGAGAGAGAGAGAGAGAGAGAGAGAGAGAGAGATGGATTGAATAAGAGCGGTGTAGATAATGAGAGATATATAGAAAGGGTGAGAGGGACAAAGGGCAAGAGTGAGAGAGAGGAGATGATAGAGACAAGAAATAGAGACATGGGGAAAGAGATGGAAATGGGGGAAAGAGAGTGAGAACTATGGAGAGATAGAGGGGGAGGAAGATGGATAGATAGAAAGAGGGAGACAATGAGAGAGGGGGAGATAGAAAGATAAACATATAGGAAGTAATAGAGAGAGAGAGAGAGAGAGAGAGAGTGAGGGATGTATAGAGAGAGTCGGAGAGATAAAGGGAGAGATGGAGTGAACAAGAGAGAGTTATATGGATTGAATAAGAGAGGTATAGATAACGAGATATAGATAGAAAGGGTGTGAGGGAGAGGGGCAAGAGTGAGATAAAGGAGGTGATCGAGACAAGTAATAGAGACACGGGGAAAGAGATATGGGAGAAACATAGTGAGGGGAAGATAGATTGAGAGGGAGACCATGGAGAGCGGGGGGAGGAGGATGGATAGATAGAAAGAGGGAGACAATGTGAGAGGGTGAGATAGATAGAAAGATAAACATATAGGAAGTGGTATATAGAGAGAGATAGTGAGGGATATAAAGAAAGAGTAGAAGAGATAAAGGGAGAGATGGAGTGAATAAGAGAGAGTTGGAGATAATGAGATATAGCTAGAGAGAGAGGGAGAGGGAGAGATGGGAAGATAGAGGTAAGGGGTCCAAGAGTGAGATATAAAGAAGGTGATAGAGATGAGTAACAAATAGAGAAGAGAGAGATGTAGGGAGGGAGAGATAGAGACAAGGATAGGGAAACAATGTGTGTGTGATTGAGAGAAGGATACATAGAGAGAGATACATAAATAGATATAGAGGAAGAGAAATATAGAGGGGATAGAAGCGAAGTAGAGAGATAAATTAAAAATAATTTTTTCAAAATATAATTAATCTAGAACTATTAAAATTTCATTGAGACAAATAATTATGAATTAAATTTTCATACTAACTTTTAATTATTATTTGTCATTTTATAAATAATTAAAATAATTTCAAACTTCAATTTAGAAATTAAACATTAAAATAGAATAAACTAAATGCAAAGTCAAAATATAGAAAAAATAAATAAATATTAATAAAAATTAATCATTTTAAAATTAATAATAGATATAAATGTATTAACTAGATAATAAAGTAAAACCATTTTTTTAATTTATTAGAATGAAATACTAATAAAATTGTACTTAAAAATATACTTAATACATTAGAAGCAATAATAGTTAAATGAAAGATAAACTCAATATTAACAAATAAAAAAATAATATAAAATTAAGTGTTAAAAAGTTAAAATTTTAATTAAATTAAATTTAAAAAATCATTCTTCAAATAAAATACTACAAATAAAAATAAACTATATTGAAATTGTTTCAGCTACAAGTAAAAACCAAAATTAAAAAGTTAAAAGTAAAATGGCACTTATTAAAAATGTAAAATGTCAATTCAAAATTATTTAATTTAACTCATTTTACATATTTGAATAATTATAACAATTAATATTATTATTTGGAGAATAAATATATTTATTAAAAAAAAACTACTATTTATTATATATTTTTAAAATAATATTATTAAAATAAATATAAATAAAAAAGTTAAAAATTGTAAAACATAAAATTTATTATTAAAAAATCTAAATATACAATTCATTATTAATATGTTACTCTCTTGCTCTCAAGAAACTCATTTTTGTTGAAGAGATAAAAAGTGCTATTAGTGCTTGAATAATGGAAAGGCTCCAAGACCAGACAAGGTGCCTATTGAGTTTTACAAGGCTAACATAGATTGGATTAGTGAAAAGTTGTTGGTAGTCTATAAGGAAGTTATCGAGATAGGCTCTCTTGGTTCTAATATTAATAGAGGCATTATCAAACTCCTTCCTAAAGACGGAGATAAATCCATGATCAAGAATTGGAGGCCTATAACACTTCTTAATGTCTCTTACAAAATCCTTGCTAAGGTTTTGATCCGTAGACTTGTGGATATTCTACCTAGATTTATATGCTCTACTCAAACTGGGTTCATCAAAGGGAGATACATTCTTGAGAATCTAATTACAAGTTGGGAGGCTATGGAGTGGGCTAAAACTTCTAACCAAAATGTAGTCATGTTCCTATTGGACTTCGAGAAGGCTTATGACCATGTGGAATGGGGTTTCATTATCATGATGTTGGAAGCATTTGGTTTTCCTAAGGAATTTTGCCACCTAGTCCAGGTTCTGCTTAAAGATGCTTCTACTCATATGTATATCAATGGTTCTATTTCTCATGCATTCAATCCGGGGAGATCCATTAGACAGGGGTGCTCTCCAGCTCCAGCCTTGTTTGTCGTTACTTCTGATGCAATTTACTATTTATTGAGGGTAGATACTCTTTCTCCTAGAGTTAAAGGGATTAATCTCCCTAATAAGAGAGATCTATTGAACATTCAATTTGTTGATGATACAACTCTATTTCTAGAATTAAAGGAAAGTAATTTGGAATCCCTGATTACTAAGCTTAAGGTCTTCGGCGAGGCTTTTGGGGCTAAAATTTCCCAATCCAAGTCTATCCTCCTGGGTTGGCGAGATCGCCCACTCGATTAGCTAAGCAATTTTGGATATCAATGGGGAGGGCCACTTAAGAAGGTCAGATATTTGGGCATTCCCTTCTCTGTCTCTCCTCGTCTAAAATAAATGTGGCTATGGATCAAGAACAAATTAGATGCTAAGTTGAATAAATTGGATAGACATTATTTGCCTCTCGTTGGTAGGCTTCAAGTATACCAAAATGTTGTGTCATCATATAGCATATACTATGCTTCAGTATGGATGTTTAGTAATTACCAAGTGAATGATATTTAGAAAACCATTAGGAAATTCTTATGGTCAGATGGGAGAGGAAACAACAAGGGCACTTTGTTAAATGGGAGCAGTGTTGTATGGAGAAGAAGGAGGGAGCCCTGGGCTTGAAGGATCTCAAATTACAAGGGATAGATCTCGCTGCTAAATGGATATTCCATGCGCTGAATGGAGAAGAGCCTTGGAAGGTTCTTGTTAGAAATAACATCAGGATGGTGATACCCAAGCAAGCCAAGGCAAAGGCTCTCCCCTTTAGTGATCTAGTTGTTGGGAACTTCCATGTCTCCACCTCAGGCTCTCTTGTGTTTAAAACTATTTGGAAAGCTTGGACGATTGTTAGGAAATGCATCTCCAATTGTAGGGTCAACAATAATGATTTTATTAGTAGCGAGAGATCCATTTGGTGGAATCTCCTCCACAAAGGCAAACCCCTAGCCCTTATTCAAGGTTGTTCAACTAAATGCTAGGCTAGTAGAGGTATTAATTGTTTTAAAGATATTATCATTGAGGATCATCTCATCTCTTTGACTGAGTTATTTTAGAATTTTGATTTACCAGCCTCCAACTGGAGGACTTATTCTATCATAAGAGAAGCTTGTAGCATGTTGCAACTCTCTAAAAGTTGCTTGGTGGACAATGACAGGTTCCTCTCATACACCTGGATGAATGACACTCTACTTATAAAAAGTAAAGCCAAAATTCTGTATAAAGCTTTAAGCTCTAATAAGAGCATTATTTCTCATATTAATATTGTGTGGCATGCTGACCTATCCGATAATCAATGGCAGAATATTCTTGATATATTGTGGAGTAGTAACTTGGCTCCTGAGAAGAAATGTTTCAAGTGGTTATTATTACTTAACAGGTTGCCTTGCAGGAATGATCAGTTTGCTTTTGATTTATGTAATCTATGTAAAGTGATGGAAACTATTAATCATTTGTTCTTTGATTGTATCATAGCTAAAGAATTTTGGATCCTCTTTGGGATATATGTTCCTGATTCTGTTAATATAATGAGCATTTTTACTGGTTCAGTTCATGGAGTTAAGAAAGACTATAATCTATATTGGCTTGTACTTTCCTGTGAGATTTTATGGTACATTTGGAATATTAGAAATGAAGATAAATTTTAGGGTAGAGATGGGGTGCTTACTGAGTCTTTTCGTAGACTCACATTTTATCTTATTGAAATGCATGTCACCATTGTGATGAGGCTTGAGAAAAGGAAATTTGAGAGGTTCTTAGAAGATGGTCATACCAGAGTATACACATCAGAACTTTCACACGATTACATACGGAGTAGGACTAATATGGAGAGGACCCCCTTTGTTAATGCACTAGCTACATTCATAGAAGAAATCAATGAAGGAAGGAAGATGGAGAGAGAGTATATTGTCCAATTGGCTGCCCATGGTGCGCTTTCGGTTAGAGATGACAGATAGTTTATTTGGATGGAGGGTCCACTTGGTTGGACATCCTGGGTGGACAAGTAACTTTCGGCTCATGTTGCGTATATGTCTTTTTGTAACTTGATGTATATGATGTCTAAGCATAGTAACAAGTATATAATGTGTAGTATGATCTTGTCATGTTGGCTATATATTGTAGTCTTGTTAGTCTAGGATTGGTTTTGTAGTCGATCGAATACTAAGACTAGTTCTTCTCAACATGGCATAGCAGTATATTTTTTGTAAAGCTTTTCTCAATATAATCAATATAAAAAAAACCTTTAAAATATGTAAAAATTAATAGATAAGAAGTAAAAAGTAGAGAAATTAAAATAAATTATTTTTACAACTTAACAAAATTAAACAATACTAATATGAACTATCTAACATTTTTTAAATAATATAAAAAAAGCCTCCAACTTCATATTAACTATGTCAAATAACATAAACATTTAGCTATAAAAAATATAGCAGTACACCTCTCTTAATTATTTTATAAGGCTATCTTATATCCATTGAATCAAAATAAAATCAAATATAGCGTAGATGGAAATAATCAATGGGACTTAAAAGTCATAAAAGGAGGACATGGCAGCATATTCGATAAAGGGCGATCACGAAAATCAAAGCGTTCCTTATCTCAATGTGATCGGTGAATAAATTCTATGAACTAATTTCACGTTATAACCTAGAAAAAAATAGCAAAAAGTAACTGAAAAAAAAAGCAATTTGAGTAACAAAAAAAAAACTAGCGGAATTGATAGTTGTAAGCCTTTCAAATGTCTTGCATTATGTTCAGACATTGTGAACCACTGATTGTTAAAGTTATCTCATCCATCTCATATAAGGATACGCCTTCGACGTAAAAAATATATCAAAGGATTCATATTTTTTTTTTTTTAAATCTGAAATGAATAATAATAAAATAAGTCTTTAATAAATAAAATATATTTTAAGTAAATAAAATAATCAATTATAAAATTATATATTCAAATTTTAAGGAAAAGTTGTGATGATGTTTTCTCAACCTCCCAAAATTAGGGCTTTCTGCAACTCTCTTGTGCGATCTGGTGTTGGACAATGGTGGGTTGATCAATGGCCTCCCACCTCAGGTTCTCGACCTCCTTCAATTCATATATCTTAGAATCTTATGGAGCTCTCTCAAATGGCAACAAGTGCTAGGGATGGTGTGTTTAGGGTTGCGAGCAGTGTGGGTTTTAACAACGTGGAGAAACTATCATCCTTCTTTGTGGACGGATGCAAAAGGTCCCAAAATGGATTGAAGAGGTTGGATTTGAGGGCTCGATGGATGGGGAACAAAAAAACCCCTATGAAGGACTGATCACTCCATTCAACGCCTCAATCTCTCCAACCTACCAAAGCCCCTCTCCAAATTGATTTTGAGGAGGATATTTTACACAAGGTAGATGAGAATGCAATTTTTTTGCTAATCATGGTTTGATTAAGAAATTTCATGGGTTGTGGTTGAGTTTAACAGAGCTACACAAGTGGATTTCTAATACTAGGAGCCCCATTCTAGAAGGTGATTTATAGATCTTCCCTTATGTATGGGGATTCTTCATTGTGGTGTTTGATAAAGTAGAGGATCGTCACTCCATCCTTTGTGATTACTAGTGAGATTTGTGAGGAACATTTGTTAATGCTAAAACCATGGCACCCTACTTTCAATACAATCTTAAAAAATTTCTCTGCAATTTCAACTTGGGTAAGGCTTTTGAACCTTCCTCTATACTTTTGGTTTGACTCCTGCTTCAAAGCAATTGGCAACTCACTTGGGAAGTATCTATGGGTTGATGAGGGATCCTCCAATTTTTTTCACACAAAATATGCCCACATTTTGGTGGATATTGACATCACTAAAGATCTTTTTGCTAAGATATCACTCAACTCAAAAAATGGATGTTGGACTCAAGCTCTAGACTACAAAGGTATCCCCTTTCAATGTCATAGATGCTTCAAGACTAGGCGTGTTGTTGTTCAATGTGCCAAATGGAGAAACAATAATTAGGCAACATGGTGGAAAGATGTCTCCCCACATCATTACTTGGTGGAAAAGAATGACTCTGATAAGGATGGAGAGATAATTGAGGTGGATCCTAAACCCCCCAACAGTGATGGTGTTGACCTGAATTCTCCTAGTAAGCATTATCCCCATTAGGGAAGGCAGTTGACCCTTATTGAGGAAGTGACAATGAAAAGCATATTGATTTTCCAAATCAAATATTGATTGAGCAGATTGAGCTCCTGGGAAAGGTGTCTCCGAGCAAAAGGGATGTGTCTACAAGGTTGGTTGATGGACTCTTATAGAAGCATGAGTGCCTCAACGCAAGAACGTCAAGAGAAAAATGAATAGTGGTTCAAAGAAGAAAAAGAAAAATGGGACCAAATTCAACATGCAACTTCCCTCCCACTCCAAAGATGGAATTGTTGCCTAAAACTATTATTGTTTAGGCTCATTCCCAATCTAGACTCAAAACCTTGTTGTTGCCTTTGATCACATGCTTATGGGTGGGGTCTTCTCTATTGAGTTTTGGGGTCTCTGGCTTTGTATGTTCAGAGGTGGTTTTATGTTAGAGTGGCTATTTGTTTTTGTGTTGTGCCTGTTAATGGGCTTTGGTGGCTTACATCCATGATCTAATGTAAAAATTCTTTTATTTTTAATATAAACAGGTGCAACCCCTCAGCTACTATCTACCTACCAAAAACAATAATCAATTATAAAATAAATGAAACAACTTTTATTTGAAAATTATATTTTTAGATAAACATGAAATAATTCTTCAAACAATAGAATAAAATGAAAAAATTTCAAAATAATATTTTTTTTAATAAATAATTGATAAAGCAAATAAAAATAGTTCCTTAAATAAATTTTAAAAAAAACATGCAATATGAAAATGGCAATTTAAGTAAATAAAATAAAATAATTCTTTAATAAATGAAAGTTGGAGGTTAGATTTCCTTACATTTATCCTTACATGTGTGGAGGATAGTTCATGCAACTAGAAGTTATAATAGTGCATGATAGGTCTTCTTCATGGGTCTCATCAAAAATTATAAATATTTAAATATAAAATTATTAATAGATATATGATAAAGTATTATGTACTACTACTTAAGTAATGTCTTTTTCATGAGTCCCACCAAAACTTATTATTATTTAAATAAAAAATTAATAAATATATGATAAAGTATCATGTACTATTATTTATGTAATTATTTTAATTTTTAATTTGATTTATATTTTTTATAAGAAAACTATGTAGATACATTCATTAAAAGATATGGTGGTGTATGTTAAGCACTCATTTGTCTCACTAGTAATTACAATGTGAAGGCCTTACACTCAATAAGACTTAATTCTTTATTGATTCATCTAAAGGTATTCAACTTCACAAAACTATAATATTTTCAACTCAATTAATATATTTTATTTTGTAATTTGTGCTCTACTCGTTATATTAGCATAGTAGGCTTTATGGGCACCTTGTATCATATAAGAATGACTTAAAATAAAACCAAAAGCAAAAATCTAAAATTATTTTTTAACATGTTTTTGATGCATATTTTGTTGTTCAAGTCTTTAGAGATCATGAATGTGAGAAATAAAATTCTTTTCTCGAAAATCATGCATCATATTATCTAAGTGCTTTAATTGAAGATGAACTTTTTTAGGGTTTCCACCCAAGGAATGAAAACCACTAGGGATATTTTTCACTTGGGGCCTTCACATTCAAAAGAGGATTGAGAATTTACTAGATCTAGTCATGAATCAAATCAGGATTAAATGCTCAGTGAATTTGGATTAAAGGGGTGGCCTCTTTTGTGAGTTGGAGTGTTTAAATTAGATAAAATGTTGAAAATGAAGGTAAATGCATGAAAACAATGAGCTACAATCGCAAGATTTTCGCATGCACCTGGAATTAAGCAATGTAAGTTGAATCGGACCTGCTCCCCGAAACTACTCAAAAATTGTCAAGACCGTAGCGCATCACAATGGTCCACCGAACTTTTTGCACACCAAAGTGAGATGATTTGTCATTGTGAATGAAGCCTAATTTGAGGAGTACAAATCTATACATGTTTCCTGCACATAGAAAGAAAGGTAAATGTGTTGGGAATAGGGGTTTGCCTTAGGTCAAACCTCGATTTTGGAATTAACCATGAAATTGAAATAAATGTAATTGAAATGACTGAAAGGAAATGATCTCCTTTTTTAGGGAGATATTGAATTATGACTGAAAATTGAATTATGATACCTCCTTATGAAGTTTTTTACCTCCACATGGAATTAGGGTTTAGGAAGTCTTCAACAAAATAGGATGAATAATGTCTCCTTAAATGCTAGAAACTTGACTTTACTGTTGTCCCTAAGCTAAAAGAAGACTGATGATTCTCAAATGCTCTTGAATGCTTGATCTCATGTATGCTTTTCTTGATTGTGGATGTTCAAATGAGAGGGGAAATCATCTTTATATACTTGTCTGTTGGTGAAATTGGCTAATTTTCCGACATGAGCTGACACAAAGAGGGAAATCCCGCTCAATTTTGAAATAGGACCAAGGGGTCAAATTGGGCCCAATTTAGGGATGACCATGGCGTGGTGCCATAGTCTTGACCTATTTTTGGGTAGGCAAAAGGTGCTTCATGGGGTGTAATTTGAGTTAGATGCATTTGGAATGTGCAAGAGCGTAATCAAGTCTTCAATCAAGCTGAGGGGTGCAAACACTAAGGTGAAGACCCAAATGCGGTCAAAATTGCAAACAATGCAATTTTAGGATGCTACATTTAGCCCCCACTTTAGTGGGAGTATGAAGTTTATCATACTCTTGGTAAAGTACAAAGGGTTCAGATTGAAAACTTTCACCAAGTCATCAAGGAGGCAAGATACACCAAGCCCCCAGTGAACTTTAGGATCTTACAACTTCAATAACAAGATGAGAGAGAGAGAGAGAGAGAGAGAGAGAGAGAGAACCATGACTGCAAACTAGTAAGGTTCTCTTACTATGAGTCATGAAAAGCAAAAGGCAAAGTTTGCTAAGTAGCTTTAAGTATAAAGAGAGACATCCATTGAGCAGAGTGTATACCCCCACGTTAAAGTGATTGTGCACGCCTTATTGGGGGCAATTGCTTTAAGGTAGGATACACCCCAAGAAGATAAACTAGTTATCACAATGATTTATCCCCCAAGAAGAGACAAATCAAAGGATAATGATCACAAAACATAAAACACAAGGTGTTTTCACGTAACCTTGGGGTCAGTATGCATTTGTCTGATAACCAATGTATATCATATATATAGAGAGAGAGAATTGTCCTCATTCCCCAAAGAAAGGAAACCACCTTGGAAGAAGGGGACACATGTTCCCTTTTGATTCAACATAGGAGAGACCAAAAGAGATCTCAATGTTTTGCATCGTCCTCAAGTAGGCAACACTAAGGACAACAAATAGAATAAATGAGAGACAAATAGAAGAATGTCACAAACAAGCAAGAGAAGAGAGGGAGAGAGAATCTACGATGCTAATGAAGCTGATAAAGCACCTTATCCACCTCCCGATATTGCTCATCATTGTTTTAGGAAGGCATACAATATGCAAGAGGAGCCACATCAAGCATAGTAGATGGAGCTATCACAAGTTTCAAACAAGGACCATGCTCTAATGATGGATCACATTGTTTGTTACTAGGAGATAGGATTAAGGCTTGCAAAAATCTCTTAGATAAATCATTGTCAACATAAACATATTCATATTCATCATGAGAAATATTAGGATCAACATTTTCATCATTAACAACATTCTCACCAATTTCTTCATAAAGATTAATAAAAATAGGAGCTCTAATAGGAATAGAACTTGAAACATCAGTTGTCTTAATCATTTTTCATCTTGGAGATTTAGGTTGAACCTCTTGTTTAGGAGAAATTTGATCAACTAAAATTATATCAAGAGTTGGAGTCTTGGGAGAAGAAATTGTTTGGGAAGCAAGTTCACAAGCTCAAGCACGACGTCTCAGTTGGCGTTCTCTCGCACAACGGTTTCATTTAGTTTTAGCGAAAGGTAGTGAAGGTGTAGGTTCAACTTGTGTAGGCCCTTTTTCTTCTTTTAAGGAAGGATGTATTGGTTGAGGTATTTTAGTTTGAGCAATAGGAGAGGCCAGTCGCTTATGTTTATAAGTTGTAGGAGGTGGAATTGCACCATATAGAGGAGGAATAGAGGTTGTAGGAAGGAGACCAGGTCCATCATGACGAGGAGGAATAATATGTTTATCCTTATCTTGAGGCTTAGGAGGAAGAGGTTATCTACCTTTGGGGGGAAGAATGGACTCATCCTTAGGAGAAGGCATGGATTTTTCCTTAGGATAGGGAATATCACTTTCATTAGCGGGGAGGATAGTCTTATCTTTAGGAGAAGAAAGAGATTTCTCTTTGGGAAGAATATTATTTCTTTCCTTAGGAGGAAGAATAATATTGTCCTCAAGAAGAGGTATATGATGATTAGTTGAGGGAAGACCAAGTGTTAGTTTTCTAGGTTTACTCAAGGATAAAATAATTTTATTTTTCCATTTTTGATATTATTTAAAGAGGCATCATTTCTAGGTTGAAGAGGTTGGAATTGTTCGGACCAAAAGTAATCAAGACAAACATCTTCATGCCTCACTGTAGGTTGATATATGCTATAATTAACAATTATTATTTTACCATTATGAGGAAATTTCAAACACTTTTGAACAGTAGAAACGACCACTTTCATGGAAGAGAGTCATGAATGTCCCAACTTCACACGAAATTGATCAGATGTAGGAATGATAACAAAGACAACATCTAATTATTTAGTGCTAATCTCAATAGGAAGTCTAATAGAACCAATAGCAGAACAAGAGAAACCATCAAAGACTTTAACTATCACATCAATTTTATCATATATCATTTGATACAATTGCAAAGTATAAAGAAATTCTTTAGTGTTAACATTAACCATACAAGTAGGATAAATAAGGATCCCTCATGAGGGCATGCCCTTGATCCTTGCATCAATATATAGAGGTCCATCGGGTGCTCTAATAATCTCTCTAGGATCAAATGTAATGCACAATTCCTTAGGTGGTTCATTTTTATCAATAAGGTTCACCACATTATTAGATTCAAGGCCAACATCATTAGTAGAATAGGCACATTGTTCAGTTTCATTCACATTAGTTGAATGAGAAGGTAAAGGATTAGTGAAGATTTTGGTTAGGAGGAGTGATAGATTTGTTTCCTTTATCATTCACACTGGCCACATAAATAGTAGTATTATCAATCAAAACTTGGATCTTACTTCTTAAGGAATAACACTTTTTAATGTCATGACTAGGTTGATGATGGTATTGGCAAAAGGCTTTGGGATCAAAGGAAGGTGACATAGGCTTAGTTGTATCAATTGGTTTAATAGGGGGAAGCTTCAACACATTCCTTTGTAACAATTGCGTCATAATACTGTGTAAAGATTCATTAAGAGGAGTGAATTCTTTTCTAAAATATTTGGATAAAGGAGACACACATGTTGCAGCTACTACTTGAGTGTTGTTGTAATTGAATTTGCCCTTATTTGGTTTGAACTTCACAGAAGGTTGTTGAGAACTTTCACCTTTATCACTCAGAGCCATTAAAGAGGATGATTATTCCAATTGACTCACAGTAAGATGATAATTGTGAAGTACTATGCACAACTACGTAAAGGAAGTAAACTCAAAAAAGAGAAGTTTATCCCTTATATCTTTTTGCAAATTAGAAATAAAAATTCTTTGAATATCTTGATCAGGCATAGGAAAAGAAATTTGAGAATACAAATGCTTATATCTACCAATAAAATCAATCGCTTTTTCTTTAACACCTTGTTTATAATGCATCAAATCAGTAAAAGTAAGTTTAGGACCAATATTATTGTGAAATTGTTGAATAAAAACATTAGTGTAATAACCCACTTGAACTTAATCCAAAAACCATGAACTACTATTTTGAAAATTGAAATCCATTATATAAAAAGGGAGTCATTTTCCCACTACTAAAGGAATTAATTGGTACACATATTCTTTTTTTTTCATGCAAAAGTGGAGGTTACATGCATATTAAATTTTGAATTTGAAACTATTTCATGCAAGACATATTCCTTACAATTTGTCATAGTGGCGGTTACATTTGACCATGCATTTTGAATTTGAAATTCCCTTCTAGAATGCTCTTATTTCTCCTACACCATGTGTTCAATTTAGAATATTGAGAGAATAAATAATTTCCCAAATAATTTATGACCTCACATGTGAGTCACCACTTATTAATTCTTCTATTTAAAATAATTCCATACTTATTCAATTTTTCATCTCTAACTAACATTACTCATAAGATTAATAATAATAAAGATGATGATGATGATAATAATAATAATAATAAGAACAACAACAACAACAACAACAACAACAACAACAACAACAACAAGTCCAATCAAGATAAAAAAAGAGGGTTATGACATACTTCCCCCCTTAAATTATGCATCGTCCCAATGCAATAAATATAACTTTAAAAGAATTTTAATTAAAACATCTAATGCATCTCATTCGTATCTTCCCATGTAGCATCATATTGATTCCATTATACTTCACATCGATCAATCTCTTTGTTGCGCAATTGGTATTGGCATCTTTCGAAAATTTTGAATAGCTCCACTGTTGTTTCCCCGATTCATAGGAGGATCATTCATTGCTTCATCAATCCTTGGTAGATAAGTTATCCTATTTGTTGATCATTTCCATCATTGCTAACTTCTCTTTGACTCCTTTTGGTGGTAGGATTTCCTCTTCCATTTTCCTTACCATCTAGGTCTTCCTTAAAATTCAAATTTATTATTCAATCAATTCACGTCTATTACTTCCAACTACTTCCAAGATACTCTTGAAGATTGCATAAGTTGAAGTGAGCTCAAGGCCTAGACTTGAACCTTCGCTTTGATACCAAGTGTAATAACCCACTTGAACTTAATCCAAAAACCATGAACTACTATTTTGAAAATTGAAATCCATTATATAGAAAGGGAGTCATTTTCCCACTACTAAAGGAATTAATTGGTTTTTCATGCAAAAGTGGAGGTTACATGCATATTAAATTTTGAATTTGAAACTATTTCATGCAAGACATATTCCTTACAACTTGTCATAGTGGCGGTTACATTTGACCATGCATTTTGAATTTGAAATTCCCTTCCAGAATGCTCTTATTTCTCCTACACCATGTGCTCAATTTAGAATATTGAGAGAATAAATAATTTCCCAAATAATTTATGACCTCACATGCGAGTCACCACTTATTAATTCTTCTATTTAAAATAATTCCATACTTATTCAATTTTTCATCTCTAACTAACATTACTCATAAGATTAATAATAATAAAGATGATGATGATGATGATGATGATGATGATGATGATGATGATGATGATGATGATGATGATGATGATGATGATGATAACAACAACAAGAAGTCCAATCAAGATAAAAAAAAAAAGAGGGTTATGACAATCAGCCAATTGTTGAAATGAAGTGATAGAATAAGGAGGCAAAGAACAATGCCATTTCAAAGCTTTATCCCTCAATGCCCTAGTAAACAATTTAGCCAAAAGTCTTTGGTCATGAGCAAAGTCACTACACAAAGTTTGAAATGATTTCATATGAGTCAAGGGATCACCTTTTCCATTATAAAGCTCCAATTGAGGAACTTCCACAACATGAACCATGTCATTTGGTAATGGGCTCACTACATCAAATGTGGGCACACTATACTTATATTTATTCATGACAACTATTTGTTGTTGTAAGGAAGACACTATTTGGAATAGACTATTGATGGTAGCTTTGGTGGAAGAGTTGAAATTGGACATGTTAGATTGAGAAGGGGGGGTAACATTGTTGAAAGAGGGAGGGATGATGTTTTTGTATGAAGGTGGTGGTTGAGAATAAGGAAGGATATTGCTATATGAAGGTGGGCGTTAAGAATAAAGAGGTGGAACATTATGGTAGGCGGTTATTGGAGAGGATTGGGTAACAAATGGAAGACTCATAGTATGAGGAATGAAAGAATTATGATTAGAGAAATTTCCCCCTTGACTAACATGTGTAGGTATGACATTTTGAGTAGTAGTAGGCACGATATTTGATGTAAAGGTATGAACACTAGCCATAGAAGTAGTCAAAGGGATGGATTAGTTGTTTTGATTAGGAGGTTGTGTATAGCCAAGAAATTCGGCACAACTTTCATAGGCATAATATTAGAATCAACAATATGAGAAATACCATGCAAGATATCAACACCAAGTTTATCACTTTGAACCATTATTTTCAATCCTTCAATCAATGGGAGAGCATCACTTTCCAGGTATTGTTGACTCATCCATTGTTGAAGATTTTCAAATTGATTGTCAATCTTCTCCAATTGGTCAATGAAAACTCTAGGTAGTGATTCCTCCACTTCATGAGAATTATCTAAAGAATGAGGATAAATGGGGACATTTGTAGGATTGGAAGAAGCACCAACATCCTCATGAAATAAAGTTTCCAAATTAGGCTCCATCTCCTTTGTAATTAAACCTTGGGAAGCCTTAATTCTACAGCTTCTTCTCATGGGGATATTATAGGTTGGACTAATAGTACTAAAACTCATGCACTAAGGGAGGAAAAATTGAGATTTGAAATTTAAATTTGAAGTTTGCAAAGTAGTTGAATAATGCAAAGTTTTTAGAAAAAATGATTACTAAATTAAATAGGCACATTGATTAAAAAGGTAAAAAGTTATGCAATCTCCTAGGAAATTTAAATTTAAATTTAAATTTAGGGCTTTGCTAAAATAACCTCTTAATTTAAAATTAAAATTACCCTAGGAGATAGAAATTCAAATTTAAAATTAGGGCTAAAAATAACCTCTTAATTTTTAAAATTTAAATTGAAAGTGATCTAAAGGAAAATTTAAAATTAGGACCTTGTAATGGCATAGTCAAGTTGTAAGCACCTAGATGGTGTTGAGTTCAAATCTCTTCAATACAAAAAAAGAAAAGAAAAGAACCACTTAATTTAAAATTATAAAATTACATGTAATGATGAAGTTAAATTTAAAATTAGGGCTCTTGTAATCAACCACTTAATTTTAAAATTTGAATTTGAAATTATCTACAATAAACTAAAATTAGGGTATTGTAAAAAGAACCTCTTAATTTTAAAATTTAAAATTAGATCTAAGGTTGAAATTTTGAAAAGTGGAATAAGAAATTAGGAAATGCACAAGATTAATTTAAATTTAAAAATTAGGGTAATTTTAATTAACCACTTAATTTTAAAATTTAAATTTGAAATTAGACCCAAGAGTGCAATTTTGAATTTGAATTAAAATTAACAACAAATTTGAATAGGGAAATTCAAAATTTAGACAACCCACAAGCTCATTTTTTAAAATTTAGAAAATTAAGGTTTTTGCAATTAACCACTTAATTTTAAAATTTAAATGTGAAATTTGACTTGGAAAGAAAATTTGAATTTGGAAATTGAAGAAACTTGGATCTAAAATAATTTATCCAAACAACTCACAAGTTCAATTTTGAAATTAAAAATTAGGGTTTTAGTGAAATTAACCTCTAAATTTTCAAAATTTGTATGGAAATCAAACTTGTAAATGATAATTTGAATTGTAAATTGCATAAACACTTTGATCTGAAAATAAAAATTAGAAGCAAGCATAAGACATGTTGGGTTTACCAAAATATAAAGAGGAAAAATGAATTCCCTAGGGTTTCCAACTAAGGAAGGAAAACCACTAGAGATATTTTTCACTTGGGACCTTCATATTCAAAAGAGGATTGAGAATTCACTAGATCTAGTCATGAATCAAATAAGGACTAAATGCTAAGTGAATTTGGATTGAAGGGGTATCCTCTTTTGTGAGCTGAAGTGCTGAAATTAGGTAAAATGCAAAAAAATGAAGGTAAAGGCATGAAAACGATGAGCTACAATCGCAAGATTTTTGCGCGCTCCTGAAATTAAGCAATGTAAGTCTAATCGGACCTGCTCCCCGAAACTGCTTAAAAATTGTCGAGACCATGACACATCACAACGGTCCTCCAAACTTTTTGCACACCAAAGGGAGATGATTCGCCATTGTGAATGAAGCCTAATCTAAGGAGTACAACTCTGTACTTGTTTCCTGCAAACAGAAAGAAAGGAAAATGTTTTGGGAATGGGGGTTTGCCTTAGGTCAAACCCTAGTTTTGGAATTAACCATAAAATTAAAATAAATGTGATTGCAATGACTAAAAGGAAATGATCTCCTTAGGAAGGGAGATGCTGAATTATGACTTAAAATTGAACTATTATACCTCCTTGTGAAGTTTTGCTTGCCTCCACATGGAATTAGGGTTTAGGAAGTCTTCAACAAAATATGATGAATAATGTCTCCTTTAATGCTTGAAACTTGACTTTATTGCTGCCCTTAAGCTAAAAGAAGACTGATGATGCTCAAATGCTCTTGAATGCTTGATCTCATGTATGCTTTTCTTAATTGTGGATGTTTAAATGAGAGGGGAAATCCTCTAAACATACTTGACCGTTAGTGAAATTGGTTCATTTTCTAACATGAGCTGACACAAAGAGGGAAATCCTGCTCAATTTTTATATAGGACCAAGGAGTCAAATTGGGCTCAATTTAGGGAGGACCATGGCGTGGTGCCATGGTCCTGCCCTATTTTGGGGCAGGCACAAGGAGCTTCATGGGGTGCAATTTGAGTAGGATGCCATTTGGGATGTGCAAGAGCATAATTGGGTCTTCAATCAGGATGAGGGGCACAAACACTAAGGTGAAGACCCAAATGCAATCAAAATTGTAAAGGGTGCATTTTTAAGATGCTACACAAATTTAATGCATAAACTATTTACTCCTCAATAACATAAAAAATAAAATAGTTAAAACATGTTATCAATCTCTTCATGCTTAATGCGATTAACTAGCATGTGGTGCTAGGACTGCCATCAATGACCATATTCATTAACTTTGTAGCAATTATAATGCCCTTAGATTTCATCTAAGACAAAACTAGACAAACATTTAATCATGATATAATTTTGACACCTATCAAGCCCTGTTGCACTCCTATAGACATGTGATGCCATGATACCACATGAGAAAGAACCTCACATGTACACCAATACACCGTACAGGGTGACACAAGTAAAATACTTCCTATTCCACAAACCCTAAACACTATGACTATCTCAATTCATGAGATCTAAATGTAGGTTAGGATTCTCATGCCAAGAGACAAACTCATGTACCTTAATCAACAAACCACTCCTTATGTATCTTGAGATTTGGGAAAAAACTAAAATTCCACACTAGTTGCAACTACAAAGAAGAAATTGAAAGAACTTGAACTTCTATATAAAACTTGTAAGATGGTCCTACAACCTAAACATGTAATTCAAATTTGTAGTTTGAACTTTTAACTTGGGTTTTGAACCCTAACAAGTAAGTTACGACAAGCAAACCATGGTAAATTTGTTAAAAAAGTTTTAATTTTAAAAAATACAAACACTCTTTTACATGGTTTTGTTATCAAAATATAATTTTTAAAATAAATAAAATGGAGATTGTTGAATTGATCAGAATCAATTCAATAATTCATTTGAGCGATATCTACTACAAAAGGGAAAACCAATGCATCAAATTAAGGTGGGCAGTCAAACCTATAAGAAATTTAAGCACAGGGATGAAAAGATGAAACCCTTACCTTCTACCAAATGCACCACAAGGAAGAAGGGTTTTTTTTTTGGCAACGACGGGTCTCCCTCCACTCATGTGAGCAAGATAACTCGTCCAAAACTTTCCCCAAGAAAACTCCAAAATAATTCTCCTAAAATCCAATGCCTAAGAGATGAAGATGAGGTAAAATAAGAGCAAGCTAAAAGTCGTCCCTAAATTTCTAATCCCTAGTAATGGGATTTTTCCTCCTTTTTATTCAAAAGCAGTTTCTTAAAACTGTTTTTTCATTTCAAAATAGTAATAATATTTTTAATAAAGAAATTCACTTCCCCAATCTTTTATAAATACATGATAGTTTGATCAAGTAATTGGATAACAAC
Organism: Cryptomeria japonica; assembly: GCF_030272615.1. NCBI lineage: Eukaryota > Viridiplantae > Streptophyta > Pinopsida > Cupressales > Cupressaceae > Cryptomeria > Cryptomeria japonica. Next base: position 371,237,381 of record NC_081412.1, read on the forward strand.
ACAAGGGAACCCAACATTTTTATGAAAATAATTTATATAATTTAATAGCATAACATAGGTTTTATTTGATCACACAATAATAAAATATAATATGAAAACACATAAACTACAATTAAATAAATTCCATACACATATTCAATCTACCAACGCTATAGTTAATAAAAAATAATTAAATAAACTTAGCTATGTGGAAGCTAGGTAAATATACAAGAAATAATTAAATAAAATAACTCAAAGGAATTGAAAATCAATTCCATACACATATTCAATCTACCAACACGCCATAGTTAATAAAATAATAATAAAATAAACTTAACTACGTGGAAGCTAGGTAAATATACAAGAAATAATTAAATAAAATAACTCAAAGGAATATTAAACATATTTATGGGTATTCAACAACTTAGGGGTATGTAATCATCCAAATTGAAATTAGGCTCACAAGGGTGCACAAGGCACATCTGATAGCTTGACTTAAAGTTGGATGAGAAAATAGTAATTTAACACACCAAAATTTCTCAACTCAATTGTCTTAAATTGATTGCTAGTAGGGATAACCTACACCTACATGCTCAAGGAAAATATCAAGCATATATACCTAATACAGAACAATTGAATCACAATATAAATATACACTATTGAAATTAATACACTAATGAGATCATTTCAAAATATGCATCTACTACAAATAATCTATTAATAGCATGATTCAAATATACAAACATGAAATAAGTAGTCACTAAGTTAAACTCACTGAGCATAAGTACAACCACATATCACCACAAAAATAGTGAAACAAAAGTACTATCAAATCCATACATTTAAATGTATAAAAAAATCTTTACACCTTAAGAGAAATCCATAAATAAACATGAATAATATCACAATACAAATAAGTTATCATATACATATCCACATACGTCAATCCAAACAAATAATTCATACACATTGATGGTAATACCAAACAACATCATTGGAATGAATAATATAGTATCCACATACAAAATATAAAATGAGCAACATAAAACACATAAACCTAAGGCACTACATCAATAGCTAGAGATTTTAATGTTGCTTCTTTTGATATGTGAGGGAAGTTGATACAAGAGAACCCAAGGTGTAAGAGCAATATTACATCATGCAAAAAATATATTCTTTTTTTTTTCTTCTTTACCGGTTTACAATAATGGTATAGTCACCATTTGATCACAATTGGTTATCATTATTAAGGCGTATACAAAATTCTAGGTTCTTCATAAAATATATCACAATTCAATTCAAATCCACTTTTTTAATTATGTAGGGAGTGTGTTGGCTTCATGGAAACACTTGATTACATTTATAAGCTTACTATTCTCAAGGAAGTTCATCAAATGAAGTGTATCCAATTGTTTCCATTAAGGTTGTATGGTTACTAGTTCATAAAGTTCCCTTATACATATTTCAAGATTGCATGTTTTGTCTTGCATCATGATTTGGGTTATAAATTCAAGATTGATGAATAAATAATATCTTTCTATGAGAGATAAAAGTTATAAAACTAAAAATGAAATAACACAATCATAGAACTATGATTCCATGATATGTGCACATGTTATGATGAAAGCATTAGGAGGTCAAAGTGAAACTGTAAGATTATGACTACATGCACCATTGTACATGTATGCCAAAGTATACAAGAAATGTATGCAAAAGCATAAAACTACAATCTAGGTAGTGATTTTATATGGAACTAAGGAGAGGATGAATATGAGAAATATAACCAATAAGGAGCAACCACCAAGTGATATAAAAATATTATATCTTCCTCCCTTTTAGGATGGTTACACCTCAACGCCTTATCTACTAGTTCTTAATTAATTAAACTCATTTTATTAACCTAATCAAGCTTAATAAAAGTGTAGGAGACAACTAGGACCAAGGAAAAATAAATATCCCACTAGGAAAGTAAAAACCTACACTAACATCCCCCCTAAAGCATAGCTTAGGTGGGTGAAATGATGATGGGTCCTAATAAATTAGTCCTGATGAGGTGCCCATGTATAGGTAAATCCCCCTTGGAAGAAGAAGAAGCCCCCTCCCATAAAAAATAAGTGTGCCCCCATTAAAAAAAGAGGAGAAGTAGAAGGACTAAGTAGCACCCCCCCCCCACCAAAAAAAAAAAGAAAAAAAAAGAGGACACAAATTGTACCCTAAGCAAAGCTTGCAGATGAAGGAACTTCCTCTCAATGAAGGGTTTGGTGAAAATTTATGTGATTTATACTAATATTTGACATTATTGAAGATTAATAATATGACCATGAATCATCTCCCTAATGTAGTGCAGATGGATATCAACATGCTTGGTCCTCTAATGATGGATCGAATTGTGGAAGACCTTAATCACATTAAATTATCACAATAGGCGACTGCAGAATTACAAAATGGAATGCTAAAGTAAGTGGAAATATTTTAAATCCAAAGAGCCTTAGTAGTATCATTAATTGTTCCTTGATACATAGCCTCAGTTGATGAAAGAGAAATAGTAAGATACTTCTTGCTTGACCAATAAACTGGACCAAAACCAAGTAAGAAGTAATATCTTGAAGCGGACTTGTGATCCTAATACTTTCCTACCCAATTTGAAACTATATATCTCACCATATTAGCATCCATGCCCACTGTATAATGAATCCCATGATTGTGAGTACCTAAATACAGTGAATGATCTTTTTCGTTACTTTCTAGTGTAGCTCATGTGGATTCTGCATGAATCAAGAGACCGTACCTACAATATATGAAGTGTTAGATCTCACATGAGTCAAGTATATGAGACTACCAATAATATGTCAATACAAAGTGCCATCAACCAAAGTTGAAGAAAAATTTACCTCAAATTTGACTCCCAAAAAATAGAGTCGATGTAGGCTTACAATAAACCAAACAAAATCTGGAGAGCATATCAAGTGTGTACTTAGATTGTACCAAGAAGATACCTTAGAAAGACTACGTGATTTCAATCCTCAAGGAGTGGTGTAATATTGCCCAATTCTTACATCAAAAATTAATCATGAAGGGTAGTTTTCACCACTTGAATGGTGAGTGAGTAACTCCCCAATCTTAACAAATCATCAACATAAAGAACTAGGAATGCATGAGTAGAATCCTAATATAGCATATAAACATTTGGATCAAAATGGCCTTCATTGAACCTAAATGTCAAAAGGAATGAATTCATATTGGCATACCAAGCTCAAGGGTTTTGTTTGAGGTTGTATAGAGACTTCTAAATACAATAAACAAGTGAAGGATCCTATATGAACCTCTATGGCTACTCTATGTATATCTCCTAAGGGTCACCATGAAGAAAAGAACTCTTCACATCCATCTAATGAACTTCTCATTTCCAAGTTACACCAATATCAAGGACAAGTTGGATAGAATTATTTTGGTGACTAATATAAAAGCCTTGAAGTAGTCAACCCTAAGAACATGGGAGAATCATTTGGAAACCAAGTGATCCTTATTCTCATTAATTTATCCATTTGCAAAAAAAAAAATGTTGATAGATCCTTGCATCAAATAAGTTTCCATCCATTGCAAAGGGGAACTAAATCCCATGTGTGGCTACTCTCTAAGGAATTGAACTCCTCCTACATAGTAGCATCCCACTTGAGGATATTTAATGGAAATAGATCCTTTCCCAATCACATCCATGTATGTATGATTGCCCATCAAAATCTACGGCATGTGGCAAGGCTCAAATGAAGAGAACATAGACTGCAAAGATGCCATATGATGAGAAGCCCCTCAATCTAGAAGCCATCTCCCTGAATCATGACTTGTAGTAGCACAAAGAGCTTGTCCCTTTCCTTTATTTGTCCCAAAAGAGTGATCCTTTCCTGTATCCTTTTCCTTGGAATAAGCTGAAGTAGACATTGTAGAAGGTAGGTTGATTTTGTTCTTCTCAAGAAGATTCTTCAGCTCATCAATATCCTTCTTGTAACAATGATGTTCATCATGTCCTGACTTCTTGCAATATCCACAAAAAAGATTGTCCTTATATGATTTCCTCTTAGGTGAGAATGTAGAATCACCTTATTGTGGAGAGGTTGATTGTGCTTCATCTTGTTGTGGTTTTGACTTAGGTTGCTTTTGATTCTTGTATTTTCCTTGATTGCTTTGATTCCCTTTATTAGCCACCAAAGATTGTGACTTTGAAGATTTGAGAATTCCAATTTTAGTCCACTTGGATTTCTCAAGTATCAACATCTCCGTGAAGGCATCAAATGAGGAAGAAGTGTAAGAGGAACCTTGAGCTAACCTATGGGTGTGAAAGCTAGATACAAAGGTTGCATACTCTGAAGGAAGCTTGTCCAACAAGTTATAAACCAATTGAGCATCCTTTTTGTCAATTACACAATCCTTTAGCTTTGCTCTTAGCTCATTTTCTTTTGTGACATAATCTTGGATTGTATCAAAATCCTCGGGATCTAATGTTGTGAGTTCACTATCAAGCTTGTAGCCCTTAATCTCATCAACTTGTCCATACAATTTGTCATAAATATCCCAAGCCTCTTTAATTGTAGTACACTTATCAATGTGAAAAATGAGGTCATCTGATACATACTTTCTAATAGTTCCAAGTGCCATAGCATTCTTAGCGAGCCATTTAATTTGAGCATTAGGATCAACCTTAGGATCGGGTGGTGTTGTTATAGTTCCATTTACATAATGAATGAGTCCTTTTTCCATTAGTTTACTCCATGCCTTAATATTCCATGATGCATAATTATGAGGAGTTAAAAGTGGAAATTTAGGAGAACCCATAGCACCAAAATCAAAAAACACAAGATAGAGAGAGAGACACACAATCACACATGACACCCCCCCTCCCCCCCCCCAAATTACTCAATCAGGAAACCCCCCCCCCCCCCAAATGATGATTTGGCACTTTATACTTAGTGCATATACAATGGGCCACTTGCAAAACAAGGCAAGGTGGACTTTTGATTTCAACTTTACAACTTATCAAAATGAGATATATGAGACTTCAACAAATACTGCTAGTGATCTAAACTGAGATCCAAGCAAAATACAAGTACCAAATAGGCCAAAAATGACCAAATACTGAAAGTACAATTTCTACTGCAAATCACTGCAAACTAATGGCAGATTATGAAAGTAGACAAAAAATTATGCACTTTAAAAAAAAACGATACCTGAAAAAAAGTCCATATGAGCCCGAATGAAGCCTCCAAAGTTGTAAAAATCGGGATTCCATGATTTCAGAAAAACCTGTATCCGAAAACTCCTGCACTTCTGTACAGATCACAAAATTCTACCCCAAAACAAAAAAAAATTCTCGAAAAAAGGAGTCTGGATAAGTGAGATATCACTATTTGAAAATTGCCTACAAAATTATAATTTCTAGAAAATTTCCGTCGTAGCTTCAAACTTCAAATGCCTCTAGATTTGGCCTCTGAAGTATGCTTTGGATGAAAAAAAAGGTAAAATTGACTTTCTTTGACCTCCTTAATCCAATGGTGATCTCAGATTTGACCCATCAAGCTTCAATAATAACCTACAATAGAAAGCTCTAAAATACACAACCCCAAATAGTATCAAATTTCTCTCAATTGGCAAACCAATGACACTCTAATGGCTCTGATACCATGTGAGATTTTTCCAAGATCTAGAGGCAATGGAAAGCACAAATAAGAGAGAACAAAATAGATGACAAGAATAAACTGTATTCTATCAAGAAAATATTGATCAACTGGATTAACAATCAATTGTTACATACAATGAATATGAGCCTGCTTATATAGGCAAGGCTTTATGGATATGTGAGCACACAAACATGACATGTGGCTCAATAAGAAATAAGGGTAGGTAGGAAATAGGTGTGGTAGGTAGGAGAAACAATATAATATTCCACATGAGGTGGATCACCCACCGAAGGTGGATTGTAACAACAATATAAGAGCATAAAAGGTGGAAATTCTCCTACACACACTATCTTAATGTGGCACAAGCACCCAAGTGTCTCATACCCAAACTACTATGATATGCATGTACCTAAGTAAACTCAAGTAAGGTGTAATAATATCCAAGATGAATAATTAATTACACCAACAGTAATTGTTGAATAGTGTCCAAAACTTTTTTGACAAAATTTTAGGAGATTATGTGTGGCATTCAGATCCTTAAACTATTTTCAATTTCTACATCTGACACCTTTAGAATTGGGTCACCTAGCTCCATGGTCCAAGATTTCCAAGTTCAAATTGGAGATATGTGTTCCTTTTAGATTCCCATTTCTAGATTTGTACTCAGAGTTTGCATATCTATTATAAAAAACTTATGTTCATGTTGATTACTCATAATTTTGCATCATTAGACCTAGTTATTGCATTCTATATTTCTATCTTATCCAATTGCAACAATTCAACAAAAAGGTGGTGAATTCAATAATGCGCCTAACTCTTTCAATAGATTTGAGGTTGGGCTTATTGGATTTATTAACCTTAATGTGATGTTTTTGTGAGTGGTTTTGATTCCTATTTTGCATTTTTAGACTAGTCAATCCCATTTACACACCCTTTACACTATTGTCATCCCTACTTTTGACCTTGATAAGGAAGTGGATAAAATATTGATACCTATTTCACCAATCCATTAATATGTCTAAGAAAACACACACATAAACAAAATGTAACTAAATAGGGAATATCATTACCAATGTAGCCCTTTTATGCCATAAACCTATATCCCCTCCCCACTTCCATCTCATATCCCATCCCTTATTTCCCTCCATTTTTCTATCCTCCAAATACCTTCACCCTTGGTTCCAAAATGGGTTGAATCCCTAAGTGAATAGAATGTAAGTCAACCCTAAGCCTATGCCAAAAGAAATACAAGCCCCACATATGATCTATAATCCTATTTCATAGATGTTGAAGCATTCAATATTGTCATCCCCTTCTTAGTATCCAAATCCAATCCATGCATCTACATCTTAAAACCATAACTCCTCACTATCCAATAAACCATAGTAGAAATGACATGTAAAATCTATGCAATCATCTCAACAAATATACAACAACGTCCATAATATTTTTTCTTAATCCTTTTAACATAAAAAACATATGAATTAACCAATTGTCATCATCAATATATATTATTACTTGTCATTGTATTATTCTCAACATATATTGTGGTGGCAATTAACACTCATCCGGTGGTTTATAATGGTTCATTATTGGTTTAGGGTTGTCATTGATGGCAACTCTTCATGGAGATTCGACCCGGTAGCCTTAATTCTTCTTAATCGAAAGCGGATGTTAATCGATATTTCAGGATGAATAGAGTAGTTTTGGGTCTGAAAGCTTTCCGGTGATTGCGGTGTATTGAATCAAGTTTGGGATGATTGGGTCAACATAGAGACATCATTTTATTATTATTTTGGTGATCCACATTTATCTTTTGTGATCCGATCAAGCCGACTTGTGACTACACGTTACACTAGCAGGTCGACATGGTAAATGACCTATTTTGTGATTGTGGATATATAAGACCGGTGTAGATGATCTTTTTGGTGAATAGTATGATTGTATGTGAGAGAATGGTGATTGAGAATCCATTTTGGCGTAGTTTCATGTGCACTTTCTTGATTTGGTAGCTGACTGAGATAGTGAACAAAGCAGAATAGAGCAGAACATCAGAAGTGATCCAGTCATTATATTTGGCACTTAACCGGAACTCATCCAAGCATTGTAGATGCTATCTTAGAGTTTATTTTGTTGTAATTCATCATTGTAATTAATCAATAAGGTAGTTATCCTTCTGAGGTTGTAGCCCTTATTGTGTTTGAGCAGTGAGCTCTAGGCAGTGTACCTGAATGCTTGTGCATTCCCATTTTGTAATATTGTTTTGCTACTGGCCACAGTGGAATAATATTGTGGGTTCAAATCCCACCGTGGATTTTCCCATTTGGGTTTTCACATAAAAATCCAGTGTTATTATTTTGTGGTTGATTGTTTTAAGTTTCTGCATTTTAGTTTCAAGTGTATGCTTTCGGTGGTTTAAAGTTAAGTTTGAAAATCTGATAACCGGTAGATCACTGATTCACCCCCACCCCCCCCCCCCTCTCAGTGATTTCTAATTCCAACATATTATTCCTGCATCAACAACACTTTTATCATTATCAAATCAATCAATCATTTTATTTCACCTTGATCAAGATTTTTTTTCTTTTTATCATTTGTAAATGCTTGCATCTTTTCTTATGTGTTTTTTTTTTATATTTGTATATGTGCATTGATTCTTGGCAAACATAGTGAGAAATATTGTTATGATCTTCTACATCATGGTTTATTAAGTCATTTTCCTACATAGATATCAAACTTCACACACTTATCATATAATCACATTGTTTCTTTTTCCCTAATTCATATTTTAAAGTACTGCACCAACACCAATTACTAATCTAGTTTTCATCACATTGACTCTTCATGAAATCCATCATCCTCAACACTTGTTTTTATTATACTACTTTTCCTCATCCTCATGCTCTTATTTACTAACATCATATAGATTCCTTTCTTTGCATTACAATATTCATACACCCAACCATGTCCCTTTTATATCTCTTCAAATCTCATTCATATTTTATCCCTTTCGACCTTGTTCTCCTTTCAAGAGAGTACCTAGGTTTATCAACCCATCCTTTCTCCCAAGGGGGTATCTCTAACCGATTTCCTAACTTCATTTACTCTGCATAACTAAGACATCTTAGTACTAGTTATATCCCACTAAATTGCCATACTTATCTTCATTGAAATGATATTGCTTTAGTTAGTCACAAGATCGTCTCAAAGAGGGACAAAATGTAGACACATAAAATTACCCTAAGATTGTTTTATACTAATATTTTACCGACAATGTTTAATAAATAATTATATTATCTAATTAATCTAGTTCACCACCAACTAATATTTTAATATTATTTAATTAGCTCAATCTAAAGTCACATCTAATTAAATTAAATTATTTAACTACCTCAATTTCCAACTTACATGAAAGATTAAATTAATAATATTTTTAGTAAAGTAAATGCATTCCCCTCCAAATTCTTAAAAATGACTTACATGGTTGCAACAAATTACTATTTTTTGTAAAAATAACCTCAATAATTCATATTAAACAAATTGAATCTAAACCCTATACTTTTTCCTCAATTATAAGAAAGTACTCTCATTGAATCTCCATTGTATATCTCATCCTTGAAGCTTGGCTATCAACTTCCTTGTCAAAAAAAAATAAAAAATGTTATCATACGTAAATTAAGCAATAATCTCTCATAGGTATATTCTATAGGGATTTTGAGCAACTACAACCACTTAATCTCCAATGTGATTTGGTAAATGTATCTTGTTCTATTATTTGAATTTTTATTATGCTTGATTTGAGGTGAACACAAGAATACAATTTGAACTCATTTTTGTATCAGTTTCATTATTTATTTATTGTTTATAGGAGGAACAAATCCCCTTACATGCATCCCCTTATTAGTAACATACTTGGAATATCTTATAGAGCCTTTCAAGTTTAACATTTGTGATATCATGCTAGCACACACTATCCCAAAACTTCCCCAAAAAATCAAATGAATGGGATATCCTAACTTCCACTTTAAATCCTACACCATAGTAGTATCATAACTCCTTTTGGATGGGGTGGTAGTAATATTTTTCTAAAACCTTTATAGGGTATCATTATAGATTAGTATTATTATCTGCAAAAGGCATCCATCCATTCCTTTGAACAATTCATTATTGAGTATTTCATAGAATTCAGTATGAAAAAGTAGACAAAACAAGAATTCTATAATTCCTAACTATTAAGAAAGAATATAATTACTCAGTTACACGCTTTAAATTTGTGACCATGATTACTTAAAAAAATACCTTTCATGAACAAATTCCCACCACCACATGATAAAGGACATAGGCTGACATATTATCAATAAAATCGTCAACACACCTTTGTTAAAAATATTTTATTCCTAATAGAAATTGATATAAATCAAAAAGTCTACACCACCTGAGGACCTAGAAAACCTAACTCCACCCCACCCCAAAGGGGGATAGATTTCATAGGAGAGATTTCTTGAAGAAGGAGAATTCTTTTGTTGTTTTTCCATTAATGATAAAGGGGAATAATGTTGAAAATTTGAGTTGTTTGATTGATATTTGAGTTTGGTTGTCATTAATGTCAAACTTGGTTGTTTAGATGGAGTTTGGTCTGGATATGATCATGTACTATTGCAGGTTTCTTTGTCTAGTGTTTGGTGTTTCTGTTGAGTTTGATGCTTTGGTGTTAGTTGTGGTAAGTTCAATATGCAGGAAAGAGTTTTTAATGTATGCAAGAAAGAGGAATTAACATTTGTAGGAAATAATATTTAATATCTCACCGGCATAATGCTTTTCATTCCTCTGGATGGTAAAGATTATGTTTTATGGATGTTGCATTGACCGATTTTCTAGTTTGTGGAGTGCAGAAGTTGGTTGTTTTGATTAATAGGAAAAACGGGGTTTTAAGGACCCGAAACCTTTAACAAAGGAGATTAAACAGGATCATCAAATAGAATCCAAACCAAGAAAGAACAACTAAAACAAAGACTGGCAATAAAGCCAGTAAATAGAAAGGACAGCAGAGGGCAGAAATAATAAAAAGAAGAAACCAGAAAAAACACTACACAATTATAAGGCCTTCAGGAGGTCCTCCGCTTTAATCATCAGCTGGTTGTTGTGGAGTGCAGAAGTTGGTTGTTACTATTCTCTAATAGTAAGGGTATTTGTCAAATTGGTTTGGAAAGTCTTTGGTGGCCTCCAGTATGTTGAATCTCATGTTGCAGTTTCATGAACATGTTTATGTGGTTTGTGCAATGTTTTAGTTCAATTCTTTGGTGGTGTTTTTGTTTCGCAAGTGAGCTATGTTGGTTTGTACTTAGTATATTCAGTTATGTTATGGTTTGGTGTGTCTGATTGGATTATCTTGTTTGGATCATACCTTTTGGTCCGAATATGCATTGAAGGTTAAGTGAGAATGTTGTTATGGGTTTTACCATGTTGGGTGGAGATTCATGTTAGGTAATTTGCATTGGAATGTGTCTTTTGGTTGATTGAGTGCTAAGCCTTATTATTTATCTATACGTTTCATTTGGTGGCGACTTTGGAGTAAATGTTAGTGTGTGTGATTCATTGGATTTGTCTTGGAAGGATGCATTGTGATATTTTGGGGTCCCCTCTTTCTCCTAGAGTGGACCGCTTTGAGTATTTTTGGTCCGAGTGACTTATTTTGTGTAATAGTGTTTATTTTGTTCTTGGCCAACCCTCAATTAGGTTTTTCACGATCTATCTTACCTTTAAGGAGTGTAGATGTATGACTTGTGTATGGGATAGTGTGTGAATTGATGAGAAGCAAATGTGAATGATGTGCAATTAGATTTGAGACTGCAGATGTGCAAAAGTTAGTTTGTGAAGAGCTTTGAAGGTGATACATTCAGGAAGACAGTGTATTGTGGTAGTGGTGTTTATCAGATCTATTTAACATGATGTTGGGTGCTTAGTAGAGAGGTTCAAGGATAATTTCATGATCATGAGATTCTTCTCACATTAGTTATACTATTATTTTTGTTTGTAGTAGATAGTGGGTCTCTTGGGAACCTACTTTGTATATTTCCCTAAAGCAGTGTGCCTTAGTTAAGAAAGTCCATATATCTTTTCCTAAGGTTGTGTGCCTTATTATTTCAAGTCCATCAGGTACATGTTGCTCCTCGGTAGTAAGCCTAATACTTTGTAGTCAATATATTGTGAGTATGATTCTCATAGTGTTTTTTCCCTGATTGGGTTTTCCATGTAAATCTGGTGTTCATGTGTTGATGGTTGATGTTTTCAGTATTGTTTTGAACTGATTCATGCCCCCTCTTAGTCTTGTGATGGGTTTAACATATACATGAATCAAATATGATATTATAACCTCTTAAAAAATATTCCAGTCATAGAAATTCTCTCATTGATATCTAAGATTTAGGCCAAATTATAGAAAATCCTTCAACTTAAATTCATAAATGTTACAAATGATGCTTACTCACCTAGTATTCCTCCTATATTCATTAATTTCACATTTTAGTTTAAAAAATTACCTTCAAATATTGGCATTTTTATTCAAGGTGATCCTAATCTTTACTTCTAGTTGTACATTTATGATTATTTTATTAATCATGTCATGATTGATGATGGGTTTACAATCAATGTATTTTTTATTTTTCTCCTCCATAGAATGGGATATGACAATCTCACTTTGCTTACACTAACAATACTATCAATGACTGTGATAATGTTAAGAGTTTTATCATTGAAAAGGTTAACCTCTTTTTATCATCAATTCTAAAACCTTGTTGATATAGCTCTTTATTATAGACAAAAAAAACTACTTACAATATGGTACAAGGATAGCCTTGGATTAATAATATTAAATACATTTCATGTACCCTATTTTAAGAGACCGTGTCTCCATCTTGGTTGAAATCACATTGTTAACAAAAATCTTGACCCTTTTACTATTGGAGTTGAAAAAGCTAAGTTATAAAGTTGAGTCAAATCAAATCCATGGTCCCTCATTAGGAGAAAATATTTCTAGTATAAAATAAATTGGAGTAAATAATTGCAAACCTTTTCCTAAATCTAAGCCTAAAATGAAAAAATAAGAGACCTATGAAAAATGTCTTAATACAATTGCTACATTTTCGTTTGAGATCGCCAATTCTAAATTGTTCAAGGAGGATTAGTTTATCATCTTTCCTTTCAACATCATTTGATATGCATTTATGCACCTACAAGACTTGTTGTTTTTCCTATCCATGATACCCTAGGTATTTGCATGGTTGAGACTTCAACACCTAGAAGCTCCCCAATAATAGGGATATTCATCTTATTTATATGATCTCAACCTTATAATAATAAAGAAAACATCATAATGATGCAAGATACACTATATAGAAAGTTAATCCTTAAGATTTTGACCCATAGACACTTAACCATAGTCCTAGCTAAATAGTTTTGCATAAGATGTCAATACAACACCTCACACACATACTTGATAATCCCAATGAAAAAATGGCCAATACAAGCCAAAAATTAAAATCAATATGGATTTGGTTCATACATAGTTAAAGAAGATGTAAAAAATGATGCTTACCTCTTGCACATGATGGAAGGTGAAGAGTTTAATGAAATTGTGAAAATCTTCAATCTCAAAAAGTATTATATCTAAAAAATCATTAAAACCATAAGTTGAAAAGAACAAAAATATAATTGTATTTTGTTTCACCCCAATCTTCCACCTATTCATGGCTTGCTCTTTTTTATTTTTCTCTTTGTAGGTCTCAAGTTTCTCAATATGGTTTTCCTTCACCAAGCCATAGATTCCCAATATCATTTTACCATCATCCCATTTTCATCCAAATAATTTAAAGGAATCTAGGTTAATATTTAAATTTATTCTAGTCTTGTTTGTTATGAAATCTAGTTTAAAACACGAGGCAAGTCTTTATACCTACAATACCTGCTAGAATCTAAGAGATAAAACTCCTTGATTCTCTTTAATAGAGTTAAATCTTAGAAGTGGTTAGTACTCATTTGGTTGCACTTATTCCCTTGCACACCTTATATTTTAATGGTGATCCCTCACTTCTTATTAGTATTGTAATGTTACATTAAGGGGATTAAAACTCTAATTTTTCAAAATTTAAAAGTGCAATGATGGGAAATAGGGTTCAACTAGTTTATGCATGCAAACTAGAAACTAAACCTATTTCCTCAATGATTACATTTGGAAGGATAATGGATCCACTTGGATCAATCTCAGATATGATGGAAAAGGACTGGCACAATGTTAATTCAATACTCCTTAAATTGGGAGTTGAGATGAGCTATGGAAATATGTAAATTAAATGCAAAATCTAGAGCTAAAGATGTGAATTGATAGTAATCAGCATGCAAAGATAGTCTCAAATCCTATATGCAAACATAAAGTACACATATGGAAAGAGGAAGCAGAGAAGGACCTATGTTTTAAATATGGACTCAAAATTGTTGGACATTGGGGCACCCTTGTCAAGAAGCTCAGATTCAAACAATACATATATGTTCTGTAATCATGAGGATGTTTTGAGTATTTCCCCGAAGTTTCACCAAAAAAGCATCAGACAATTTTTTTAGGGGTGATCTTGTCCTCCAATTTATTCTTTTGCAAATGTTGAACATGTGTGTCATGGTTTCTGTAGACACCCAAAATTGTCATGTCTAATTAAATAAATATTTTATTTATTTAATTACTTTAGCCCAATTCTTCTATTAATTAAATAAATCTTTATTTATTTAATTAATTCATTTATCCTCTTCTAGCCTTATTTCTCATTTAAATAAATACATTTATTTATTTAAATTATCCTTTTCCTAAATTAAATAAATATTTTTATTTATTTAATTATCCTACTTCTTCTATTAATTAAATAAATCTGTGTTTATTTAATTAATTCATTATCCTTTTCTACACATGACACATGTCACTCATCTCTTAATTCCTACACCACCTACCTCTTTCATTATTTTATTATTTCTTCTACCTACCCTCTAATCATAGCCGACCTCCTTTTTGGCACCTCTCAATCTTATCCCTCCATTTCATATTGTGTCTTCTATTTAAGGAGATGCCTTCTTCATTATCAAACCCTAATCGACAATTTGGAGGACTTGACTACACTACGATCCTACTTGCAACCACATTCCGTTCTTTGTTGAGCTCTTGTGCACATAAAATCTGAGAGCAAATATATCAGGCAAGATCAATGGAGATAGGAAGAATGGAGATCAAAACCCTATTGGACATGTGATGGTATAATCTTTGTGATTTCATTTGATTTGCATTGTCTTAGGTAATCTTCATATGTTATGGTGGATCTTTGTTGATTGTTAGGCTAGGGTTTTGTGGTTGAATTCATTTAGCCTTTCAATCTTGTTGTTGTTGTTATCCATTTTCACCATATACATTTTGGCACGCCCGGTGGGACTCTTGTCCCTTTGCATTTAACCTCCTTGTTGCAGATCTTGTGTTTTTGAAGTTGCAGATCAGACATTTTCGGCAGCATTTTTGGTATTTTCGCGTCTGCGCACTTTCGGATTGCGTTTTTGATTTTCTGGCGCGTCTGAGACAGCTGGATCCGCGTCTATGCTTTGGTCATATTTCATTTTGCAGGTTCCAGGGAGGCGCGTCTGTGTTACTTAAACGCGTCTGTGTCTTTTTCACCCGCGTCTGCGTACAGAAAGCGCGTCTGTGGTTTTTAATTGCGTCTGTGTCTCACAGAACCGCTTTTCTGTTGCGTAGTCGCGTCTGCGTAGGCGGTAATCACGTCTGTGTATTGCCTGTTTCAAAATTTTGGAAATTTTATTGATTCGGTTTTCGGATTTTGCATTTCGGGTTTTAGATCTGGTTTATTTTGGACTAACATTTTCAGATCTAGCTAACACAATTGGTGTAGCTTGCCTTGGAAGCTAAATCAGTTGGTTGAAGGCCCCAATTTTCACAAAGTCTTTTGGGTTTTAAAATTTACCTAACTTGTGTGTTTGCAGGAAGGGGTGATTATTTCAAACAACCCAAACTACTAACAACTCTTTGTTGCAGGTCCTTGGCAAGAGTTTTTGATTTATATTGTGTGCCTTGTTTTCATAGACTAGCAAACACTTCCATTGGTGCACTAAAATTGAGTCATTGTCTTTTGTGTCTTGAGCAATAGGCTCTTTTTGTTTAATCTTTAGAGGGCCTATCTTCCCGTGTGGTCATTAGGACTACTAGTGAGAAGAGAACGACCCAAGTGGGAGCGAGGAAAACCCACCTCATCCAAACCACTATAATCAAATGTATTCATGGTGAAAACTATGGATAACGTATGCTGATTAGTTCATACTGACACTATGTCTCCCCATAAACCCGTTTGATCAAATTTATTTGATCAGTTGTAGGGCGTAACCCCTATTGGCTGGGAGCCTTCTATATTTACAGAGCTGAAAGTGCCGCATGTATGGCCACACGAGTGGATGCCCTTACTAGCACCATTTTGTTTTAGAGGCCCAAATCCTTCTAGTTGTTGGGGCAGGAGGTCGGACCTCTGGTAGCGGCCCACACACATACGGTTCTTAGTAGAGATACAAAGTTCGCCACGGGGAGTTTTCGTGGGGACTGATGCTTGGCTGACCTGAGAAGTGAGTGTCGAGGGTGGAGCCAGTGAGGTCAAGCATCTAAGTATCCGCTCTGAATAGCGTAGCCTCGGGGGTAAAACCCCATGTGGGATCAACAACTATTGTCTTGGCCAGCCATAAGAATTGTGCTTGACTTATGTTAAACATTCAAAACATTCAAGACCAAACAACAAAACATTGTGTCTTTTGTGTCTTCAAGTGTATGCAAAACATTTTTACATCAAACAACACACTTTTCTTGGAGTCATTTTGAGTCTAGACACTTGCAAACATTGGGTCTTCATCAACACTGTGTCCTCTTGTCATGAAAATCAGTCAAACAGTCAGATTGAGTCATAACAAAATGACTTCACAGATTGGAAAAAATTGCACAACTTTTACAGAAACGCGTCTATGTCTGTTTTAACCGCGTCTGTGTTGTATAGGCGTGTCTATGAAGGGCAGAATAGCGTCTGTGTTTATAACGGCGTCTGTGTTTAATATAAACACGTCTGTGTCGGGTAACCGCGTCTGTGAAGTATACAGGCGCGTCTGTGTCCAAAATTGAAAAAATTGTTACAGTCCAGCAAACATAGACAAGAAAATCTCATAAGCGCGTCTGTGTTAAACAGAGTAGCGTCTATGTCAGGAAAACGCGTCTGTGAAGTATACAGTCGCGTCCGTGTCCAGAATTGAAAAAAACTGTTACAGTCCAGCAAGCAAATACAGTCAGTTTCGGAAATCTTGAGCTTCCTAGGTCATCTCTCCAGGGTTTCATTTAGCATTCAACCTGTCTTTAGGTCTCACAAAGTCCATCATTGCTTTACACCTTACATTACATTCACATTTGTCTAAACTTGAGTCAAAAGGTCACTTGCTTGTCCTCATCATACTTTGTCAACACACTACATACAACAACACTTTGCTAAGTGGTCCCTCATCAAGGTTTCTTACCTTTGGGTCTCATTTGGTCTTACTTAGAGTCAAGGTCAACTTACCTCATCAAGAGAAACTATCCTCTCTTTGGAAGTCACACCTACTCTACTACATACATACTTGGTCTTACACTTTGGACATTACAAGTACACTTCAGACTCATTTACATTTCATCCAACTCTTGGTCTTCCATACTCTTTCCATTTTTCATCTAGTCTCACACATCTTGGTCAATACCTAGTTCATGGTTGAAACCCGTCTTCAAAAATCTAGGAGAGAAACTAAAGAGGCTCAAGAGTCCGCAAACATGAGTTCTTATGAGTATGACAATGATTTATTTTTCAATACTGATCACACTACATTACCTGACATGGATGTCTATAGAAACATTCCAAATGTTGAAAACACAGGCACTACAAACAACAATGTTACACACAATGACAATTTGGACAACTTATCAATACATTCAGCAGATGTGGAAGAATCCATTATGAATCCCCATTTCAATCGACTGATTGAGGAAATAATGAGGAGAGATAGACAATACTTCTTACACATGATGGCACAAAGTGGAGCCAAAATACCTCATGATTTTGACATGTCTCAAATAATGGAACATAGACCTTTGCAACAACCTCACTCCAACATGGATCAAAGGAGACCTAATAGTGGAGGAAATAGAGGACCACACATGGTACCTGAATCACCATCAACTTTGCTTCAAAAACCAGAGGTCCCACATACACATGGTCAAACATATGATACTCACCTTCGCAGACCATTATGGAAGTCTTATGGAGAAAAATATGCTCAATCACATATCAATGCTAAGGATCAACCACCAAAGCAATGGGATATTCCAAGGCATGCTCAAAATTTGGACACAAGGAAACCTCATGTCAAATTTGGGGGCAATACAATAGAACATGACATGCCTGTAGAGTATGGTATATATGCACAAAATAGATATGGTGTTCCTCAACATGAATCTATACCAAGTGGTCCATATACGCAGCATCACTATAGACCTCCTCCATATGAACATGTGTATGATCAATATCATCCATATATGCAACATGTACCTCCTCCAATGGGTACCTCAAACATAGGATATGGTCCAAGAAGTCGATCTCCACCTAAGAGCAGTTTGGAACAACAAATCAGGGACTTACAAAAGAAAATGGAGGACATAAATGCACCGAAGCCAACATACACAATGAGGGACACATGTCCTTATCCATTTGACAAGAGCATTCCAATGCCTCCTTTTCCTACACACTTTGTGACGCCTAAATTTGATAAATATAGAGGAAAAGGGGATCCTAAGGCACACATAAGACAATTTTTCACAGCTTGCATTGAGGTAGTAGCAGAAGAGACATATTTGATGAGATTATTCCCACAAAGCTTAGGTGATCAAGCTATGGAATGGTTCTACCAACTTCCACCTGGAATTAAGTCATGGGGTGACTTAGCAGAGGCATTTATTCAACATTTCTCCTACAATATAGAGACAGACATATCAGTCACTACTTTGTGCAACACCAAGCAAAAAGAGGGAGAATCTTTTGCATCATTTTTACAAAGATGGAGAAATCTAGCCAGCAGATGCTCTTGCGAAATTCCACAAAAAAAAATGGTAGAAATGTTCACCCAAAATGTTAACAAAGACATTGGCTATGATCTAAGGAAAGCTTGTTTATCCACCTTCAAGGACGTCATTGAAAAAGGCTTAGCAACAGAGAAGGTCCTAATTGAGCAAGGAGTCATTAAAATATTCAAGGAAAACAAAGATGACTTTAAAGGAAAAGACAAGCCAAGATTTTGGAATAAAAACAAGAACACAGTCAATGATGGTGTTGTTGATGCCAACACAGTGCGACCCAAATTCATCTTTTCAGGATCAAGTTCTACAAACAATCAAGTGAATACTCAAACAACTTCCAGGTCACGAAGGAAGTACACTCCTTTGGGAGAACCACTTGAGTCAGTTTTCAAGAAGCTAGTGGCAAACAAAGTAATCACAGTTCCAGATTTTCCTCCATATGAACCAAAGGTTAAACCAAATTGGTGGAATGATGATGAGTATTGTGAATTTCATAAGAGCAAGGGTCATAAGACAGGAAATTGTCATCGATTGAAGAACATCATACAGGATCTCATTGATAGAGGTGACATTGAGATTGAGGGACATTCGTCTAATCAAGAACATGAGATGTTTAAGGAACCATTCCCAAAACATGACAAGGGAAAAGCTAAAGCCACAGATGACAAAGCCAACTATACTAGAGCACCTTACAACTATGATTCAACTATCAATAACATCTCGATGGACAATTACGTCTCTACTATTATCATCAAGGACAAAACATCTGAGAATTCTACTTAGAGACCCAAGATTGTCTTAAAAGGTGTTGGATCTTCTTCCGAACCTACCTCTGAATGTCATGTTACAACTCGTCGAGGCAAAATCACTTTGCAAGGTGCTCCAACTAAAAACACAGCCTCTTCATCAACCAAATCTGAGTATGACCTTGTAGAACAGTTAGGGAAGACACCCGCGCTCATTTCAATCCTTGAACTATTACGCATATCTCCCGCACATAAAGCCATTCTTGATAAAATCTTGAGAGATACTGTTGTTCCTACTGATCTAAACGTGGACCAATTTCAAGCCATGGTGGGATACCTTTCCATCCCACACTCCCTTACATTCACGGAAGCTGATGATGCCTCTGTAAGTCAGCCGCATAATGCACCCTTACACATTGAAGCCTTCATACACAAACATCGAATAAAACGAGTCCTGATAGATGGAGGAGCAGGTCTAAACATTTGCACATTAAGCACTATCACACAATTGGGATATTCTGATAAAGCTGTGAATTCTACAAACAAGATCACCATTAAGGCATATGATGATGAAGAGCGTTCATCCAAGGGTACAGTCATCTTACCTCTCAGAGTTGGGCCAGTTACAAAGGATGTGGTCTGTCAAGTCCTGGATTTAAATCTCACTTATAACATATTATTAGGACGTCCTTGGATCCATGAAATGAGGGCAGTCCCATCCACATATCACCAATGCATTAAGTTTCCTCATAATGGAGTGGAAGTAACAGTTAATGGCGATCCTAATCCATTCATATATTGCAATAACCTGAAATCAAAGACTGAGACCATCATTCCTAGTAATCGGGAGGCTGTTCCTTCGTCGGCATACATTGATCCTGAGTCATTAAAACCTTCGACATCCAAACAAGGTGAGCTTAGAGGCAAGTTTCAGGACAAAGGCATGGGGGAATATACTTTCAATCAGACCATGTACTTAAGACAAGTCATGAGTTCCCCAAAAGAATATGGAAGACCACATCCTAACAAGAAAATCTCCATCATAACGCTCAAATGGGACCCTACTACCTTTCAAAGATGGGGTGAACTAGAAGAGGAAGGTTTATACCAAATGCTTTTCAGAGATAATGAAGAGGAAACACAAGATCATGTCAATCTACCATGTGAGAAATATGGCAAAGGCTTCAAAATTCTACAAAAATTTGGGTATGATGGAAAAATCCCTCTGGGGTTACGAAAGGAAGGCATCATTGAACCTTTACAACCTGAACTGACTTTCAAGAAGGAACGCTCGAAAGGACTTGGTTTCTTAACTTCCAAGGTCCACACCCAAAGGACAGAAGAAGCCTTACAAATCAAAGCTGCCAAAATTCAACAAGAGAATTGCTATTCCACAGATTCCAACGAATGGGAATGGGGTTCCGACAAGTCTTCCAGTGACTACGAACTCACTGAGACATTCAGAGAGGCAGGTGAACCCACAGAAGAGGAGGAGTTTTATAACAAATTCAGAGTTGGTCAAGAAACAACCCATGAGGAGTCTATACAGTCCTTGTCTCAAGGTTCTAGGTTGAAATCACATAGGATGAGAACACCTGTTCCGGAATGCGCTAATAGTGATGATAATTTGGATTCGCTCGTGATCGAGACTGATGAGGAGAGTGCCATCGATGACCTCGATGATTACCTTGACATACCCGAATATAACCACATCTTCACTCTTAGCCCCGCTAACTTCGAAGATATTAACGGCCTTCCCCTTGTTCACCACCAACTCATTGACTGGGATCATGAAGGACCTGCACAGTTGGATACATTTCAAAATGATGAAGCTTTTATTGACTATCTAGGCATACGAAACGATCTTCCCCCTGGAGACCATAAAGCGGGATACACCATAGAACTCAATAACATGGCATATTTTGGTGAGGGTGTCGGACCTTCCAGTCGCAAAAATGTGAAAATAAGAACAAATCAAGGGTCTTATGGCGAAAACCACATTGTGGCGCTATCTGACCCCAAAAAAGTAAAAAGAAAGGATGTATCTGAGGGTGAAAACCTCTCTGAGGCGCCCGAAGATCGAAGGCTCGACATTCTCCTAGCATCATATGAGGAAAAATCATCCATGTTGGTAGAGGAGACTATCAAAACAAACATCGGTACAGAAGAGGTTCCACACAACATATTCCTAGCTCAATCACTGACAAAGTCCGAAAGGTCAAAATTCATAAGTTTCTTCAAAGAGTGACAAATCAACTTCGCCTGGTCATACGCTGATATGCCTGGATTGGATCCGGATTTGGTAATGCATCATCTGACAGTCAAACCGGGGGCAAAACCAGTAAAACAGAAATTAAGAAAAATGCATCCACAAGTGGCATTACTAGTCAAAGCAGAACTTGAGAAATTACTTGATGTCGGATTCATACGCCCAATTGATTATCCTGAATGAATCTCTAACTTGGTACCTGTCAGTAAACTAGATCGCAGCATCAAAATTTGCACAGATTTCAGAGACATCAATAAAGCTTGTCCAAAGGATGACTTCCCATTGCCAAACATTGACTTGATTGTTGATCTCACAGTAGGTCATGAAATGCTATCATTAATGGATGGATTCTCTGGCTATAATCAGATAAGAATTGCACCCGAGATCAACATAAAACAGCATTTACTTGTCCATGGGGAACTTTCTACTGGAATGTCATGCCTTTCGGGCTAAAGAATGCAGGTGCTACATATCAAAGAGCCATGACTACTATCTTTCATGATCTCATGCATGTAACTGTGGAAGATTATGTTGACGATCTCTTGGTCAAATCAATAGACAGAAATACACGTTTGGACATACTTTCAGTTGCCTTTGATTGGTTGGAAAAATACAAAGTAAGATTAAACCCTAATAAATGTGTCTTTGGAGTAACCTCCG
This sequence comes from Cryptomeria japonica, assembly GCF_030272615.1. Lineage (NCBI taxonomy): Eukaryota > Viridiplantae > Streptophyta > Pinopsida > Cupressales > Cupressaceae > Cryptomeria > Cryptomeria japonica. The sequence goes on from NC_081412.1 coordinate 371,259,881, forward strand.
GGAAGCTCCTAGGATTCATTGTATCCAAAAGAGGGATTGAAGCGGATCCAGCAAAAGTCAAAGCTATCTTGGAAATGCAACCACCAAGAAATATCAGTCAACTTCGATCCTTACAAGGCAGACTCCAGTCCATTCGAAGATTCATAGCACAACTGGCAGATAAGTGTAATCCTTTTCAGCACCTGCTACATAAAAACATCAAATTCAAATGGGATGATAACTGTCAACAAGCTTTCCAAACGCTCAAGGATTATCTCTTGAATCCGCCTGTTCTGATGCCACCAGTTCCAGATCAACCACTGTTATTATACATTTCAGCTACTCCAACAGCACTGGGGGCACTCTTAGCGCAACAAATCGCTGAAGGCAAGGAAAAAGCAGTATACTATATCAGTCGCACATTGGTGGGATACGAGCTAAACTACACACCAATTGAGCGCGCATGTCTCGCCGTGGTCTTTGCTTCACAGAAATTACGACATTACATGCTCACTCATAAGACTAAGTTGGTTGCAAGAATTGATCCAATAAAATACCTTCTCAATAAAGCAACACTCACTGGGCGACTGGCCAAATGGGTAATGATCCTGAGTGAATTCGACATCGAGTATGTGGACAGAAAAGCAATAAAAGGACAAGCCATCGCAGATCAATTAGCAAATGCTCCCATGATAGATGATGTTCCTCTAAGTTCAGAATTTCCAGATGAATCCATTTTAACAATATCACATGCAAAGCCATGGCAACTGTACTTCGATGGCTCATACACACAGCGTGGGGCAGGATCTGGCATCCTCTTTATAACTCCTCAAGGGGATTCTATACCAAAATCATACCGCTTGTCATTTCCTTGCACCAACAATATAGCGGAATATGAGGCATTAACAATAGGATTACGAATTGTAGTCCAATGGAAGATCCAGGAACTTCGTGTTTTTGGAGACTCCCAACTTGTTATCCGTCAAGCAACTGGTGATTACCAAACAAAAGATGAAAAATTACTGCCTTACAAGCAAATGGTGGATGATTTGAAACAACACTTCACAAGGATAGATTTTGAGCAGATACCAAGAGAGCAGAATCGCGCCGCAGATGCCATGGCTACAATTGCTTCATTGATCGATTTACCTCCAAACGAGACCCGCTATGAGTTCTTGGTGGATAACCTTTTGGTCCCTTCATATGAGATCACTCCTACTGAAATGATATGTGTTGTTGGTCCTGAATCCCAGTTATATGGTTCCATCTTCACATACCTTCGCGACAATACCCTACCTCCTGATCTATCAAATAACCAACGCCGCACCTTCATTCGCCAATCCTCTCGATATGTCATTTTAGTTGATATCCTATACCGGCGAGGTCTAGATGGCACTCTTCTTAGATGTCTAGAAAGCGATGAAGCTCAAATTGCGTTACGTGAAGTGCATGAAGGGATATGTGGTCCACATGCTAGTGGTCCTACCTTGGCCAAGAAACTCATTAGGACTGGATATTACTGGCCCAATATGGAAAAAGACTCATATCAGTTTGTCAAGAAATGTAAGCAATGTCAAATTCATGGAGACCTCATACATGTGCCAGCACAAGAACTACAACCACTTGCGTCTCCTTGGCCCTTTTGTCAATGGGGACTCGATCTCATAGGCAAGATTCACCCTCCTTCTTCCAATGGTCATAAATTCATTATCACTACCACAGAGTATTTTACAAAATGGATTGAAGTTTTGCCTCTCACACAAGTCACTTGAAAATAGATTGCTACCTTCATCCTTAACTATATCATTTGCCGATATGGTATTCCTGTTTCCATTATCACTGATAACGGGCGTCCCTTCAAAAATCAGGATGTTCATGAACTCTGTGACCGCTTCCATATTTCCCATCATTTCTCCACACTGTATTACCCCCAAGGTAATGGCCAAGCTGAGGCGTCTAATAAAACAATCCTTAAAATCCTCAAGAAGACAGTCGACGACGCTGGCCATAATTGGCATATCCAACTCAATCCTGCACTTTGGGCCTACCGCACAAGTGTCCGCACACCCACAGGAGCTACACCCTATTCACTTGTTTATGGCGCTGAAGCCATCTTGCCTATTGAGGTCGAGTTACCCTCTTTACGGGTCTCTTTGCAAAACATCATCACTGATGAAGACTACAGGGTCTCTCGCTTACAAGAACTAGAACTGCTGGATGAACGAAGACAAACTGCTTTTAATCATCTCAAGGCTTACCAACAATGAATGAGTCATAGCTACAATCACAAGGTTAAGCCGCGCACATTTGAGGTAGGTGACTTGGTTCTCAGAGAAAACCCCAAGAATCAGCAAGACAGAGAGAAGAAGGGCAAGTTCGAACCAAATTGGCTTGGTCCTTACATCATCACAGCAGTATATGGCTCTGGGGCATATCAGCTCTCAACTACAGAAGGTGAACCTTTGGAGGATCCTATCAACAGCATGCACCTTCCCAGGTTTTACACATAGCTCTTCAGAGTACCCTAATTTCAAAAAATACAAAAAAATCAAAAAAATCAAAAATACAAAAAAATAAATTATAAAACAAAAAAAATCGTTACTTGGTGAAAACCTGGCAAACAGGTGCCTTGTGACACAAAAAACATTGAAAAATCGAAAAAAGTAAAGAGAAATAATTTCGTCCAACGGTGAAAACCACTTCGGTGGCGCCCTGGGCAAGTACCATGGTGAAAACTGGGTCACCAGCGCCATGCGTAGAGACATTGCTCCTCCCTCCTTCAGGATTCACTTTCATCCTTTCACTTTGCACACACACACAACCTATTCGTTCATAATAAACTTACCCATTCCCATCATGGCTTGTTATTGATCTACCCAAGATTGGTTAGCCATCCATAATAAACTAGATCCTATCTGTGGCTAAGGCAAATCCTACGTCTAGTGATGGGTGTGGAACTGAGAACATCACATGTTTCGAGGAGTATAGTTTCTTCCAGCTTTCTTCAGTCTATTCGCGCACAATCCGCAATAAAACAACATTTGCATCACAGATCCACAATAAAGTTTCATCTTCTCCGCAATAAAGTATCAGTTTCATGGATTCAGTCAGTTTCAGATGAGACACAGCAGCAACAATGGGCTTCAACAAATTAAATCTTTCAACAGACTCAGACAACATTATGGTTCAGTGCTATCTATCCTTTTTGTGAAAGTAAACATTGTGACCACAATTAAATAAGACTTATACAAGTGACAAGAGACACTAAACTTGAGGACTACAGTGGATGTTGGTGTCGAGTCTTGGTTTTCTTTTGATTTTATCTTTCTGGTGACATGTCTTTTAGCTTTTCCAGGATGTCTTTGACTAGAGATTCTATCTCCAGGATGTCTTTGACTAGAAAGGCGAGGATGGGGTATCGTCACCTATTTGTATTTGCTGTCTGTGGATTGTCTCTTAGTAATGCTATGACTTGTCCAAGGATATGAGGACACTGTGAGTCTAGTATGAACTGGGGCATTCCTTGTTTGTGACTGTCTTATCTCCATGCAAACAGGTACAATGACTTTCTGGGTCGAACATATGCCTCGATTGTCATAACCTACTTGCCATAATAAAGCTCAATGATGATAACGCACAAGAAGCTCTTTCACTTTCATATCTTCTGTCTTTCATCCCCCCTTTCTTGATTGACTTCCATCATCCTTCTCGAGTCCGTGTAGCCTACTATCACATGACTGAGTATAATGACACACCAAAAACATTTGCATTTCATGTAGTTGCACCTGCATTACCACATATAAGCATTTCATACATACATATAGATATCACAATTGCATCACATCCTGCACACAACACCTATTAGCACAATTTACATTTGCATTATCATATTCATCTACACTTCATATATTCACATTTGCATCATGCATACACATATAAAACATAAAAAGAACAAAAATATTGCATCATATACATATTTGCATCCATATCATAAGCATCACATAAGAACATCTCATCACATAGGTACACATGCATATAGCTGCCGCAAAGATGCATCATCTCATATATAATCACAAAGTGTCATAATACAATGATGTCAAAATCATATGGCTACAAAAGCACCCGCAGGTGTCTACAATACAAAAATGGTACAAAACTGATACAATGGGAGCCCTCTATGGCTATGATGAACTCCCTCCCTCGGAGCCGCCTGGCCTCGATGGAATCTAAGCCCCTGAAGGACCCGCCCCAGGATCATCCTGCTTGTCCCCTCTATCTGGTGGTGGTGGAGGACCCATGACCCCACCACTAGATGCCTGCCTCCTCCGACTCCCTCCCGTAGCTGTCGCTGTACGCGACGGTCTATGGAAGCTCCTCGCCCGCTAATCTGCTGGCACTGCACCATAGTAGAGGTCCCTCCAGTACCCTATCTCCTCTCCGGCCCGCAGGACATATGCATATCCTGCCCCTATGTCCTCCGCTGCCTATCTCCCTGCCCTCATCGCTGTCTCAGCCTCTGTATAGCGCTGGATAGCCTGATCTCTCTCCCGCTCAGTATCTCTGAGCCTCGTCCTGACCCGATCTCTCTCCCTCTCCAAATCCTGTATCTCATCTGCCTGGCCCTGGCAGATCTCCCTGAGCTCAATCAGCTCATCCTCCTCTGGGTCAGCCCCCTCTGCCTCTGCCTATGGCTCCCCCTCTACGGGTGCCTGCCCCTGTACCTGTACCTGTACTGGTGCCTGTACGGGTACTTGTCTCTGTACATGCCTCTGTGCCTGTACCTATCTCCGTCCCTGCTCCTGTGCCTGTACTGGCGCCTGTCCCTGTACCTGTCCCTGTCTCTGTACCTGCCTGGGACCCTGTGCTGCTAGTACCTGTAAGGGCAATCCACCGCGACCCCTCACCACCTGAGCCTGTCTCTCCTCCCCACCCTCCCTTCGAGGTGCAACTCGCCTCTCCCCAACTACTCCCCTCCGCCGCCGTCGGCCTCTACCCCCATCACCTCCACCATCATCATCATCGTCCCCACTTCCATCTCCATCCAATAGCTCCCCTAGATCTGTCAATCATGGGAATGGATGCTCTGCCCAATATGCTGAATACTTAGCATCCATCCCGGCATCCTCAATCTCAGGCCACATGTCCCAGGGTAGGGGCACCATCTTTGCCAGCTGTGTGAGTGCCTGATCATATGATAGTAGTGGCCCAAACTGCGCCTGATCTCTGACTGTGCGGGCATACATGCCCGAGCCCTGTGGCATCCTCTGAATCCTGCCATACTGCCTACAAACCCTGTCCACAAGCTGCCTCTCTAGCACATAGGGCATCCGCCCAATCAGGTACCTGCTCCGGAAGGTGTAGGGAAGCTCCACTGCGTCATCCTCCCACTCCTCGCAGCCTAGATATGGTCTCCATATGACCACATCGATATCATCTAGCACCCGCCGCCAATGCTCCAACCTGCCAATCCGTGGCTGCGAGATGATCATATCGTACAGATGCACAAAATTGCGTCCATGTCCCCTGCCTCTGAAGTGTATCGGCCTCGTCACTGGCAGATGCTCGTAAGCCCAAACCTGCAATAGTGTCACCCCGCAGCCCAATCCCACTGACCCGTGATAAAACAAACTGGTGAAGCTCGTAATATAAATGGGCCAACACACATGGTCCCCAGGCATATCTGGTGTGCTGTGTCACCAGTGTCTCCAGTGCTCCCCCCAACCCACAGCCAATCCCCGTGTCGCCCTGTCTGGACATAGGAATCCACTGATCGCTCCTCCGATCACGGCCGACAATGCTAACCCTGTAGCGGTCATGGTGTCCCATGCCACGTGTCCTGCCCTCATCTCTAGTCCAGGGTCCTGAAATACCCGTCTCAATGCCTCCCGATCTCCATCTCGATCGTAGGGGATCAAATCTCCATCGATCGGCACCCGCAGAATCCTATATACATCCTCAAGGGTGACTGTCATCTCACCCATCGGTAAATGGAATGTGCACGTCTCAGAGTGCCATCTCTCAGCAAGCGCAGTCAGCAAACCCATGTTTGCCCGAAACTCAGGCACATACAATACATGTCTCAGACCCATCTCCTCGATGGCAGCTCTGTCTCCAACCGATAGCTCAGGTCGCAGCCTTTGCGTCGACGAGAATCTCTCCCGTGACTCCAGCATCGGCAAATACTCCTGCAGTCAAACAACTCAATCATGTCAGTTATAGTGGCATTCACTGTTTATCACAAAATGCTACTCGTTATCTAAATGCACATAGCTATTTATTCTAGTGACACTCACTGTTCATCACAAAGTGTTACTATCTATCCTAGTAGTACTCCCTGTTCATCACAAAGTACTCCGTGGGTGACACTCACTGTTCATCACAAAGTGTTACTCACATTTGCACTCCCTGTTCATCACAAAGTGCTGCTCATACTTTGGGTACTCCCTGTTCATCACAAAGTACTCTATCTTGGTACTCACTGTTCATCACAAAGTGCCTTGATCTATCCTAGTCGTCCTAGAGGACCTGCTTGAGTGTATCCTCTCAGCAGCTTATCCAATCGACAGCGTATGTTCATCACAGAACTGCCGATTTGACCTAGAAGACCAAAACTTGCATTTTTCAACGCAAACGCGCTTGACTGACACAAACGCGCCTACAGACTGCACAGACGCGCCCGTACAACACAGACGCGCCTGTATAACACAAACGTGCTTATACCGTGCATAAACGCGACTTAGCGACGCAGATGCCCCTGAATGACATAAACGCGCCCGCATCCGACGCAAACGCGGTTCCAGACGCAGACGCGCCTGCCGGACACAGACGCGCCTAGCACCGACACAGACGCGTTTCAATGGTTTTTGACATTTTTTAACTCTACTTCTAAGCGCATTTATTGCTCTATTCGACATGCATTAATGACAAAATTGAATGCGTCAAAGTACGAGGAGGTTTGGTGGTACTTACCAGCTCTCCTGCCTCTGCTGGCCTCTGAAATCGACGAATGCGGTCGAATCTGTGAACGAAAGCCATCGCTGCTGACTGCTCCTGCTCTTTTCTCGCTCTGCACTTTGATCTCATGAAGGTGTAGATGACAATGAAGATGTATTTTCCCCCGTGGTCTATCTTATAGACTGCCCTAGCCCTCGTTTCCCGAGTCAGTCTTCATTATCCCGTGACTTTGTCACTTTATCCGGTCAGTCCATTCTATCCCGTCTTTCTTATCGAGAGATTGTCTGCAATATTTTCAGACATTTTCATCCAATCTCTCGAGGGGGCATATCATTCCCATCTTGGGGCAACTCTGTATCAGTTCATCTTATCTTCTTTGAAACAACGCGACAAGCCGCATTGTCTCAAAGAGGGGCAAAATGTAGACACCCAAAATTGTCATGTCTAATTAAATAAATATTTTATTTATTTAATTACTTTAGCCCAATTCTTCTATTAATTAAATAAATCTTTATTTATTTAATTAATTCATTTATCCTCTTCTAGCCTTATTTCTCATTTAAATAAATATATTTATTTATTTAAATTATCCTTTTCCTAAATTAAATAAATATTTTTATTTATTTAATTATCCTACTTCTTCTATTAATTAAATAAATATGTGTTTATTTAATTAATTCATTATCCTTTTCTACACATGACACATGTCACTCATCTCTTAATTCCTACACTACCTACCTCTTTCATTATTTTATTATTTCTTCTACCTACCCTCTAATCATAGCCGACCTCCTTTTTGGCACCTCTCAATCTTATCCCTCCATTTCATATTGTGTCTTCTATTTAAGGAGATGCCTTCTTCATTATCAAACCCTAATCGACAATTTGGAGGACTTGACTACACTACGATCCTACTTGCAACCACATTCCGTTCTTTGTTGAGCTCTTGTGCACATAAAATCTGAGAGCAAATATATCAAGCAAGATCAATGGAGATTGGAAGAATGGAGATCAAAACCCTATTGGACATGTGATGGTATAATCTTTGTGATTTCATTTGATTTGCATTGTCTTAGGTAATCTTCATATGTTATGGTGGATCTTTGTTGATTGTTAGGCTAGGGTTTTGTGGTTGAATTCATTTAGCCTTTCAATCTTGTTGTTGTTGTTGTTATCCATTTTCACCATATACAGTTTCCTCTTCTCGAATTTGTGATTGTTGTCTTGTAAATTGGTTTCTTGCAAATTGTAGAAGGAAACTTGTGTTGTTGTCAGGGGTTTGCCTAGGTCAAACGTCGGGTTTGGAATTAACCTTATGATTGAATTGGAATCGAAGTGAACTGAAATGGAAAGCATGCCTTAACAAGAGTACATGCTAGATCTAGAATTGAAATGTTAAAATTGCAATGTTATACCTTCACGAATCTTTCTTTGAATTCTCCATGAAAGTGTTTACATGTCATATAGGAATGTAGAAATGTCTTCATAATATCTTGATTATGGATTATATCTTGAATGCTTGAAATTTGAATACTTGACCTCTCCTTCACTGCCTTGATAATGCTTGATCGCTTGCTCGCTTGAATTTGAATGTGAATTTGAAAGATGTAATTGAGAGGTGATAAAATTGTCTAAAATGAGGGGGTAAATCTTTCTTTTATAGCTTATCTCATGAAACATGCTTGAATTTTTGAAGCGGGTCGACACGGGAAATGAATTCCTGCCTACATTTTTTGACCATTGAAGGGTCCAAAATTGGGCCCCTTTAGGTTAGACAAGGGATCTTGGGGTGCCCCTTTCCAACCTATCAGGGCTAAACAACAGACCAAACAACAAGGTGAAAATTATGATTGCAATTTGAAGTTTGTGTGAGCATAATTAGGCTTAATCAGAGCACAAAAGGATCAAACATTAAAGTGAGGCCCAAGTGAGTATGAAATTGTATATGGATAAATTTTATGATGCTACATTTAGGCCCCACTTTAGCGGGAGTATGAACCTACTATAATACTCCCAGTAAAGTACAAAATAGCATTGAAAAACTTTCATCAAGATATTAAAGAGGCAAAATAGATCAAGCTCCTAGGGACTTAGGATCTTATTAATCTAATATCAAGAAAAAGGAGCAATATATGAAGAGAAAGAGAGAGAGCATGACTATGATAGCCTAGTAAGGCTTATGCTTATTATGATTCATGTTGGGAAAGAAAAAATTGAATTGAAAATTCGGTGCAAAGATTACAATACAAAATACTCAGTTTGCAATGTAATCTAAAACATGTCATGGTGTGTGATCAAACTATATAAACTAAATATCATGGTGTATACACAAAGTGTAACAAAGAGTGGAATGTACACCCCCACGTTAAAGCGATTGTGTATGCCTTATTAGGAACAATTGCTTTAAAGTAGCATACATGCAACCAAAAGACAAGCACATCACCACAATTATATGCCCTCAAGCATGGACAAATTAAGGACAATGGAGCACAAGACAAAAAGAGAGCGCACAAGGGCTTCAATAACTAGGGTCAATATGCACATTTGATAAATCATGTATATCAAGTTTGATTTGTAATGAATTGACCTCATTCCCCAAAGGTAGTGGAACTATGAGCACATTGGAAGAAGAGCACATAGGATGAAAAACAATATTTTTTGGGGGTCAACATGGAAGAGAACAAAAAGAGAGATCTCAACAGTTTGCATCATCCCCAAGTAGACAACACAAAAGAACATTTACAATAATAACACATTTACAATGTAACATGAATACAACATATAGAAGAATTGAGATATAAATAGAAGAGTATCACTATAGGTTTGGTCCCTTCGTTACCTTATGCCAATAGAGAAACAAGAGTCATCTAAACAAAGCTTAACATAACACAAAGACATATCAAGCAACACATCACTGGAGAAACACATCACATGCAATAAATCACATATTAGGGTCTATAGTACAAGTGAGGCTAATCTAGAAAATAATCTGTCTGCCAATCTTGCTCTACATCTTTTAGGGATGGTGAAAAAGATGCAAGAGTAGCCACAAGAAGCATAGTAGATTGAGCTACCGCAAGTTCCAAACAAGGACCGTGCTCTAATGAGGAGTCACTTTGTTTATCGCTAGGAGCTAGGATTAATGCTTTTTTAAATCTTGAAGATAGCTCATGAGTAATCTTAATGATCTCATACATATCATAAAAATCATTACCATCAACACTGTTAGCATCAACAACATTATTGGCATCAACATCAAAATTAGCATTATCATCAATATCATCATCCAAATTAATCATAATAGGATCTTTAATGCACACAAGTAATTAATCATCATTTTGCATAGACAATTTTAACTTTCAACATGGTTGGTTAAGATGAACTTCCTCCCTTGGGTCAAGTGAAGGTTGGACAAATGAGATCAAGGCAATATTTGGTGTTTAGGGGAGGAAATGGTTTGGGAAAAAAGTCACAAGCCTTGGCATGACGTATTCATCAACATTCTCTCGCACTATGATTTTTCTTGGTTCAACTTGAAAATTGCAAAGGTTGGGGATCAATCTTCACAGGCTTCCTTTCAACCCTTTTAGGAGGAGGAACTGAAGAAATATCACAAGGTTGAGAGATGCACAATGTTGGGTGATTTCCTCTATAAGATGTAGGAGGTGGGACCACAACATATAGAGAAGGAATATATGGAGTAGGAAGAAGCCTAGGTCCAGGACAAGGAGGAGGAATATATATGGGTGCTGGATCCTTAGGTTTACTTGAGACTGATATCCTTTCATTTTTAAATTTTTGATAAAATAGAAAAGGATATCTTTACAAGTTTGTAAAGGTTCAAGTTTATGAGGCTAAAATCAACCAAGGGTGAAGTTTCCATGTCTTGCTAAGGGCTGATAAAGGCTATGATTGATCACTATAATACACCCATTGTGAGGAAAATTCAAACATTCATGGATGGTAGGAATATATTTCATGGAATTGAGCCAAGGATGCCCCAACTTCACACAAAATTGGTTAGAGGTAGGGATAAAAACAAAGGTAACATCTAATAACTTAGTACCAATGTCAACAAGAAGGGTATGGAACCTATAGCGGGAAAAATGAAACCATAGTACACATTAATAATAATGTTAAATGTGTCATAAGTACCTTGAGAAAATTGTTGAGTATAAAGATGTTCTTCAGTAATAACATTCACCATACATACTGGATCAATGAGCACTCTGTTAGCAGCAACCAAGAGGGAAGACTGAGAGGTGGGGGGGTGAATCAGTCTTCACCAGAATAAAAAACTTAACCATAAAACATAGATCTGATAAACTACAAGAATAAGACAGAAAGAAAATTAATATCACAACACACAACACTGAGATTTTGACATGAAAAACCCGGTTAAGGAAAAACCATGGTGGGAACCTACCCATAGTAAAATGATACTCTGTAGTAGTATGTGAAAATGTTACAATGGGGAATGCACATGCATTCAGGCACACTTCCTAGAGCTCAGTGCTCAAAAGATATTTTCCTAGAAGGCTACAACCCTTAGGGAAGTCTCACTGACTTCCAATAAGATTCAAACTACAATCCGAAAGAAATGAACTAAAAGAATAGCATCTCCAAATGCCTAATTATAGTTTCAGTTAAGCACAGATGTCTGCCCTACAACACCAATCTCACCACAAACTCACAACTCCATTGAAAATCACGCCAAGATCAACTGCAACACGCTACACCACCAGAAATACTGCATAACACGCAAATCATCATTGATTGATAGAAACCACCAAAAACTTGCACAACGATCAATGTGGATCACCAAAACAAATAAGACATAACTAAGAAACACTAGCAAGCATGTTAGAATCATCCAGAATAGCTGCACCAACAGCACTTTTCAAATCTTCATCTGTCAATGTCTAAAAGCTCAAGAACACAATCAATTAGCAACTATCACGAAGAAAGATAACTTGCGGAGCACCAAATCATGATCTAACAAAAATGAAGATACATAAGACCATCCAAAGTAACATCCCAAAATATCAGCACCAGATTTGATCACACCAGAATATATCGATTGATATACCAGACTCTGCAAAACAGTGATCAACAAACCAACACTACAAAACAGGATCATAAAATCTTCCCAATCTGCAATCACCAGAGAAAATCACAGGAATATGTTGACATCAATGACAATATATCCTAGCAACACCAATGACCAACAATATCCAACACACTCATCGCGGGAGCTTTTTTTTAATTTTTGTAGTGATGTATAATGGTCCATTGGGTGCATCAATAATCTCTCTTGAGTCAAAGGTAATGTGAGGTTTAGGCTTAGGTTTATATTTATCAATAAGGCTTACAACATTATTGGCCTCTACACACATCTTTATAGAAACTATAGTGTTTGAACATTTGGGCTCAATAAGAGTAGTAGAATGAGAAGGCAAAAGGATTGGTAAAGATTTGCAAGTTTTGATTAGGAGGTGCTACATATTTATTTCCTTCATGATTCACACCCTCCATAGTTATAGTGTTGAAATAAATAAGATCTTGAATCACATGGTTCAACTTATAACACTTCTCAGTATCATGGCTAAGTTGACAATGCTATTGGCAAAAGGCTTTAGGATCAAAGGAAGCTACCAAAGGCTTGGATCCCGATCAGGAGGAAGATTCATTACATTAACATTAATTAATCTAAGCATGATGCCTATTGGTTGAAAATTTTGTAAACTTGTGAGCTTTACAAAATAGTTGTTTCCGCCACAGTACGCGAGATTAAATCTCTCCTAGTTATAAGGGAAGGCTCCCCCTTTGCTTAATACTCTTCTCTACTTAGAACAAAACTCTAACTATGAATCCTAATCTAAACTTGGGTGATAGATCAACTTATTCTCTTTTTCAAAATAGATACATTATTCTTTTTTTTTTTTTTTTTTTTTTCAGAAAAGAAGTTACGATTAAGAGCAACAACGATTTAAACAACTTTCTAAGTCACTATGAAATAACCCAAAAACATACTAATGAAATTGATTGAAAAAGAAGCAAAGTTTCTACGAAAGCTCAAAGACTTCCATTGCTTCCAGGATAGGAATATAGTATTTTAAAGCTCAAAAACTTAATGCATGCTATAATCCTATCAGCCTTTTGTAATGAATTTTGTAACCCAGTATAATTCTTATCAAAGATAACAAAATATGGCCCAAAGACCTCAAACTATTACAAGATAAAATAGTAAAGTAAAGTAAAGTATATGACAACTCAAAGACTTTTAGTATAATGCAATTCTCATTTAAGACTATGGAAAGAATCATAGCACAAAGACTAGGAGTTCTTTCTAACAGAACTAATAACTATATTTGAATTTACAGTTTGCAACCCAAAGTCTGTACGAAATCAGATTCAAAAAGTTCTCCACAGCGTAACCATATTCTCATATATACTTTGATCAACTTAAGATAACATCACCACTATGACATAGGAACACAATGATAACATAGAGTAAGCTTCAACTCAAAGATTGAAAACTCAACAACTTTCCTATTAATCAAAGATACAAAAATTGCAATGTATAAATCAAAGTTTATATCACTACACAAATTTGATAGAATTTTCTTGCATGCCAAAAAGATAATCTAATTATAATGAGCTCCATCCTATACATAGACGAGGGGATATGAGAAAAAGGTGGAAAAATTATAACTAAATTTGACTTATTCAACATCATATGTCCTAAACTAATTTGACTTGTAATGTAATCATATGCAATTACATATTCTGACTTTACATATGATATGTCTAAACAAAATTACTTCCTAGAAAACATAGCAAAACTAGTGTTTTAGGGTGCTTCTTCTCAACTTTCATTCTGGGCCATGAATTCTGCAAACTTGCGTAATGAAGCTTGTACTTCCTCATCATTTGGCCTAGAAGTATGTGATGCAGAGAGTCTTGAAGCCTTGTTTGATACACCTTCTTGAGTGACTTGTCCTACTCAACCCTACAAATACTCAAGTCCTTCCTATGACACTTGGAAGGGGCTATGATAATGAGACCTCCAGGGTATGAACCTTCTTGAATTTCCTCCTAGGTATATCCAATGGTTTCTGGACAATCAACTCCTCCACTTGAGGTTGCCACCTCAGTTACTCACACACTCCTCTCCTGGGCTCCAACCACTCTTGCAAGGATCTTAACACACAATATCTACCTATGGTTTCCCAATGCATCAACAAGGTGTCTTCAATGTTTTTTGAGGATGAAGACTCACCAAATCCATCGCCTTGTCTTCTTAACCCTTCTAGGTCTCTACCAGCACCTAATTAGGCCTAATTGCATTAGCCCTCCCTAGGCAGTTTTAGGGGTTTAATTTGAAAAATTCCCAAACAATCCTAGAAATAAATCATGGATTTGAGTACCCTTTTGGAAGTTACAAACAATACTAGAAAAGTGCACCTGTTTTATCCGTACAAGTGGGGTTTCAAATGCTACACTAATTTGAAGGGTTTTAGGCCTAACCGGTGAATTGGCAAGATGGGTCTAGAACTCTTCACCAGTAAAATATCCTACTCCAAAAAACTTGGGAAAATTAAAGGGGACTCAGAGGTATTTACATTCATATTCCACTTGGACCTACACCAATCTCCATGTGCTCACAAATCACACTTTTCTTGCTGTCCTAACTCATCTACTCCTAGCGGTGAGCCTAGGGTTTCATTGTTTCTCCTCCTCCTCGACCTGTAAAATCATACACCCTATTCATAAGATATTTATAGACCCTAACCTATCATTATTAGTTATTTCAACAGGTTCCATCAAAGAATGCCTAGGTTAGAGCCATTTCTTGCTCTTAAACCCCACTTGCAAGGGTTTTTCTCCTAGTTGCAAAGAATGAAAGAAATCTCTACAACTTGGAACAATCAAACTTGCAAATAAAACTTAATGAAATAAAATATAATGAACATACAAATATGAAAATGTTTTTACACCATCTAATCCGTATTGGACCGTACAAGCAAGGAAAAACAAGACAAAACTGCTAAAAACCAGTGGAAACAAGGTTGCTTCACAAACCAAAAACTTTCTCTTGCATTTCCAATCCTCTCAACCTGTACAATGAAGTGAAATTTTTCTTATATCCACTTGTTTCAGTTGGTTCAACCAACTTCCTAATGCCTGTAACCAAAAATGCAACTTTTGCAAGAAATTGCAAAATGTTACTCAACAACTTTTGACAACTTTTTCTCTAGGATGCAATTTTGCATTCTAATGCATTATAAGGTTCTTAAAGGTCCTCAAACACCCTATAAGACCTAAAAAAAACTCAATTGACTCCCAATACATGAATACATTCATCTGGAGTATTTTTCTTGTGAACTACCTAAGCATCTCACTTCTCAGGCTAACAACATCTTGAGCACAATTGACTCAAACCAAAATTTGGACAACTCAACCATGGCTCTACTGAATCCTCAATGGTTGGTCCATTATTACATCACAAATTAACACACACACTTGAAATAAATCAAATATTTCATTCTTGGAGTGCTAGGTGCCCTTCACCAGTATGACTTGCTACTATTGTGATCTTGGGAACACCATCAGAATAATTAGTGAAAGATGTCTAATACTTCTTCAGAGCACCTTGCATTTTGTTTGAAAATGCTTAGAGGTTGGTCATTTTATGAATGGAGTTTAAAGTGAAATTATTAGCTTCCATCTCTGCATGGATCAATAAACTGAATTTTGAGAGTAATGCGTCTTCTGACAACAAATTTTTATTTTTAATTCAATAATCCACAAGATACCTTCTCAAATTGAGTGAGAATTTATTTGTTATCTTCAACACACGACTTTAGGGCTGATTCCAAATCATTCATCAAGTCTTCAATCACCTCACCTTTGTTGGTCATGAGCTCCTTGAATTCAACATATTGCCTCCTAGAAGATAAAACATCGTATTCGTAAAGTGCATCTAGCTAGTAATATGTAAAATTGAGCCAAGTTTTCAAATCTTCCTCCTGAGATTGCAAATCTTGAGACAACCTCCAAAGTGGGCTTCAATCTAGACTTGACTTTCTCCAAATCCTTCAGCATTTGAAGAATTACTCTTACCAATTTAGTACTTTGCTATAACAACCTATCCGCCCAAGATTCTATCATACTTTCTTTCTCTCCAGCCTTCTTGGCCTTCTTGATAGATTATGTGGCAATGGAAGATGATATTGGATCAATTGTTTAAGTGTTTTTGGTGATCTTCAAGAGCACTGAAATGAGTTGCTCATTCTGTTGTTTCAATTAATCTTTCTTCTCTTTGAGTTCATCATATCTCTGAATAAAAGATGCTACATATTATTGTGCATTATGCTTGGTAATATCATGTGTTTGTTTCCCAAGTTCAATTCTTGTAATTTTGTAATATGTAGATTGTATCTCTTCATCAAACTTATCCATAATAGGTTTTGCCACCTCAACATACTTTACCTTCTCCTTACTCCCCAATATCCTTGAAATTGACTTAGCCATCTTGGTGGTTTTATATTTTATTGGAATAAGATGCTTGAAATCAAAATCATCTGAAGATATACGTTTCTTCCTTTTGGGAGTGATTATTCTCAATCAAGCAGGAAGACCAAAAGCATCAAGCTGAGTAGCTTCAACTAGAGCTTATGAAGGGACAGATTCTGTTTGCATCATAGTTAACACAATAGGTGGGGCATCTATCTGTATTGCAAGGTAAATTTTATCTATTTCCACACGAGACATGGATCCAAACATAAACTTATCAAAATCGATAAGAGTGGAAGTAGGTACATCTGACAAGTTTGGATAAGAGGTATAAGAATAAAAATGCTATCCAAACTATCTTGTTGATCATCTAGGATAGACTCGGTAGCCAAGGTAGAGATATATTGGGAAGGAACCATGGGAGAAACCAAGTTCATCATCACCGTAGAGAAGGAATCAATATTAATGTCTAGAGGAAATTCGGGAACACTGGTAGGACTGGATACTCAAGAAATATTACCATGAGGAGTCTCTGAATCCAAGTCAATAGGAGATACTTGTCTTTCTTCTCCTTGGTCTTGCTCACTTTGATCACCACCTTGTTCTTCCATTTGGTCTTTTCTCTTATCGGGTGTTCCCTCTAGATACTTATTCTTGGATTTACCAATATTGATTTTAATCTTGGTTCCTTTGGAAGAGGAAGCATCTTCTCTATTCTTGGTCCTTAGCTTAGATCTCCAACCAACTGGTCCTACCATGTCATCTTTTGATTCAGTTTTGAACCTTTTCAAATTTATACCTTTGCTTTTCAACCATCTAATAGTGTTGGCCAAATTAGGTTGAAACCTTTCCTTAATAGATGTACATTCCTTTTGTGAATAATGAATCGAAGGAAGAGGAATTTCTACAATCTTTTGTTACTCATAGATCGGATCAACCACCTCTTCATCATCTTCTATACCTTCCAAAATGTCCACTAGATCTAAGTCAAAAATTAGTTCCAAAGTGATCCTGTTATAGTTCATCCTTCTAACATCCTCTTCAGTGCGAAGGTCAATCCAAACATCTTCAATCTGATGCACATGGCTAAAGGTTCTTTTTTATCTTATCTTTCATTCCTTTGTAGTCAAAATCCTTTTTAATTTTGAACTTCTTTAATTTGATCTCCTAGAGATTTGTCTCTGTAGCTTTATTCTTGGTAGAGGTTATTAATGAATATCTACCGATGGCGAGATGATTATGAGTAGATATAATCAAATCTGCTTTATGAGCAATCAACTTTTTTGCATGAACAACTATTATTTGCCTTGCTAACTCCATCAGAATAATCTTGTTAGTAGGGTACCTCAGGAGCATGTATGGGTGATCATTGAAACAACCTACTCTCATGTATGTGAATGTATGAAATTATGAGAAGAGATACCTATAATCATTAACTTTCTTCCAATATGCCTCTAATACTCTTCTTTTCCCAAGTGTTTTGTCAAAAGAGCACATATACGAGCCATAGAAAGCATCTTGAATCTATCTCTAATGATGTCTACTGGTCTTCATGGTTAGCTGGTCATAGTATGTCCATACTGGCACTTTTGTTCTATCTCCTTCCATGGTGAGCCCAAGGAATTGCCTGAATGAAGCTGCCATGTAGGCCAAATATGAATTCATGTAGAAAGTAAGAGTGGTGAGCACCTGTGAAAGCTATTCACATAGGGAATCACTGATCTGCTCACCCCAGAAAATTTGTTGCACCAATTTCTTCATGATAGAAATATAACTGTACATATGTCTCAAATATATTGGATTTTTTAAATCCTTTGAGTTTATCGAGGAGAGTAATTATGTCATTAATTTCCTCTTTGAAGTCACTTCGATAAAGTTTAGGCCATCTGGTGATCATGGCTCTTGGCTTCAAGAGCCAATTGTTATTGATATTCTTCTTACAAGACTCTTTATTCTTATTGTAATGAGCTTGATTTTTCTCTATAGTGATGTTGGCATGTGTAGGAGGAGCTGGAACCTTAAAAACTTTATCAATAGCTTCAGGATCTAGTTTGATAATTACTTTACCATCATCATCCCTAATAATCCTTGTCTCCTTGTCAAAATGAGAAGCATAGGCAAGAATGAACGAGACTAGATGAATGTGACTATTAAGGAGCTATTGCATGCCTAGTGATGATGTCTATTCCTCAGTACTTTTGATAAATTCAGATATATCAACATGTCATATCTTTGTATCCTTGATTTCTTCAACATTCAGACTCACTGCAAAAGGTGGGATAACATTTTGGTATTTTTGATATTTGATATTTTATTTTCTTGTTTTGCATGGTGACTGTTTCTCTAGACATTTGAGCTTGATCTACAAGATTGAGGTGAAAATCCCATAACATGAGAACATATTCATGTGAATTAGAAAACTCCATGGTATTCCTTTGAGATAATAATACTGCAAAATCAAGACTAATGTCTTGACCTATTGATTTGGGTAGATCGTGTGTACAAACATGGATAATTGACACAAAGAGATGAATATGATAGACAGGGCCAATGGTAGAATCATGAAAGAGACAAGAAATGCAAGGTAATGAATGTTACTTTTTGGAATAAAGCCAATAAAGGTGTGCAATTGGGTCATAGAGATCCGATTGCAAGTCTTATATAATGTATGATGAATATGTAGTCGGGTCTCTATGCTCCAATTGCAAATAGGTAAAAAATTTAAAGCAACAGTGAGCAAGTTATAAGACAACTTGAAGATGTAATCGGGTCTCTAGGATCCTATTACAAATCCTTTTATTACCTTATGATATGGGAAAAACAATTGTAATTGGGTCCTTAAGACCCGATTACAAGTATCTTGCAATGACTCTAATATGGGTGTAATTGAGTCTTGAAGGATCCAATTACAACAGATAAGAATCAACTTGTAATCGGGTCCTTGAGACCTGATTACAGTTATTGCAATTGCTTAGGATAAGTAGTGTGGTGTAATCGGGTCTTGAAGACCTGATTACAAGGGAAGAATGGTGTGAACTTGAAATCGGGTCTTCAAGACCCGATTACAAGAGAAGATTGATGCTTACTTTGTAATTGATGATAAATATGAATGTGTAGTTGGGTTTCATATACCCGACTACAAGGTAAAATTCTATGCAATACAAATATGTAGTCAGGTATACAAAACCCATTTACCATTGGAAGTGAAGAAAATTTAAATGGTATGCCACCGGGTTTCTAAGACTCGAACACATATTGAGTTTAAATGCTCAATCAATGGGAAACTAATAGCAAGAACTTTGCAATTTGAAACCCTACTTGGCAAAGAAAAACAACAAAGACAAAACCCAAACATATAAACCCTAGTTCATGGGGCATAAGATGAAAAATGGCTAAAGCGACATTGAACCATTGAATTAAAACCCAACAAATACAAGCTACTAAGAAAAAGAAGATAAAGAAAAAGGAAAATAAGAATACTTACCTGAGCAATGAAGGAAGAAAACAAATCCACCAAGGCAGTAATCTTCTTCTTAAAAAACGCAAAGAGCAAAGGCACAAAATACAAAAGGATAGCTATAAATTGCAATGTCAAAACAATAATTCAAATGGTATTTTTAAAATCAATAAGAATTATAAAACGATTTTATGCATCTGAGAGTTGTAATCGGGATTCTACGATTACAAAAGGGGAAAATCAACTAAAAATTGCAATTTGGGCCTTGAAACTTGTTTTTCAAATGACAATGCAAAATGACTTGCTATAGAAACTTAAAGACTTTCATGGAAGAACAAATGGATGACAAAAAACTAATAAAGACTAATAAAAATGAAAACTCTAAACTCGACACTTAAAGAATAAACAAGTAAAAATAACTTCATCATAGGACATATGATTTAAACATCACATAAAGCGGCTTAGAAAATGCGAACTAGAATTTGAGTAAAATTGTAGGGACGTGTCTCATTTTCTCATTGTTCAAAAATGAAGACAACAATACTATGCAATGATTCAAAAATAGGTGTAAAATTATGACATGTAAATATTGATGATAAAGGGGCCACACCTGAAGTTGTAGTTACCACTTGTATATCAATATGATTGGAATAATTGTTATTGATCTTGATAAAAAAAATTGTTTGGTTTTTGGAACTTTTGAAAGGATTGATGTCGAGTACCTTAATTCTTACCAACTAGAGCCATTGATCAAGATGATTCAAATTGACTCACTTGAAGCTGATAATTATGAAGCATTGTGCATAAATGTGTGAAAGATGTAAAATCATAAAATTTAAGCTTATTTCTATTTTCCTTTTGCAAGTTATTACTAAGAATTCTTTTAACATCGTCATCAGGCACAAGATAAGTAATTTGTGAATGCAACTGTTTGTATCTACCCATGAAATCAATCACTTTTTCTCAACTCCTTGTTTACAATGCATCAAATCAGTTAAAGTAATTTTGGACCAATATTGTTTTGAAAATTTAGCACAAATACATTAGACAATTGATGAAAACAATTCGTTGATTGAGGAGACAAGGGACACAACCATTGCAAATCTTTATCTCTTAATGTACGGGTGAATAGTTTTGACATGAGTCTATTGTCATAAGAGAAGTCACTACACAATATCTGAAATATTTCACATGATTTTGGGGGTCACCTTTTCCATTGTATAGCTCCAAATTGGGAACCTCCATATATTTTGGGACAAGAGTACAAACAATATCATTGAAAAGTGGGCTATAATATCTATCGTAGGGACTTTGAATTTGGAATGTGTCAAAGAAGCCAATTGTTGTTGTAAGGATGAGACACTTTGAACTAATTTTTTTATAGTGGCTTTGGTGGATGAGTTGGAATTAGACATATTGGAGTGTGATGGAGGTGTAACATTATGATAAGTAGGTGGAGCTTGAGAATAGGAAGGTGGAACACTATGATATGTGGGTAAAGGAGATGGTTGGGAAACAAATGGAAGACATGTAGGAGTATTTATTGATATATTTCTCACATGACTAACATGTGTAACATTAATATTTTGTGTAGAGGTAGTCACGATGGAAGATGTATATGGCACATTAGGCAAAAATGTAGGCAAAGGAATGAAATTGTCAACTTGAGTTGTAGGATTAAAGTGGTTAAACACGTCGACACAATTTTTTTATGGCATAACATTAGAGTCAACAATATGAAAAATGCCACACAACACTTCCACACCTTGAATCATTCTCCTCAATCATTCAATCAAGGGGATTGCCTCACTATTCGAGTGCTCATGACCCATCCATTTTTGAGCCTATCCAATTCATGGTCAAGCTTCCCCATTTGGTCAATATTTACTCGAGTTAAGGAGTCATATTCATCATGAGAGGTATGAGGAGAATGGTTCTCCATAATCTTAGGTATGTCTTGTGTAGGAATATAGGATTCACCCAAGTTCCCATGGAATAGTTTAGTCAACCCAGGCTCAATACCCTTAGTTTTTAAAATTTGGTAAGCCATAATTCTATAACCTCTTCTCACTAGGATATTTAATGTAGGAAAAAGGGTAATGAAACTCTTACAAAAAGAAGACAAAGCTAATGAAATAGATTTATACTCATAATGCTTCTCATGCAAGCAATCGATGTGATTAAACAATACAATTCTCTAATAGAATGATTAATTAACCAAATAACTAAGCAATATGAGTGATAGATTTGAAAAATAATTGCTTATAAATCTAAAATAATATGCAATAACAATCGACTAAGCATATAAATGAGAAATAATGCAATGTAGAAGTCAATTTTACCAAAATATGTAAGATATTTGCGAATTAGACTTTTAAATTAATGTAATTTTAGTGCATAAATGATATATTTCATATATGAGTGCGAATAGAAATAAATAAAATGCATACAAATCATATCTAAAAATTAAAATTATAATTAATGCAAGGACTATGTTGGGTTCACAAAAAGTGTAATGATGGAAAATGGGGCTCACACTAGTTTATGCATTGAAACTAGGAACTAAACCTACTTCCTCAATGATTACATTTGGAAGGAGAATGGATCCACTCGACTCAAAGCTCAAATATGATTGAAAGGGATTGAGAACATGGTGAATTCAATACTCATTGTTGAAAGTTGAAAATGAGCCATAGAAAGGTGTAAATTAAATGCAAGATCTAGGGCTAAAGATGTGAAATTGATAGTAATCAGTATGCACAAACAGTCTTGTTGAACACGCTGCATGATTGAGAGAGGGGATGAATCGGTCCAAACCTCAAAAATACTTAATTTTTTTTATCTTCAAGCTTTAAACCTCAACCATTTAATCACATCAATAATAAATCATGAAAGCACAAAGCATAACAAACAAATGAACACTAGATTTACACGGAAACCCATGCAATGAAAAACCAAGGTGAGAATCACACTCACAATTCGAATATAATTTATTATAATTTTATCTCTGGAACCCATTGGTCCTAGAAGGACTTGAAATTTACTAAGGTGCACAACCACGAGGCAAGATACAAATGACTTGCATAACTGAAGCATACTGTCTTAGGGAAAGATACAAAAAAATGCCAAGAGACTCACTATCTTCCGGTAGAAAAAGGAATAGTTGAATTAAAGAAAACAAGATCTATTGATCACAAAATTTTCCTTGAATCACTATGTCAAGCAACCAATATCATGGAAAACACATCTAACTTCAAATACTATCTCAAACATAATCACACTGAAGATATCATCATCAAAGCTCTTCACAAGTGACTTTCACACATCTCCGACATCAAATTTGCTTGAAAATCATTCACATCTACTAGTTGTCAATTCATACACTTCCTATACATTTACTCACGCGTCTGCACTTCTTTATATATAAGATTAATCATTAAAACCCTTAACTAGGTTGACCACAGATAAAATAAACAATATTACATAAATTTGGCCACCCAAACCTAAAATATTTATTCCGGTCCACTCTAAGAGAAAGAGAGGACCCCAAAAAATCACAAAACATCCTTTTGAAATGATTCCAATGATCTACACACGCTAACACATCCTCCAAGGTCGACATGAAATGAAATGTGTAGATAAACATTAAAGCAAGTTAACTAGTCAGCCCAATAGCAAATCTCTAATGTAAATTACAAAACACGAATTTATACACACCATGGTGATACCCAAAACACTAACCAAATTCATTCTCCAAAGGAAATCCAAACCAGAATAATATGGCCCAAGTAATATACATCACCGCAGTCAACCGAAAACTAGACTAGCTGACAACACATAACTTAAAACATCATAACTCCACTTGCCAATTAAATTATCACCTATAAACTGAATTGGAACACTACACAAACCACATAAATATGTCCTCCAAACCACAGCACTTAAATACACATATCTGAAATCCACCAAACAATTTTTGAACCAATTCTGACAAGCAACCTCACTATCAGAAACAACAACCAATTCTACCATCTAAGCAATAGAGAACCTGCGAATCCGATAGTGCAATATACATAAAACATAAACATTGTATCCAGAGCCACACCACATAATCTTCACATAGTAGAGGAATGCAAAGAATTCTTCCATTTAGACATTGAATAATCTTTCCTATATATTAAAACTTACACTATACCATCCTTCCAGAAACACCTCAACATCTTCACCAAACCACTTAACAACACCATAACACTCACTTCCTAACCATCTACAAAGCACAATGACATTAATGACAACATGAGATAGGTTGACATCAATGACAACACAACACAACATCTTAAGTTTCCAACATTCTCCTCCTTTATCATTAATGGAAACACCACCAACAACAAAGGGTACATACAATTTGTCTCCCAATATTCATCTCTCTCCCACTTTGACATCAAAGATAAAGTAAACACTACAAAAACTTCTCTCTCCATTACTGATAAGCTCTAAAAACTACAATATTCATTGGTCCCCCTGAGAGCATCCATGACATCAATTCAAGAGCAAAAGGTGAACTCTAAAACTCCCCCAGACGAATGCACCATCTGAATGCATCTAGTTTAAAAAAAGGAGGGGAAATGGCCCCTAAATTTTGTTAGAGATACTTAAAGGTATCCTTTTCCAATTCCTTAGTGAAGATATCTGCAATTTGTTCTTTAGTAGATATATACTCCAATCTAACTTCCTTCTTTGCAACCTTATCTATTAAGAAATGATACCTGATTGCAATATGTTTAGTCCTTGAATGCATCACCAGATTATCACATAACATAGGAATTGCTTCATCATATAATATGATTAATTTAAAATGTTTTGATTAATTAAAAACAGGTTTTTGAAAGGAACCTGAAACCTTGATACATAGCAGGAGAAAGATAAATTATTAAAGAGGCATGAAATAATAGTGCCTGGACACCCATACAAAGAACATATCCTAGTAAAAACAAAATGGGATCACAAGACAAAGAGAACAACACTAGACAGCTAAGGACAACACAAAGATAACACCGAGACAACACAAGGATAAGGACAGCTAGATGTTTCTTATGAGTTCTTCTGCATGAACCACCATCTGCTTCATATTGACCGTAGAGTTTTTCATATCATCCAGCTCTTTTCCTTGATACCAACCTGTTTCCGAGTGTTGGCCCTTGTTCTTTTTTCATGACCCTTCTTCTCAGTTTGATCCTTATCATCCTCCTTGCCTTTAATCTGTTCAAATTTATTTATCAGCATGTTAACATGGTCGATGGTGGCCTTAAGGATCTGGAAGTTTTGCTCAACAATCCTCTTCACAGTAAGCTCCATATTATCCACTCTATTGACCAGATTGTTCGGGTTAGTTTCCAGACCCTTATCATCTCTGATCCCTTCCAGCTCCTTCACCTTCTTTTTTGTTTCCAGAATTTTACTAACCATTGCCTCAATTGCTTCAGCCTTGTTAATAGCAACCATTAATTCTTTAATGTTCTCAGAGAGAGGCTTCTCACCCATAGTAGCCTTTTTTATCATATTGAGATCAGTCTTCAAGTCACCAATCTCTTTTGCCATTTTGCTAATGACCTCACAAAAACCCTTGATGTTGTCATTACCAATGGCACCGTGACAGACATTTTGAATGCCCACGTTGTTCTCCTGGCCCTCATTCTACATTCTCTGTGTGTTTAGGTTTTCCCCATGGTCACCATCCAACATTTCATCTTCCTCCTTACCCTTATTATTGTCAGCATTTTCACCCTCAGAGTCCTCATTAGAAGAAATAATAATCTTCCTTTTCACCTTATTTATCCCCTTACTGGTCTTCTTGGTCCTTTGGGTTTGATTACCCATTCCCTTTCTCTTCTTGATTTTTATGATTTTATCATCAAAAGACTCATCCTCAGAGTCTGAAAGGTCAAAATCCACAATAGTCCCCTTGCTCTTTCCCTTGATCTTCTCCTTGTTGCTAAAATCCTCAGACTCACCCTCAGTTTCAGAATAGAGATTGAACCCACTATTCTCACTTTCAGTATCATCATCCCTAATTTGTTTGCCTTTACTAATGGGTCTCTCAATAATTTTCCCTTTCAACATCTTATAAACTAAAACCATTAAACCCTGGTGGAGGGCGTGATCTCTTTGAGAATCTTTCTGCACTTCATGAATAGTATGATCCATAGAGCAGGCAAGATAGTAAGGCAAACTAACCTTGTCACCATGGCGAAAGTGGTTGAGCAACACAAAGTGATGCCCATAAGCCCTTATGAATCTCCCATCCAGAGTAATGTAGCTGATGGTGGCAAACAACACAAACCTCCATGACCTGCAAATATGCTTAGGAGAATAGTAGGGATTATCTGCCTTCACCAATTTCCTTTTTTTTCCATCTGTGACAGGAAATCTATCTGCGGCCTTGTCAGACACACTTCGGTCTCTGTAAAATTTTATACCTTCTTTAACCATACCTGTAGCTTCAGTAATGACATCCTCGTCCACTTGCATCATCTAGGTGCCAACAAGAACCTTACCATTCTTCCAGTTTTTCATGGAATGCTTAGTGATAGTAGGGTCTTTGTCGCAAAGCCTTTCCATAAAAACATTCAAACCTCCCTCTTGAAGAATCTCCCAAACTTCATTGTTTTTCTTCCAGTCCGAGCAAGAAGCCGGTTCAAACCTCTTTTTATTACCCCCCATTCTATCCTTAAATTCCCAACTCTTCCTTATCGCAACTCTGTTATTTTCTCTGCAATCTCTGTGAAGAAACCTAACAATTTTATTGTTGTTATGAAGAGCCACCTAGAATCCGTGCCAAGTAATAAAACAAGCCTTGCCACCGTTGTGATCAATCATAGAAAAATGAGGAAAAGGCATTAGAAATTATGATTAGCAAAGACACGTTGCTTCATCTGGATATGGTCCAGTTCAATCAGAGATTTCACCTCACACTTGAGATTACTCTCACCATAAAGGGCAATGATTTTGTCACAGCGGCAAGCCAGGTTGGCAACCTAGTCAGCACACTTGTTGGCTTCTCTATATGCATGTGTGAAAATACACATTTCAAAGGTTTTACTTATATCCTTTGCAGTTTTGATGGCATTGTGTATAGACCAAGAGGGAGGGAAAACATTATTCAAGCAATTAATAATGTTCAAAGAAATGCCTTCAACCCAAACTTCAGTGCAATTTGAATCTTTAACTAGAACCAACCCATGATAAGCAGCAATGGCCTCAACAACATGATTGGTTTGGTGACCTATAGGAATACATTTGATAGCTTTGCATATTCCCCCTTCATCTCTTAACACCACACCATACCGTGCATTGCCAGGATTTCCCTTGGAAGCACCATCAAAATTTATTTTCATCCATCCATGAGGGGGGCATTCACATCTCACCTCTTCTCTGAAATTAGCATGTATGATTTCACTCCCCTTTATTCTCCAGTTCTTGAAAATGATGTTATTACCTTGATCTTTGGGGTTCATTATTCCACTAGTGATGTAGAGGTTCTCCACCATATATCTTTTGATTTTCTCAAAAATAATTTGAGCTTTTGATGCCTTATCTCTGAACACTCTATCATTTCTCTCTTTCCAAATTCCCCAACAAATATGGGGTAAATAAAATTTCCATAACAGATTAACTGAATTGTTCTTCGAAGGGTGGAATGAGGAATTGGAAACATCTTGGACAACTTTAGGGAAGACCCATCTGACATTGAAGTTGTCCAGACATCTAGCCCAAATATCTGCAGAGAAAGGACAATGGATAAACATGTGATTAATGGTTTCCTCATTCTGCATACAAAGATGACAAATACTAGGCAAACAAAAACCTCTAGTTTTGAGATTGTTAGTCGTCAGAATCTTATTTTGGAGAACAATCCAGAAAAAATATTAATTTTGGGAATAAGACCTTTCACCCAAGCCTTAGCCCAACAAGGACTCTCTTGACTAGAATATTGCTGAAAATAAAGAGAGGAGACAAAAAATTTACCATCAATAATAAGTTTCTAGATAAGCTGGTCCTCATCATCAACCACCACCATAGAATTCATAATTTTATTCAGATGCTCAAGGGAAGGATCAACAGAGGATAAGTCCTTCCACTGGTCACCTAAATTCCAGTAGTTAGCCACAGTAGTACCAAATTTTTCCTTACACTGATCCTGAAACTTGCCCCAATCAGTATTGTCACTAATGGGAGAGTCTAACAACCAAGTGTCTTCCTAGAATTTGACAAAATTACCCTTCCCCACCTTCCATTTCACTCCTTTGACTATTATGTCTCTAGTTCTAGTGACATTTTTCCAGACGTTGGAACCAATCAGAATATGTTCTAGTGATTAATTTGAAATGTTAGTATCACTTGTATTATCACATAAAATAGGAATTGCTTCATCATATACTACCTTGATATCTTTTAGAGTTTTTTTTTTTCATACACATGACCCGAGTGTAACAAGATGTTGTTGCAATGAAATTTTATTTCTTACTCAAACAAGAGACCAATCTGTCTCCTGAGAAAAATGCACCACCACTTGTACTTCTATCATTTGCACATCTAGCCCAATTAGCGCTTGTATATGCTTTTAGTGTGAAATCATCATCCTTCTCATGCCATAATCCATAGTCAGCGACCCCTTTCACATATTCGAATATCCTCTTCATAGCTTGATCACATGATTGTTGAAGACTGACCTAATATTTAGCCACCAAACAAATACCCTACATAATATCTGGTCTTGAAGCAGTCACGTACAATAGTCCTCCACTCATAAATCTATACCTTTTTTTTTATCAACATCTAGAGATCCATTATCCTTGGTTAACTTATATCCAGTAGCCATGGGGTTGACAACCGGTTTAGAATTCTTCATCCCAAACTTCTTCAATATGTCCTTGATGTACTTGGTTTGAGAAATAAAAATGCCTTTTTTTATTGAATAACTTGTAAATCAAGAAAAAATGACAATTCACCTATCATGAACATCTCAAATTCCTTTTGTATTTCTTCTTCAAACTTTCTACACATATTCTCATCTCCTCCAAATATAATATCATAAACATGCACAACAACAATCAACAATTTGTCACCTTCTATTTTAAAGTAAATATTACTATCTATAGTACCTTTTCTGAAGTTCTACTACAACAAATACCTATCCAACCTCATATACCAAGCTCTAGGAACTTTCTTGAGTCCATACAATGCTTTCTTCAATCTGCAAACCATATCCAGATCATCTGATAGTTTGAACCCATCTGATTGTTTAATGTATACCTCTTCCTCAAGTTCCCCATTTAAGAAAGTTGACTTGACATCCATTTGATATACCTTAAAGTTTTTGTGAGTAGAAAATGCAAGAAACATCTTTATTGCTTCCATTCTTGCTACCAAAGAAAATGTCTCCTCAAAATCTATGCCTTCAACTTGTGAATAACCTTTGTAGACCAATCTTGCTTTGTTTCTAGTGAATTTTTCATCTTCATTCAACTTGTTCTGGAACACCCACTTGGTTCCTATCACATTCTTGTCCACTAGTCTAGGTACTAGTTCCCATGTTTGATTCTTTCTATTTGACTCAGCTCTTCTTCCATTGCCTTTACCCAATTTTCATCTTTACTAGCTTCTACATGGGTCTTTGGCTCAACTTGAGATAGGAAATGGTAATTTGCTTTCTTACTAGATTCTACAAGTCTTTTATTGTCTTAACAACTTTACTTTTATCACCAATGATCTGATCTTCTGAGTGAATCTTCCGCACATAATTTGTTGGTATTTTAGGAGCTAGTTTAGGTTCTTCTTCTTTTGTATCAGTCTTCTCCTTTTCCAGATCAACTTTCTTTTCTACGAGAACCGACATAATTTCCATCTTAGTATTAGGTTCAGATGTAATCTCACTTTGATTCCATTCTTCAAAAACTTTCACATTTGCACTTTTCATTATCTTCTGTAGCCTCTTATTGTAACATCGGTAAGCCTCGCTATTTGTAGAATATCCCCAAAAAAAAATTCATTTACTCTTGCATCAAACTTGCCTGGATTATCTTCATCTCTCTTTATGTAGGAGTTTGTTCTAACTATTCTGAAGCACTTAACTATAAGAATTCTTCCATTTCAGAGTTCATAAGGTGTTTTTTTGCGATTCACTCTGATCTGTACCTTGTTAAGAAGATAAACAATAGTGTGCACAACTTCTTTCCAATATACATTAGGCAGGTTGGCATCTTTCAACATAGTTCTAGCCATCTCAACAATACTCCTAATTTTCCTTTCAACTACACCATTCTACTGAGGAGTTCTTGGAGTAGAAAAAAGCCTCCTAATACCATGTTTTTAATTAAAAAATATTGAATTCATTTGATGTGAACTCTCCTATTCTATTAGATTTTAGACATTTGATTCTACTATCTACTTGATTCTTTGACAAGAATACTTTAAATTTATCTAATGCTTTAGATTTTTCTCTCAAGAAAGTAATCCATGTCATTATAGAGTAATAATCAATATTTACCATAAAGCACCTTTCTCCTCTTAGTCCTCTTGTCCTTGTAGGTTCACACAGATTTGTATGAATTAACTCCAAAGGTTGTGAAGTACCATACTCCTTGTTTATTAATCTCCTCTTCACTTGATTTCCCAACTGACATTCCCTTCACATAGTATTAGCAAGTTTGATAATCCTTGGTAAATCTCACACAACATGATTAGAGATAATCTTCACCATATTAGGAAAGTTGATATGCTCCATTCTTTTGTGTCACAACCAACATTTTCTACTTTGTGCCAACAAACAATTGCCTCCACTATTATCCCTTACATAATAGACATTTTCATTAGTCATTGTACCTTCTAATTTCATATTCAAACCCAAGAAATGTGACCTTATAACCTTTACTACACATTTGAATCACACTCAATAAATAATGTCTTAGAACTTTACTATAATAAACATCATCGGTTTTATGCTTACCATCAATAAAGATGCTTCCTTTTTCCACAAATAGGTGCAACTTATTATCTTGCAAACTTAACCGATCCACCATCATATTTCTCAAACTTAATAAACTTATCTCTATCATCGATCATATGGTTTGAACATTCGGAGTCAATGATCCATGATTTTGGTTCCACTTTTGCATGAAGTGTAGTCTTCACACATTGATTTCTCACTATTCTTTACATCTTTTGAATTTATGGACCGTTCATCATTCTTTTCTTTTATAGCCAAGAGAAAAGATTCTTTATTTGAGTCATCACAATCTTCTCCTTCAGATGAATAGGCCTTCATTGAACAAAAACTCTTCTTTTGTTTATCGTTGTCATCTCTTCTCATATCTCTGTTATTCCCTTTGTAGTTATCCTTTCCTTTGTTATCATCATTAGTGTAGACACCTAAAAATGTCTCATTAATCATGTACTGATTATTCGTCTTATTAATTAAGTAATTATTTAATTATTTAATTAAGCTGATTATTCTTCTGAACTAACTCAATCATCATTTTTTACATTACTAATCATTCAATTTCTATCTATTAATCAATTCATTATCAACCCACTTTTAAAAAATTAATTAAATGTTAATTAGTTAATTAATTACGACCGATTCCCATAATTAAATAATCTTTATTATTTAATTAATCCTATTTCTAATGATTAAATAATCATTTAAATTATTTAATTAATTAACTTATTCCTCAAATTCCCCAAATTCGAATTTCAACTAATTCCATCTAGTTTCATTTTCCCAAATTCACATTTCACCAAATTTGAATTTTAATAAATTTAAGTTAATCTCATGTGCATTTCATCATTTGAAAATCAAAATTCAAATTCAAATCAAAATGAAAATGAATTTTAATTCAATCTCCTACAACACATGTTGAAAATCATAATTGATTGATCAAAACAGTTAACTCAGTTAACTCTCCAATCTCTCCTTTTCACTCCATATCACCTTTTTTAACTAATATATCAATTCACTTAATTGATGAATCAAAATCAGTTATCAATCAATCAACACTTCAGTTCAATTTCTCCCCCCATCTCACTTGAAAATCTATAAAAGCAAGGCTTATTTCCCAATTTCAATCTAGAATCACTATCTCAAAAACAATTATGTCTATCATATGCAGGAATCCCAGTGCAACACCTGAGATCCACCTACCACATGATTTGGAGAAGAGCAATGGAAGCCACGATGTAGAATCAGGAGTTTGATTATCCTTATTCATTCAATTCTTGCATATATTTTTCATTGTCATGTAGGAGTTAATTGTAATTGGATTTAGAGTTGTGATTCACTCTTTCATATCTGATTATCTTGACGATTAAATTTAGCCCTGGAAACAATGGTGAACCCAATGTGAACCTAACCTTTTGATGTCTTTTTCATGATTTGTAGATTCTGTATGGACTCAGAAAAAAGTGCTACACATTTGTCTATGCAAAAATTCGCATCTATTCATAACAATTAGCATTTGTTCACACAATGATTTTTTGTATTGACAGTAATTCACATTTTTAAAAATTGATTCACATTTGCAGGGCTTATTCAAAATTTCCATTTTAATTGTCATTTCTATTTTTGACTCATTTGAGATGCTAACCCATAAATCTTTTTCAATTCTGGGAAATTTCTTTTTTATGCATAAAATGTGTCTAACCCTATGGCAAGAAGAGTGACCTTCAAAATTTCAGGTTACAGAAAGAGAAAAGAACATAGAAGGCAGAATAGAGCTCATTGGCGGCTCATAAGAGCAGAGAAGAGATTCCAAGATCTCAAAGAATTGGCCAACCTATCCCGATACTATCATATTATGCAGAAATACCTAGAAAGATTTGACATATTTGATGGCATTGATATCATGGGCAACATGATAATGGATCAAACTCATGCCGTTTAAAAACTTCTATCTTTTGTTTTTTAATTTTTGTTTAAGTAATTCACATCTGTTTAGAGGGAAGTTCACATTTGTGCAGACGGGAGTTCGCATTTGTCTACACAGAAATTCATAATTGTGTAAATTCTAGTTCACATTTGTGCAGACCCTGATTCACATTTGTCAAAGGCCAACAAAGGATTAATGTTCTGTCTTTTCTCAATTCTCTGTCATTGTAATGTTTTGTTCCAACAGACAGTGAAGTCAATTCTGTAACCGAAAGAGAAAATTAGGTTTGTGAGCCCACAATGTGCTAACATTTTCATGAGTTTTTGCAGGGATAACTGGACCTAGTTTAGCTAATACTTACTTTGGTGCTCTTTAAAAAGAATAAAAAAACATGTTTTTCTTTATCTCATCAATTCTTTGTTGGCTAAAATGAACATCATGCTTTTTTGGAGCAACATCTCCAAATAGTTTATACAATTTTATAATGAAAGGATAAAAATAACTCTTTTGTTTTATGTGTTTCCAAGGTGATAAGTATATGCTCTCCCCTTGACTGGGTGACCAAAAAGAAAAACCCACCTTTCATGCTTCCTGTCAATTTTTGAAAGAGGTTAAATCGTTTAGTAGGCCTGCCCTCCTGAGAAGCCCATAAGATCGGTGAGAGGGGAACGACCTAAGTGGGCAATGACTAAAGCCAATTAATCCAACCCACTATAATCAAATGTGGATGTGATGAAAATTATGTCCAACGGTAGTTTTGCATTGATATCCTTCCCCGAGTATCTTTAAGATGCAAAAAGCCTTTGTTCTAAAGGTTGGGAAGCCTCCTTAGGGAGTTTATCTTTGATGCACCAAACAAAACCCTTTCTATGAACCATAAGTATAGAAACCAAGCCGAGTCAGTAACCAGACACTTATAGTATCACAGTGCAAGGGTGGGGAAGAATCTACCCCCAAGACACTCACCATATATATCCCAGGATAACGAGCCAATTGAGGAGCAATCCTCTTTGGTTTAATTTCCAGAAAAAGGCAAAAAAATGGGCGCACTCTAGGGTGTGACAAGGTTGTTTGAGCTGACAGAGTATCAAGATGAGGGTTGTGGTACTCTTCGTGACCTTTTGAGCTTAGTAGAGTCTAAATGTTGTATGACTGAATGACCAAGATTTGTTGAAAATAAAATGGGGTCTTGAAAAAGATTCCAACATTCATAGGGGTTTGAAAAATCCTTTGAACAAGTGCTCTCTTTATGTCAGATTGGTTTTATTTCTTTGCTTCTATGTCTTTGCTACAAGATCAAACATTTTCAAACATTACCAAAAACAAAGTGGAATATCAACCAAGTTTTATCAAACCATCAACAAAAATATCAAATTTCAAAAAAAACTCCAAGTATCCACAATCAACAAGCTCAACAAAGTTTCCACATTCGGAGATATGGAGAATTGCTACACTTTGTGATCTTAGGTCCCATGCATTTAGTCCATGCATAGTCAAAATCTATGTCCTCATATTGCACAAGTCTTTGCACAAGTCTTAAATATTCTCGGTCTTAGTCCAAACCAATCAAGTAAAAATCATGGAATGGTATTATGCATTTCATAGGGAAGGTGAATAATTCATCCCTTCCACTCCTATTCCATCATCATATATAGAAATTTTAGCTCAAGAAATTAAGACTTTTCAACAAGAAATGATAGACATGACTATTCCTAACAACCATAGGGATTGGTTAGAAAAAATGATGAGGGAAGTGACAACCACAATACCTTTAATCAAAAGGGAATCATTATCAAGCCAACCTGCTTTCTCTTATGAGATCGTTCAAACATGCCAACCATCATTCCCCAAAAAAATTGTCACTACTTCAGTTCAACCAACATTAGAATCATGTCAACCTCCTTTTTCTTATGAGGCTATACCATCCTATCAATCACATCAACCCAACATTCAAACCCCATTCAATCAAAGTCCAAATAAAAATCCATTCAACCAAACCCAAAATCAAAACCCAACCATGTCAAAGCCTCAAAACAATTCATATGATCATCCAAAGAAGAATAAAATACAAAATATTCTCACAGGACCTTCCCAAGTCATGTTTTCCAAGCAAGATCAAAAACATATACCAATGTCTAGAAAGGGCTTGTCCTTTCATGAAGAAGTTGACCCTCAAGTATCCTCCATATCTTCCACCATTTCATCATCCCCTCAAGTCACACAAGAGCAATCCACACCATTCCCTTTGTCCAATAACACAATCTCCCAAGGGCTATCCATAGTACAAATCCAATCTAATGCAAGTCATGATTCAGACTGTCTCATTCAAAGTCATTTCTCATCAGGCCAAAATGTTGAAACCTTCCAAGAATATCCTATGCATATCCAAACTCCTTCCCCGTGTCAAAAGGATAATTCAAAATCAGAAGAAATGAGCCCTGAAACAAATCGAGATCAAGAATAAACCCTTCTATCCTACCTAATTTTTGATCAAGATCCCACCTATCAAGAATCTTATGATGATCCCCTCATTCTTTTCTATTCCACTCATAATGATACCCTTTTATCTCAAGAACAAAGTGTCCTTTCAAGTCCCATCCAACATCCACCTCCTAAGAAAGATCAGGACATCCCTTCCATCCTTCTTAATAATCCCTTTCCAAGTCAAGATCAAAGTATCCCTCCACCTCAAAGTCCTAAACAAGATCTCGTTATTTCTCTAGATCCTTATCAACGTCCCTCCATCCCTTCATCTTCATATCATAATCCTCCATATCCCTCACAATAATTCCTCTCACCAAATGAACCTACCATTTCTCTTAGTCCCCCTCATAATCCCAATGCCTCTACACAAGTTGTTCATGAACCCCTTATCAATGAAATCACCAGTCCGGATCATACTACACAGGGCAACTTGTCAACAATTGTATGTGCATCATCATTTAATGAGATCAACTCCTGGTTGGATTTATCATCCTCTTCAAGTGCATCAACAAAAAAAACATAACACCCGCTAATGTCACAACAACAAGGCCAAAATCTCTTATCCAAGGAATGAATAATATCTCAATAACCACAATAGGATCAATAACCGATTTGCATGACTATGAATTCCTATCTCTTCATAGCAGCAACATAGGAGACATAGACAAATCTTATGACCATCTCCCACCAGTAGATGATGGAATCACTTATGAAAATAAGGAAATAGATCTAAATTCCTTGAAAAGCCACTATGATAATCAGGTTGCACGATATCAACAATCCCTAAATTTGATAGAAATCTTTGTCTCACACACCAGCACTTGAAAGACTAGGGGCAAGAAGATCTACCATGGCTGGATTGGTTTGAAAATAATGAGGCTATAGTAGAAACTATACATGAAATACACCCAGCTGAATATCCTATGGAAAAAAGAAAGGTTTATCCAACTCTTCAAACACAGACCATTGAACTACCTACACAAAACTCCTTGATCCTTTGAACAACATGCACCTTAAAAGATATTACATCTAAGGGCTGGGTTAATTTAGTCTATACTTTCTGCATTTGCATATCATTTTCTTTAAAGTATTACATCTCATATAGTTTCTTTCCTAAATGCATCACATTTGCAATCTTCATAGCATATTGTCTCTGCTTGTGCATATAGTTGCATCAATAAAGCAAAGAGATTGTCTAAGTCATTCACCTGTCTACACTGCAAGGAGAGAAGGTGGTCTCATTTCCTAGATATTGGTACATGAAGTTTTAGGAAGTCTTCAGTCATTCACCTTCAATATCACCTTGTGATTGAGCTTTATCCATGGTTGTGTAGAGATTTCACTATTGAGTCTTGTTTCACAAAATCTATCAATTGCTATATAACTCACAGATTAATCTTTTTCTCTAAATCATGATAGATACCTAGTTGGTCATGTGGCTAGTGAAAAATCCAATATTCTGCTTTAGCGTCGTTGTAATCGTTATACCCAAGTAGGTTTCATTACTTACAAGTCAAGGCAAGAAAATAAAAGAAAAAAGTGCATATCAAGTCAAAAGAACAATGATATATAATTGAAATATCATGCATACAAGTGCAATAAAATCTTGACTAAGGGAACGTGTGAGTAACTCCATCAGGGCTATGGACGCCTGCTAGCAATGGAGTAAAATTACTTGTATAACCTCGTCGGGTCTATAGACATTTGACTGGCAATGAGGCTCTATCCAGGATGATTTTGAAGTCAGAATAACTCACTTAGCTAGTCACATAGGATTCCAAGGGTCTTTAATGGTTATAAGAGTCATAATAAATTCAATGGCACACACATGGGCAAAAGAAGATCAAAGTCTCGAGAATCAATGAAGAAGTTTTTCGCGTCTCCATTTATAAATCTTGGTTACATAGTGTGTTAAGTTGGATGGTCTAAGTTCTTCTGAGAACGGATTGAACTCTTATCTTTGAAATGTTTCGTACCTTTAATTCAATTAGTGCATTTCAGAATGAAAGACACATGCAATCATCCTTGTTTGAATAGGAAATACATCTTCATCTTGCATACTACATTAACATAGGTCATGCTAAAATTTCATTGTCTCTATGTGCATTCTGCAGATCATCATGTCATAACAGGTTTGCATATTGGGGGCATAGCTGAAAATATCCTAAAAATAAGATATGTCGTGAAAAAATCCTAAAAATTAGATAATGTCATGAAAAAATCCTAAAAAGTAGATAATGTCATGAAAAAATCCTAAAAAGAAAATAATGTCCTGAAAAAAATCCTAAAAATTAGATAAAGCCTTGAAAAAATCCTAAAAATCCTAAAAAGTCTTGAAAAAAATCCTAAAAATAAAAAACAAGTCTTGGAAAAAGCACAAAAACATCGACAAAATTTTAAAATCCAAACAAATTGCAAAATAAAAAATCCAAAAACATTTACAAAAGCAAAAAATATAAAAAAGATTCAAATATGATCCTATAAAAAAAAGCATTGAAAAACAAGCTAAAAAATCGAAAAACAATCCATCAATCACAATCACAATAAAATATCCTTTGCGAACGACAAACATTTCAACAGATGCAAAATGAAAACTAATTAATACATTAATCTTAAGAAATCACGAATCAATAGACAAATTACCAAGCTAGTCTACAACTTAATTGATCAATAGCCGATCAGTTTAAGTATCCTCATCAAACAACATGCCTTTACGGATATATCATTCCTAAAATAGGAAACCTATCAGATATCATGTCCTAATGGATACATCTTTCCTACAATGGACATCCTATCTAATAATCATCAAATCAAGAAACACTTATCCTTGGCAAGAATATCAGTATGGTTGTTGACTTGTTTGGTCAAGTTAGTCTTATCTTTTATTTGATTTATCTTTATCATATTATGATGGATCATGTTCCTATGCTACTCAAGGATGTCCACAAGTGACTAGAGGAGCCAAGGTGGTCATGATCTTTTTCTTTGTTTGTTGTTTGTGGTGTGAACCAATGAAGTTCTGGGGCAA
Source organism: Cryptomeria japonica (assembly GCF_030272615.1). Classification (NCBI taxonomy): domain Eukaryota; kingdom Viridiplantae; phylum Streptophyta; class Pinopsida; order Cupressales; family Cupressaceae; genus Cryptomeria; species Cryptomeria japonica. The sequence goes on from NC_081412.1 coordinate 371,298,225, forward strand.
TGGTATCTTGGGTGTTTGTGTTGGTACATTCATTCGACAAGTATCCTATGCAAAAATGAAAGTCAAGGATAGCTATGCTTGTGACTATCGTACATACCTCGACCCTTGGCACAATTCCCATAATGAAGGGTTCACTCCTTGTCTACTACATGTTTGTTTATGCAATAAGGTATCTTTACATCTTGGTTCCTTATACCCTAACGTGCAAAGCTCCATTGTTACATAAAAAGGCTCAATGATGAATATATATTGCGTTATGAATAAAGGCACAAATATGAGTGAAAACTATCATCTTCATTTTCAATCTATTATCTCATATCAATCATCTTCAATCATTCCTTCTAAATCTCATCTTTCTCATCTATAATTCCATCTCAAATCATTTCCTCACATCAACTATTCTATCAATCAATCAATTCTAATTCTTAACATTCAATTCTAATTCTTAACATTCTTCACTTTCATAATTTCTTCATTATTCATCCAACTTTCACCTATCATTTGTCTTATACAGGATGTGTCCTTCCTGAAACCAGACTTGAACTTTATCAAATCAATCAAATCAATCTAATCGATCAATCAATCAATCTACAAATCATTCTAGCCATTTAATCTATCCAATCAAACTCATTCTTGTCATCAAGTTAATCATTCTTCATCTTTCATCTAACATTCTACTTCTTTCAAGAGATCATTCTTTCCTTTAATGCACAAACAATCTCTTGAGGGGGAATTACACCTAAAAGCGTCACCGGGGCAGAAATTTTTCATTTTCTTTGAAACAATGTTTCGACATTGTATCAAAGAGGGGCAAATGTAGACACCTAAAAATGTGTCATTAATTATGTATTAATTATTCATCTTATTAATTAAGTAATTCTTTAATTATTCTTCTGAACTAACTCAATCATCACTTTTTACATTACTAATCATTCAATTTCTATCTATTAATCAATTCATCATTAACCCTAATTATTTAATTAATTACGATTGATTCCCCTAATTATATAATCTTTATTATTTTAATTAATCCTATTTCTAGTGATTAAATAATTTTATTTAAATTATTTAATTAATTAACTTATTCCTCCAATTCCCCAAATTTGAATTTCAACTAATTCCATCTAATTTCATTTTCCCAAATTCACATTTCACCAAATTTGAGTTTCAATAAATTTTAGTTAATCAATCATCATTCATCCTGCTATAGGAACTCGAGTTTTATAACTTAATCTCCCTCTTGGGGAGGGAGGGGGAGTATAGTAGTGGGCATGTTACGTAGAGATGCGGGCGGGGTTAAAAAAACCTTCTTCAATTAGAGTTCTCCCTTAGCTTAGAATAGTAGATTAAGTTGATGCGATGGCTATCACATCATCGCATCTCATGTGCATTTCATCAGTCGAAAATCAAAATTCAAATTCAAATCAAAATGAAAATGAATTTTAATTCAATCTCCTACAACACATGTTGAAAATCATAACTGATTGATCAAATCAGTTAACTCAATTAACTCTCCAATCTCCCCTTTTCACTCCAAATCACCTTTTCTGACTAATCAATCAATTCACTTAACTAATTAATCAAAATAAGTTATTTATCAATCAACACTTTTTTTTTAATTTCTCCTGCCCATTTCACCTGAAAATCTATAAAAACAAGACTTATTTCCCATTTTCAATTTAGAATCAATATCTTCAAAACAATTGTGTCAATCATATGTAGGAATCCCATTGCAACACCTGAGATCCACCTAACACACAATTTGGAGAAGAGCAATGGAAGCCATGATGCAAAATCAAGAGTTTGATTAGCTTTATTCATTCAATTCTTGCATCTATTTTTCATTGTCATTTAGGAGTTAATTGTAATTGAATTTAGAGTTGTGATTCACTCTTTCATATCTGATTATCTTGATGATTAAATTTAACCTTGAAAACAATTAGGTCTTCCACCATAACCCTCTTTATACATACATCTATAAGCATAATGATCAATTTTTATACAATTAAAATATTTTAGGGGTAACTTACCTTGGTACTTCCCAGTTCCTCTCTTCAATCTTCTCACAAAGCTTGCTTCAATTTCATCCATGTCTTCATTTTCTTCAAGTTATTCTTTAGGCTTCTTTGTAACTTTGAATGTTGCTTCCTTCCTCTCCTTTTTGATGTCATCCAATTCAACAATATCAAAGATAGAGACTGAACCAAGGAGTTGTTCCACAATGTACTTATTCATGTCATGAATTTATTCAATAACACACTTCTTAGGTTTATAGCTTTTGGGAAATGTTGCCATTATCTTCCTTACAACTTCACTTTCTTCTAGTGTTCCACCAACGCCTCTAAGAGAATTTATAATTTCATTCACCTGATGAATATAGCCTTCAATATTTTCATCATAAAAAATTCTTACATTCTCAAACTTGTGCTTTAGATTTGTAATTTGGGTTTTCTTTGTCTTTTCACCACCTTCAAATACATTGTTTAACTTCTCCCAAATTTATTTAGCTTACTTTGCGCATGTGCAACATTAGCCTTTGCATTATTCTTATATGCGTTGATTTTTATCCGTAATTGTAGGACCATTCTGAGGAGCAATATAAACCTTCTTAATGCTTTCCCATATTTTAGTCGAAATAGTTGCTAAATGATATTCCATCCTTTCTCTCCAATAAGCATAATTTGTGCCATCAAACTTTAGAGCCTTGAAGGTAAAATCATGTGTCATCCTAAATCTTCTTCAAGCGGTTAATTTTCTCAAGAGGAACCTCACTCTAATACAATTATTGAACACACCACATGACTGAGAGGGGGGGTGAATATGGACCTAAAAAATACTTAATTTTTGATCTTCAAGATTCAAACCTCAACCATATAATCATAGCAGTAATAAATACTGAAAGCACAAAGCACAACAAACACATGCACAATAGATTTATGTGTAAAACCCAAGCAGGGAAAAACCATGGTGAGAATCACACTCACAATATGAATATAATTTATTACAATGTTGCATCCATAACCCACTAGTCCTAAGAGGATTTGCAAAACTAAGGTGCACAACCTTAGTACAAGATACAAATGACTTGCAGAACTGAAACACACTGTGTTAGGGAAAGATATAGAAAGTTGCCAAGAGACTCATCATCTCTTGGTAGAGAAAGGAATTATTGAAATGAAAAGAAGAATATCTCTTGATCATGAAATTATCCTTGAACCATTGTGTCAAGCGACCAATATCATGGCAAACACATCTGACTTCAAATACTATCTCAGAGTACAGTCACACTGAAGATACCATCATCAAATCTCTTTACAACTGACTTTTGCACATCTCCAACATAAAATCTACATGAAAAACATTCACATTCATTACTTGTCAATTCACACACCTCCCATGCATTTAGTCACACATCCACACTTCTTTATATACAAGATTAATCATTAAAACCCTTAACTAGGTCGGCCATAGATATAATAAATAATATCACATAATTTTGGCCACACGAACCTAAAATATTCATTTTGGTCCACTACAGGAGATAAAGAGGAACCAAAAGAATCACAAAATATCCCTTTTGAATGATTACAATGAATAACACATGCTAACACATCCTCCAATGTCGACACTAAATGAAATGTGTAGATAAACATCAAAGTACGTTAACTAGTCGGCCCAAAAATAAATCTCCAATTCAAATTACACAACACAAATATACACACACCATGGTGAGACCCAAACACTAACCAAACTCATTCTCCAAAGAAAACCCAGACCAAAAGAATATGATCCAAGTAGGATACATTACTATAGTCAATCGAAAACTAGACCAACTAACAACACAAAATTCAGAAATTCATAACTCCACTTGGCATTCAAATCATAATCGGAAAACTGAATTGGAACATTGCACAAACCACATAAACATGTCCTCCAAACTACGACACTTAAATCCACATATTTAGAAGTCACCAAGCAATTTCCAGACCAATTCTAACAAACAACCTCATTGTCAAAATTAAGAACATCCAATTCGACCATATGAGCAACAAAGAATGTACATAACTGATAGTGCAATATACACAGAACATAAACATTGTATTCAAAGCCACACCACATAATCTTCACATACTAGAGGAATGCAAAGCATTCTTCCACTAGGACATCGTTCTTGCATATTAAATCTTCCACTATACCATCCTTCCAGAAACACTTCAACATCTTCACCAGAGCACTCAAAAAAACCGAGACACTCATTTCCTAACCATCTAGAAATCATAGTGACATTAATGATAACATGAGACAAATTGACATTAATGACAACGCAACATAACAACTCAAGTTTGCAACAAGTCTCAGATCAAATATGCAAACATAATGTATAGATTTGGAAAGAGGAAGCAAAGAGGAACATGTGTTTGAAATCTAGACTTGAAAATGTTGGACAATTTCACTTGGGACACCCTTGTCTAGGAGCTCGAATGCAGACAATAGATATCTTTTTAGAATTAAGATGTTTTTTTGAGTGTTTTATTGAAGTTTCACCAAAAAAGTGTCAAACAATTTCGCTTGGGGCAAGATTGTCCTTCGATTTATGCTTTTGCAAAAGCTAAACCTATGTGTCTTAATATGCTCTTCTCGAATATGTAATTGTTGTCTTTTGAATCTGTTACTTGCACATAGTAGAAGGAAAATTGTGTTGTTGATAGGGGTTTGTCTAGGTCAAACCCTGGGTTTGTCTAGGTCAAACCTTGGGTTTGGAATTAACCCTATAATTGAATTGGAATTGAATTAAAATTGAAATGAAAAACATGCCTTAAAAAAGTTAGAGGCTAGATTTGAAAGTGAATCATTGAAATTGGAATGTTACACCTTCAAGAATCTTGCTTTGACATCTTCAAGAAAGTGTTGATGTTTCATGTAGGAATGTCTTGATAATATCTTGATCATGGATGCCATCTTAAATTCTTGAAATCTGAATACTTGACCTCTCTTTCACTACCTTAATAATGCTTGATCGTTTGCTCACTTGAATTTGAATTCAAACTTGAAAGATGTAATTGAGAGGTGATGGACTTGTCTCAAATGAGGGGGTAAGGCTTGCTTTTATATCTCACCTCATGAAATGTGTTTGAATTTTATAAGCAGGTTGAAATTGGAAAGGAATTCCTACCTACATTTTTCGAATGTTGAAGGGTCTAAAATTGGGCCTCTTAGGTTGGACAAGTGCACTTGTGCCTTGTGCAACCTATTAGGGCCGAACAATAAACCAAACAATGAGGTGAAAATGAGGATCGCAATTTGAAGTTTGTGTGAGCAGAATCAAGCGTAATTAGAGCATGAAAGGTCCAAACACTAAATTGAGGCATGAGTGAGTACAAAATTGTATAGGGATACAATTTACAATGCTAAATAACGAAAAAATCATATCCATGTTCACCTATTCTAATCTTCAATGCTGAACCCTTGTTGGTTGTGTGGGGTTAGATTATGGGGATGGCATAAAAAATTAAATATAAAACAATAGAAAAGTATTGCTCACAATTTTCAAATCTGTAGGTGGAGACCCAAAAGGTTGAAGCTATAAGGGTGTAAACATGCACAAACTAGGTGAAGTAACTAGGAAGTTTGTTTACCTTTGAAAGACCATCCTTGTTAAGGATCTTTCCTTTACCTCGATTTGGACTTGTGGGCTATCCTTTGGTCTAACTTTAGAGGGTAACATTAAAATTTGCTACTTTGAAAATGTCAAAAAATACTCTACATGGTTAGCATATGTTGGGATCAACCTTTATCCTACTAAATAATTCATAATGAAATTATTTCCCCTCATATTCCCTTTTCCATGTTTCCCTAAAAATATCTCTTGGAAGCTTAGTGAGTTATCCTATGCCAAGTCAACCCACAATCCCTCCAAGTAAAAAATCCAAATGTCATATCAAATGACATCTATAAAATAAAACATGTGTAGGCATTGTGCCATATCCTTCAAACCATTAAGATGTATCCATACATGCTACAAATTATCAAAAATGAAAAAAATAATACAAAACATAAGCATAACATGAAATTTATGTCAATATGTACATCCATATAATAAAACTCAATTCTAAAGGCAACTATGTACACATGAGAGAAAAACAAAAGATGTCAACTACCAGTTAAATATAGATTAAAGTTGTCTGGTAAACTAAAATTCACATTAAATACATGAGTACCGATACATTGAGTTAGTAGGATCCATCAAGGGAGACTCAAAAGTATAAGTAAAACTACTATAAAATCTCCCCATCCAAGGGGGAAAAGTGAGCTAAATAAGGTGCCAAGGGGGACAAGGCATCAACAAAAGCCTTAATGATATCTCCAATCCCTAGATCCTTTAGGACTCTTTCTCCACCATCTCCTCCTACTATTCCTAGCATTTGATTGTAGAAGAGTCCTTTAAGTATGTCCCTGGAAGAGATTAATGTGAGAACAAGTTTAAGAATGGTTTAATGTTCCAATCCATGTATGAACACCAAAAATCTCTTGTAGTACATCAACCCTCAATCTTTAGCACAATGATCCTACCTAAGTTATACTAGCAATTAAGTAGTTCTTGATCATTCCTTTCTTATCCATTAAGGAGTGCACTCCATAACAATAAAATTGAACAACCACAACCCCTGTACATCTCCCCTCCATACTAGCATAGAAATTAAAATGAAGTCATCTATAAGACTTACCACCATTAGTTTAGTCGCATTGAAGATCCTAAGTCTACACCACATTATAGCTCTATGACCTATGGGTTTCATTTGGCCCATCACATGTTGATAAGACTTAATGTGCTCTAGGATTTGTTTAGACCTTTTACCATCTTACTCAAATAATTAAAGAGATTCCAAATTGAATTTTTTTTTAACATATCTAAACTAGGAATTTGATGTTACCGTTTGACCTGCTTCCCTTGATGATGATATCGATATAGTAATAAATTTCTTATTACTTAGGTCAAGAGTTGAAGCGTGTTATATCGACTACGGGTCGGGGTAGGGGTAGGGGTAGGTACCTTTTTCACAAGAAAGATATGTTTATTTCCACGTGCGCATTTCTTCAACTGTGATTAAAAAAGGGTGGTGGGCCCAAAAAAAAGGGTCAGGAACTTACATGAGCATTGTTAAGGGTCCACATAAAGTCTACGGTTAATATCATAGGGTCAATAGTACACGTTCAAATATGATGTAGCGAGTGAGAAATGCAAATGTTGGGTTTATTTCTATGAGAGAAATAAGCTTTAAGCATTAAATTACTGATCTAATTACTTTCAAAATTAAAGATGAACGTGTTGAAAGTTTCTTGTGATTAAATTGAAGTTTGAAGGTTTGTTTAAAACGCTGATAACAATTATTTTAGTGTATTTTATTTCGTATATGTAAATTCGTTTTCATTTTTGTTTGAAAAGGGATTTTTTATTTATTGTAGAATTTCTAAAAATATGTGTTTATTTTTTTAAACATATGAAGTTTTTAATTATTGATTGTGTTCTTTGAATTGAAATTCTTAATTCTTATTGTTATCTAAAATTCAAAAGTATGATCGAATAAAACAATTCCTAGAGTTATCTTAAATCTTTTTTTGTTTTTTGTTTTTGAAGTCTTGAAAGAGTCATTGGACAAGGTCCTTTTATAAGCTTGTTGGATGACAATAGGGTAGAGATAAGAGATCATGTTGCTTACTCCAAAGGTGCCTAATGAGCAAATTCCTATGTGTGAAACCTAGAGATTTGATTTGGCTTACTTTGTTGACCCTAATATTGTTGATTGGATTGCCAAGAGATATAATGATCAAGACTTCTCTATGACCAATGGGTGAAAAAATTGTCATTATCGATGGACTTTGTCTTATTTAGTACTTTTTGGCCTCAACCTTGATGTCGACACGTGGTTAGATTAAAAAATGTGTGAACTTGATAAAAAAATCTCTTTATAAAAACTATTACAATCCATGTCACAAATATGAATAAGTGACATAATGTTTCATTGCTATTTTATTGAGGAAGAGATGCATCATATATTACATTAGTTGAGTAGCATGATTATAAGGACATTTTTTCCAAAAAAAATGGGACTAACAGTTGAGCTTGAACGTCAAGAGGTAAATATTTGATTTTTTTCAAAGAAAGTTTTTCCTTTAAGAAGAATAGACAAATAGTTATAAATTCTAAAATATTTAAAATTCTTACCTTCCTCATCATTTTTTTTTGAAAGATTAGAAAATATATTTATTTATCCTACTAATATTTTAGAAAATATATGCAATCTTTTACATTTGAAAATTTATGATAAAATCTTGATATTATTAAAAGAAAACATATATTTTTTATATTATATTTTATTATTAAACCATACATATTATACAATTCTATTTCCTAAATTTAATGCTCAAATAGATTGCATGCAAAATAAATGTTACATGCCCCTCCTATTACTTACTTATGAACGTCACTTATAGAATAGTGAGCTCTAACATTGGAAAAGACACCCCATTTCATCACCAAAAGGTGTAAACGTTGAACAACCAATGGTGGAATTTGTATTTTGTTTTATTAATCCAATTTGGATTGCTTTTTATCACGTATACATCTAGTTGGTTTGTGACAAAGCAAAAGATAAAATAAATACATCTTCTATCTTTTGTTTTTTGTGCTAGACATCTCAATATGACATTTTATATTTGAGACTTGCAAGTCATACAAATGCTTGAATGTTTCATATTATATACTTCATATAAAATCACGTGTTCTTTACAAGAGCTAGGTAATTTACACGGTGAATGGACATTCCTCACTTGAGGAGAAAGAAATGACTAATTCCTACATTTAACAATTTAATATTCAAAACTTGCATTGCAGACACACCATTCTCAAAAAAGAATCTTTTAGAGATGCCTATGTGCAGATCTTTTTTTTTTTTTGCTGTTCGTTATAGTCCAAAGTAGTTAGCTGACTTACTGATTTAAGGTAATAGAGATTAAACTAGTTGAAGAAGCTTTCTCAAATTAAGTTGAATAGGTAGATGAAAGAAATCTTTAATGATGCCTATGGAATTCAACGAAGAATATGGTTAAGGCAATCATGGAGTGATTGGGATAACAAGATATATTTCTAAATAAGGAAATCTAATTTTGAAGGACATTCTCCAAATGCAAAGAAGTCAGCTAAGGGAATTGAATGATGTCTATTTCATAATTCCCTTATAACTCTTCCTTATAATATCTTTGATAGTCATTTAGTATGAGTGGATGTAGTAATGCCTCTTTTGTCATTTTATGCTATCTTTTATAAATAACTTGTTAGTGAGACATGAACAAATAAACAAGCACTTCATAACTAATGGTGTTGATCCTTCCATATGAATTTTTAATACAGTTGATTCATCTAGTCTTAGTTCATATTTTCATGTGACCCTCCCAAAGTACCTGTTATTATATTAGTCCTTTGCATCACAAAATGTCACATGTGAACTAGTAGGAATAAAGGAAGGAACATCATGATTTATCTCAAATTTAATTTTTATAGGTTTTTGATGGAGGATATGACTTATGTTAACATTAAGAATATTCTTGATTATAGTATGTTTGATAAGCAAATTCCTTGATATCAAACTATCACAATGATAAACAAGAAATCATCTATCTATCTATAAATGTAGGGTAAATTTTTTTTTTTTATGAAATGTACAAGCTAGTAAATATGCATAAGTAAATTTAAAAATTTCTCATTAGCATCCTTTTTTGGAGATCCATGTGATTTGTTATTCTATTCTATATTTGATCCATTTTTTTGTTTTCAATCATACTATTTATAATGGGTGACTATCGCCCTTATAAACTGTCTGGGGAGCAAACCTAGAAAGGATAGCTCACCCGTTGCCTAATTTTTTTATGGATCATTACTATATGTAGTAGCATGTCTATTTTTGTATTTTAAACAAGACAAAAAATTATTATTCCTATTCCCATGAAAATATATGTTGATCTCCTTTCTACCAATCATTGGACTGTATTTTATATTTATAAGGAATATTATATGATCTTTGGCAAATGACAAAAAAATAATATTATGTTCTTTCTTTGCACCAAAAATGAAGTTGATTACTAAGTTACTAACTATATTGTTTCTTCTATGGCGAGGTTATGCCTTCAAAACATATGGTGCAAGTGCTATTACATGGATGGTGCAATACTTTAATAAGAAGACTATCTTCTATGTGTCTTTGAATCAAATGGACAAAACATGAATGTAGCTCTTGAAGAATCAATATGGCCTTGAATGTTTATTGAAGAATTCCATTTGGATACATATGAAAGTACCATATTACTTGAAGTTACTTTACTCTTTCTAGAGAATATCATTTCTAAAGATCAAAATGAACATTGAAGATCATGGGCACCTCACTCAAGTGAAAGCATTCTATAATAAAGGCACCTTGAAGATCATGAGCACCTCACTCAAGTGAAATCGTTCTATAATAAAGACACTTTTAAGATCATGGGCACATACTATATATTATAATTTTAGCCATCACTTTTAAATCCTCTATGTAGTGATTGGCTTTGAGGTGATGCCATTAAGGGGGAGTGTACATGACACCACCTAGTGGCTAAATCCTAGATTTAAGACCTAATAGGCATAAGACCTTTAGGCATTATATGCTCCAAATTCAAATAATGCTTGGCCTTAGGTGATGCCATTGAGGGGGAGTGTGCATGTCAATGACACCACCTAGTGGCTAAATCCTTTTATTTTTAAGTCCTATGGGCACATTATCATAAGACCTATGGGCAGATTTTTTTTTTAAAGTCCTACGAGCATATTGCAAATTCTTCTCCTTGTAAATCTTCCACTTGTACAAGCATTGTATTAAGACCTACGGGCACTATGTAATGAACCTGGGGAGAGGCTAATTTGAGGAGACCGCGGCTCCAATATAATTTTTAAGACCTCACAGCATCATTTTTAAAACACTGGGATTATAAATTATGACAAGATGACTTTCATGTAGTCCGGAATGCATGATCTTCATGTTGGCATATATTTGTGTCCCTGTTTATCACTGTCAAAGAAGACCTACGTTACTGGGGTGCTTCATTTTTTCTTCTATGGAAATTGACATGTGATCCCCTATTAACATTAAGGGGGAGTGTTAGAACATAATGTTATTAGGGATCACATCCTTATAACATTTATATATAATATTCTAATATAAGGTTATAAAACCTTATATATTATATGCTTTATAAGCATATCCCATTTGAAATAATTATAATCTAATAACTATTAGATTATTAATTATTTATGAGTGGGGCTTATTGAAAAGGTGTGACTAGTGAAGTCACCCTTCCTCCTATATTTAAGGAGCTTCTCTCTCATTTGAGAGGTGTGTGAATTTGGAGCTTTATGGTGAGTTGTATCACTATGCATATGAGGTATTATTGGCCATGTGGAAGTATTGGAGGAGTGTCCCCAGGTTCATGTCTATTTTATGATAGACTATATTTGTAAGTGTTTTAATTAAATGATGCTTTATGGGGTTTTTTACTCGAAAGGGTTTTCCCCACGTATATCTTGTGTAATGTGTACATTTTGCATATATGTTTCATATTTCATTTACTTTATAATCTTGTTTATAATGATCAATATCCTAAGATCCTAATTTCTAACAATTACCCTATTTCCTATTAACAAGTATCTCGACCAGTGGCCAACAAACAAGGATTAATCAAATGATGGTTAATTTCCTTTGCACTTTAGGCTCTGTAGGACCTAGGTGGGTAAACCTTGTAATGCAAATATCAACAAATATTTCTATAATGCAAATTATTATCAATGAATAATAACTAGAGTGCATGTTATTCAACCTTGAATTGGCTCTATAAATGATTATTTATCATTATTATGCACAATAGAGGATGATTTCTACTCTAATCCTACTCTTACAAACATGAAAGGGAAAATAGACTTGATATGAATGACTTGGTATCTGAAATTTAACAAATCTTGTAAAGATTGGTGCCTGATCTTGCAGTAAGAGAGTCAAAACATAAAACCTTTAAACATTAAAAGAATATTTTAAGATCCAACTAATAGACTTAAACATTCATGCATTGCACAAATGTTTGTCAATATCATATTTCAAATTCTACTTAATGATCACCATTGCATTCCCTAAATCACTAAAATACATCTACAGAGTTTAATATCTTCCTTGAAAAAAATATGCAAATATGCTTCACATTCACAATAAACTTGCAAAGATAAATTATACTATCCCTGATAGAACAATTCATATGAAATAGACAACATAGACGGGAGACAATTTGAAATGGATTTTCAATTATATCTCCAACAATGGTGAATACAATCCATGAAAATGCAAAGTTCTGCAAAATGACGTTCTATTACTTAGACTTAGACTCCTATTCTACCCACTCAATCATAATATTTCATGACCCCTTACAAGTGAGCTTGAATTTCCTTTTATAGAAAATGAACGAAGAAAGCAAGCTTTAGATCACTTGTACACATGTCAAAATTTGATTCAATTATAATAGAATATGCTATTTAAAGCATCTTTACATTGCATATGAGACAAAATATTTGCACTCTTAAGAGGGACATGTAAATATAACCGCCTCCTATTAAAAAATGTTGTTGACTTGTCTTGTTGAGGTGGCATATTGAGGTATGCATTTTTGACCATTTTGTCGATGACAAAACTTGTTGCTGCTGAAATGGATCTTGCTAAAGTAGAAATTAGAAGAAATTAACTAAAATAAAGAACAAAGTGTCTATTAAAGACAACTAAGAATTGTTGACCGATGGATTTGCATTTCAATAAACAATCAACTTCTTTGAATATTTGTAAGGCACCTGTGATTAGTTGATTTGGCAAGGTCCTTCTATAAATAACTGAATTGTGATTGAAAATGCAGTCTATCCCTCCTTCCACATGGTTCTTTTTCTATCCTTTGCAAGTGTAGTATTGTTGATACCTTTCCATCACTATTAACACATATGACCATTGAAAATATTGCAATTGATGTACTCTAGGTGGAGTCTCCTTTGTCTTGTTGTTAAGAATGACCTCAGTGTCACTAATAAACTTGCCATAACCTGCATTGATCTCAATAATCTTATCCAAAACTGCATAGAATACTGTCATATGCAATTTTCTTCCATCATCAATCATTGAAAGAATGAATTACACACATATCTTAAATTCATTTTTTCAATCTTCAAAATTCTTTATCCTTTGTCTTTATCATGTACATTTGGTATTGACCAATGTGTTAGGGATTGGAAAAATCCTATTTTACTTCTTATCAATTGTTCTTTTCCTTCAATGAATGGAAACTCCTCAACCAACATAGTAATCATTTTGTTAGTTGGTTTTATCTAAGGGGGAGCTGCTGGTGAGAATTGTGTGGTCAAAACCAATGTGGCAAATGTGTGAACTTTTGGTTGCCATCTTTCAAACATTAGTTTCAAAACTAGTAACATTTCCTTACATTGCTGCTTTGCTTATAACAAGGCCCGATACCCTTTGCATACCTCTTTAGTTTTATCCAAAATTTTGGGAAAATATATTTTAAGATTTTTTCCATGACATCCAAGGCCTTCTCTTTTGCAATCTTCCTTGTAAGAAGTAGTGCCTCCTCCATGACATCAAGTTTTCCTACATACTTTTTGAGTTTATCCTTCAACCTGCCTATTTCATCTATAGATGACTCCCCTTGAGTCAAAGTTGGTGGATGGTAGATGTCTAAAGTTCCTTCTGGGGCAGGAGACTTCTCAATAAATCCTAAGGCATTTTTCAATTTTATGTTTTCCATATATGTGTTGTTGAAAGCCTCATTTGAAGCAACATGCTTCTTTAGTTCATCCATTTTCTTCTGTTGATCCTCCGTTGCATCTTGAGAAAACATACTAACATGCAATGTGACTATTGTTGCTTCTAATGTAGAGGTGCCCTTTAAATTTCTAACCACAACATTTCCCACGGTCTCTTCCATGGCATCTAACAATTTGGGCTTGTCAGTCCTTGGTGCTTTTGTCCATTGGGCCAATGATTTAAGGGTAGGATTATATCTCATCCCCCTCACTCCCTTGACACTGTCAAACTCTTCCACCAACATGGGATCATCCTATTTTATAATTTGATCTAGTAAAAAGATCTCTTCAAGATCCAGGTTTGGGACTTGGAGCATCCTACTTTCCCTAACCATTCTTCTCACTTCATCAGGGGTGATGTTAATGTTATTGACATTAATTTGTGACACTTCTTCAAGAGATTCCTGCAGGATCTCATGTGTAGACAAAAACCCTTAAACTCAGAAGATTTGATAAATTCATCATAAAAAATTAACCGCATGTCAGCTATCATCCTCTCATCTTCCATTTTCTCTATAGGAATGACACTAGGCAAATTAACCATGTCTTCTTTCTCTTTCTCACCTTGTTGTTCATGGTTGTCTCTTGGAGGGGAAAGCAAAGGTTGATCAATTTCTTGTTCAAACCTCATTGTTAACACATCAATAACTATCTCCCCAACTTTACCTTCTACCTCTTCACTTATTTCATGTATCTCCACTTGATGTGGCTTTTCAATTCTTGTCCTTTTCTGAGGAGTCTGTGTTCGTTGATCACCTTCTTCAACAATTTGTTTTCCTTTTGCAGCTTCTCCTACCATAAGTGGTGCTGGATCTAGTCTTTCTTCCAAGGATGGTGCATTAGCTACTGAATGAACATATATTGTTTCAAAATTATTAATCATAAGAGTCATTCTTTGAATTTCATTTTCTACTTCTGCATAGAAGCCTATAAAACTTGGATCCCAATTTCTTCTATCATTTTCTAGACTTAAGAAGATATTCCACTTCTTTCTTCTATCTAAGGTTGCACTAATGTTTAGGCAATTTCTCACCACATCTTCTTCCTAATAGATCTCATGATGATATACTTTTCTCTTCATTCTTATTAACCTCAAATAATGTATGTATCCTTTAGGATCAAAATTCCTAACCTTCCCACTATGCAAATGATACATGTATTTCATGAATTATTGGACTCTCTCCAAAGTGTCACGACCAACTATGAAGTCATACAATCTGGTATATTGTGGCAGATGTGTCCCCTTCTTCTCTAGTTTCACATATTACTGCTCCATCCACATCAATTTCCACATGAATTCCAAGAAAGCAAGTCTTGGGGGAACAACCCTAGGTAGCCTAAGTGGTGCTTGAGGGCACCCATATACTCTAATCATAGTATACTCTCCAAACTAGAACTAGTTGTAGACACCCAAAATTGTCATGTCTAATTAAATAAATATTTTATTTATTTAATTATCTAAGCCTAATTCTTCTATTAATTAAATAAATCTTTATTTATTTAATTAATTCATTTATCCTCTTCTAGCCTTATTTCTCATTTAAATAAATACATTTATTTATTTAAATTATCCCTTTCCTATATTAAATAAATATTTTATTTATTTAATTGCCCTACTTCTTCTATTAATTAAATAAATCTTTATTTATTTAATTAATTCATTAACCTTTTCTACACATGACACATGTCATTCATCTCTTATTTCCTACACTACCTACCCCTTTCATTATTTTGGTATTTCTTATACCTACCCTCTAATCCTAGCCGACCTCTCTTTTTACACCTCTCAATCTTAACCCTCCATTTCTATTGTGTCTTCTATTTAAGGAGATGCTTTCTTCATTGACAAACCCTAATGACTAATGACTAATTTTGGGGTACTTGGCTACACTACGATCCTACTTGCAATCACATTCCGTTCTTTGTTGAGCTCTTGTGCATACAAAAATCTGAGAGCAAGCATATCAAACAAGATCAATGGAGATAGGAAGAATGGAGATCAAAACCCTAGTGGACATGTGATGGTATAATCTTTGTGATTTTTGAGTTATTTTGCATTGTCTTAGGTTATCTTCATATGTTATGGTGGATCTTTGTTCATTGTTAGGCTAGGGTTTGGTGGTTGAATCCATTTTAGTCTTTCAATATTGTTGTTTATTGCTATCCATTTTCACCATATGTTGTTTATTGGGATCTCATCAATTCTAAAGGCCCTTCTCTTTGCCCTATACTCTTCTTCAAGCTTGTCTAGATTTATCTATCTCAAGGTCTCTCTGTTTAAGTCAAAACATGCAATGATAGCATCCCTACTCAAGTCTGCCATGATTAGGCCTTCCATGGTTCTAACAATATATGTTTCAACATGGTATCTTTTATCCAAAAACCTAATCAACTATGGCTCAATTAAAACATTTGGGACCACCAACTTTCCTACATACAATGCCTATGGATTTGACACAGGTATATCCTTATTCTTACTTCCATAAAAGAACCAAAATATATCCCACCCTCTAGTGCCTATGTTAGCATCTTTGCACCTTGAGCATCGGTCATTTAAATTTTTCCTCATGCTCTCTTCCATGCTTGACCTAGGTAGAATGCCATAGATATCCTAGTGTAAAGCCCTAACATCTCTCTAGGTTTTGTTTTCAATTTTAGGGTTTTCAGGCTGTTGGGTAGAGAATTATACAACTTGTGGGGGGTGGGGCTACTGTGTAGATGGAGTAGATTTATTCCTCTTGGTTTTAGAGCTTTCTCCTTGTGTAGGATTTGTTTTAGATTCAAGTTGCTTCTTTCAGGCCATTTGCTAAATAGCTAGACTAGGGTTTTTATTTCAATCACAACTAAATCACCCTAATCAACTCTACAAACTTGAAAACTAGAAATTTCACTTAAAATTGGAGTAGGGTGATGATAGTAACTTACTATTTTTTCGGTGCCTGTAACCCTAGCTCGCTGTTGCAAATTCTTATTCTTTTCTTGGAAGCTCTCTTTGTTGAATTCTTGAATGTAGGATGATACAATGCATCATGAATTCCAAATTTATGACTTACCTTCGCACATAGTATAATCACCATTAATTCATTTCATTCGAGTGCCTTAAGGTGTTAGATGCATCAAATTCAAACCTCACCATTGATCTTTAATCAGATAGCTATGATTGATTTTTGACCCATGGTTGACTCGATGATGTGGTAGACACTTTTTTTTATGGATGCCTCTTTTTTTCCACCTTATATATCTCGAGGGCTTGCGTCAACCTTCAAGCTTATTTATTTCCCTTGTGGGGCAGTGAGGATTCTATTTCCATTGCCACCTTAAAATCATGCCAACCCATGGTCTTCATTCATTCTTACATATTTTCTCGCAATGAGGCAAGGATCATTTTCCTTTTTTTTTTTTTTCATTTTCTCACTACCTCAAGGTCTTGTTTTGACCATAGTAAAGCCAGCCCGTGGCTTTAAAAAATACCTTAACCATATGGGCACGGGGCTACGGGGTTCAAGTCTATCAACCTTTATTATTTCCCACTGGCCTGTAGCTTCTTTTCTGCTTTCCCTTTATTCTCGCAAGAGGGCAGGGTTCATACTTCCTTAATTGTTTACCATATCCCCACCACCCCGCGGGTCTCACCCAAAACTTAATGTTAGGGTGTGAGCCTCACTTATGAAATCCTACAACTAGCTATCCTATGATAGATAAACATGTGACACAACTTAGCCCATGAGACCATGGGGTCTCAGGTTTTTCTTTATTCTTCACTAATACTACCACACCCCAGTAAAATAATTAACAAAAGTTATACATGGCAAGGGCACATGACAACTCAAACTTAAGTGAGGATTTTGATGCACATGAACACTTTGTTTAGGAATTTTAAGGGTCACAGGGTCATAAAATTCTTAAGGCCATAAAAGATTTAGTTGACCATGGGACTTTAGGAAAGGCAAAATATTTCATCGGTTAATGACTACAAAACAAATACGAGGGGTTGGTTTGCACACGATTAGAAGAGACTCAAAAACAACTTAAAGCCTTAGATGACCTAGACAATCAGTCAATGAGGAATTAAAACAAAAGGTGGAAGACAAACAATTAAGGCCTATGGGTTTTATAATGAGACAAATGTTGCAACCCTATCAACACTTAGAAGCAAACCTAGACAAATCTCAAGAAAAAATTGGCCTTTAGAAAAGTGGCTCTAGTTGGGGATGCTTGGTCCTTTAGATCAAGACAAGGATCTAGAACTCTGGAGGTAGGCCAAATCAAACTGAAAGAAAACACACAAGAATATGTATAATATTTACTCTAACAACTTACTATGCATGGAATCAAACTTTTAAGCAAATAAATTCTTTAATAACTATCCATGTACTAACAACTCTTGAATTTCACCTTCCAGATTCTGCATAAAGTATGAGTCTTCTCCATTCTTCTCTATGATGACATATGTGCCAAGCCAGAGGGCTTCAAATTTTCCATGCTTACCCTTTTCTTGATTTTTGGCATTCCACATTAGAACCATGTCACCAACCTTAAAATTTCAATCTGTAGCCCTTTTATCAAAAAGATACTTAGCCTACTATTACAAATTAGCATTTTTCTTCTAGGCACAATTCTTGATCTCATCTAATTTAGCTAACTGTTCCATCCTTTCTTCCATGGGTTCAGGAATATCAATATTTTCTTCTTAAATGAACTTGTAAATTGGCAACAAATCATGCATGGGCGTTCTAGCTTGAGTTCCATAAACTAATTGAAAAGGTGACTTGCCTGTAGCTTTATTTTTGGTAATCTTGTCAGCCCATACTGCAAGTCTCAACTTTGAGTCCCAAGCTCTTTCATTCTTCTCTAGGATCCTCTTGATTATCTTCATCAAATTTTGTTTATTGGACTCAACTTTTCCATTCCTTTGTGGATGGTATGGTGATGAGTAGGACACCATTGTCCCATATGATTCATATAAATCTCTAAATTCTTTATACCTAAAGCACTTTGCATTGTCCATTATCAATTTTGTTGGTACTCCAAATCTTGTCAATATGTTGTCCATTAAAAAAATTATAACAACTTTACTAGTAGCGTTCTTTGTAGGTATGGCTTCTACCCACTTAGTGAAATAATCTGTAGCAACTAGGATCCACTTATGCCTACCTCTAGATTTATCACTTATTTCACCGATGAAATCAATTCCCCATTGATGGAAAGAAGCTTCAACTTTTTGGGATCTCAAAGGAAATGCACCTGAATACTTCAACTTTCCTGAAAAATTCTGGCATGCCTCACTTTCTAACATATGGGTGAGCATCAACAAACAAAGTGGGCCAATATTATCCTACTCTGATGATCTTGTGAGAAATAGTCTTAGCTGTGAAATGCCCTCCACAAACTCCTTCATGCATTTCCTTTAAGGTTTGTTGTGCCCGATAACTATCGAAACATAAAAGAAAAGTAACATCCTTATTTTTCTAGAACAAGTCTCCACTCACAATTATATATTTTTGGGCTTGAAGCTTTAAGGTTTGCTTCTGATTATCAATTAAATGCTCAAGATATTTCATATGCTTCACAAAATAAACTATGTTTGTATACCATGGGGTATGTTCAATACTATAAACCTTAATCTCACTATCACTTGATTTATTTGTGCAGCTTCAAGATTTGTATCAGCCATTAGTCTTGCTAACCCCTATCTCTAACCAAATTAGTGATTTAAATGTCTATGTTAAATTCTTGGATTTTGTTAATCCATATGCATCTTCTACCAGTCACTTTTGACTGAATAAATATGTCCTTAACTGCTGCATTTGGTATATATGCAATGACTTTTTCTCCAACAAAGTAAGGCCTGAAGTTCTTTACTACCTTGACAAGTGCATATGCTTTTTTCTCAACCAAATCATATTTCAACTCAGCAACTTGAAGGGATTTTTTATAGAATGAAATAGGTTGCTTGAATCCTTCTTCATTTTTCCGCAACATGACAACAATAATAGTGTGAAAGGAAGCAAAAGAGAATATCTAAAAAGGCTTTCTGAAGTCAGGAAACTTCAAGATAGGAGCTTCCTTTATATCCCTCTTAATGGTCATGAATGCATCAATTGCCTTTGCTATCTAGCCAATCTTGGCTCCCTTTTTGAGCATTTTGGAGATAAGTTTTACAATTTTTGCAAAATTTGATACCTGCCCCAAACCCTTCTTTACTACAGACACCATAAAAAACATCTGCCACAATCCCTCTTGGTCACACTCTATCTCGTCAATAATAAGATTTGTATTTTGTGTTAGGATAACTAGTGAACAACTAGGTGCAATAAAAATCACACTTGCCCCAAACCCTTCTTTACTACAGACACCATAAAAAAACATCTGCCACAGTCCCTCTTGGTCAGACTCTATCTCGTCAATAATGAGATTTGTATTTTGTGTTAGGATAATCGGTGAACAACTAAGAAGGGGGGGGGGGGGTGAATCAGTTGTTAACAGATTATGTGAATTAAAGCACTTAAAACCTTATACTAGAATAAATGATAAAGCATTAAAGCATAATTGAAAACCAGAGAATCAATACCATGCAACCATAACACATAACACCATGATTTGTACGTGGAAAACCTCAATGAGGAAAAACCACGGTGGGAAACCCTACCCATAATCAGATGATACTTCTGCAGAAAGTATATGATTACAATAGGTGCCTGCACATGCAGGAAGGCACACTGCCTAGAGTGCATTGCTCATCACAATGGAGTCTCACTGACTACAGAGATGTCAACCACCTCAATATATTTGGACAACAATCCAGAAAGAAGAATTGCTGGTGATAGCATCAAACATGTCAGATTACGTTTCCGGTTAAGTTCAATATTAGAGGTCTAAAACCTCTTACATAAATACAACTCGATCACCTCTGATCAACCAAATCATCTACATAAATGATTATTACATTATTCAATCTTTTCTATTCATACATCCATCCATCTATATGATCTACAATGAGATCTTACATATATTTATACCAACCGAAGACCTAACCAATTAGGTCGGCAACCCAAATGATAATTCAATAGATCCATTACATAATCCTGAAATAAAATCATAAAGCATGTCAGCCTAAGGCCAAACAAACATCATCCAATCAATAAAACATCCCGAAATCGTATTGGAGGATCCACCAACACGTTACATGAAAACTGGTCCATAACCTAGATAGCACCAGACCTATATTAGATCCACACACACCAAAGCAATGACACCAATCGGTCAAGGCATGAACACAATCGCCATCACCATCACCATCAACATCCTGAATCCCTTCTAGAAGCCGCACCAACACCACTTATGCATTACATCAAAGATCTTCAATAAAGCTCTGTCGGTGAAAACCTTACCGAACCTACAAAGCAGGCTTACTAGAACATAAGATATCATCCAATCATTAAGTTAATACCAACTGACTGAAACGTACTTTAGAAGCATATGAACCATCCATACAAACTTATTCCATCATCCATATCATACCGATGACAATCAATTGACAATCTTCCTAATCCAATCCTTCTACCGGAAGCCGATAAACAACCACAACAACCAGTGTTGACATCAATGACAAAACATCAATGCAACACATAATCAATTCCATCACATGGCCAACAATCTCCCCCTTTGGCATTGATGGAAACACTAGATGTGAAAAACATTCAAGTGCCAAGAAAATCCCAAACAAGTTTCCCCCAATGGAAGACTGCCAACAATCTCCCAAAAAATGATATAGCAATGAAGCTTTGAACCAAATTTGAATCAAAAGACCAAATAATGCCAAACTCCCCCTAACGAGTGAAATCAATTTGAAAAATAAATAGCAATGGTTTTTCACATATATTCCTCCCCCTTTGACAACAATACCAAATAATCAAATAGAATTAAAAAACTCTAAATCTCAAGGTTGACTACTCCCCCTAAGTAGTAGCATTATTTCATCAATCCGGAGCAAAAGATAGCTCAGATAATGCATACCGGAATAATGCACATCTGCATCATTTAAGTCTCTATCGGAGGGGTAGAAACCCCCTATCTATCTCTCAAATACTCAAATGATTCCCGGGACAAAGGTTTAGTGAAGATGTCTGCTATCTGTTCTTTAGTGTTCACATAAACCAATTTGACTTCTTTTGCTTCCACCTTTTCCTTCAAAAAGTTATACTTGATTGATATGTGCTTAGTCTTGGAGTGAAATACCGGATTCTTTGATATGTTAATAGTTGCAGAGTTATCACAATGAATAACTACCGGATCATTACAACTTACTTGTATATCCTTCAACATCTGCTTCATCCATTAAACTTGAGTACAATTGGTTGCGGCTGCAACATATTCAACTTCAGTAGTAGATAAAGAAATGCATGCCTGCTTGTTGCTGATCCATGAAACCAACTTCTTCCCAAGAAAAATGCTCCACCAGATGTGCTCTTCCGGTCATCAACATCACCTACCCAATCTACATCTGTATATGCACATAAAGTAAAGTCACCATTTTTAGGGTACCATAAACCATATTCAGTTGTTCCTTGCAAATACTAGAATATCCTTTTTATTGCACTTTCATGATTTTCTCTTGGATTACATTGAAATCTTGATACAATAACGACTTCATTCATTATATCTGGTCTATTTTGAGTTAAATATAGAAAACCAACAATCATGGATTTATATCTTATAGAATTTACTAGAGGGGATACATCTTTAATTGACAATTTTTCACTTTTGATCATAGGAGTACTAACCGCTTTAGAATTTCCCATACCAAATTTCTCCAACAATTGCCTTAGATACTTAGTTTGATAGATAAAGATGCCTTTGTCAGTCTAAGTAATCTGCAAACCTAGAAAAATGTTTATATCTCCAGTCATAGACATTTTAAATTCACTCTGCATAATATCAGAGAATTCCATGCATATTTTTTCTTCACCTCCAAAAATGATATCATAAACAAATACCTCAATAATCAAAATATCATCATTAGTGATCTTATAATATAAGTTACTATCAACATTACCTTTTATAAAATCAAGCTTCAAAAGATACTTATCCAACCTTGTAGACCAAGCTCTAGGAGCCTGTTTTAATTCATATAGGGCTTCCTTAATCTGCAAACCATATTTTTGTCATCTGTTAGTAAAAATCCATCAGGTTGCTCAATAAAGACTTCCTCTTCAAGTTCTCCATTTATAAATGGTCACTTAACATCCATTTGATAGACCTTGTAGTTCTTATAGGCTGCATAAGAAAGAAATAGTCTAACAACTTCAATTCTAGCTACCAGTGCAAAAGTTTCACCATAATCAATTCCTTCCTTCTGAGAATATCCTTTGCAGGCCAATCTAGCCTTGTTTTTTACAACTTGTCCATCCTCATTTAGTTTGTTTCTAAAAACCCATTTAGTTCCAATAACATTCTTATTTTTAGGCTGGGGAACCAAAGTCCAAGTATTGTTCTTTTCTATCTGATCTAATTCATCTTCCATAGCTTTCATCCAACATTTATCTTTACAAGCTTCAATTACTGATGCTGGTTCAATCTGGAGAAATGAAACATACCTCTTGATTTTCCAATTTTATTCTTGTCAAAACTCCCTTGTTTTTGTCTCCAATGATTTGATTTTCAAAATGATTTAGCTTTACATACCTTGGTGTTTTCTGATTTTCAGGTTCTTTGTGCTACCCTTCAGTTACAGTTGAGTTTTCTGATGATGCCGGTGTAACTGGTTCAGTATTCTATTCCGGTACAAGCATTACCGGATCAATTATGATCATTTCCATTGTCAGTTCACTACCATAAGAATTATCTTGGTCTTTGTACTGCTCATCCACTTTCACATTAGTGATCTCCACAATTCTCTGCAATCTTTAGTTTTAATATCTATATTCTTTTCTTTTAATTGAATAACCAAGAAATATTCCTTCGTCACATCTAGGGTCAAAATTTCCAATGGAATCATCCCTTTTGATATAACACTTACTTCCAAAGATTCTGAAATACTTAAGAGTAGGAGAAGGACCAAACCATAATTCATAAGGTGTCTTACCGGTATCTCCTTTGATAGGAACTCTGTTGAATGTATAAACCGTTGCACTTACTGCTTCTCTCCACTACATATGAGGCAAATTAGATTCCATCATCATGCTTTTGGCTGCATCCAAAATGGTTATGTTCTTTCTTTCCACAATGCCATTCTGCTGAGGTGTCCGGGGTGCAGATAACTGTCCCCTAATGCCATTTTTCTCACAATAGCTGTTGAATTCACCACCTTGATATGATCTCAGACACTTTATTTTCATTCCTGTTTCTGTCTCAACCATAGCTTTAAAGACCTTGAATTTCTCAAAGGCTTCAGATTTCTCCCTTATAAAAGCAACCCACATCATTCTAGAATAGTCATCAATGATTAACATGAAATATCTATCTCCTTGAAAGCTTCTTGTATTAGCAAGACCACATAGGTCAGTATGAATCAAATCAAGAATATCATTAGATTTATTAGGTATGCTCTTAAAAGAAGTTTTGATTTTCTTACCCATTTGACATTCCTTACATACCGGATTATGAGACTTCACAATCTTAGGTTAATCTCTAATTGCCTTAGTTGAACTGATCTTTACAATGAAATCAAAATTTACATGACACAACCTCTTATGCCATAACCAAATTTCATCAATTTGTGCAATCAAACATGTATTTTCACTAGAGTTCAAATGAAAGATGTTACCTTTTGTCTGAGTACCGGTTGGAATCTCCAATCCCGATTTGCTAATTATTTTGCACTTTCCATCCTTGAATTGTAATTGAAATCCTCTGTCTACCAATTGTCCTACACTCAAAAGATTATGCTTTAGACCTTCAACATAATAGACATTATCAGTGTTATGCTTACCATCCAATGAAATGGTTCCTCTTCCTTTGATCATGCATGCTTTGTTATTACCAAATCTGACTTGACCACCATTAAATTCTTGCAGGGTTAGAAACTTCCTTTTGTCACCTGTCATATGATGAGAACATCCACTATCTATTACCTATTCATCTTTGTCTTCGACTTTTTCAGCAAGGGCCTTTTCCACATTTTTGATATCTGGTTCCAGATCATCTTCCTTCATAGCATAAAATACCTAGTCTTTTCCATTGTTGGATCCACTAGCTGAATCTCCTGCCGGTTCTTCCTCTGAGTCATCAGTTACTCCTTCCTCATCAACATAGTAGCATGATTTGTTTTTGTTTCTGTTGTACTTATGCTCAATTTGATATTCAGGGTTAGGCTTAAAATATCTTCTTGCTCTTTCTTCTAATTTTGAATTCCTTTCAGGACATCTAGATGCAAAATGACCTATCTTATTACATGGAAAATATTTGAAAGGAGGTTTTCCTTCATACTTACTTCCTGACGAACCTTTAGGTATCCTTCTAGCAAATAGGACTTCAATTTGCTCAAGCTCTTTATCTTCTTTCCTAATCTCTTCCAATTCCTTTGCATACAAAACTTTCCAATCTTGCTTGTCGGTTGATGATGTAGATGCCTTTAATAAAGTATCAATCTTTGTAGCTCCTGGAGGACCAAATTCTTCAAGCTCAAAAGCATATATCTTCCCAAAAAGAGTATCTCTATTGACAAAAGAATTAGGCATGGTTCTTAGCTCATTAATTGCTGTTACCTTCATCTTATATGCCGGTGGAAAAACCCTTAATACTTTTGAAACAATCTCTTCCTCGCTCAGAGATCTACCACAACACTGAATTCCTAATACAGTTTCATTTACCCTTTCCATGAATGCATAAATTCTTTCATCTTCCTCCATCTTCAAGCTTTCATATCTTACCCGGTAACATTCAAGTTTTGCAATTTTAACAGTGGGATCACCTTCATTCATAGTCTCCAACTTATCCCATATAGCTTTCACTGATGATTTATTTGATAGTCCCATGATTTGCTGATCTGATAAGGCACTTAAGAGGGCTTCTCTAGCTCTGCAGTCATTCTCAATGTTCTTATCCAAATCTATCGGTGCATGATTTCCAAATGCCGGATTATGAGGAGTGTAACCATTCTGAGTTATTTCCCAAATTTTGTTTCCAATGCATCTTAAATGAGTCTCCATCTGAATCTTCCATACTCCATAGTTTGTTCCATCAAGCCTAGGGCCGTCCTTCCGGAAAACAATAGTTGAATTATTAGTTGCCATAGGATCTTCCTCAAGCGGTTAAGCTTATGCAAAAACAAGACCAGGCTCTGATACCAATTGTAAGGATAACCGGTGAACAACTAAGGGGGGGGGGGTGAATCAATTGTTAACAAATTATGTGAATTAAATCACTTAGAACCGTATATTGAAATAACTGGTAAAGCTTTAAAGCATAATTGAAAAGTAGAGAATCAATACCATGCAACCATAACGCATAACATGATGATTTGTACATGGAAAACCTAAATGAGGAAAAACCATAGTGGGAAACACTACCCACAGTCAGATGATACTTTTGTAGAAATTATATGATTACAATAGGGGCCTGCACATGTAAGAAGGCACACTGCCTAAAGCGCACTGCTCATCACAATGGAGTCTCACTGACTACAAAGATGTCAACCACTTCAATATATTTGGACAACAATCTAGAAAGAATAACTGTTGGTGATATCATCAAACATGCTAGATTACAATTTTAGTTAAGCTCAATACAGGAGGTCTAAAACCTATTACATAAATCCAAATCGATCACCTATGATTGACCAAATCCTCTGCACAAATGATTATTACATTATTTGCTCCTTTCCATTCATACATCCATCCATCCATATGATCTACAATGAGATCTTACATATATTTATACCAACCTGGGACCTAACCAATTAGGTTGACGACCCAAATGATAATTCAATAGATCCATTACATAATGCTGAAATAAAATCATAAAGAATGTCGGCCTAAGGCCAAACAAATATTATCCAATCAATAAAATATCCTGGAAGCCCATCGGAGGATCCACCAACACATTACATGAAAACTGATCCATAACCTAGATAGCACCAGATATAAATTAGATCCACACACGCCAAAGAAATGACACCAATCAGTCAAGGCATGAACACAATCACCATCAACATCCTAAATCCCTTCTAGAAGCTGCACCAACACCACTTATGCATTACATCAAAGATCTTCAATAAAGCTCTGCCGGTGAAACCCTTACCGGACCTAAAAAGCAGGCTTACTAGAACATAAGATAACATCCGATAATTAAGTCAATACCAACTGATTGAAACATAATTCAGAAGCATATGAACCATCCATACAAACTCATTCCATCATCCAGACCATACCGATGGTAATAAACTAATAATCTTCCCAATCCAATCCTTCTACCAGAAGCCGATAAACAACCACAACAGTTAGTATTGACATCAATGATAAAACATCAATGCAACACATAATCAAATCCATCATATGGCCAACATTTTGTAATTGAGGTTCAACCATATCAAACCTAAAATTACCAACATCCACATCACAAATACACACTATTTGATTAAGGTCAATATGCTCCACAATTTCTTCTGATCTTGGTTCTCTGTCTAGCCTAACTTATTTCCCATTCACAAGGATTGTTGCATATGACAGGTCTAATTATACATTTCCACTCACACCTGCAGTCCACTATCTAGACAATAACATTCCATAATTGGGGGCTATGTCTACATATATTATGTTCACCCTATAAGTGGCTTCTGGGTAAGAGACAAGCTTTACTTCCACATTTTTCATGACACCTATCACGAGGACTGACCTATTATCCATTTCATAACACCTCCCATAAGGAGTATCAACCCATAACCTTAACTCTTTCATGACTTCCATTGGAATTATATTTATGGCCCAACCCTGGAGTCAATCATATAATTTTTGACTAATTTGTTATTTATTAAAAGGGTTATATAAAATGGGTCAATTTGGGAAGGGACATTGGTGATGGTAGTCCCTAAATACACTTCAAGGGTGTTCATTGATTCTTCTTGTACATCACTGACTTATTTATTTAACTTTTCCTAACTGTTTAAGACTATCTGGTGTACATCTGACTTGGTTGACACATTGGAAAGTAAAGGCACAACTCTATTCCTATACTCCTTATTTTTTATCATCTATAATAATGGTACTGACACTTTAATCCGAGACAATGTTTGAACTATGTCAAATGAAGGGATATTAGGAATAGATAAAGAGTCTGTTTAGCTTACCACATTTCTGAGACATTTTTTTTCCCAGTAGAGACTTGAGGCTTAGTGGCACTATTTATAAGCGCCTTGTTCTCCATCTTGTCATTATTTGAAGTATCTATTGGGACATACTGCTAAGCTTTTTGATATTTAGGGGCTTTGCCCTTATCTTCAAGTTTTTGGATTGTTATTGGTGCCTTATTTGCACTTTGATTTTCTTTTATAAACATACTCCTAGGCTATCACTAGTCCACAATCATAATCCTATTTCTTAATTAGTAGTTGCTCCTTGCTTGCGAAATTGTTGCAATAATGAGAGTCTTGATCTCTTCTTCAATTGGTCTTCTCAAGTTTATGGTTCATTGTTGGCAACACTTACCACGACATCTCTCACAAAATCATCCTTAACATTTGAGAAAGCTTGCTTCTCACTTGTAGATCCATATTGTCTTCTATCATCAACATCACAATCTTGTCCATCATCATCAAACGAATCATATATTTCCACTATATCATAAGGATGAATAGAAAACGTGTTAATGGTTTTATTTGCATCATATTCGCCATACTCTTGATCATCATAAGAAGTCCACATTTTGAATATACTGAGCCACCATACACTACAGGGGAGAATGAGGAAGACTACAAGCAACACACCAAGGGTTGTCATCCACTATGTTGGAATTAGGCCTCTTCAATGGATCTGATGTTTCTTTGTTGGATGACCATTTTGGATTATTGTTGTCTACAAGATTGCCATCATGCCAATTTTTATTGTATGACATATCATGTAGTCTTGGCCTGTCATTCCTTTGGAAGTTGGGTCGGTCATGAGAGAGCCCTTTTTCATTTTTTGCTACTTCATAACTTAAATCCTTCAAGGCACTCCTAACCTTATCTAACTTTTCCTCCTCTTTAGGTTGCTTGCTTTGATGTCCCTTAGGATTTTGGAGGACCCTGATGTCATCCATTGTCCCAAATTTTCTCAATGCCTTTTTGTTGTTCTTAATCTCTAACGCTATTTTGAATGCATCAACAAGTGTGTGTGGATTTCTACTTCTCAACTTATAAACGGTCTTAGGATCAGTTGGCTGCAAATGCATAGGGGTTAAACTGTAAAACTTCATGAATTTATTATTAAATTTTGCAATTGATTGGTTATAACCTTTTTGAATGTATAAAACAAGACACATGGGATTAGTTGGCCACAAATGCATAGGGGTTAAATTGTACAACTTCATGAATTTATTATTAAATTCTGCAATTGATTGGTTATAACCTTTTTGAATGTTTGTAAATTCATAAAGTGCAAACTAAGGATCAAAATGATCAGCATACTGATTCTTGAACACTCTTTTAAACTTATTCCAAGAATTAATACAAGCAATGGGTAAAATCCTATAACAATCCCTGACATCATTAGTAAGTGATTGCATAAAAAGCTTCATGAAAACATCTTCATGCTCTACTTCAAATCTGTCTAGGATATTGACAAAATCTCTAAGATGACCCTCTCAAGAAGTTCATAATTCCCATAAAACTTAAGCAAGAATTTCTTGATTTCATTATCAATTGCATTTGGATATCCTTGTTTCCCATTAAAATCGTGCTTTCTATACCTATCTAGTTGCATGGGCCCTCTGGCATCAAGGTTTGGGTTTAGATTTTGATGTCCTTGTTGTTGATTTCCCTATAGTTGATGTACATACTGGTGTGCACCAGCACCAACATTATAATTTCCTTGGTTAAATTGCTGGTATTAGTTACCAAACTACTGCTACTATTGTTGATAAGCATTCAAGACACCAAGAAGATTTGCTAGTTGGCACTGTTGTGGATTTTGGAATTGGTTCTATCTTTTCCCAACAAATGGATTGTACACAAATTGTTGATAACCAATCCCTCCTTGGCTCATAATAATCGGGTGAGTGCAAGCATAGGGGGTTCATAAATATTTGCAGATACATTAGATGTATACAAAGCCAAAGTGGCTCAAGGAGAAGATAATGATGCACTTCCATGGACTGCATGAGGTGTATTTCCGCTTAATTAGGAAACTTGAGTAGTATTGACAATAGAATGTGAAGGCATAAAACTCTACATAGAGGCTTATTGGTGAACATTGGGTATTGTAGAAGTCTGCACAATTGACACATTTGATGTTGAAGGCATATGCATTGAAATTGTTGTATAATTAGGCATTGAGGTGCTCATAGGTACAAAACATTGCATTCCTCCAACTACATTATGCACACCAGAGTGAGGACGGGTAGGTTGATGGTACGATGAAAGAATAAGTATCCGGTAGAATATTGAGAGGGGGGGGGGTGTTGAATTAGTATATTGAAAAAATGATACAAACTCCCAAACTCAAAAATAAACATCAACAAATAACTCAGTCAAGATAATATCTCAAAGATTACCAACTTCAACTGGTTTGACTGTTATGCCAACTTAACAGTAAACAACTTAAATCTTGTAAACATAAAAAATGCTTAACTATATGTCAACATATTCATCTCTCAATGCTTCCAGTTATCATGCCATATCAGAATAGTTAAGTAGTCAATCAAATCAACAAATAAGATCATAACCACAAAAGCATTCACCACTTGACATAAATATTTATATGTGGAAAACCCAAATAGGTAAAAACCACGATGAGATGAGACTCACAAGGATAACTATCTGAACTCTTCTGAAGTTCGCCCTGTTAGGAGCCAAGCCTGTTAAAGCTTTTACAATAAGTCCTGTTAAGAACTGATTTTGTTAGGAATCACCCGGTTAAGGGATTTATAAATATGCCTTGATAAAAGGCACAATACCCTGTTAGGAGTAACTTCGCTAGAGGATTTGAGAATCCAAACTAATGGACAACCTTGTTAGAGGATTTAAAAAGTAACCAAGCTTGTTAGAGCTTACCTAGTTAGGGGATTTCAATTTCTGCTGTAATTGTTAGAAAACAACAAGTTTTCTTGATCTATCTGAATAGCACTACATCTGCTTGATCAGATCCTTCTTAATCTTCAATCTACCTTTACTCAAAATGCAGATCCATCCACCAGCTAGGCAACCACTCACTCAACTGGTTTCTGCCAATCTTGTCAACTTTGCCAACACTTAACAAAACAATATCATCGACCTTAAATACAATTCAACTAGGTTGTAACACAAAAAAAACCTAATTCTCATCATCGAGATTACAAATAAGTCAGTACAATCTTGACCGTTAGAAATCATAACAATCTCTTCACATTAATAAAGAAAATTCCAACCGCTCCATGATCACCGCTTCGTCGGACTTTGTAACTCATCACGTGCTATGCATTAGATGCAATCCACTTTTCTCCTTTCCAAGATAACAAACGCGCCAAATAAATCTGAACTAATCCTCATTCAGTGATCACACATGTCTCCATCATTACTGCTCAACATTAGATCTTAAACCAACAAACTTGATCGGTTAGGGTTTTACAGAAAATAACTGGTAGAGTTTATTGGTTACATAACATATAAAGGTTTAACTCTTTACACTGGTTCAACTAACAAACTACCATATACCAGTTTACAACATCTTCCTCAAGATTTATCATACTGGTTACAAGACAATAGCAATAACAACAATAACATCAGCAATATCATGAATACCATTCACCGGTTCAATTGACATCAATGACAACATATCATTAATGCAATCTATATGCAAAATGCCAACAATCTAAAAATGCCAACATAGGTATCATAGATTGGGAGGCTAGATTCAAAATTTCTTAGGCCATAGCTTCTCTTTTTCTAAGGAGTTGAAGTCTACCCATTTGTGCTTTCATTTGTTTAGTCTCAACATGCAACTCCTATTTAGTCGGTTCTCTTGGAGCATTTCCAAATGTGAAATAGGTATTGGCATTAGAACAATGGGCAGACTGAGGAGCTTGAATGCCAAATTGATCCATAGACATAGAATTTTGCATACCAGTATTATATTCGAGACATGGCATTGAAACTTGTTGTTGACTCAATCTTTGCTTATATTTTTCTTTGGGCCCGTATCTTCTCAATTTCTACCTCTAACCTTTCTTGAAAGGCCCTTGCCTTATCGAGATCTTGTTGGAAGGGAAATAGAGTTTTGGGTGGATTAACTTTTGCCATTGGGAAATATTGATTCAAATAAGGGTACATGCTAGGAGAAGAGTCTTCATTATTAGTTTTCACAAACCCGTGTACAGGTGTATGTGAATCATTAAAATAATTATTATAATTACCCCTCCCATTTTGATAATTTGGCAAATGTAATTTACTCGCAAAACTATCAAAGGTAACCTCTATGCTATTATTTGACATATTTGAAGCCGTAGGAGATTCAGCGGTACCTTTATTTTGTGTATCCCAACATTTGTTCATTATTCTCTGGTCTGAGAATTTTCCAGGATGTCTTCCTCGCTTTGGTCCTTTATCTTGTGTTTGTGCAACCTTTGCAAACTTAAGATTCAAAATTATCAAACTTTTCGTAGCAGTTTGTTGAACCTTCTCACTATTCATACGTGCTTTCAAACACAACAATCATCGGCTCAAAGATTCTTCATTTAGAGTCGCCACCCACTCGTGGGAATTTAAATTTTCTTAAAGAGATCACTCACTCTCAAAAGCTCTAACAAAATTTTCAACAGATGGCTGAAATATTTAAATTTCACTCATACACCCATGACAGAGTATTGGAATGCAATTTGACAAACTTTAAACGTTTCCCCAATAGAGTCACCAATCTGTTGATGTTTCCAATTGATTGCCCAATTATTCCTAAGGATTAGCCCATTTCCTATCAATAGGTATTTGGATCAATGACCAACAAACATGAATTAACCAAATAATGATTAATTTCCTCTGCACTTTAGGCTCTATATGATCTAGGTGGGCAAACCTTGTAATATTAAAATACTATACACAGATATCAACAAATATTGCTATAATCTATATATTTTTAAATTAATTTTAACTAGAATGCATGTAATTCAACCTTGAATTGGCTCTATTCATGGTTATTTATCATTATTATGGATAATTGAGAATGAGTTCTACTCTAACCCTACTCCTACAATCATGAAAGGGAAAATAGATTTGATATGAATGAATTGGTATACAAAATTTAACAAAGCGTTCAAAGATTGGTGCCTAATCCTAGGGAATAGAGTCAAAACACAAAACCTTTAAACATTAAATAGATATTTTAAGATCTAATCACTAGACTTGAACATTAATGCATCATACAAATGTTTGTTAATGTCACATTTCAAATTCTATTTAATGATCACCATTATATTCTCTAAATCACTGAAATAAATCTAAAAAATTTAATCTCTTCCTTGAAAGAACTTACAAATATACATCACATTCACAATAAACTTGCAAATACAAATTATACTATTCTTGATAGAACAATTCATATGAAATCGAAAACACAAATGGGAGACAATTTGAAATGGACTTTTATTAATATCTTGAACAATGGTGAATACAATCCATGAGAATGCAAAGTTCTGCAAAATGACTTTCGATTACTTAGTTCTGAAGGCCCTTCTCTTTACTCTTCTTCAAGCTTGTTCAGATTTATATATCTCAAGGCTTCTCTGTTCAAGTGAAAATATGCAATGATAGAAATTCTACTCAAATCTGCCATGATTA
This sequence comes from Cryptomeria japonica, assembly GCF_030272615.1. Lineage (NCBI taxonomy): Eukaryota > Viridiplantae > Streptophyta > Pinopsida > Cupressales > Cupressaceae > Cryptomeria > Cryptomeria japonica. The sequence goes on from NC_081412.1 coordinate 371,332,097, forward strand.
GGCCTTCCATAGTTTTGACAATATATGTTTCAACATGGTATCTCTTAGCCAAAAACCTAATCAACTTTGGCTCAATGAAAAAATCTAGGACCACCAACTTTCCTATGTCTAGTGTCCATGGATTTGACACAGGTATATCCTTATCCCTATTTCCATAAAAGAACCAAAATATATCCCACTCTTTGTTGTCTATGTCAGCGTCTTTTAACCTTGAGCATCGGTTAGTGAAAGTTTTCCTCATGCTCTCTTCCATTCCTATCCCAAATAGAATGTCACAAATATCGTGGTGGAAACCCCTAACATCTCTTTGAGCTTTTTTTTAAGTTTTAGGGTTTTCAGGCTACTAGGTAGAGGATTCTACAATTTGTGGGGGGTGGGGCTATAGGCTATTCAGAGGGATTAGTTTTCTTCCTCCTGGTTTTAGAGATTTCTCCTTGTGTAGGGGTTATTTCAGATGTGGGTTGCTTCTTTCGGGCTATTTGCTAAATAGCTAGATTGGGGATTTTATTTCAATCACAATTAAATCACCCTACTTGACTCTACAAACTTGAAAACCAGATAATTCACTTGAAATCAGAGTAGGGCGATAATGGTAACTTACTATTTTTTTTTAATTTTTTTTTTGGGGGGGGTGTGCACTGCTGCAAATTGTTATTCTTCGCTTGAAGGATCTCTTTGTTGAATTCTTAAATGCAAAATGATACAATGCAGTGTGAATTTTGAATTTATGGCTCGCCTTTGCACTGAGTCTAATTGGCATTACTTTATTTTGTGCGAGTTCGTTAAGGTGGTAGATGCATCGAATTCAAACCTCACCATTGATCTTTAGTGAGACGAGCATTATTGATTCGACCCATGTTGACTCGATGATGTGGTAGACACTAATTTTCTACATGCCTCTTTTCATCTACCTTATGTATCCCATGGGTCCACGTCAACCTTCAAGTTTCTTTATTTCCTTTGTAGGGCAACGGGGAGTCTATTTTTATTATAAATTAGGCAGTTATAGATTTCACCATTCTCAGTTTGAGTTTGTAGGCTATGATAGAGTGGCAAATATTATAAATTAGGCAGGCATAGATTTTTTTCACTCAAATGAGAAATGAACTTTAAAGATAAATCAAGTCAATGTAGGAAGTAGGCCTTTCAAGATTAAAATGTTAGTTTCATGAGTAGGAAGACCTCATCAAAAGCTACAAAGACATGAATGAGAAAAATAAAAGAAACCATGGAGGCTAATCCTTGCGACTTTAAGGATTCACTCCAAAGGATAAGGATTCCCTTCATATAATGATAATTTTACTCAACAATTAGATTCATTTATGTGAATATTTGGTAATTTATTTCTTGAATCACCCACATTGACTATAAAAGTGAAATTCCTCAAATGAGAGGATCAAAGACCATTCTACTAGATTTGGGTGCAAGGACCCCTTAAAAGAAAAACAAAAGATGGTGATGGTTGAAGGACTTCCAAATTTGTAGCATCCAATGGAAGATTCTTAGTATTCTCTAGGGCGACCTAGGTATGACAAGAGAGATCCAGTTGATATAGAGATGATAGAAGTTGTCAAAACTTAAGAACATACATGAATAATTTAGCTATTGACATAGATGTCATGGGCAAATGCACAAAGTTGGGTCCCAATCCCGAGGAAGTCCGTGGGTTGGGAAAAGAGCCCGCTAGAAACGAGTGCCCGAGGCATTCAAAAACGGGCGCATGTTTCTGAAAAATGTGCGCCCGTTTTGGTTCAAGTGCCCGAAGCTAAACGAGTGCCCGTTTCTTGATTTTTTTTTTTTTTTTAAAACCATTTTCCATCATTTTCATTGTTTCAAAAACGGGTAAACGTTTTAGAGGAGCACGAGTACCCATTTTTTTCATCCCACTTGACCCCCCAGACCATTTTTTACCTCCTTCCAGGTATATAATTTTGTTTTTTATATTCTTTTTTATTATTTTTCATAAAAAAATGTTAATTTATTGTTACTATTTTTCATAAAAAAATGTTTTTATTGTTATTTTTTAATTTTAGTGTTTTAAAGTTTGAAAAATGTTTTTTATTTTATTTAATTTTATGTTTAAAATAGTTTTTAGTTTTTAAATATTGCAAAAAACATGAAAAGTAAAAAATAGTAAAAACTTAAAACCATAGGAAAAAAAACAAAAACAAAAACGTAAACAAACAATAAACATTAGAAACAAAAAACAGACAATAAACCTTGAACAAAAAAACAAACAATAAACCCTAGATAGAAAAAAACGAACAATAAACCCTAGAAAATAAACGAACAACAAACCCTAAAAAATTAACAAACAATAAACCCTAGATGAAAATCAACAATAAACCCCCCTTCTCTCTCTCTCACACACGTACACATTACCCTCTCTGTCATTACTCTCTCTCTCTCTCTCTCTCTCTCAATCTCTCATTACCCCCTCTCTCTCTCACACACACGTACACGTTACCCTCTCTGTCATTACGCTCTCTCTCTCTCAATCTCTCATTACCCCCTCTCTCACACACACACACATTACCCCCTCTCTCTCTCCCTCTCTCTCTCTCACACATGATTACCCCCTTCTCTCTCTCACACACGTTACACTCTCTTTCATTACCCTCTCTCTATCATTACCTACTCTCTATCTCTCATTATCTATTCTCTCTAACTCGTTGTATCTCATATTACCTACTCTCTCTCTCTCTCTCTCTATTTTAATCATGCATAAAAGTTTAAATTTATATTTCTAAATATTGTATTTAATTATAGGATTCTTTTTTAGAAGTTAGATGTTTAATTTATGTTTAAATTGACCTTTAAAATGATAATAAATATGAATGTGCTTTTTTGTGTGTGTGAAAAATAGGGTTCTTAAATTTGATAATACTCTAACTATCAATATTAATCCTCACTACTTCCTAACTTAGCCCAATCTCTAAAGATATACTATATATTTGCAAACATGATAACATGTCATATACTTTGACTTAATAGTGGAAAGAGAAACCACAATCTGTCACCTACTCATCCAACTAATTGCACCAACACATAGAGTAAATACATAGTCAATGTTAGACTTCCTAATGTCAACACTCCATATCCAATTTGAGTTTACAAGTCCCTATATTTTTAATAACACTTGGAACAATCCTACTACTAAACTTTCTTCTTTCCAAACTTTGTGCTTTGAAAGCATGATTGTTGAAAGCATTTTTTCTAAAGATCCTTGATAACAAATAGAGAAATCTAAAGTACCATACATATATCTAAAAAATCTCTTGAATGCAACCTTGTGATTCTTTTTAAGATTAGCCATAAACCAAATCAAAACCCCCATTGTTTGGTAATTTATTGTCTAGTGTAGGCCATAGCATACATGAGGCTCCCAATCACACTATCACAAAGCACATGACTCATGTCCTCCAAATCTTTAAGTGCTCTCTTAATGCATGCACCGACACCATCATGTTCTCCTTTCCCGTGTCCAGCCTCAAAAAAACTCCACATGTGTTCAATATTAGTTTTCTTATGAATCCTACTCAACCAATAAAACATTCTAGCATTCTTGAATTGCCTTGTGCAATTATCTGACCATATTAGATGTCGTGTCATCTGAATTTCTCTCTCCCTCAAATTCTCAAAAAAGGTCTTGAAGCAATACTGGACAAACTCAGATGAGTGTAATTTATTATCACTCATATAGAAATGGTACTCTCTCAAAATTTTACGATCCTCTTCTGTACTATCTGGTGCATGCCTAAAGACAATATGGACAAAAATCGATACTTGCACTGAATTGTAGTATTGTGACTGGACCTCATCTTGTGGTGCAAGCGTGTAGTTCTCTGCAAAGTTAATGACCGAAAGTATACTACCAACAAGAAATGCATCCTTACATATTTGAAACTGACCATCGAGCCATCTAGCATTTTGAGAGTGTTTAACATATTTAGGTACGATCTTACTCTTAAATTAATTCATAAATGCATGAACACTAACTTTTTCGGTGATTAGATCGCACCGTCTTCCAACCTTTCCATCATTTAGTGGATACTCAACAATTTTAAATATTTTAACATCAAATAATTGTTGTCCAAAATCATTTGAAATATTTTCATGCAAACATTCATCCAACAATGCAAGATTGCCACATATATCACATACACTGGAAACACATGCATTGAAAAGAAAATTTTGCTCATTTGGTGGGTTGCAAAACAAACTTGATATAAACTCCTTTATAGTTTCAGGTGGCATATTTATACCACATTCTTGGAACATTCTATTACTATGCATGGTAACACGTATATATCGAAATACATCATAATGGTAGCGAAATTGAACATGAGTTTTGCAACAACATGTGACTCTTTCCTTGTTAATTCGAACATACCAAGGTTTACACTTTTCAAAAGACCTTTGACAAATGCTAATAGTCAACACCTTATCATCCAAAATTGTTTTTTACAATTCAGTTTGAGTCATGTCCAATAGGTGTTTTGGATGTGGATCACAAATTTTTGACCCAACTCTTAATTTAAGAACATCTCTAACATTAGGTGACACTCTCGTATTATCGTGCCAGAATTTTTCGATCAAAGTTTTGACTTCACCTGTAAGTTTCATATCAGACCTTGGTTGTCTACCACTAAAAGTCCACAAATTGTTTGCCGGATCACTTTCAAAATTAACTCTTCTTTTTATAGCTCTTGACAAAGTTTTATGATGAATATCAAGATATCCACTTATGTCACTCATCATTATTTTATCAAAAGTTGTTTGGCTTACTAAAGCTGTTGTTATTGCCCATTGTGCCGCATTTTTATCTTTAGAACAACTTTTATTTCCGATTGTATCAAAGGTGCTAGCAACAGTCAATACAACTTATTTTAAAGACTCGTCCTCCTTCTTGGTTTTGACATAAAAGCCTATTTTCTTCATCACTTTTTGCATTTTAGTCATTTTAATTAGTTGTACCATTAATTGACATTGAAACCCAAATTTCTTATTATAAAATAAATGTCTAAACAATCTATTTGCATGTGTCCTAATTTGTCTTCATGAAACCAAGCCAGGAAGTTTACATCTAGTACATCACTTTTAATTTCAAAATTTTCATTCGTTTGATTATCATTCAAACATGTTTCATTTTCAATTGGTGTTTCCATGTCTACATCCACATTATTGGTTTCAATTGCAGGTGGATTTTGAATTTCATTTGGAGTTTTAAATTCGGTTTCAATTTCAGTTTCAAGTTGAGTTCTAGTTTCATTTGGGGTTTCAATTTGGATTTCAATTTCAGTTTCAACTTGGGTTCTAATTTCATTTGGGGTTTGATTTTCAATTGGCATTTGATTTAATAAGTAACCCGCTTCTACTAAATCACCAATTTCTTCATGATAAAAAACATAGGACTGTGAAGACATACATGTATCCAATGATGGATTAGAAGATGCACCTGAATTAAATGGTTCTATTGTGTTTCCTTCGTCATCATTTATGGTCTCATTAATTTTCTCCTCTTCTGAAACGATTGTGGAACTTGAAGCTCCTTGTCTCATTCTTGATCTTCTCTCTCGTTGACATATTGCCTCCTTCTCCCTATTTGTTGCAATCTCCTCAGCTATCAGAACCTTCCTTTGCCTCTTCCCGTGTTGATTTGATCCCATGGATGCACCAAATTTTGAATTCGAATCGATCTTCTTACCAAATCGACAATAAGACAAAAAAAGAGAATGATTAATCAAAACATTCTCTTTGCAGATCGTACCTGCCAGGCAATGATTGAAAAATCATTCAATCATTGGGATTTGTGCTTGTGGGCTAGATTATGGCCCAACGGATCTTTTTAGAAACGGGTGCCCGTTATTTAATGAAACGAGTGCCCATTTCGCTTTCAACGGTACAAAGCGAAACAGGTGCTTGTTTTTTGAATTTAAAAAATGGGTGCCCGTTTGTTAAAATTAGGGGTGGGAAACAACCCTTAGCATTGTTTTTTTCTTCGGGATAGGCTTGGTCCCACCAAGGTCCCACCAAGCCTATGCTTGGACCTCCAAAAAAATGGCTAAGGTAAAACAACATCAGATTTCTACCTTGGCCTAATTTTTTGAGGGCCTTTCTGATTGATTTTTTTGACGAAACGAAAAAACCCATTAGATTTTTTAGCGTCCCGATTTAAGAAATGTAAATTTCATAGTGATAAGATTATTTTTACTATATTTGTATTATTTACTAATCAAAAGTGGAACCTAAACCTAAAATACTGAGGTTCACTAAAACTTTAATAACTTTTTTGTTTTTAGGATTTTAGAAAAATCAATTATATGAAATCGATCTACACACAATTCTTTTGAATATTAAAAATATAATAATTGAAAAATATGAAATTTTCATCAAATTATGGTGGTCGTACACTCGATGTTTTGAAAATATACTTTATTGTCAGTTAATAATTAATAAAAAAAATATATTCAATAAAAAAACAAGCAAAAATATTCTCATCAATATTTGGTATCTTAGGTATCGTTTTCCAGAAGGATTTGCAAAAATTCATTTATTTGCATAAAAAAAGGGTGGCCGTACACATGTGTGGTATGGTCCTGAAACATGCATTTTGAAAAACCCGTTTTTAAACATGCCTACTAAAAAGAGATTTCTACCTTGTGGGTATTAAAATAAATTATATATTTGAAAATTAGACTCCGAGCACTACATTTTCTATTACTGAAGTTTTTTGAGATTCAATCTCTAAGTGCATCAAATTTTGACATCAATTGACATAAAATTTGAAAAAAAGAGAAAACACTTCCACTTTTTGCCCAAAAGTGGGACAAAACTTCTTGCAGCCACCCTCATGGCAGTACTAAGGTGCAAGGACCTCCATAAATTATTAAAATAACAATTTACACAAAATTCACATATTGAACTAACTTGCTCAAAAGTATTAGAAAAGAGAAATTTTAGATTATGACATAAATGTCTGAATATATATGCTCCAATGGCTGGCAATACATTAGGAAACTGCTTCCTTACAAGAAGATCAAATTGTCGAGTACACAAAGTACATAAATCAATTAATCCTGGCAAGTACTTTAAGACATGTGACCTCCACATGAGAACACCCCGACGAGAACATCATTGGAGCACATTACCACCCAACCATGAAACATATGCTTCTTGGAAATCCTTTTAATGGAGAATACCCAACCCTACATGAGGGTGCCTAGCAACCCAAAATTGATAGGAGTGATGGAATCTAGTGGAGCATGATATATCTAACATTCTACATACATAATGAAACATGCTAAGGTATTGATACCATGACATCATTAAGAGAAACAACAATAATTAAATAGTAAATATTTACTAATGATTAGCAAGTATTGGGTAAAGCACATTTTAAACCAATTATCGATGGATAGGTTAAAGTAAAAATCTACCCTTCTCTATTGCTTCATATTTGACACCCATTCAAACTCATAAAATCATAAAACTATACATATATATCTATTTGATACTTACACAAATATAAAAAATAATTCATATTCTAATAATCCAAAAGAACGTTTAATGCAAGTACACTATTCTTAAAAAAACTCACAAGACATGGTTAATAGCACCATAACATAGTCATTAAAATGATAAATAATTCCTATTCAAGTTAACATTGAATCAAAGATTAAACACTATTATTTTCGTGTCATCATCATTGTCTAGATATTGATATTCTTATAGATTCCTTAGTACTAAGAAACCAATCAACTTACAAATGACACTTATTAAAGCTTTCAAATAATCTCACAATCAACTCGACCTCTAAAACTAAACTTCCACCAATATATGAAATGCTATATTTTTCAAGAACGTGGATCAAGATAATATCTTTAATGTACACAAATTATCAGCATGGTATGGAATAATATAAGTGGTCAAATTCTACTACAACCCAATTTGCAAGGAAGGTTTCAATTTTATAAAAGCTTATACCTTTAAGTCATGAGATTTTTATTATTTTCTAGTAAATGCATTTAATGTATCTAAGTAATAATTTTACATTATTGATTCTAGTTCTCATAGATTAATTCTATACAAGATTTAACAAGATCCTTTGAGTGATCATAATATTAGTAGATATTAAATGTTTAAACTTTTGAAGAAAGTATTTAACAAGCAAGAAATTCTAGTTAAGGTTATAGTCTATCAAGAAATATTCTTTAACTATTAGAAACTATGATCATTCAATTAAGTAAACTATACACAGATGTTAGTAAAATACAATCCTATTAAATCATAACAATTATTTTGAAACCCTTCCTAGATCGAAAATCATCAAATATGTGACAACCTTTAAAGAATAAGAAGTACATAAGATTATATCAAGTGAACCAATTAATGATTAACCTCTAAATAAAAATAATAGCATTCATAATAGAATAAGGTTATAACATTTTTAAGGAAATTGAAAATATATAAACTCATTTAAAAGAAAACAATTAAGTTTAAACTAATAATAGAAATTTGATAAATATAGTGACGACTATCTTTCTCATTAAATTTAATGCCAATGCATATATTTCTCAAATGTTATAAAATCCTATTCATAAAAAAATAATAGAAAAGAATTGAAGAGAAGCACTTTGATGTGCATGACTTCTTGACCATTCCAAAAAATGTTTTCATCTTAATACAACAAAGGAAGATTCTGAAATGTAGCCTTGGCACAGAGGAAGATAATTTTATTATTTTACCTTTCTTTTGAATTAATTGCCCACTAGAGGGGGAGAAGTTTAAGAAAAAAAAAATCAATTTTGAAACTCGTCTATCTTAAGGCTATTTGTAGATATTCAAACTCAAATAATTAATTGTGTTATGTGATGAGAGAAACTATAGCAACAATCTATTGTATGAATGGAAAAGGAAGGGATGCCAGATGTTGCATTAAGATAAGAATAGACTAAAATAGTATATAAAATATGAAAATTTATTGTATTATTTAATAAGATGATGCTTAATAATAGAGTGGACATATATTATATATAATTTTAAAATTGTTTTAAGTTTATTTAAATATTCTATGTGTCATAAGCTTAATTGTTGGCAAGTTGCCTATGACTTTTAATCTTTGGTGTGTAAGTTTATCAATTGTCTAATAAATTATTATTTATTTTGACTTGGTCATATGAAATGTTTCTATAATTTCAAGGGGTCATCCATCATAGTTACATATATGGTCTTAGCATTTAACAATATTTTTGCAATTGTAAACATATGGTACTATGACATACATTTTTCTCCAATTCACAATCGGCCTTAAAAGTTGAGAGTAGGTCTATAATTATAATGGACAACTGAGATGATGCACACCCCCAATCAATAATTTGGTGCTCAATTTTGACGTAGCCATGACCCGAAGGATCCTCAAAGAGAACAGTCCAGATCATGCAGCAAGAGTAAAACAATGGAAGAAACAACACAAAACATAGAAAATGGAAAATTAGATATCCACATTGTCATATATTCATCACAAAACATCTAGTAATATCCGAGTTACATACAGGCTAACATGCTCAACTTAGACTACATCCTAGAATACAATTCATTCGGACCTCCAAGAAGTGTTTGAACTACAATTTATGAATCTCGTTCATCATACTACTTCGTTATATCTCAAAGGATCACATACAACAATATATATACCATCCAAAACACATTTGGGTCGGCCACAAAAGATTACATTTACCAAGGAAGGAAAATGAAATGTGTAAAATAGGTTGGCCCCAAAACGTGAAGATCTCATCCGCCAAGAACAAACATGAAGTGTGGACCACAAAGGAGGGTCAACCAAGGGACTAAGAACATCATGTGTGGTGCCAAATTGCTCCACAATCCAAGGAATCGCTCCGCACGAGAAGAAGTCTCCTACATAGACGATAAGCTCAAAACTGCTCCGAAACCAACAAACAGATACTCTGGAAGGAATAAATTGCCAGAAAAGAATCCAAATGAACTAGAAATATGGAATGATCAACAAGAAAAAGCCTGGAAGACGAAAATATGATCCGCATCGAAAAAGAAAGAACTACCAGAAAATGCTGAAAGTAACACAAAAATTGCAACAAGAACAAAAGCAAATATTTTTGGTTGATGCAAGATTGCTCATAGACCATGGATGCTCCTGCATCAAACACGCCAGGTAGAAAAAGATGTTCCATGAGAGGTAACTCATGAACATCGAAATGGATTCGAGATATAGATCCCATGCTCACTTCTAATCCAAGTATCTTCTTTGTCTACAAACTTCTTCCTAACCTCTTCCGAAACCTCAGCCAGATTCTGTAGCCTTTTTTTTTTCTTTATCTCCCTTTACTTGCTTCATACCTGCACATTGTCTTTATCTGTTTGTAATGCCCCGCCAGGAAACCCCTGAGGGTTTAAGTTAAAAACACTCGAATAGAGTGTAAATATTTTTTTTTTTAATAATATTTAAGAGTATTACTGATTAGTTACAACATTAAGATAATTTTGGAGTTATCTAAAACTAGATAACACAGCGGAAGGCTAAATGAACCTAAGGAGTTTCCCAACGTGATTACGTAACCTTACACCTAACTCAACTCACGTCAATTGATCCAATAAGCCGGATATCTTAATTGCGAGATAATGCATAAGACATGATTATATATATGTTCAATGATATGACATCTTAGAATTTTAGGAAGCGTTCATTTATATCAGGTGGATAGGAGACCATCGCGAGGTTATTTACTCATTGCACTTTAAATCATAATTACATTAAGAGGCCTCCCAAAAGGATCAAAGCGTTTAATATAACAAAGTTCATTCATTGGGTTTAAGGCAACCACCCACAATTGTTATCATCCTTTATAATTAAAAGTATGGCTAATAGGGTGAGATTCATTCATTGAAGTTTTAATAATGCAAATAAATGGACTAATTCCATTAAGGTGATAAGGTATTAGGAACACATGAGTTCATCCTTTAAATTAAAATATAGTTAGCAAGATGATACTCATCATTACAGGATTAAAATATAAGTTCATAGTGACGTTCTCCCATTAGGATTTGAATATAACTAACTTATTGCATGTCACTCCTCTTAGTTAAATGAAGTTAATATGAAAATATACATTTACTAAGATTAAGATATAAACAACTATACAAATATTTCCCTTTTCTGTTCAATTTTAGCCATCATAAGAGATCCTTTTATTAGGGTTATAATTATGGATAAATAGTTGAGTTCACCCAATTATCAAGTTAATTTGGTAAGGATTATCTGTTAAGATTAAAACGTGAAATAACTAAACAAATTCATCCAATATAGTGAAACATAATTAACATGGCGATACTCATTTACTAAGATAAGAAGGTAAATACCTATATGAGGTTCATCCTTTAGATTTCAACTTAGAAATTATAACACTAATTCTAACTTGGTTTCCCAATCACATTCGTTCATTTTACATGCTTAATAACAAGTTAATCCAATAATGGTAACCTAGCAAGATTCCTTCCACTATTACTACTTCTAATTAATATAAACAAAATATTTTTCCATAATCATAATTACAATATTTTATGAACTTGATTACTACATCTATCAAGAAGAATAATTTTATGCACTCGGATTTAGCTTCATTAAATTCCCATCATACACTTATGAAAAGCAACCATACATGATAACCTATAATATGAAATAAAGAAACAAGACATCGCATAACACGGATATGATCTCGGAGTTCACCCCTAAAGGGCTACATCTCCGGGTCTGCTCAACTGCAAGACCCCTCTAGCATTCAATATAATTAGGAATACATAATTACATGTCTTTTACATCTTTACCACTTAGGCGAACACATCCAGTATACAAATGACCACCTTGGTCCATAAATACATCTCTACAAGTTTTCCAACCAAGTTCACATAAATGTAAGCATCACTTGTCCAGATATGTTACTTAATCCTTAGATAAACATCATTGACTTATTGGTCTAGAACTATACACTAGTACCCCGCTCTAGCAACACAACTATACCCTAATCAAAGAAAATATACTCAAAAAGGAACCTTTGAAATGAAAAGAAAACACCCCCCCAATGATTTATAAATCTCTTGCGTACATATAAAGCAAGTATACGTGAATCTCAATTTATATTTAACCAATTAGAAATAACACCCACATTTATCCATAATTAATAATTAATAATGCTGTATATATAAATCAGAATGTAGCAAAAAATCAATATATGATTAATAACATATATTACTATATGAGTTATCTAAATATCAATTATCTAAATCCCAAATATTATTTAATACACAAATTAAATAATATTAAATGAATAAAGAAAAAAAAACTAAATTTAAATAATTAAAAACTCCATTTAAAATTATTATATATATATATATTTTATTAACTTACTATTATATCGTTAGTTTATTATTATTTTTTTTAAAAAAAACAATAAATAAAAATAAATATTAAAAAAAAAGAAAAAAAATGCAAATTTGGGGTTACCCACGTGGGCCCCCTTGGTAGCCGACGCTACCATTGGTAGCGCTGCTACCAAATGGTAGCAGGCCGCTACCTCTGGTAGCGTTGCTACCATTTGGTAGCAGTTCACTACCAATGGTAGCGCTGCTACCAACTGGTAGCAGTGCTGCCCGTGGCAGCCCATTTCCTCCCAGCGATGAGAGATATTCTCATAATTTTTTTTTTTCTTTCTTATTTAATATTTTTTTATTTTAAAAAACACAGTATATGCAGAATATCAATAAAAGACAAATAAAACACCAAAACAACTCACACAGTCTGAAACACAGACTTAGAACATTTTCCAGCAAACCCCATTTTTTGAAAACAATCACAGTCACAGCCATTTCTCTTTTTTTTTTTTTTTGAATGACAAGGGTTTCAAAATAATAGAAGAAATTGTTGAATAACCCTCCCATTAAGCAAATCTTTGGCACAAGGAAGCTCTCTTCTCACACAAAGATCCAACAAAACTAATCTTTAACAGTTTTTCTACAATGAAACTTACTCATGGGCAAACAATGGAAAATCAGAAAAACCAAAATTGCAAGAACAACATACAAGCCCCCCCCTTTTTTTTTTTTTTTAGGTTAAAAGAGATTCCTACCTCAACAAGCTTTCCTGGAAGGATTTTGATGATGAGCCCCCAAATCTACTGCTCTAAAACTCCATCTTTGTCCAAAACCTCCAATCTCCCTTCCAAAACCATTTTTTTTTCCAAAAAGATGACCCAAGGAAAGAACCCCCAAAAACATTTCAAAAACTAGGTTAAATGAGAAACCCCATTTTTTGACCTAATTTTCAATTTTGAATTTAGGCATTTATTTTTAAAATAAAAGAAAATGAAAAATGGAAATCATTCCTTTCTATTATTCAATACATCTTATTCGCTTTTCTTATTTAAAATTAAAATGCTTCTATTTCTTATTTAATTCTAATTTTAATTTCTCCATATTACTTTAGCCAACATTTATATTTTGAACTATTAACAAGGGTAAGGTATTTAAATTAATTTAAATTTCCAAAAATCAATCCTGTATACTATATCAACTTAACAAGTAAAAAGAAAATAATTTCTTTTAAATAATAAAATTTACCCTTTCCCTTCCAAAATGCGAAAATGATTAATTTATTTCTATTTCCCAAATGACTTTAAATCTTTCCTTTCTAAAAAGCATAACTCATTAAATTCATTATTTTAAAATTAACTATTAAATTAACTCGCTATAACATAATAAAGCGACCTTTTTAATAAATGACTAATCTCATGAAAGAAATCTATTTATTCTAATTTTCTCAACTACTAATGCGTAAATGAACACATTATTTCAATTTAAATGCTTTAAGCTTGCTACAATTATAATTAAAACGATCTCTTTAAATTAACGATTAATCATATAAAAGAATCTACCCATTTAAATTTCTAAATTACTAATGCGTACATCTACTCATTAAATTGAATTAAATAACTTAGGATAACAAACTCCACTTACCCCGCGCAAGGCACACAAATCGAGGAAGTCCACCAAATCACACGACACGCAAACCAACGAAAAGAAAGCCCCACGAACCACACACAATGCTCACCTGACCATGGCTAAGGCAAGATGAGAGTTTTATGACCCCCAAATCCGAATTCTGAGGATGGAGGAGGTTTACTCAAACCTGCGAACCTCGAAGGAGATGAACCTCGCCCTAGGCGGTGTTGTACCTGCAATCTATAGCACCCATGAATCACGCAAGCATACATATACATATACATATTCAATGAAGGCGTTAGCTCGAGATTTATCACAAGAGTTAGGAAACAATTACATTTACACAAGAATCGATGCAAAAGCACAATAATAGGTATGCACAATTATTTATATTATCTAAACTACACATTGCATCACGGTTAACCTGCCATTCAAGAATGCCACAGAGGAAGTCAACCAAGGTCAAACGGGTTTTACAAGTCCGACCAGGGTAGGGGCATTACACTGTTGCTCTCTTTCTTCTTCAACTCTAATTTATTCTTACCACAAGATTTTATCCGATTTGCCACCATCACCTTAACCTTTCTGCCATCCAGTGCCACCTTGCTATCAAACCTATCCACCATATCCTTCTGCAAATCCATGCCGCCATTTGGTGTATCCTCTACAACCTGCTTCTCAGCTCTACAATTCTTCACAAGACTCAAATTCTTCAATTCATTCTCCTCCCCCGTCAAAGAAGCTAAAGTAAACTTATTCCCATCCTTCTCAATAGTGATCAAGTTTATTCTACAATCATAAATATCTCCTCTATCATACTGTCAAGGTCTACCCAACAAAACATGACAAACACTCATAGGCAAAACATTACACAAGACATCATCCTTGAAAGGTCCAATATTAAAATTCACCAAGCACTGCTCTCTCACTTCCACCTTATGATCATCTTGCAACCAACTCAGCTTGTAAGGGATAGGATTCTCAAGCCTCTTCAAACCAAGCTTCACTACTATCTCCTCTGATACCAAATTATCAATACTTCCAGTATCCACAATAACCTTATAACACTTATCACCTGATTTGCAAACAGTCCGGAAAATATTCTTCTTTTGAGTAGGTCCGGTATCTTCACTGTTCTACTCCATCAAGACTCTTCTAAACAAAAGGGACTCTCCATGCTCCAGTTCTAACACATTCTCTTCGGTAACTCTAGTTTCCTGATCCTCATTTGCCATGCAATTCCTTGGCATTCCTTGCTTACACTGAAAAGATCTATGTTCGATTCTCCACACTTAAAACATCCACCTAAAAATTCTCTATTTCTATTACCACTACCTTTTCTCTGTGTCTTCTGATCCAACTCTTTATTCCATTTAGATTTTGGTTCTTCTCCAACATTCTACTTCTCTATACTGTCATTCACCTACCCCTTATATCTCTCCTTTCCTCCAGGGTTATTCTGCTATCTCCTTTTCATTTTATCTTCAACCTTCAAAGAATACTGATAAGCCTCTTCAACTGTAGAAACCTTCAACATACTCATCTCATCCTAGATGTTAAATCGGAGTCCATTTATGTATCTATCCACCTTCTCTCTATCCATCTCTCGATGTCCGAATCTGATCATCACCTTGTAGAATTCTTAGTATACTTCATCACACTCATGTCCTTCTGCTTCAAGTTCTACAACTTCTTGAACAGTTCCAACTCATAGTCTCCCAGAATGAATTTAGCCTTCAATCTCGCAACCATTTGCCTCCATCGGGTGATTTTCATCTCATTGCTCTCCACTCTATCTCTCTACAATTCTTTCCACCATAAAGAAACATGCCCTTTCAACTTATTTTGTGCTAACCAGACTCTCTGTGGGTTCTTAACATCTTCAAACTCAAAGTAGTCATCTAACTCTCCAATTAGTCTATCAGGTCTTCCGGATTCAACGAACCCAAAAAGTTAGAAACCTCAACTTTATGAACTTTACTCACTTGCGCCACCGCTCTAAGAAATATTTCTTCACCCTCATCTGTCGGTCCTTCAACCTCTTCAGCCTCAAGCTCATCTCCTACCTCTTCATATTCATCCTCTGATTTTGGATTCCTCTACAAACCAACCAACGAATTTTAGATCTCATTCCTCATCTCATTCTTGAAATTCTCCATCATCTACTCTACCCTCCTAGGGTTCATCCTTCTTGATGGCATCTCCTCCCTTGCTCTGGTGCAACTGCCTCAACTCAACGATTTGACTACAAGGTTTCAATTGCCTCTTCATCGACGATCTATTGAACACACAAGAAGCCTGCCTCAATTCGGTGATCTGTTCACCCAAAGGAATGCCTCAAGGATTGCAACTAGCTCCAATGCCATCTGACGCAACCATGACCCGAAGGATCCTCAAAGAGAACAGTCCAGATCATGCAGTAAGAGTAACACAATGGAAGCAACAACACAACATAGAAAATGGAAAATCAGATATCCGCATCATCATATATTCATCATAGAACATCTGGTAATATCTAGGTTACATATAGGCTAACATGCCCGAATCAGACTACATCCTAGAATACAATTCATTCGGACCTCCAAGAAGTGTCAGAATTACAATTTATGAATCTAGATCATCATACTACTTCACTATATCTCAAAGGATCACATACAACAATATATATACCATCTGGAACACATCCGGGTCGGCCACAAAAGATTACATTTACTAAGGAAGGAAAATGAAATGTGTAAAATAGGTCAGCCCAGAACGTGAAGATCTCATCCCCCAAGAACAAACATGAAGTGCAGACCACAAAGGAGGGTCGACCAAGGGACTAAGAACATCGTGTGTGGTGCAAAATTGTTCCATAATCCAAGGAATCTCTCCACACGAGAAGAAATCTACAACATAGACGATAAGCTCAAAACTTCTCCTGAACCAAGAAACAGACACTTCAGAAGGAATAACTTGTCGAAAAAGAATCCAAATGAACTGGAAATCTAGAATGATGAACAAGAACAAGCCTGAAAGCCAAAAATCTGATCCGCAACAAAAAAGAAACAACTACCAGAAAATGCTGAAAGTAACACAAAAAATGCAACAAGAACAAAAGTAAATATTTTTGGTTGATGCAAGATTGTTCTTATATCGGGGATGCTCCTGCATCAAATTTATCTTTTTTTGGCAAGCAAGTTGACATGCAACAATCAATTTCAAAATTTGATTGTTGCGTATCACCTTGGATGCCCAAAAAAATACAAATTGAGCATCTAGGATCTTGTTTTTAATTGCAAGATCTAGGAGATTACTAATCTTGAATAATCATAATAAAGATCTCTTCAAACATGTATTATCAATTAGATTCATTAAGCTTGCATTTCTATCAACAAATACTACCTTGTCATAGGCATTCTTTTTCACTGTCTTGTATGTTTTTAACCTTTTACAGATTGAAAAATCTCTACAATATCACAAAAGTTTCATAATTCAATCTTCTCACAACAAATCCCCACAAGATTTCTTCTAACACTCATTCGTCTTAGATACAAGTACACCCAAGTTGACTAATAATGGTGATTAAAACCACATGAAAAAGATACAACCTTTCCAAATGAATTGAATCATAGACAGACTTCATCCAAAGCATCATAAACATTAGTATTAAAGATTGTCTTATAAAAATAATTTCAAAAGTAGATCTAGACTTTTATTGCATAATCACAACATATAAATCATTTAAAAAAAAAAATCAACAAACCCTCTGAATCCATTCATTTCATTTGAAAATATATATTTCAATTTAACTAAGATATCAAGAGGTTAATTGTCAATCAATGGATGATTTGACTAAACATGACCAAACCAAATATGACTTTAATTGAATAGAGGTGACACCTAAATTCCATCAATCAATAATTGATAAAAAATTTGTGACATTTGTGTGCCTAAGTT
Source organism: Cryptomeria japonica (assembly GCF_030272615.1). NCBI lineage: Eukaryota > Viridiplantae > Streptophyta > Pinopsida > Cupressales > Cupressaceae > Cryptomeria > Cryptomeria japonica. The sequence continues at coordinate 371,350,067 of NC_081412.1, forward strand.
TAAAGTGTGCACATGCCATTATTAAGTACCTAGTTGAGAATATTTAAATATTCCTAATATCTTAAATAAATTTATTATAAGATGTAATAGTTATACCAACACTCCTATAAGTATAACTTAGGAGTAATGTGGATTTATAAATGAATTCATTATTGCATCTCTATTAACAAGAATAGAGTAAAACAATAAATTCATAGTAAAGAAGGATTGAAAGGATGTGATGATGAGTGGTGCATGTTTATAACTATGCGTTGAAGTTGTGTCTATTTGTTCTTGCATTTTGAAATATTCACGCCCACATGGAATCTAGATAATTGAATGAATGAACAAAATCCTACCAATTATAATATAGTTTAACTACTCATTTTGATTGTTAAATAACTGCATTTACAACTTGTTAATGGTACTAGAGTGGATCTGAACAAGGTACTTTCTTGGAATTGATAATAGTCTTGTTAAATATTCAAAGTATGTCAAACTATGTTTGCCCCTTATTGATTGCATGCACATTAAATTTTCAAACTTCTTTAGATAAAGGCCTTTCCTCCATACATTTGGGTTTGATTTTATTGAATTTTATTTTGATAAATTGAAGGTTTTCCATGTGTATGAAAGCTAGCACCTCCTTCAATGAAACTATAATTTTTATTCCTTTATGATTTCATTTGAGTGCATCACCGCATATCATATATAAATTTCAAACTAAATTCATCTTTTTGTTACTTTCTCTTTATATGTCATAGCATGGATTGAACACCTCATTTAATATTTGATGCATAAGTCAATCTAAATTACATAACCAATCATTTATATAAATATTCTTTATCCTCAAATGCAATAGAGTCTCACTTACATAAGAATTAATGCAACTAAATTATTAATAGTATTTATGCATCATATAAATTTCCACTTGATATGTATTCAAACTAGATTATTTGTAACAAGGATCCACTAGTTATTAAGAAAGATTCAACACATTCTCTATCCACAATAGTTATCTCCCCAAGGTGTTTCTATGAATGACCCATATTCACATACATAAACACATGAGTTTCAAAGAAATAGAGACCAATAAATAAAAATATTCTATAAGAAGGAAGCCATGCCGAGAGGATTGTATTATACATAATACTCTTCAAAAGAACAATATACTATCTAGGAATAAATGTGATAATGAAGATAATGAAAGTTCATAAGATTCATATTTTTCCATCTTTCAAACTCGATTGTCCTTGCATTTTGTAATGACTTTAACTGCTTGAGTGAAATTGAACAAGAGAGTGGTGGAACAATGATCCCATTGAAGTCAAAGAGTAAACAAAATTGAGTGGAGGTGCACCGAATGTTTTAGACGCTTTCACCATAATTGCTCAATGTCAGGTACCAATCTATTCTTTTGATTCTCAGTGGATGGGTAACCCAATCGATTAAAAGTGAATAATCCCAACCAGTTAAACCTAGAAACAATTGCATGAATTTCAAGGACTAGATATCACAGTTGTCCATGATAAGCTATGAGTCTACAAAGTTCTATTTTGATACCTTTTTGTGAATTGTCAACGTTATGGTATCATATTTAATGATATGAATTAAAAAAATTAGATTTAAATAAGGAAAATTTTAAGTAAGATTTTATTATTTTTTGTCTTTTGAAATTAGTATGTATGATTTCAAAAAATTGCAAAGTTAGAATGCACAAGTACTAAGTCATTTCTTCTATCACAACTATACATGTATACATATTACTACACCCTTTAAGATAAAGAGTAAAAGGCAACGTGGTTGCAATAAAAAAAAAACTTACAAAAATAATGAGAATAAATAAATATGAAAATAAACATTTTAAATTAATTACATGTGCATGTATTACAAAAAACAATGGTACATGCAAAGACATATAAATTCAACTAAGTTCAAGCTACTCTTCGACATAACCACTCATTGGTTCTTATGGATCATAAATAAATGTACAATTTCACTAATTGGGCCTTTAATGCACAATTAACTAAATTTACAGTAGCCTCCACTTGCACCTCCCATTTAACTAAGCTACCAATTGTTGGTGTATAAATTGGTAGTGGCCAATTTTCCAACATGTATTGGGGTGAAAATCCATCCCAAGACAAAACATGCTATATTAGTTGAAACCTGTTACCCATCATTTTCACTAAGTTAGAATAGTTCCTTTGGGGTCATTAAGCCTCCCTTTATTCCTTTCACACTTTAAATTCATTAGTTCCTAAAATGCGCAATCGATCGATCAACCTTACTTTAGGTGTCAAGTCTCACTTACGTCAAAAGGGGCCTTGCCCTTTGCTTTATCTGTCTATCATTATCTGATGGAATTGTAACTCATTTGGTCCTTATTGTCATCAAGTCTCATTCCATTCGATCTTCGACTCTCGATAGTGTTGTTTCAATGGGCCCCTCACAAGTCTCATATTGGCCGATTGCACTTTTAGGACCTTTTGCACACACATTATATTGTTCCAAGGTTTTTAAAGGATGTGATAGCTTGATGCTCCAATGGTATCAGCCCCATGATCAACAACTTGTACGGTGATGTTAGCACAATACCAATTGTTGCACATGTATGACACCTTTGCTTTGATAATTGTACTCCAAACTTCTGGTGAGTTCGAAGGGACACTCAAGCAAAGGCATGAAAACCAAGGCGATGAAATGGATTGTCATTTAAAAGAATCAGTTATAGAAACTAAAGGGGCAAGAGTAAAAGATATAAATATGCAAAAAAAAATAAAGGGGCGGATATTCCGATTTTTTGATCCCCCTTGTACTTTGATACATGAGTGAGACTTGATCAGAAGTAATTTTTGGAAATTTTGTTGTTTAATTACTTGTAGAAAGGGGAGATAGCAGTATTTTTCTTTTGGAAGCATGATCTTTGTACAAAAGCATAGGGTCTTTGTACTCTCTTATTTTGCTTAGCATACTAAAGGAAATTTATAAAACTTTGTGTTCATGTGTATTTCCTTTTGATTGTCATTTTCTTTATAATTTGCAATCGCTGCTGAATATTTTATTTGTAATATTAGATTGTGGGCGTGATTATTATGGGAACTTTGAGTCTCAAATCTTCATTCCATCCAAAGGTAGTGGTGTTGTTTTCCTTGATCTTTTTAGTGGGTGTCGAGTGAGTGAACTTTGTGTCATTTATCTTTGTTTCCCTTTGATTATAAATTCATAATCACATCTGTATCATGGTTATGCATGGATGTTAGTTTGGCTTTTCTGCTTTATGGTTAAAAGCATACCCTAAAAACACAAAATTATATCATAAGAGGGAGTTGTACCTCTCAAATTCAGAGGAAAGTTGTGGAAGCAATTGCAACTTCTCCAACTGTTTGTTAATGGTTTGTTCTCATATCTGGGCTAAGAGTCAATATTGCCATGATTTGGGGAGAAAAAAATATGTTAACTAACAAAACCAAAACCTACATCTATTGTTGTACACTTTACAAGATTTGTACATGGGACTTCTATGAAGTTTTTTAGAGTTTTGAACAATGAAATATTTTAAATGGAAAAAAAAAGGTGTTGACTTGATTAAGTAGAATGAGAATTTGATTAATTCTATGCAAAGGAAATTATTGCTTTTATTATTTATTTTTTATTATTACTTATTTATTACTATTATTATTTAATTGTTATTAAGTCAATTAAATGACACACTAAATTGTTGTTATTATTATTTAATTATTATTGAGTGAATGAACTGACACAAACTTTATATATTGTATTGTTATAATAATAATTAAATATAATATATATTCTATATAGTACACTAAATGAATAAACCTAAACACAAAATTTACAAGGTGTAAATTTTTTTTCAAATAATAATCATTGCATTCAACATAAGAAAATACACAACTCAAACATTAAATGAGACAAAAATTCTAATCTAGAATTTTAGCAATGAAAAAATGGTAAAATAAATGGTTCAAAATTATTTAGATAGATGTCAATGACAAGATAAAATGGATCAATTCTTAAATGATGCATCTTTATAATAATTGAGATTTTTTCATTAGGTTTTTGTAATCAACAACATTACTATAAGATCTTTATTACAAAATCTAGACATTGAAATTAATCAAATAATTGTTAAAGTGGGATTTATTAGATCTTAAGAATTTCCTAAAACCTTGGTTCAATTTAATTCCTCAGTGTTAAGTCAGATTAATGACATAGATGTATTTAAATAAAGAATATGAGATGCCTTACATATTATAGCTCCCATACGTGTATATATGTATGTACACACACAAACCCCTATATGCATATGCACATATATTATATACATACATTCATATATATGTATTTATGTTTACACACAAACACACATATATGTATGTGTATACATAAGTAATGTGGACATTTTTATACCAAAAAGAGCCATATAGAACATCATTTGTGTGGTTCCTAGGTGGGAGGGGTGGAGCTCAAGGGTTCCACCTTGCTAGGAAATAGAGATGCAAGAACTACAATAAAAGTATCATGTGATTACTTTTCTAAATAGCAAGGGTAAGGAGCTTTTGATCTCTCCATTGTATTTTCCCACCTTTCAACCATTCACAAATCAACCCCATACAAAATAGAGATAGCTAGAGATTCACCTATTTGTGATCCCTTCTTATACCAAATCATAGCCAAATCATGTGCTATGCAAGGCAAAATAGGTGCTTCCCTTTATAGGCTTGGCACTTAGCAAACACTATAGACTACTATTCTATATCAAAATGGAGAGAGAAACATTTCAACTAAACAGAGAACAATTTCTTCATTTCAACTAAACAGAGAACAATTTCTTACTCCCAAACCCCATATCTATCTATACCTCTCCTCCTCATCTGATCTAATTTCCCTCCTTGACCGGGCCTTCCCAAACCGAACTATTACCTCCCACACACCCCTAATACTCCAATCGCTATTATTCTCCCCACCCAAAGGTGGGTGGAAGGATAAATTATTCTTTGTAGGAGGATGGAGCTAACAATGGTGGCCCTACTCTACTCTATAATGGTTGAGGGGTTGATGGGACAAATGATAGGATGAAAGAAACATGATATCATCCGGGCGTACACAAGAAGGGCACAATCATTGGCTCGATTCGCTTGCCCATCCTATCAATAGTTCGTTCCGGAAGAGGGGTAGTAGGAGTTTCATTTATTGATGGATTTGGATTCAGCTAGTCTGAATCAGATCAAACTACTTAACCGATCAATGGGAAACAAGGCATGCATGGTTCGAAAAGTTAGAAAACGACCCGATGAAAACGGTCACCCCGAGGACCACTAGCAAGCTATGTATAGGCAAATCACAAGTAATAGAAAAGGAAGAACAGGAGCTCCTCACAATCATACCAATCTGGTTAGATACATCCAAAGAGGCAGTCCTTGCAATGGACAGCTTGATTGGTGTAGAAAGATGCCTGGCGGACATATTTCCTAACCACTACTATGGACGGAGGGAAATCTGAGCTATCCTCAACTCCAGCTTTCATTCAGTCATTCTTGATTAGGTCTTTAATGCTGCTTGCTCTCCCCACCTGATTGGCAACTACTCCATAAGAGAGAAAATACGGGAGAGGGTCTCCGGGTGGTCCAATGCAACAAACCTATTTTGCTTTCAGATGGACTTTTACTCCATTCCTCATGTTTGGAAAAAGACGAAAGAACTCTGTCCAATGTACATCGGTCTTATGTACATTTGAGTTGGTTTAATGATGTATGTTTGGAAAAAGACGAAAGAACTCTGTCTAATGTATATCGGTCTTATGTACATTTGAGTTGGTTTAATGATAGAGAATTTGTATTCTTGAAAGAGATCACAAGTTCAATCTTGGAGGGGTAGGGTATTTACACATCTTATTTGAAGCACAATTAGGTGCCCCTACATGCTAGAAATATGGGGAATCTCATATACTGTAAGCCATCTCTAGACCCAAAAATAGCTTGTCTTATATTGTGAAGTGAGAATGGTTAAGAACCAGCCTGACCAACAGACAACAAAACATAACTATAAACCATGCGCTAGTCAACACAACATTTTCTCATCTCAAACCAACTCATGTTCATCATGCAACTCGTGCAATGACAAATCAAGCATAATGAATTGTGTGCGCATGTGTATACATACAAGTGTGATTTTTTCATCTCAAACCAGCTCATGTTCATCATACAACTCATGCAATGACAATTTATACATATATGTGTGCATATGACATATGAATGTATGTATTTACATATATGTATATACATATACATATACATATGTAAATGATATACAATATGTATTTATACATATATGCATATAATATATAGAATATGTTAAAAACTTTTGTGAACCATCTAATCTGTTGGTGTTGGAAATAAGCCACAGCTGGACCAACGATGGACTGGTCCAAGAGGGGCCAGTAGCTCAGTGGTAGAGCACTCTAGCAGCGTATGAAAGGTCCTAGGTTCGAGTCCTAGCTGGTCCATGTCTCAACATAATCAACGATGCTTTAGAGGCTTTTCAATAGAAACTCATGATTTTCTAATATTTTCTTTCAACAAAATGTGTCTACCAAAATATCTCATATATATGTATGTGTACCTCATTTGATACCCTCTATCTAATTACCTTTTGTTTCTTCACACAAATAATGTAGTGTATTTTTTTCATTATAGAATATTTGTTAACTATTGTAAGTGGATACTTTTGTAAATTCTATTGGTAGAAGATTTTGTGATATTCAATGTATGTATATATATGTAAATATATGTGAGATAGTTTTGTAGATTTGTTGATAGAAAATATTAGTTTTGTAAATTTGTTGATAGAAAATATTACAAAATTACAAAATCTTCTATTAACAAAATTTACAAAACTATCTCATTTGATATCCTCATATATATATAATATTATTTTTTTCACACAATTAATTATAGTGTAGTTTGTGTAGGCATCTAAAAATGGTTAATGCTTGCAGCGTCGTACTTTAACAGGTCTACATGACCTTCTTTAGGGTTGTCGCATCTTATTAACATTTCTTCTATGTTGCGCACTTGATCTTTATCATTTGTCGACATCTTGTCATTCTTCTGCATTTCTTCCCCTTTTGATTCCAATTCTCTCACTTTCAAATTAGGTCTTGTCAATGTCATTTTCAAATTGCAATAATTGGTCGTGATCAATTTTGTCTTGTCAATTGGACATCATCAATCCTAATAGATGTCGAATTAAGGTTCTGTCCTTGATCTTTATCATTTATAATCATCTTTGATCAATTATCATCATTTTCGATCATTTTGGATCCTCTTTAAATTGGCAATTGTTGGTCAATCTTATCAATTTGTGATTGATTCATCATCAAACTTTGTCAATATTGTCAATTTGCAATCGATTTGTCATCAATATTTATCAATCTCAGTATCAAGTCAACCTTCATCAAATTGACCTTTTATCAATCTTTGATTGATTTGTCATCGATCTCAATCAATCATCAATTTCTCGTCAATTTTGGATCAATTCGTCATTGATTATTTATCATTTGTCATATATCAATTTGGTCCTTTTGTCAATCTTGATCAATTTGTCATTAATCTTCATCAATCAATCTATGTCAGTTTCTTGTCATCATCAAATCTTTGTCATTTGTCCCATCGATTGCAATCTTTATCATTTATTGGCTTCAATTTTGTCATGACCTAATTTCTCCTAGGGTTTAATGATATAATGATTTAATCCTTCTAACGCTTCTCTCTAGGTTAAATGGATTAATTCCATCTATCCTAGGTTTCTTGTGTCAAAATTTAATACTGTAGCGTCGTAAATTGTACGCACTTGCTAGGGTGGTACAATTTCACACCTTGTTTAGCACCCGCCTTGGCGCATTTTGCATTTTGCATTGCATTTCCCCTTTAGCACTTAATTAATTAAATTAATTAGGTCTAAGGTTCTATTTTATCATCTCCCATATCATAAAGTTGGGCCCTTTCATTAAAGTGTGCCCCTTTCATTTTATTCCTCCAATACATCATTTAATTAAAAACCCTAATTAGGTCCTATTTTGAACTTGGGGGCTTGATTTCAGGGGTCAAAACATCTCGAAATCACCTGTAACTTCGGGATTCGCTCTAAAATCATCATATCCGACGACCCTGAAAATTTGGTGAAAAGTTGTCGAGACCATGGCGCCCGGAGTGCACACGGTCCCGGACATTTTTCCCAAAATTTTAGGAGCGCAATCCAATCATAAAATAAAGCTTAACCCCAAGAAATTGGTGGGAGATTCAATCTCTAAGTCGGCCTAAAGTTGAAATTAAGACCTAGGGTTTCATATATAAGAGCTCTCTTTCTTCATTTGAAAGGATCCGAGAATTTTGGTTTTCAGGGACCTTCTATGCAGCGAAAGAGCAAATCTTTGGAGACTTCAACAACATTCAACATCCATCCATCAAACATTCATCAATTTCATTCATCCATTTAGGGCTTTGAAGGCATTGAAGAGCAATAAGGGATCACCGACTGAAGATTGGCTTGTACCCCTCCCTTGGGGTTGGGTATGATTTCATGTTGTTTTCATATCTTTGCATAAGCCTCATTATATCATTTGTATTCATGCTTTAGATCACTTTGCATCTTGATTTGGAACATTTACATTATCATTTACAAGCAATTAGGGTTTACTTTCTAGGTTGCTCTAGCTTGCTTACTTGCATTTTAGGATCTTGCACACACACAAGGTCTGCACACACAACTTTTACTATACAACTTGGCTATTCGTGGAGGTGGAAATCACCAAAGCGGGGGTTTGACTAAGGCAAAACCCTATATAGCCACCTACAACCCCTTTTCGAATATAAGTGCAGATTTCCGAATTCGAAGGACGCCACAAGTTGCAGATCCGACGGAAGCAGACTGAGACAGGACAACACACCAAATTGCAGAGCAGAAACCTAGGACAGGGGCGTGGGGTGCCCTGGTCCTGACAGGACAGGGGCGCTAGGCGCCCTAGTCCTTGGGACAGGGGCGCTGGGCGCTCTGGTCCCTCAGACAACAACAGTTTTCAGCACTTTTCGACAGCTTTCAGGTTGCCAAAAGGAGCAGTTTCAGGTGCAGAATCAGGTCAGTGGCGCATGCGCCCCCGTCCTGAACATTTCCACTCAGATTTTAACCCCAGGTACACATCTGCATTCTCCTTTTATCCTTGTGTTTACAGCTTTTCATCACTTAATCTCAATCTTGCAATCTTGTTACTAGTTCATACTTACACTTTAGGGTTAGTAGTTGAACTTGTATCATTTTATCTATCATTTGCAACAAAGGAATAGAAATCCTAATAGGTAGCCCGTGGCTCTCTCTTCCACAAAAAGAAGTAGCCAATTGTGTGATACCTCTAGGCTCTTTCGTATTCCACAAGTGTGTGATTGAAAGTGAGATTAGGGCATGTTTGCTTAGTGTCACTTTTTCCCCTACACATTTTTGGTGAACTCGATGTGAATTCCAATCTTCTCTAATTCTGATTTATGTTTTCAAATTTGAGTGTTTATGCTATTTCAAATTCAAATTTGTATTTACAAGTTTTAATTTCTTGCAAGATTCAAAAATTCAGAGGAAATTTTTGCTAAAACCCTAATTTTTCAATTCAAAGTTGAACTTGTGGATAGCTTAATTGGGATCAATAATTTCAAATCTGATTTAGGAACTCATTTGAATCATAAATTTAATTTTCTAAATCTACATTCTAAGTGCTTGCATTGGTTAAAATTAAACATTTCCTTCTATTTTGCATGTGTTATCATTTGAAAGAGGAAAATTGTTGTCATGATGCATTCATTTCATAGATGTGATAATGGGTTAGCTTCCCTTGTTTCAATTTTTCCTTCTCCTAAAGAACCTCCCCCCATCTATAACAACATTTTAGTGCCTAAAAGAGTTGCTACCAATCCCTTTGAGACTCTCCCATGCTCTAAGGATGAAGACTTTAAGAGTGATCTGGACAATTCTCCTAAAATGTGCCCTTCCTATTTAGCTATCCTAGAGGAAGAGAATGATATCATAAACGCCTGTCTTAATGTTACTTCACCCTCCCTACATGATGCCTCTCTAAATGAAAAGGTATTGATGGACATTGACTTATTTTCTCCTAAAGTTGGTCCTTCCAATGAGGGCATGTTAGTGTAACAAGAGGTTATGAACACTTCTTTCAAAGATCTCCTTCCTAAGCATGAATCTTTGGAGAAATATGTTCATGTTCCTCCTAAAAAACACTCCCTTCATGAGGATCCTTTTGTGCAAAAAGATGACATTATCCCTACATTTCCTAGTGATGGCATTTCTTTTTCCAACAAAATTCCCACTAGAGATGATGAATTAATGATAAATGCTTACCCTTCTCCTAAAGTTTGTCTTACCCATAAGCATCCCTTAGAGAAAGAAGATGAAATAATAAGCAATTTCCTTAACTCTCTCTCCCCTAAAGATCATATTGAACATATTTTGAGGAAAGAGGATGAGTTTAACACATCTATTGATGCTCTCTCTCCTAAGGATGAGGAATTAATAAACAATGTTATCTCCTCTCCCGAAATTGACAATACTTCAAACATTCCTTTCAACCACCTCACTATTTGGGATGAACCATTAGAAGAAGGTGTAGATTATTCTCTACCCCATGAGAAAACCCTAGCCAAAGGGGATGAAATCAAGATTGAAAACTCTTTTGATAGTTTCTCACCTTCCTTGAATCTCAATTATTCTCCCTCTAAAAATAAAGCATCTCCCTCTCCTCAACTTGGTTCTACTCATAAGGATACCCTAGTTCAAAGCAAGATGGTTAACATCTCTTTCAAAGATCTCCCTCTCAAAAGTGAGACTTTAGAGAGTAATGTTGATCCTTCTCCTAGAGAGTTTATTCCCCATGTAGATCCTTTGATGATAGAGGATGATATGACCTTTCCTAGTATTACTCTGCCTACTAGAACATCAATGCCTACCCCTTGTCTCTCTCCTAAAATTGATTTAATCCGTGATGAGATTTTAGTGCAAGAGAAGACTATCAACAATTCTTCCAACGCTTTTGTTCATTCCTCTAAACCATCCTCAATCAATTTGATACATGTGAATGAAACACCTAACAAACCTCTCTTCACTGTCCAAGGTGCTTGTCCTTCTCAAAATTCTCAACCTTTAAATAAGCCTATCTTAGTGGTTCAAGGTGGTTATGCTAATGATTCTTTTTGTACTCCTAACAAACCTATTATTACTGTGCAAGGAGGTTATTCTACTAAGAGCCCTTATGAGTATGCTAAGCAACTGACTAGAGAGAGTTATAATGCAGTTGCTCATACCTATAATACTAGAAATAATAGGCAGCCTAATCCTCCTCCTGTTACTCCAGTTTCTCTTCCTAATCCTCAACCAATTCTTCCGCAAGCTCCACATATTTCACAAGTTCTTGGTAAGGAATATGATCTCATAGAACAACTTAAAGCTACCCTTGCTAAGATATCCCTTTGGGATTTGATCCAAACTTCTTCCGCTCATCATGGAATGTTACAAGATGCCTTGAAAGATTTGAATGTTCCTCCACCTAATACATCTAGTAATATAGTGTCTTTGGTTAACTCTGTGATGAATCCTAAAGCTCAAATTGTGTTTACTCAAGATGAGTTGCCTACTAGTGAAATTCAACATCAGTATGATCCCTTGATGATTGTGGTTATCATAAATGACACTGCTATAAGACGAACACTGGTAGATAATGGTTCTGGCCTTAATGTGTGTAGCATTAATCTATTGCATAAGATGAATGTGGATACATCCCTTATTGAGCCTGACTCTCATCCCATTCGAGGCTTTGATAATGTGGCTAAGTCTTCATTAGGTATTATCACCTTACCCATCATAGTGGGACCTGTTATTTTGCCTACTCCTATCCATGTTATGTCGGGAAATCTAACATACAACTTGTTATTAGGGAGACCTTGGATTCACAGTATGCAAGCTGTCCCCTCTACATTGCATAGACAAGTTAAATTTATTTATAATAATAAAACATATACCTTGATAGGTGATACTAATTTTCAAGCTTGTTTGCAAACATCTACTTCCAAAGGGAGTTCTTCTAAGCCTTCCTCTTCTAGTGATGACTCGTTAAACAAGATACCTATGGATGAATCATCACCCTCTGATAATCAAAATTCTTTGGATGAGTCTGAAGTTCCTGAAGAAGATTCTTCTCAACTTGAATCTACACATGAAAAGGCTTTTGATCCTGAGAAGGTTCTCGCAGAAGACGATTGGGGATCTCTTGATTTTAATCCCACCTTTGTAGGTGAGTATAGGGTTCCTCCTAGAGAGCTTAAAGTTAAAAACAAGGAAGAAACTAGAGATCAATCAGTCTTACCTGAACCTATGAGCAATAATTTTGTGGCCGCTTCTCAAACTTCTTCTCCTCACACCTCTAAATCTGAAGAATATGATTCTTTGTCTTATGAAAAACCACCTTTTCTTTTTAAAATGGCTAATCGTTATGGTCGTGGTTTTCATATTTTGGCTAAGAGTGGCTATAGTGGAAATGGTTGTGGCACAAATGAACAAGGAATTAAAGTTCCTTTAGAACATAACATGCATGAATATTCATTTGGACTTGGATATAATCTTTCTAAGCCCACCAAAGCATCTAAAAGACCATCTCTCAATGTGAATGCTATATTTAGTAGTTGTAAAGCGGAAAAATTGAACCCTAGTCGTTCTCCCCTCCCCAACTCCAAGGAGAGAGAAGGGAGAGTCACTAGGGTTGATGGTTTTCACTTAGGAGAGACTTTACATTCAAAAGAGGGGTTGAAACCCACAAGATCCAATCCCACACAATGCAAGATTGGATTCTAAATGAGTTTCAAGGGTTAAGACATCAAGGATACCCTCTTTTGTAAAGAAATGTAGATAGAATGATTGAACTAGGAATGCATGTAAAATAGGAAAGATTCGCTTATAAATAGAGATAGGGATATGGGATGAAGCTGCGGACCTGGAATTAGTAGTAAAATGTCGAGACGATGCTGTTCTGCAAATTTGAGTGAAAGTTGACGGGACGATGGCGCCCGACGTGCACACGGTCCTCTGAAAAATCCGCGAAACGAAGGGGGATCTGTTCGTCTCTGCACAAGGATTCCAGATCTTCAATTACAGCCGCGTACCTGCAACCTACACACAAAAAAGAGAGGACGATTGGGGGGTTAGGGATGAGGGGTTTGCCTTTAGGTCAAACCCCGGTTTTGGAATTAACCAAGAAATGAGAATGCTGTAAATGTAAATGTTTGTAATGTAAACAAGTACTGATACCTTGTTGTAAGAATGTTTGTATTCTTACATGCGAAGGTGTAATGTATGTTGTATGTAATGTGTTGTAAGTGATCTCCTCTTCAATGGTTGAATCCTTGTCTTGAATGCAACACTTAGCCTTGAATGGAGACTTAGAATGCTCAATTGCTTGAAGGAATGCTTGAATGCTTGAATGTTTGAATATCGCTTTCGCGCCTTGCTCACATATGTCCTCCTCACTTTTTGAGAGAGGAAATGTAGTTTATATACTTGTCAATTAGGGTTGATAGACTGATTTTCCTGACCTTAGGCCAACTAGGAAACAATATTTCCCAAATTGCAAACTTAAAGACCCGATGCCCAAAAGAGACCGGGCCCAAAATAGGGCCAGGGACCAAGGCGCTGGGCGCCATGGTCCCACCTCCTGGGACAGTAGGGTGCAAGGAGGGATCATGCCAAGGTGCAGAAAAATGCAGTTTTTGGTGTCACAAGCAGGTTTCGGGGTCTCCATTCAGGTTTAACGTTGCATCGCCATCGTGAAGACCCAAATGTAGGCGAAATTGCAAGTGTCGCAATTTTAGGATGCTACATTTAGCCCCCACTTTAGCGGGAGTATAAGCGTACGCTCATACTTCTGGTAAAGTACAAGGAAACAACATTGAAAAACTTTCACCACGTCAAGGAGGCAAGATACACCAAGCCCCCAGTGGACTAAGGATCTTACGACTTCAATTGACAAAGTAAAAGGGAAGATCACGAGGGAGAACCATGACTGTTAGTAGTAAGGTTCCCTCACTATGAGTCATGCAAGAAAGATATCAAAAATTTTCAAGGAAAAGCTAAATTTGTCAAGAAATTTTCAAGTATCTTGAAAAGATATGAACGGGATGTATGCCCCCCTACGTTAAAGCAATCGCACATGCCTCACCGGGGGTGATTGCTTTAAGGTAGTGATACATATAAGAAATGAGAAAGGAGCACGTTATCACAAGGATTTAGCCCCCAAGTGTGAGATAAGCCCAAGGATAATAGACACAAAACACAAAGCACGAGGTGACTTCGCTTTCCTTGGGGTCAGTATGCTGTATGATAATTCATGTATATCATATGTATGTATGCATAATTGTTCTTCATTCCCCAATCAAGGAAGGTCACCTAGAAGAAGGGAACACATGTGTCTTTTGAGTCAACATGAGAGAGACCAAGAGATCTCAATGCTTTGCATCGTCCTCAAGTAGACAACACTAAGGACAACAAATAGAAGAATGAGAATAACACATAGAAGAAGTAAAAAGAGATCAAGAGAGGAGGAGAGAGTTTGCTATGCTAATGAGCTAGTCTAGCACGTCATCTACCCCTCGATCTTGCTGATCAATATTTCGGGAAGGTAGGAAACACGCTAGAGGAGGAACATCCAACACAGCAGATGGAGCTATCACAAGATCCAAACAAGGGCTATGTTCATGTTCCAAGCCACGTTGTTCTTGTCTAGGAACTAGGATAAGTGCTTTAGAAAATTCGTTAGATAAATTGTTATCAACATCAACATATTCATATTCACTATCAGAATGAACAGGAGTAATATTTTCATCATAAATAACATTTTCATCTATATCATCATCAAGATTTATAAAAATAGGATCTTTAACTCGCACAGGATCAAGACCATCATACATCTTATGTTTAGGAGATTTTGGCTCAATTTTCGGCTGAGGAGAAAATGGAATAATACTGGCTGAAGGTGTTTTTGGGGATTGCAAAGTTTGAGAAGCAGCTGCCTGAGCTCTAAGACGACGCTTTCGTCGGCGTTCACGTGCAGAACGATTTCGTCTAGTCTTAGTAGGAAGATTAGGAGATTGAGGAGGAGGAATATTCTCATCCTTATCACTTGGGTGTTTAGGTTGTGGTCTCTTAGGTTGAATAATAGGAGAAGAGGAAGGTCTCTTCTCTCCATAAGAGGAAGGAGGAGGAACTGCTCCATATAAGGGAGGAATATTTGGTTTAGGAAGGAGACCAAGTCCATCATGACGAGGAGGTATAGGTCTACCTTTAGAAAGTTTATTAGACATAGGCATAGTCACATTCATAGGGATGGGTTGGGAATCTTCTTGAGGAAAGACATTAGTTTTATCTTTCAAAGGAAGAACTTCCTTCTCAAGAACGATAGGAATGTCAAGTTTGGGTGTTCTAGGTTCACTTAGAGATAGGATCATATTTTTTTTCCACTTTTGATAAGATTTGAAAAGATGATCACTTCGCCGTGGAAGAGATTGGAATTGTTTAGGCCAAAAGTAATCAATAGGAACGCTAGAAGTTCTTTCAGCAGGTTTAAAGAGACTATGATTGATAGTAACAACTTCACCATTATGGGGAAATTTCAAGCACTTGTGAATAGGAGAAGCAATAGCTTTCATGGAAGATAGCCAAGGATAGCCTAGCTTCACACGAAATTGTTCGGATGATGGAATAATAGCAAAGTCCACATCAAGGGATTTGTTATGGACCTCAATAGGTAATGTAATAGAACCAATTGCAGGAGAAGAAAATGCATCAAATAGTTTCACAACCACATTTGTTTCATCATAGATCACTTGATTCAATTGCAAAGTAAAAAGAAATTCTTCAGTAATGACATTAACCATGCAAGAAGGATCAATAAGCACTCCATGGCAAGGTGTATTCTTGACTTTTGCAACTATATATAAAGGACCATCAGGTGCCCTGATAGTTTCATTGGAATCAAATGTGATGGAAGGTTCTTTAGGGATTTTCTGCTGTTCCACAAAGTTAATCACATTCGGAGTCATAGACACGAGATCATCAGGTGAGACAGAGGAATCAAAAGTATCAATCACATTAGAGGTATGAGAAGGTAATGGATCAGTAAAAATCTAAAGATTTTGGTTAGGAGGAGCTATAGATGTGTTGCCTTTATCATTCACACCAGAAACAGAGATAGTACTATTATCAATCAAATCTTGAATTTTACCCTTTAAAGCAAAACATTTTTCAGTATCATGCCCAGGATGACGATGAAATTGACAAAAAGATTTGTTATCAAAATAGGGCGAGTTAATCTTTGCAGGATCTATTTGCCTTATAGGAGGGAGAGTAAGCACATTTTGTTCCAATAACTTATTCATAATACTATGCAATGATTCATTCAAAGGAGTAAACTTTCTTTCTTTCTTAAAAAATTTAGAAATAGGAGGCACACCTGATGCTGCATTCACATTGTTGTTGATGATGTTTTCATTGAATTTAATTGACTCTCTGTTCGGTTTAAACTTCCCAAATGGTTGTTGACTACTATCACCCTTATCACTCAGAGCCATAGGATTTGCTTGTTCCATTTGACTCACAGTCAGTTGATAATTGTGAAGAGTTGTGCACAACTATTGGAAAGAAGTAAACTCAGAAAACAGAAGTTTTTCTCTAATATCTTTTTGTAAATTAGAAATAAAGATTCTTTGAATATCATTGTCAGGTACTGGAAAAGAAATTTGAGCATACAAATGCTTATATCTACCAATGAAATCAATCACTTTTTCTTTAACACCTTGTTTACAATGCATTAAATCAATCAAAGTAACTTTAGGGCTTATATTGTTTTGAAACTATTGAATAAAAGCATTTGCAAGTTGTTCGAAAGAAGTAATAGAATAAGAAGGCAACGAGCAATACCATTGTAGGGCTTTATCTCTTAATGTTCTAGTAAATAGTTTTGCAAGCAACCTTTGGTCATAAGCAAAATCGGTACATATTGTTTGAAATGTCTTAACATGTGTTAGAGGATCACCCTTACCATTATAAAGCTCCAAATGCGGAATTTCAACATGTTTAGGGGGGATGGCTCGAACAATGTCAAGAGAAAGTGGGCTCGCAACATCAAATGTGGGCACACTAGTCTTAGATTGATTCATAGAGGCAATTTGTTGTTGTAAAGAAGAGACAGTTTGTGCCAGATTGTTAATGGTCGCTTCAGTCGAAGAGTTCATATTAGACGTGTTGGATTGTGATGGAGGTGTTATGTTATTGAAAGAAGGTAGAGAGTAAGCTGGTGGGACACTATGATAGTTAGTCATACGAGATGATTGGAAAGGAGGAACACTACAAGGAGGAATAGAATGGTTAAATGAATTGCCCCCTTGCGTCATGTTCATTTGTGGGGATATAATAGGAACACTCATTGAAGGAATGAATTAAGAAGTTGGATTGATTGAAGGATTGCCCCCATGACTGGTGATCATAGGGGGAATGTCTTGTATTGAAGTAGTCATTATGTTTGATGTAAAAGTAGGTATACTAGCAATAGGAGTTGTCAAAGGAATAGAATGATTAACTTGAGTAGGAGGTTGTGTATAACCTAAAGTTTCGGTACAACTCTTCATAGGCATCACATTCGAATCCACAATGTGTGCAATACCACGCAAAATATCAATTCCATTCTTATCACTTTGAACCATACGTTTTAGACCCTCAATTAATGAAAGAGCTTGACTATCGGGGTATTCTTGAGACATCCATTGTCGAAAATCATCAAATTGGTTATCCAATTTTGAAAGTTGTTCTATAGAAACCTCATGGAGAGCTTCTTCATTATTAAGAGGATTAGAGGAATTACCCATGTCCTCGTTAAAAAGGCCATTCAAATTAGGTTCCATCTCCTCAGTAATTAC
This sequence comes from Cryptomeria japonica, assembly GCF_030272615.1. Classification (NCBI taxonomy): domain Eukaryota; kingdom Viridiplantae; phylum Streptophyta; class Pinopsida; order Cupressales; family Cupressaceae; genus Cryptomeria; species Cryptomeria japonica. The sequence continues at coordinate 371,368,081 of NC_081412.1, forward strand.
ACCTTGGAAGGACTTAATTCTAAGGCTTCGTCTAACAGGAATAGTTTAAGTAGGGCTTATTGTTGTAAAACTCATGCACTAAAGAGAGAGAGAAGATTTTGAATTTTAGAGGTAGCAAATTTCAATAAAATCAGCCAATCTTCTAGATTTAAGCTGTTAAATACAATCAGGACAATCTCCCGAAATTTTGGAAAAAATGTAAGGGACCGTGGCGAACGGAGTGCACACGGTCCTCGCAACTTTTTTCGAAATTTTCAGAGATGAAAGTTATGATGATTTTAAAGCTAATCTGAAAAAATTGAGTGATTTTACGATCTGTAGATAGGCCAAATTAAAGTTGCAATCTCAAAATTGAACCCTACCAAGATTGTTGAAAAACGGCAAAATTTGAATTTTGAAAAAGAGGGGGAAACTGAAATTTTGAATTTTATGATTTTAGAGGGAATACTGAAAGCAATGCAGGCTTTGAAATTTAAAAGTTGACTCGATTTCATGCAAAATTCAATTTTTAAAATGGAAATCAAGGTTGTTGTAATTAAACACTTAATTTCAAAAGTCACAAACTGCAAAAATTTGAATAAAGCACTGAAATTTTGAATGAATGCCAACACACTTTTCAGATCTAGGACAGCAAGGAACACAATTTTGATATGAATTTCAATTTCAATGATTTTTGAATGATTAGAAGCCTCAATCCAAGCAATCACTAGACCAACTTTGACTTTAATTTTGAAAGTGTTAAAATTGATAAAATCAGCCAAAATTTTGGATTTTAGCAGAAAAATACAGTAAGATCTAGCTCCCGAAATTTCGAAAAAAATGTCGGGGACGATGGCGCTTGGGGTGCACACGGTCCTCGCAACTTTTTTTGAAATTTTCAGGGATGAGAGATATTGTGATTTTATTGCGGAATCCAAAGTTACAGCCGATTTGGAGGTGTTTTGATCAGTGAAATTATCAGTCAAAGGTTGAATCAAGAAGGTTTTAAAAATTAGGGTTTTGACATTTAACCACTTAATTTTTAGAATTAAAGCACAAATTTGAATTGGTAATTTGCAATAGAAGGGTAGATCTGAAACAAGCATTAACAATTAAACATTTCACATGCTTAATTAATAAAAAGAAAATTTTAGGGTTTTTTATGCAATCAACCTCTGAAATTTGCAAAAGATCAAACATGGAAATGTAATTAAGGAAGCAAATTTTTCAGATCTAACCATGAATAATCAGAATGAGGATGTTCACGTCGGGTTCACCAAAATTTAAAGCAGAAAAATCGAACCCTAGTCGTTCTCCCCTCCCCAACTCCAAGGAGAGAGAAGGGAGAGTCACTAGGGTTGATGGTTTTCACTTAGGAGAGACTTTACATTCAAAAGAGGGGTTGAAACCCACAAGATCCAATCCCACACAATGCAGGATTGGATTCTAAATGAGTTTCAAGGGTTAAGACATCAAGGATACCCTCTTTTGTAAAGAAATGTAGATAGAATGATTGAACTAGGAATGCATGTAAAATAGGAAAGATTCGCTTATAAACAGAGATAGGGATATGGGATGAAGCTGCGGACCTGGAATTAGCAGTAAAATGTCGAGACGATGCTATTCTGCAAATTTGAGTGAAAGTTGACGGGACGATGGCGCCCGGCGTGCACACGGTCCTCCGAAAAATCCGTGAAACGAAGGGGGATCTGTTCGTCTCTGCACAAGGATTCCAGATCTTCAATTACAGCCGCGTACCTGCAACCTACACACAAAAAAGAGAGGACGATTGGGGGGTTAGGGATGAGGGGTTTGCCTTTAGGTCAAACCCCAGTTTTGGAATTAACCAAGAAATGAGAATGCTGTAAATGTAAATGTTTGTAATGTAAACAAGTACTGATACCTTGTTGTAAGAATGTTTGTATTCTTACATGCGAAGGTGTAATGTATGTTGTATGTAATGTGTTGTAAGTGATCTCCTCTTCAATGGTTGAATCCTTGTCTTGAATGCAACACTTAGCCTTGAATGGAGACTTAGAATGCTCAATTGCTTGAAGGAATGCTTGAATGCTTGAATGTTTGAATATCGCTTTCGCACCTTGCTCACATATGTCCTCCTCACTTTTTGAGAGAGGAAATGTAGTTTATATACTTGTCAATTAGGGTTGATAGACTGATATTCCCGACCTTAGGCCGACCAGGAAACAATATTTCCCGAATTGCAAACTTAAAGACCCGATGCCCAAAAGAGACTGGGCCCAAAATAGGGCCAGGGACCAAGGCGCTGGGCGCAATGGTCCCACCTCCCGGGATAGTAGGGTGCAAGGAGGGATCATGCCAAGGTGCAGAAAAATGCAGTTTTTGGTGTCACAAGCAGGTTTCGGGGTCTCCATTCAGGTTTAACGTTGCATCGCCATCGTGAAGACCCAAATGCAGTCGAAATTGCAAGTGTCGCAATTTTAGGATGCTACAGTAGTGATGATGATCTCACTTCAACTAAATCATCTTCTACTCGTATCAACTCTCATTCCCCTCATAAGGAAATATTGGCGATGAACAAATCTCTTTATGAATCCCCTCAAGTTTCTAAATCCACTTATGAATCTTTATCTCCTATTCATCATAAAGTCCTTTCCTCCAAGAATAAGGCTCTAATAAATTACACTCATCCTTCTTCTAAGATTTCTTGTGACTTTTCCTCTTCAATTTTTATCTTTTTATACATGTTTTTGATCTCACTTATAGTTGAGCATTTAGCATGTCATATTCAAATACCTCATTCAATCTATCATGTCTTTAAATAACATTAATGGCTATTATGTTGCTCATCATTATGTGACATTGGTAGCTCATTTACTGGGGGCTCATTGTCATTCATGATGGTACAATTTCAAGTGCAATCATATTTTTGAAGCAACATAATAGCCTAATTTTCTATGTTATCTCTTGTTCCTATAGGGACAAGATTGATTTCATACATCTCTTCTTTTTATGATTAAAATTTCCCTTTGGGGTAATAGTGTGGAAATATTGATCATCTTTTCTTTAGAATCCTCTTTTCCTAGATATGAGAGAAGATGTGTATTCTCTTTCTTATCCTACCCACTTCTTGTAAGGAGCATTTTACATACACTAATGTCTTGCTCGCATGAACTCATGTGAGTATGTAGTACATTTTGCTTATGTCTAAATCTCTCCCTAGAAGATTGTGTAAGTCCTTCTCATTGTCCTTATCCTTGGGAGGCAATGATATTTTCTTATTTTTATCTAAGGATCCACTTTTTACTATTTCGTGGATGGTGTGAACTTTATTACTTGATGTTATTCCTTGTATGCATTTGTTGTTGTTTGTTCAAGGATTCTCTCTTACAAGAGGTGTAAGTCCTTGACTACAACCTCTTTTGCACTTGGTAAAATACATCCATAATGAATTCACTCTCCCAATTGGGTTAAAAAGAGCGTCATCCTTCATTAAGAATCACTTTCACCTCGCAAAAGAAGGAAGTATTGCATTCTTATTCTCTTCTTTGTCTTATTCTAGAAGATGTTATATTTGTCTAAGACGATTCCTCTCGGGGATAGGTGTCTTTTGTACAAAGATCTCTTCTCCTCTAAGGATCTCCTTTACACATACTAAGATATCCCTTTTCAACTATCTTATCTTCTCTTCTCTTTGCATTTTGTTTCCATTTACATCCTTCATCTTGTGTTAAAGAACTCTCAAATCCTCACACTATTTGTTGTGTTGGAATTGAGATTTAGTCCTCTTTCTTACCAAATGATTCTCCATTAGATTTTGATCTCATATCAAATCTTCTTGTGGAGCATTTGTCATCAATATTCTTGAACAGTTCGAAGTGGTAAACATGATACCCTGTTTCAACTCACTAAAATTAGCAAGCCGAAATAGGGGGGGGCATATAGCTACCCTCGAATTTTCATCACCTTCCTTAGTAAGCATTAGGTGATTTTGTGATCTAACGTGTGTTTTGTAGGGTGCGGTTCCTAACTGTGTACTGCAGATACCGCTGGGGGCTTCGTTCGACAGACTTATGGATATATCCTTTTTCAAATAATGTTTACTTTTCTGTACTTTAGCTTGCATATGCACGTAGTGTTCATATGACCGCTAAAGTGGGGGCTAAATGTAGCATCGTAAATTGTACGCACTTGCTAGGGTGGTACAATTTCACACCTTGCTTAGCACCCGCCTTGGCGCATTTTGCATTTTGCATTGCATTTCCCCTTTAGCACTTAATTAATTAAATTAATTAGGTCTAAGGTTCTATTTTATCATCTCCCATATCATAAAGTTGGGCCCTTTCATTAAAGTGTGCCCCTTTCATTTTATTCCTCCAATACATCATTTAATTAAAAACCCTAATTAGGTCCTATTTTGAACTTGGGGGCTTGATTTCGGGGGTCAAAACATCTCAAAATCACCTGTAACTTCGGGATTCGCTCTAAAATCATCATATCCGACGGCCCTGAAAATTTGGTGAAAAGTTGTCGGGACCATGGCGCCCAGAGTGCACATGGTCCCGAACATTTTTCTCGAAATTTTAGGAGCGCAATCCAATCATAAAATAAAGCTTAACCCCAAGAAATTAGTGGGAGATTCAATCTCTAAGTCGGCCTAAAGTTGAAATTAAGACCTAGGGTTTCATATATAAGAGCTCTCTTTCTTCATTTGAAAGGATCCGAGAATTTTGGTTTTCAGGGACCTTCTATGCAGCGAAAGAGCAAATCTTTGGAGACTTCAACAACATTCAACATCCATCCATCAAACATTCATCAATTTCATTCATCCATTTAGGGCTTTGAAGGCATTGAAGAGCAATAAGGGATCACCGACTGAAGATTGGCTTGTACCCCTCCCTTGGGGTTGGGTATGATTTCATGTTGTTTTCATGTCTTTGCATAAGCCTCATTATATCATTTGTATTCATGCTTTAGATCACTTTGCATCTTGATTTGGAGCATTTACATTATCATTTACAAGCAATTAGGGTTTACTTTCTAGGTTGCTCTAGCTTGCTTACTTGCATTTTAGGATCTTGCACACACACAACTTTTACTATACAACTTGGCTATTCGTGGAGGTGGAAATCACCAAAGCAGGGGTTTGACTAAGGCAAAACCCTATATAGCCACCTACAACCCCTTTTCAGATATAAGTGCAGATTTCCGAATTCGAAGGACGCCGCAAGTTGCAGATCCGACGGAAGCAGACTGAGACGGGACAACACACCAAATTGCAGAGCAGAAACCTAGGACAGGGGCGCTAGGCGCCCTGGTCCCTGGGACAGGGGCGCTGGGCGCCCTGGTCCCTCAGACAACAGCAGTTTTCAGCACTTTTCGACAGCTTTCAGGTTGCCAAAAGGAGCAGTTTCAGGTGCAGAATCAGGTAAGTGGCGCATGCGCTCCCGTCCCAAACATTTCCACTCAGATTTTAACCCCAGGTACACATCTGCATTCTCCTTTTATCCTTGTGTTTACAGCTTTTCATCACTTAATCTCAATCTTGCAATCTTGTTACTAGTTCATACTTACACTTTAGGGTTAGTAGTTGAACTTGTATCATTTTATCTATCATTTGCAACAAAGGAATAGAAATCCTAATAGGTAGCCCATGGCTCTCTCTTCCACAAAAAGAAGTAGCCAATTGTGTGATACCTCTAGGCTCTTTCATATTCCACAAGTGTGTGATTGAAAGTGAGATTAGGGCATGTTTGCTTAGTGTCACTTTTTCCCCTACACAAATACATCATTTAATTGGCTAATTTTGTGGATTAATTAATAAATGAGAATTTATTAATTAGGTGTCATCTTTTTTTCTAATTTCTTTAATTTCCCCTTTTCCACCTAATTTACTAATTTTTGAATTTCAAATTTCCTATATTTTCCCTCCTAACTTTTCCCACTAATTTCTCCTAATTAGCTCCCCTTTTTGTGCTCGATTTGGCATAAATCAATGAGCAAGTTTTGAGGCCAATTTGTCATATGTCATGGACCAAATTTTGTGCATAATTGTGTCATAATCGATGAGCATAATTTGCTCTCAATTTGTCATATTTTTACATGGATACTTGTCAATCAATTTGTCATGATTTTTGGTCATTCAATTAACCATTTTCAAATCAATTTTCCTTTTTCGAATCAATCTTTCCAATTTCATGATTTTCCTCAATTTTAGTCTATAAATTGAGCTTCTTTTTCTCAATCATTTTAACAACCATAATTCGAGTACCCTGATATTGTCGCTTTCGAATCCACCACTTGCAATCATCTTGCTTGCTAATCTTTTGCATTTGTAGGTGACACCCACATAATTTGGAGGAGAAAGAATAACAATGGAGGCCAAGGAAGGAGATTCTTACACGTGATTTTCGTTTTCGTTTTGAAATCTTGTCTTTTCTTCCTCTATTTAATGTATTGGTATTTATTTTCATAACTTGTTAGGTTTTGTGTTTAGCTAGCTCATGGGTTATGAATCTTATACTCAATTTCTTACTTACATTTCTTGGTGAACCCAAATTAGGTCTTGGCTTAGGTTGCATCTTGCATTATCATTGTCATCCCAAAATTAGGTCTTCACTTAGGTCATATTAGTTACATCTCATAAATATTTTTCTTGCATATTCCTTTCTTGCATTAGGTTATACCATTGCATAGTCCAAACCCTAGGTCTTGTCTTAGGTTAACATTGTCAAACATTTGCATTTATATCCTTGGTTCATATCATTTGGTCATATCATATCATATCCTTAGATCATTTTCATATCATATCATATCCTTAGTTTGACCATATCATACCCTTAGTCCATATCATTAGGTCATCATATCATAACATTAGGTTATATCATAACTCTAGGTCACATCATTCCATAATAGCTTTGAGTCATTTCATATCTCTAGGTAATAACACATCTTGAGATCATATTTATATCATATCCTTAGGTCCTTGTCATTATCATTGTCAATTTTCATTTAGTTGTCAAAATTAGGTTTTGTCAAACTTTAAAAAGTCAAAACTTTAGATTAAACCCTAAGTTGTTGCTAGGGAGTCTTGACCTTGTCCAAAATTTGTCCTCTTGTCAACATCATTTTGTCAAACCTAGCTTAGTATCCAAGTGTATACGTGAGACATTTTTCATTTTTCTTATCATCATTTTGTGCTTTATCCTCTTGTCCTTTTAAGGTCTTGGCTTCATCTCAATTTCCTAAGGTTGCGTCTTTAGTTTTGCATTCCAAAGGTTTGTCCAAATCTTTAAAAACAACAAAACATAGGTTGCATCTTTTCCCTAGATTGCAACATCATTTGCTAAGGTTCCATTAGTTGCATTCCATTGTCATTCCAAAAAACTCAAAAGACCAAAAACATAAGTTGCATTGTCAATCATTTAAGTTGTGTTTAGTTGCATTTCATCGTCATTTCGAAAATTCAAAAAGTCCAAAAAATAGTTTGCGTTTCCATCCTTTTAGGTTGCATTTGCAATTCCATTAGTTTCATCTCATTACATCCTTAAAATCCCAAAACCCCAAAAATACTGCATTGCATAGTGACATGTCTATTGAAACAAGGTTCCAACCTTTGATGCAACAATGTTTTTTCATATCAACCGATGATTGGTCCAATGAATAACACAATGCAATCAAGTTTTAATTCAAGGCAATCACAATTCTATCCAACCCAACAACAAGGTAACATCAATCAAACTTTTTATGATGAAACAAGCATCCAAATACGAAAACTAGAAGACAAATTAGCTCGAGAAACAAAGATCATAGAACAAAGAGCGATAAACATGGAAAAGTATAGATCCCAAATGATGAAAACGTTTCAAAAATTTCAAGGTTGAAATCCAAAACTTGAGTCAACTAATGTAAAAGATCTCATCGAATGATCAGAAATACCAACTCTCATTGCACAAATTGAAATGATGAAACAATTTTAGTCAACAAGCACAAATTTTAATCAAATTCTAGGACAAACGTCAAGTCAAATCTTCAATCAACAACCGATGGTACAACAACAACCAATGGTCCAACATATCCAACATACACAACCAATGGTCCAACATATCCAACCAACACAACTAATGATGCAATTTCAACAATATGTCCAACCAAGAACACAATATCAACAATTTGTTCAACCAACTATCAAGTATCCACAACAAACTCAGTCAACAAATCAGTATCAACAACTACAACCAAAAACTCAAAAACAAAATTTGCAACTCACATCAAGCCAAATTTCAAATATGTCAAATCAATTCAACCAAAACCCAATCCAAAATCAAAATGTAACACCAAATCAAAATCCAACTATGTCAAAACCTAGTAAGGATTCAAATGTGTCTCCAAAGAAAGGTGGCTCTATTACAAATCTCTTAAAGAGAGTCCTAAGTGATTTTTTTGATAAAGATCAAAATCATGCACCTATGTTTAGCAATGGTTCATCCCCCCATAAACAAATGTAACCTCCAGTGGCATTTATTCCTACACCTTTTGAAAATGTGCAAGAGTCTTCCATATCATCCTCATCAAATGATACACCTGAGGATGAAATCTCCCAAGAGCTATCCACAATTGATCACCAAGAAAATCCAATCCGTGATGCAAGTCCCTAACATGTTTCAGAAATGCTAGACCCAATGCTATCATGTGCTTCATTTCCCATCAAAACTATTTCAGAGGATCCCATTAAAAGTCCATCTCCTTCATGCTAAAGCATTGATTCCTTGCCAGAATCCCCCACACATATTCAAAGTCCAACCCGGTGTCAAGAGGATAATTTAGAGAACGAAGAAATGAGTCCTAAAATGGATCAAGATCAAGATATCCTAGTCCATCCTATTCAAAACGATCCCCCTCCATTTGATGACCAAAATGTCTTTTTAAGTCCCATTGACAATCCACTGCCTGAGCAAGATCAAGATATCCCTTTCATTTTTCCTAGTGACCCCATTGAAAGTCAAGGGAAGATCACCTTTAAAGAGGAATCCAATGATACTCCTCCGTGTCAAGATCAAAGTATCCTTTCAGATGCATGTCAACCGCAAGACCCTATCATCCTTTAAATCCTTCACAAGATCCCTTTGTTCCTCCATCTTCATGTCCTGATCCTCCACATACCCCCCAAGATCTCATTTCTTTCGATGATCCCATTATTCCTCCCATTCTATCTCATGAAGAGCTTACCATTGATCTTGATCCCCATCATGATATTGATCCCCCTCATGATTCTAATATGTTGGTGCAAGATGTTCATGAACCCCCTACATGCACAATGGGTTCCTCCACTTTGGTCTAGTCTAATTCACTTCATGATCCTCTCATTTCTTCCATATCATATCCACCTCATAATGGACTCGCCTCTTCCTCCGAAAGCATAGAGTATCGTATAGGACAAAATATGTATAAAGGCAAAGGGGTAGACCTTCACAAGCAAGAACCCCTTAATATTAAAGAAAATCTTAATGGTCATGGATTCAGTGACATTCCTCAAGACATTGGTACACCTTCTAAATCCCACATTTCTCCAAAATCCAAACATGTGCCTTCCCCTTCATCTCTTCCATTCATTTTAGATCCCTATATACCTTCATCCCCTATTCAAGGTCAACAAAGACACACATCTTCAAGAACATTCCATCCATCCATACATTCCTTTCCCTCTCCAAGTAATTTGGATGCCAAGCATAAAATTCATAAGTCCAGTAATCCACATGCATTCAAGGATCAACATGTCCAATCTAATCGACATGTCAAAACAAAGAAAAATATGATCGAAAAAGAAAAAGAAAATTACAAAAATCCACAAAGGCCCACTGAGAAAAAAGAAAGAAAAGTCAAAATATATATGGGTTCCTAAATCCCTTGTGCAAGCAATGCATTCCAAGGAACCACAAAAGCATGATAAAAAAAAAAAATGTGGATCCCTAAGAAGCTCCTTGAAGCACAACAGTCTAAAGAAAAATCCAGATTGGCATCCAAAATTGCTATTCCTCCATCCAAAACTTTCAAACCTATTCCTCCATCACCTCCTTTATCCATTTTGGGTCCTTATGTCCCAAAATCCCTAGCCTTTCCTCCATCTGTAGCGTCCTAAAATTGCGACACTTGCAATTTCGACTGCATTTCGGTCTTCACGATGGCGACACAACACGCAACCTGAATGGAGACCCCAAAACTTGCCCACGACACCAAAAACTGCATTTTTCAAGCACTATTGGCCTGAACCCCCTTGCACCCCGCTGTCCCGGAGGTGGGACCAGAGCGCCCAGCGCCCTGGTCCCTCAGGACCAGGGCGCCCAGTGCCCTGGTCCTCTAGGACCATGGTGCCCAGCGCCCTGGTCCTCCAGGACCATGGCGCCCAGCGCCCTGGTCCCTGGGTCCTATTTTGGGCCCGGTCTCCTAAGTGGTATCGGGTCTTTTTGATTGCAAATTGGAAATAAACTTCCCTGGTCGGCCTAAGGTCGGGAAAATCAGTCTATCAGCCCTAAATGACAAGTATATAAACTACATTTTCCTCTTTCATTCGATATGATGGAAAAAGCGTGGAAACTATACTCAAGCATTCAAGCATTCAAGCATTCCTTCAAGCAATTGATCATTTCAAGTCTCCATTCAAGGCTAAGTGTTGCATTCAAGTCAAGGATTCAACCATTGAAGAGGAGATCACTTACTACATGCTACTACAACATACAACATACAACATCTAAACCTTCGCACATAAGGATACAAACATCCTTAGAACAAGGTATTAGTACTTGTTTTACATTACAGTCATTTACATTTACAACACTTGCTCATTTCTTGGTTAATTCCAAAACCGGGGTTTGACCTAAAGGCAAACCCCTAATCCCTAACCCCCCAATCGTCTTCGCTTTTCTGTGTGTAGGTTGCAGGTACGCGGCTGAGATTGAAGATCTGGAATCCTTGTGCAGAGACGAACAGATCCCCCTTCGTTTCGCGGATTTTTCGGAGGACCGTGGCGCCGGGCGCCATCGTCTTGACAACTTTTTCTCAAATTTGCAGGACAGCGCCGTATCGACATTCTACTGCTAATTCCAGGTCCGCAGCTTCATCCTATAACCCGAACTCAGTTTATAAGCGAATCTTTATGACTCTCTATGTATTCTTAGCTTAATTTCCTTAACAACATTCTTTACAAAAGAGGGTAGCCTTGCTTTCCTAACCCTTGAAATTCATTTAGCATCCAATCTTACATTGTGTGGGATTGGATCTTATGAGTTTCAACCCCTCTTTTGAATGTAAAGTCTCTCCCCTAAGTGAAAAACCATGGAATCCTAGCGAACCTCCCTTCTCTCTCCTCGGAGTCGGAAGAGGGGAGAACAACTAGGGTTCGATCGCGATTTTTCCGCTTTACATTTTGGTGAACCCGACGTGAACATCCTTTCTGATTTTTCATGCTTAGATCTGAAATTTGATTTCTTGATTACATTTCCATGTTTGATCTTTTGCAAAATTTTAGAGGTGATTGCATAAAAACCCTAAATTTTCTTTTTTGAATATTGAACTTGCGAAATGTCTAATCGTTAATGCTTGCTTCAGATCTGCTTTTCTATTACAAATTATCAATTCATATTTGTGCTTTAATTCTGAAAATTAAGTGGTTAAGTGTCAAAACCCTAATTTTTGAAACCCTCTTAATTCAACCTTTGTCCAACAATTTCACTAATCAAAACATCTCCAAATCAACTGTAACTTTGGATTCTGCAATAAAATCACAATATCTTTCATCCCTGAAAATTTGGAAAAAAGTTGCGAGGACCGTGTTGCACTCCGAGCGCCATCGTCCCCGACATTTTTTCCAAAATTTCGGGAGCGAGATCTTGCTGTATTTTCCTGCTAAAATCCAGAATTTTGGCTGATTTTGTCAATTATAACACTTTCAAAATTACAGTCAAAGTTGATCCTGTGAATGCTTGGTCTAGGGCTCCTAATCATTAAAAAATCATTGAAATTAAAATTTTGTGTCAAAATTGCGTTTTTATTATCATAAATCTGAAAAGTGTGTCTACATTCATTCGAAATTTCAGTGCTTTATTCAAATCCTTGCAATTTGTGACTTTTGAAATTAAGTGCTTAATTACAACAACTTTGATTTCCGCTTTCAAAATTGAATTTTGCGTGAAATTGAGTCAATTTTTAAATTTCAAAACTTGCACTGCTTTTGACATTCCCTCTACAATCATAAAATTCAAAATTTCAGTTTCCCTCTCTTTTTCAAAATTCAAAATTTTGCATTTTTCGACAATCTTGATAGGGTTCAATTTTGAGATTGCAACTTTAATTTGGCCTATCTACAGATCGTAAAATCACTCAATTTTTTCAGATTAGCTCTAAAATCATCATACCTTTTATCCCTGCAAATTTCGAAAAAAGTTGCAAGGACCGTGTTGCACTCCGAGCGCCACGGTCCCGAACATTTTTTCCGAAATTTCGGGAGACTGTTGTGATTGCATTTAACAGCTTAAATCTGGAAGATTGGCTGTTTTTACTGAAAATTGCTACCTCTAAATTCGAAATTTTCTCTTTCTCTCTAGTGCATGAGTTTTACAACAGTAAGCCCTACTTACACTATTCCCGTTAGACGAAGCCGTAGAATTAAGTCCTTCCGAGGTTTAACTACCGAGGAGATGGAACCTAATTTGAGTAGCCTTTTTAACGAGGACATGGGTAATTCCTCTAATCCTCCGAATGATGAAGAAGCTCTCCATGAAATTTCCGTTGAACAACTTTCGAAATTGGATAACCAATTTGACGATTTTCACCAATGGATGTCTCATGAGTATCCCGATAGTCAAGCTCTTCCTTTAATTGAGGGTCTAAAACGCATGCTTCAAAGTGATAAGAATGGAATTGATGTTTTACGTGGTATCGCACATATTGTGGATTCGAATGTGATGCCTATGAAGAGTTGTGCTAAAACTTTAGGTTATACACAACCTCCTACACAAGTCAATCATTCTATTCCTTTGACCACTCCTATTGCTAGTATACCTACCTTTACATCAAACATCATGGCTACCTCTATACAAGACATTCCTCCTGTGATCACTAGTCATGGGGGCAATCCCTCTTCTTCAATTAACCCTATTCCTTCATTCAACCCAACTTCTTCGTACATTCCTTCAATGAGTGTTCCTATTACATCTTCACAAATGAACATGACGCAAGGGGGCAATTCATTTAACCATTCCATTCCTCCTTGTAGTGTTCCTCCTATCCAATCATCCCCTATGGTTGATTATCATAGAGTCCCACCACCTTATTCTCTACCTTCTTTCAATAACATAACACCTCCATCTCAATCTAACACACCTAATATGAATTCTTCGACTGAAGCGACCATTAACAATCTTGCACAAACTGTCTCTTCTTTACAGCAACAAATTGCCTCTATGAATCAATCTAAGTTTAGTGTGCCCACATTTGATGTTGCGAGCCCACTTTCTCTTGATATTGTTCGAGCTATTCCTCCTAAACATGTTGAAATCCCGCATTTGGAGCTCTATAATGGTAAAGGAGATCCTCTAACACATGTTAAGACTTTTCAAACAATATGTACTGATTTTGCTTATGACTCAAGGTTGCTTGCGAAACTATTCACTAGAACATTAAGAGACAAAACCCTACAATGGTATTGCTCGTTGCCTTCTTATTCTATTACTTCTTTCGAACAACTTGCAAATGCTTTCATTCAACAATTTCAAAACAATATAAGTCCTAAAGTTACTTTGATTGATTTAATGCATTGTAAACAAGGTGTTAAAGAAAAAGTGACTGATTTCATTGGTAGATATAAGCATTTGTATGCTCAAATTTCTTTTCCAGTGCCTGATAATGATATTCAAAGAATCTTTATTTCTAATTTGCAAAAAGATATTCGAGACAAACTTCTGTTTTCTGAGTTTACTTCTTTCCAACAGTTGTGTGCCACTCTTCACAATTATCAATTGACTGTGAGTCAAATGGAACAATCACATCCTATGGCTCCGAGTGATAAGGGTGATAGCAGTCAACAACCATTTGGGAAGTTTAAACCGAACAGAGATTCCATCAAATTCAATGAAAACATCATCAACAACAATGTGAATGCAGCATCAGGTGTGCCTCCTATTTCTAAATTTTTCAAGAAAGAAAGAAAGTATACTCCTTTGAATGAATCATTGCATGGTATTATGAATAAGTTATTGGAACAAAATGTGCTTACTCTTCCTCCTATAAGACAAATTGATCCTGCAAAGATTACTTCACCTTATTTTGATCACAAAGCTTTTTGTCATTTTCATCGTCAGCCTGGTCATGATACTGAAAAATGTTTTTCTTTAAAGGGTAAAATTCAGGATTTGATTGATAATAATACTATCTCTGTTTCTGGAGTGAATGATAAAGGCAACACATCTGTAGCTCCTCCTAACCAAAATCTTCAGATTTTCACTGATCCATTACCTTCTCATACCTCTAATGCGATTGAGGCTAATGATTCCTCTCTCTCATCTGATGGTCTCGTGTCTATGACTCCGAATGTGATTAACTTTGTAGAGCAGCAAGAAATCCCTAAAGAACCTTCCATCACATTTGATTCTAGTGAAACCATTAGAGCACCTGATGGTCCTTTATACATAGTTGCAAAAGTCAAGAATATGCCTTGCCGTGGAGTGCTTATTGATCCTTCGTGCATGATTAATGTTATTACTGAAGAATTTCTTTTTACTTTGCAATTGAATCAAGTAATCTATGACAAAACAGATGTGGTTGTGAAATTATTTGATGCATTTTCTTCTCCTGCAATTGGTTCTATTACATTGCCTATTGAAGTCCATAACAAATCCCTTGATGTGAACTTTGCTATTATTCCATCTTCCAAACAATTTCGTGTGAAGCTTGGCTATCCTTGGCTATCTTCCATGAAAGCTATTGCTTCCCCTATTCATAAGTGTTTGAAATTTCCCCATAATGGTGAAGTTGTTACTGTCAATCATAGTCTCTTTCAACCAGCTGAAAGAACCTCTAGTGTTCCTATTGATTACTTTTGGCCTAAACAATTCCAATCTCTTCCTCCGCGAAGTGATCATCTTTTTAAATCTTATCAAAAGTGGAAAACAGATATGATCCTATCTTTAAGTGAACCTAGAACACCTAAACTTGACATTTCTATCATTCTTGAGAAGGAAATTCTTCCTTTGAAAGATAAAACTAATGTCTTTCCTCAAGAAGATTCCCAACCCATCCCCATGGATGTGACTATTTCTATGCCTAATAAACCTTCTAAAAGTAGACCTATACCTCCTCGTCATGATGGACTTGGTCTTCTTCCTAAACCAAAAATTCCTCCTTTATACGGAGCAGTTCCTCCTCCTACCTTTTATAGAGAGAAGAGACCTTCTTCTTCTCCTATTATCCAGCCTAAGAGACCACAACCTAAACACCCAAGTGATAAGGATGAGAACATTCCTCCTCCTCTATCTTCTACACTTCCTACTAAGACTAGACGTAATCGTTCTGCACGCGAACGCCGACGAAAGCGTCGTCTTAGGGGTCAAGCAGCTGCTTCTCAAAATTTACAATCTCCAAAAACACCTTCAACAAGCATTATTCCATTTTCTCCTCAGCCGGATATTGAGCCTAAATCTCCTAAACACAAGATACATGATGGTCTTGATCCTGTGCGAGTTAAAGATCCTATTTTTATAAATCTTGATGATGATATAGATGAAAATGTTATGCATGATGAAAATGTTACTCCTCTTGCATCTGATAGTGAATATGAACTTGTTGATGTTGACAACCATTTATCTAATGAATTTTCAAAAGCACTTATCCTAGCTCCTAGACAAGAACAATGTGGCTCGGAACATGAACATAGCCCTTGTTTGGATCTTGTGATAGCTCCATCTGCTGTGTTGGATGTTCCTCCTCTAGCGTGTTCCCTGCCTTCCCGAAACATTGATCAGCAAGATCGAGGGGTAGATGACGTGCTAGACTAGTTACATTAGCATAGCAGATTCTCTCCTCCTCTCTTGTGTTACTTCTTCTATATGTTATTCTCATTCTTCTATTTGTTGTCCTTAGTGTTGTCTACTTGAGGACGATGCAAAGTATTGAGATCTCTCGGTCTCTCTCATGTTGACTCAAAAGACACATGTGTTCCCTTCTTCTAGGTGACCTTCCTTGATTGGGGAATGAAGAACAATTATGCATACATACATATGATATATACATGACTTATCATACAGCATACTGACCCCGAGGAAAGCGAAGTCACTTTGTGCTTTGTGTTTTGTGTCTATTATCCTTGGGTTTATCTCACACTTGGGGGCTAAATCCTTGCGATAACGTGCTCCTTTCTCATTTCTTATATGTATCACTACGTTAAAACAATCACCCCCGGTGAGGCGTGTGCGATCGCTTTAACGTAGGGGGGCATACATCCCGTTCATATCTTTTCAAGATACTTGAAAATTTCTTGGCAAATTTAGCCTTGCCTTGAAAATTTTTGATATCTTTCTTGCATGACTCATAGTGAGGGAACCTTACTACTGACAGTCATGGTTCTTCCTCGTGATCTTCCCTTTTACTTTGTCAATCGAAGTCGTAAGATCCTTAGTCCACTGGGGGCTTGGTGTGTCTTGCCTCCTTGACATGGTGAAAGTCTTTCAATGTTGTTTCCTTGTACTTTACCGGAAGTATGAGCATACATACTCCCGCTAAAGTGGGGGCTAAATGTAGCGTCCTAAAATTGCGACACTTGCAATTTCGACTACATTTCGGTCTTCACGATGGCGACGCAACACGCAACCTGAATGGAGACCCCAAACCTTGCTCACGACACCAAAAACTGCATTTTTCAAGCACTATTGGCCTGAACCCCCTTGCACCCCGCTGTCCCGGAGGTGGGACCAGAGCGCCCAGCGCCCTGGTCCTCCAGGACCATGGCGCCCAGTGCCCTGGTCCCTGGGTCCTATTTTGGGCCCGGTCTCCTAAGTGGTATCGGGTCTTTTTGATTGCAAATTGGAAATAAACTTCCCTGGTCGGCCTAAGGTCGGGAAAATCAGTCTATCAGCCCTAAATGACAAGTATATAAACTACATTTTCCTCTTTCATTCGATATGATGGAAAAAGCATGGAAACTATACTCAAGCATTCAAGCATTCAAGCATTCCTTCAAGCAATTGATCATTTCAAGTCTCCATTCAAGGCTAAGTGTTGCATTCAAGTCAAGGATTCAACCATTGAAGAGGAGATCACTTACTACATGCTACTACAACATACAACATACAACATCTAAACCTTCGCACATAAGGATACAAACATCCTTAGAACAAGGTATTAGTACTTGTTTTACATTACAGTCATTTACATTTACAACACTTGCTCATTTCTTGGTTAATTCCAAAACCGGGGTTTGACCTAAAGGCAAACCCCTAATCCCTAACCCCCCAATCGTCTTCGCTTTTCTGTGTGTAGGTTGCAGGTACGCGGCTGAGATTGAAGATCTGGAATCCTTGTGCAGAGACGAACAGATCCCCCTTCGTTTCGCGGATTTTTCGGAGGACCGTGGCGCCGGGCGCCATCGTGCCGACAACTTTTGCTCAAATTTGCAGGACAGCGCCGTATCGACATTCTACTGCTAATTCCAGGTCCGCAGCTTCATCCTATAACCCGAACTCAGTTTATAAGCGAATCTTTATGACTCTCTATGTATTCTTAGCTTAATTTCCTTAACAACATTCTTTACAAAAGAGGGTAGCCTTGCTTTCCTAACCCTTGAAATTCATTTAGCATCCAATCTTACATTGTGTGGGATTGGATCTTATGAGTTTCAACCCCTCTTTTGAATGTAAAGTCTCTCCCCTAAGTGAAAAACCATGGAATCCTAGTGAACCTCCCTTCTCTCTCCTCGGAGTCGGAAGAGGGGAGAACAACTAGGGTTCGATCGCGATTTTTCCGCTTTACACCATCAAATCTCAACTTTTGCACAAATCTTGGCCTTAGTCCCACGTCATGTCCATGTCATTATCCTACTAATGTCTTTGAGAATACCTTAACAATCACGCTCCATTTTTCAAGGCTACTCTTCGAACAAAAAGATGCTTGAGTCCTTCTTCCATCCCCTATCAGGTGTCCATTTTCTGCTGCAAGTCTAGAAGTCAAAAAAAAAGAAAAAAAAAAGAAGACAAAGAGTGAAAAAAAAAAGAAAAGAAAAATAATTCATCCATTGGTGAAAACCTGGCAAACAGGCGCCTTGGTCGAGTACCATGATGAAAACCTGGCAAACAAGCATCATGCGTAATCTATGAGCTTCTTGCATACCATAACTGGGGACATGTTTCATTTCCCTTCATTCCTTCATTATCCTATCATCTCTTATTACCCTCCATTATCCTATCATAACCTATTGCCTATCGTACCCTCCATTATCATATCGTCCCTCCTGTCTATTATCCATATCTCCTTTTCCACCTATGATCTTGACGAGGCTAAGGACTTTCTTGAGCGTCATGCATCCAGTTCGCAACTTTTAGTCTATCATAGCCTTTTGCCTTTATGCATTGGCTTATTACAACCTTTCATCCATATTCCTTGGCTTATTGCAACCTTCCGTCATTATCCCTTAGCCTATCACAACCTCCAGTCCATATCCCTTATCTATTTTTGATCTTGCTTATTTTATCCATATCCTATCATTGTCCATACACTCCTTTATGTTCCTTGGTCTTGATTTGACACAAGGACGTAAAATGCAAAACATGATTTTCAAAATCCTCTTGACATGTCCCTTAAGCCATGCCATTTCTTTACAATGTCATATCCAGTCCTTTATTCCATCGTGTGGTCGCCCTTGGAAATTGC
This sequence comes from Cryptomeria japonica, assembly GCF_030272615.1. Taxonomy (NCBI): domain Eukaryota; kingdom Viridiplantae; phylum Streptophyta; class Pinopsida; order Cupressales; family Cupressaceae; genus Cryptomeria; species Cryptomeria japonica. Next base: position 371,386,951 of record NC_081412.1, read on the forward strand.
ATCCACGTTGTCTCCATAATAATTGGCCTCTATCTTCCCTCTATCCACCGACATTTCAACAAGCCTATTTATCCATTAGTCACATTCCTTGCCTTGCTAGACACAGGAGGCAAAATCATGAAAAAATCCCTAAAAAGCAAATAAAGTCTTGATTTTTAAAATTTTTTTTGTAAATTTTTTTGAAAAAAATAAAAAACATTCGTTAAATGTCCTGAAAAAAAGCAGAAAAAAATTAAATTTTTTTGAAAACCCTAAAAAATCCAAAAATAATCACTTTCATTTTTTGCTAATAAACTGTCCTCTTTGTTCATAGACAGTCATGTGAGTAGACAACAAACAAATGACATCATAAAACACCGTGCTTTAACGAAATCATGCATTTACAGATGAACTGTTCAACCAACCAAGCATTCAAACTGATTCAGTTGTCCTCTTAATCAAATGACATCAATATCATTGGTCCTTTTGTCAACATTATCATGGGTCTTATACAGGGTGTAGTATATTTGAAACCAGACTCTGTCCTGCCTTAGATGGGGTACTGCATTCCTTGAAACCAGACAACATGATTGTCCTTTTAACACAACACTTTTACTTTGGAAATGAAGATCAGAATGTTTGTTTGACTTGTTTGAATTTGTGAGTCTTATCTTTCATTGATTTATCTTGGCTCATGTTCTTATGCTACTCGATAATGTCACTAAGTGATTTAGAGTGACCATGATGGTTCATGATTATTTTTGTTTTTGTTTTATGTTTGTGGAGTAGCATTTTAGGGCATGTATATCTTGGGTGTCTGCACCACACATACCTCGACCTTTGACACACTTAAAGTCTTAGAATGTCTTAATTCATTCCTTGTCTACGAAGTGTCTGTTTTATGCAAAGGGATTGCATTATCGCCTTGGCCTTCATTGCCATGGTATGCCACATCCGTTTTGCCATATCAAATAAAGGTTTTCACCTACTATTGTGCATTTGTGAAAGGAAGTTTTTCTTCACCACTAACTATTCTTCGTCTAATTTCCTCTTACTAACATTTATTCCATTAGTCATTGAAATCCTCTTGGTCTAATCTTGGCGTTATTGTCGATCAATTGGCCTCTTTTCTAGATTTTTCTAGCCAATTCCTCAAGGGGGCATACATTTATCCTATTGTTGTCTGGGGCATATTTCTTGATTATTCTTTGAAAGAACTCTCATAATCACATTGTCTCAAAGAGGGAGAAAATTTAGGCATCTAAAATGGCTAATGCTTGCAACATCGTACTTTAACATGTCTGCATGACCTTCTTTAGGGTTGTCGCATCTTATTAACAATTATTCTATGTCATGCACTTGATCTTTATCATTTGTCGACATCCTGTCATTCTTCTGCATTTCTTCCCCTTTCGATTTCAATTCTCTTGCTTTCGAATTAGGTCTCGTCAATGCCATTTTCAAATTGCAATAATTGGTCGTGAACGATTTTGTCATGTCAATTGGACATCGTCAATCCTAATCGTTGTCGAATTAGGGTTTTATCCTTGATCTTTATCATTTCTAATCAGCTTTGATCAATTATCATCATTTTGGATCCTCTTTCAATTGGCAATTGTTTGTCAATCTTGTCAATTTACGATCGATTCGTCATCGGACTTTGTCAATCTTGTCAATTTGCAATTGATTTGTCATCAATATTTATCAATCTCAGTATCAAGTCAACCTTCATCAAATTGACCTTTTATCAATCTTTGATCGATTTGTCATCGATCTCAATCAATCATCAATTTCTCGTCATTTTGGATCAATTAGTCATTGATTCTTTATCATTTTTCATCTATCTATTTGGTCCTTTTGTCAATCTTGATCAATTTGTCATTAATCTTCATCAATCAATCAATGTCACTTTCTTGTCATCATCAAATCTTTGTCATTTGTCCCGTTGATTGCAATATTTATCATTTATTGGCTTCAATTTTGTCATGACCTAATTTCTCCTAAGGTTTAATGATTTAATGATTTAATCCTTCTAACACTTCTCTCTAGGTTAAATGGATTAATTCGATCTGTCCTATGTTTCTTGTGTCACAATTAAATAATTCATTTAATCGGCTAATTTTGTGGACTAATTAGTAAATGAGAATTTATTAATTAGGTGTCATCTTTTTTTTCTAATTTCTCTAATTTCCCCTTTTCCACCTAATTTACTAATTTTTGAATTTTCCCTCCTAACTTTTCCAACTAATTTCTCCTCCTAATTAGCTCCCCTTTTTGTGCTCAATTTGTCATAAATCAACGAGCAAGTTTTGAGGCCAATTTGTCATGTCTAATTGTGTCATAATTGATAAGCATAATTTGCTCTCAATTTGTCATATTTTCATATGGATACTTGTCAATCAATTTGTCATGAGTTTTGGTCATTCAATCATACCATTTTCAAATCAATTTGCCTTTTTCGAATCAATCATTCCAATTTCATGATTTTTCTCAATTTTGATCTATAAATTGAGCTTCTATTTTTCAATCATTTTAACAACCACAATTCGAGTACCCTGATGTTGTCACTTTTAAATCCACCACTTGCAATCATCTTGCTTGCTAATCTTTTGCATTTGTAGGTGACACCCACTTAATTTAGAGGAGAAAGAATAACAATGAAGGCCGAGGAAGGAGATTTCTACACGTGGTTTTCGTTTTCGTTTTGAAATCTTGTCTTTTCTTCCTCTATTGAATGTATTGTGATTTATTTTCATAACTTGTTAGTTTTTTTGGTTAGCTAACTCATGGGTTATGAATCTTATACTCAATTTCCTACTTATAGTTTGTTTTGTCAAGACGAGTGTGTGTGTGAGAGAGATATTATCTTTTTATTTTCTTCACACAATTAATTGCAATGTAGTTTGTTTTGTTATGAAAGATTTTGTTAAATTTTTATAAGCGGATCATGGTAAATAATATATGATTTGTTAATACTATGAAAGAATATGAATCTTGCAATATTTTCAGCAAAATATATTTTTAAATTCTATCAAATAAAGAAAACCTAGTGAATAATTATGTTCTTTCAACAAACCACAACATATTAAAGAATAATGAAAGTAGAAAATGGGTCATATCTTTAGTAAGGTCATAAATGAATTTGCATATTATTACAGACTTTCATGGGGACCTTGGAATCCTTAAACAAAAATGTTAAACATAGACACAATTCTTAACAAAAGTGATTAACTAAATTTCTTATATAATTATATTATAAAAGGACACATTTTGGTTTTCATTTTATTTGAACATATAATATGTAGATCTTACTCAAGACTCAATAAGAATTTTTAATCTCTACCCATGCCTTGTATTTAGAAATTGTAGACAATATTATTAAAGTTTATGCTTTATGTAACTACGCTTTATTATAGTTTATTCGTTTGAAATAAATGATAAATAGTGTGTTCAAATTGTCACAAATAATGTGTTTAAAAATTAAAACACAATTGAAATTGTTGTTCAATAATTGTTTCAAGCAAAACCATTGACATTATGGTGCATTCTTTTTCAACACATCAATTTAAGTAATGTTGTTTGTACTATTTTAAAACATGGTTTAGAACTATAATCAACTCATATTTTTAGAATCCAACCTATTAAAATATCTTAGTTAAAGTAGAGAGATGATAATAATGCAATTTATTTTAAGGCAAAGTAACCTTACCACATTTTTTCAATTCGTATTCTTAGTTCAAACTAGAGTTTTTGACTCACTAATGTACATCTGAATCAGATTAATAGTAGATAATTTTATCTTTGAAAAAAAGGTCACAAGTTCAATCTTGAAAGGGTTGTGATGTAGACGTAGTTGGAATATGTCCAAACTCCCAAACTCAAATACGAAATATAACAATATTCTTTTTTTCTTGTCCTTTTTCTTCCACTCATGGCCCAATATGCATTGTATTTCACAATTCACTCTATTTCTTACCACACTTACAATGCATCGTCTCTTTGTATTTTTTTTATTGCCACACTTACTCTATTTCTTACCCCCCACACACTAGGGTCTTCCTTTCTATTTCATTCACCTTATCTCCAAATTGCTATGTATTGATTTTCATTTATTCGTTTATCTTGTCTTCTTTCCTCTAAAACATCTCCATTCTCTCACAATTTACAAACAAAGACTTAGCTTCTAGTGCATCCTTCTTACATTTCCTTCCCCTCTCTTTAAATTGGCCCACACACTTATTCACATATGCCCCATTTTGATTGCAACCTACGTTTAAATCTGCAAAGAGGATTCCATCTTCTTCACCAGGATACCCCGCCTCTTCCACTTTTTAAGAATTGCAAACTTTCATTTCTTTCTTTCAATGTGGTATCTGATTTTATATCCCATTTTATTTAATACTTAATCCATTTTCATGTCTTAACTTACCCACTTTCATGTGCCATTTTCATAACATATTATATATTTTTACCATCCCTTGTTACATATGTTTACCCATATTTTTAAAAATCTATGTAAAATACGTTGAGGGATATCATATTTTGAAATATTATTAATATATTAGAAAAAATATGAGATTTACTATTTAAAAAAATAAGAAGAACTTAAATAAAGAAAATAAAATTACTAAAAAAACTATTTCTAAAACTTAAGAAGCTACAAACAATGAAACATCCCGACTTCATAAATTTATCTACATTTCTTGCACAGAGAAAACATCATAAGACTATCAACAACGACATTGTACATTCATGATAACATTTCCTTTCATACATATTTAAAAAAACCAATGTTATCATCTATCACTAACACTATCTAGGTATCAAAAGATTCAAAGCTAATTAATCTATAATAGACTAATAATGATATAATCAATATCAACATATTATAAGTGAAAAAAGTATTGATAAAACATTACTATAGGTTTAAACATATAATCATAACATATGTATGAAAAATGCAATCAAACATTTAGATGACAATACAAAATGTCATCTATAATAAATATAGTATCAAAATTGAATAGTAATATACTTGATAGAATTATATTAACCATGTAAAGTGAAATGGGCTAAGGTTCTCAAATTAAATTATAAATTGTAAATGTACACTTCTTGTAGTGGAGAAAGAATATCTATTACCAGTATTGAATAATTGCTAACATTCTTGGAGTAGAGAATGAATGTCAATATTTAGTAACTATTCAATACTTGCATGGTACAAGTGAGCCCATAGATAAAATATTTGATTTAGTTGTAGTTGCTAGCGATTATTGTATGTAAATATATTAGTAATTTATTTTTTCTTTGATATGGATAATACATATTACAACAAAGGACTAGACAAATTATTAGTTTCTCCAACTAATTATAATATTTGACTTTTTTAATTATCAATTTTACATAATATTTAAATTATCATAAATAGTGAAGTTAAAGTTTTATCTTAGAATTTATTTCCTTATGGATAATTAAAAGATAAATTAAAAATGAATCTATTCTATAAAATATTCAGTTGAATGTCCAATTACATTAAATGTCATATATGGTTAAGTCATTCTAAAATATTCTCTAAATAAATTATCAATCATATGAAACTCCATTTTAAATCTTCACTTGTTGGAGCTTATTCTATTTTCAATGTTTATGTTTGCAAAACAGTTAATGAATTTTAAGAATGTAAAGTTATGGGGTTGTACAAAATTGTATTTCCTTATCAAATGGTGATGATGATAGAATTAAAAGAGTGCAATAGTTTGAACTGTCACTAAAGAGTAACTTTTAATATCTTATTCAAAGTCAAATATATCCACAAATAAATTGAAAAATGAATAGATCTAAAATAAATTCAGACCAACTATTTTTTTACATAGCCAACACCACAATATATCCAATATTTATTAGTAGTAACCAATATAACCAACTTTCAAGGATTTACACCCTTTAAAGATGCACCATCCTCTCGGATATGAGTTTTGCGTTATATTCTTACACTCAATCATAGATGATATTAGACTATTTTTGATGAATATAGAATTCACAAATATTCTTGAATTATATGCTTACACTTAGTCATGAATGACATTAGACTATTTTTGATGATAAAGAATTCACAAATTATTTTCTTGAATCGACAAAAACATTGTGACAAGTACTTAGAATTAATGAAGAGCAAGCATGAACTTGTATAGAAGTGCTATCGTAGTTATAACATAGTCTATAATTTTAGTTTCTATTTTGACAAATTTAAATTTTTATTTAGAAAACTAAATATCAATTTGCACTTCTTTTTTAATAAATAAGAATAAATCCAATATTGTGAGTATTTAACTTTTAATGTTCTTATATCTTTAATGAAAGCACAATGCAACGACTTAAATGAATTTAAAGGTTTGTAAATTTAATTGTTGATCACTGAAATTGCTTTTAGGAAAACAACCTTATGGGAAGCTCAGTGATGGGGGACCTTCACGTTTCCATTGAGTAACCTCCGGGTTTTTAGAAGCCAACTCTTCTTTTGTTTGGAGGGAGTAAAGGGAAAGAAAGAAACATAAAAGTAAAGCCTATTTTAAAGCGATACGATGCAATCGATTTTAGTACATTAAGGAGCTCAAAGAAATTCACACACATGTCATTTTGAGGCCCATTCAACAATATACATGCCCAGAACCATAATCAAGACGTAACCAAAAATTCCTTTTTAACATAAAGCAATACACACCACGCATCCACCAGATAACACATGCAAAACCATAGTTTAATCAACAGAGTATTAGACACATATTTCTAAAGTTATAATAGAATTTCACAGAGGCACATAAAACTATCAAATGCACACTGAATAACAACAATCACAAAGGCAACAGGCACAATTTGATTATCTTATCTTTAGAAATACAAAACAACAACTTTAAGGCTAAATTCCTACAGAATATTAGTCTATCTTTTAGAAATAAGTTCTGAACCCCTTTAATAGGCAAAAAAAACTATTCTTATAGGCCGACATTCAACAAACCACGAGCTGAGAAAAAAAAAAAAGTATTGCTGGCAGCTCCTCGACATCTGTCGACATGGAAAAAACCTGCAAACAAAAACCATCCCTAGCTTCTAGCGAAACTGTATTCTGTTGTTCTGTTATTTAGATCAAAAATATCCTCTGACGGTTCGTCTGCAACTGAAAACACAAATACTTTTGGTCCACCACTATGGAAGAGATGCAGCAATAGAAGGGAGAGAGGCTTGGGACCTGTGAACTGCTAACCCAGGACTTCTTGGGGAACTGCCACATAGCACAACGCTTCATTGTAAACTGTGGGTCCCATTCACTTGGGGCAAAAAATAAGTTCTATAAATGAAATACCACGTGTCAAGAGTGCACAAATTAACCAAGATGACAAAGAAAATGGTGCTAGGAACGAGCGCCGTGCCAACATGTGGTGGGCGCGGGCCAACTTCTTCAAAACAAAGCATGTACAAAATAAAATACACAACTTTTTGGCGACTTCTAGGGAAATCTTGCCTGCAAGATGCCAATACCCAAAATTTTTGGTTACAAACAGATTGAATCATAGGTAGGGAAAAGCCAGTCAAGGACCTACTGCAAAGGGACCCAATCATTATCTGAGAGTTGCTCCTAGGATTCAAGGATTTGATAATTCAGATCAAGGCCGATAATCTCATGGATAGGGAGATCACCCAACCCATTGTTAACTAACCCAAGAAAATCATAGAGTCGAGCCAAAGGGTGCAACAATTCTTCAACTTTTTTGGCAGCAGGGGGAACACTCAGGTTTTGGAGAAAAGTCTACTCTTGCTGCCGTTGCTCAATCAGACCCACGATCTACTCAATCTTCAAAACTGAACTATAAGTAGGAAAAGGGGAGGGCAAGATAAGACTTACAAAACATGCAAAATGCTCCTTGATATCTGACACCGAGGATTTGAGTCATCTTAAGGTGAATGCGGCCTGAGCGGCTACTTGGTGGTGACTGATGAAACTGTTAGCCTTTATAACTAGTTGCTTACGATCATTTATCCCCTTGACCGTCAATTCTTCCTTGGAAGTGGTATACAACCACTTAATCATTTTTTGGGCATCAGGGACCTTGGGTGCAGTAGACTGCATGGCCTCATTGATGACAACGCTTGCCTCGACACATAAGGATTGCGCGCCAACTAGGAATTTTAGGGCCGATTGCAAGACAAGGAGTAATTGTTTAACCTTTTTCCAATGCGAAACATATAACTCTCAGATGAACGGGATGAAATCTGTTGGAGAATCTAGCAGCACATCAATAGGTCTTGATAGGAGAGAAATTTCTTCCTATTTTTCTTAGATGTCTGCATACAATTATCTAACCCTTTGTTAAGCCACGAACGCTTGATGCTCCAATGTAACGAGTCTTGTACTCTTATCCTATAACTTGTCTTTCGTCCAGGTGATGTTATTTCGCTCACTCTCCAAGGCCTGCTTTAATTCCTAGAGTTCCTTATCTAATTGAGCTTTCCTTCTTTGCCATTCTCGTGTTGCCTGCTCCTTTTCCTCTTTCTCCTTGGAGAGGAGTGCCTGTGTTTGGGTCAAATCCCGGAAGAGTCTCTCTTTATCCAGGTTCACATCCTGCAATTGGATCTAGATTTGAGTTATGTTTGAAGAGTCCACCTAGAGTTGTAGGAGCTCCTGTTCTTTATCATGGAACCTCTTGCTCCATTCTTTGTTTGTTACATGCTCGGCTTGCAACTGGGCTATCCCCACATTAAGAGCACTTTGAAGCTTTTCTTTTTTGGCATTTACCTTTTGAACATCGACCTGAAGGTGAGTAATCTTATCATTCTTAGCCTTCTCTTCTACCTTATAACGATCAACTGTAGCTCTGAAATGGACCAATTCTTCTGCAAGCTTCTTCAGGCATATGCTTTTCTTGAGGAAATCTGTCGATATAACCTTTTGGGTCTCCTCCATCATTTCAACCTTATCTTGTGGGCGAGCTCATTTCAAGTCTATATTGACAACATGAATTGAGTAGTCTATCGGTTGCATTTCCCCTTGAGGCTTGATGATATTAGAAAACATAGCCGTGAACATCAAGTTCTATCTTTCTTAATTGAAATGCGTTTGGATACTAGGTTGGATGAGCTTATGACAATCTTTCTCTTTTCGCCTTGCCACCCTTTGAGCTCAAGCTAACTTGGAAGAGTTAACTCGCTATATAAAATCTAATGGAGAAGGGTAGTGGCAATTGGCACTCATTGGATTCATATGTTGTCATTGATGACAACAAGATTCTATAGAAGGCATATACTGGCAGATATCGATATTGGAGGCATACACCGATAGATACCAGTATTGGAGTAATCAGGGTCATCACCGACACCGACACCAGTATCCAACACTTCAGTGAAGCCGACATCAGTTTGGGATCCAAAAAGTTTTAGTTGCAAAATCATTTTGTAATTATTGTATAGGGCCGACATTGAATATATTTTGTAATGTATCGTAAGCCGACATAAGGCATATTATTTGTAGAGGGTATATAAGTCAGTTTATTAGGTCATTTTGATATATGACAAGGTAGAAGAATAATGTGATGCGAAGGATATGTATGTAGGTCACTTGCATGCGAAAGTTATATCATGTTATGATCAGTAGATGGTTTGTAAAGAATTCTTAGAGGAAAGGAGATACCGGTAAAAGGGTTCAGGGTTTATGAACCAGTACAAAATAGAGCTTTAACCGGAACTCTTTCTGGCATTGCAGATGTATTTTGTGAGTTCAACATTACTGTTTTATCTCAGCAGAAGCTTGTAGTCAGTGAGACTCTTTTGTGTTGAGCAGTGTGCTCTAGGCAGTGTGCCTTCCTGCATGTGCAACCCCCCATACTATGTAATATCTTTCATATGGCTAGTGAATTGATATTGTGGGTCGCAAATCCCACCGTGGTTTTTCCTCTTTGAGGTTTTCCACGTATAAAATTCTATGTGTTATGGTGATCATTCATGTGGCTGGTTTATTTACTTCATGTTATATGTTTCTTCATTTATCGGTTTATATGTGTATGTTATAATAAGTTAAAATATTGTTTTACCGGTAGAACACTGATTCACCCCCCCTCTCAGTGTTCTTGGATTCCTTGTATTCCAACAATTGGTATCAGAGCTTGGTACCTCGGAGGAAGTTTAACAGCTTAGGAAGATCTTGAAACCGGAATCATTGAACATGGCTATGGAGAAGCAACTTGAGATGGCACTTGAGGATTATGATGCTGAAAGGTTGAAAAACTTAAAGCTGCAAGATGAATTGAATTCTGCAAGAAATGTTATCATCAGCTCAAGCTAGGAGGAAGGAACTTTTGCAAAACCAAGATGATGAAGAGAAAAATGCACTTAAGGAACAATGTCAGAAACTGAGTCAAGCAAACATGCTCATGAAGAATGAAATGCAAGACCTGACTTATGAGGATGTCAAAAGATATTGAGGACAAAAAGAAGAAGGAAGAAAATCTTGTTGTATCTCTGAGGAACAAATTTGAAGAATGTGGCAGATTGGCTCATGACAATAATCTATTGAGAACTGATTTGGTACAATCCTAGAATAATGAACAAGAGCTGGAGAGACAAATAATGACTTTGAGAGATGATCTAACTACTGCAAGTGAGTATAAAGAAAAATTGAGGATTAGTGCTGCACAGTTGGATGATTTATTGAAAAGACAAAGGTAGAGTAAAGATTCTAGAGGACTTGGATTTGTACAAGGCGAAAGCTCTGGTATTGCAAATGAAGATCAAACAACCGGTATGCAAAACTCATTAGACCAGAGGAAACCGGTAAGGCAATCTAATGCTTACAAATTCAATGATAGATGTTTTGTTTGTAATAAATTTGGGCATATGGTTAAACAATGTAGAAATAAAGCAAATCAAAACTACAATTTAGTTCCCGGTCAATGCACAAATTGCAAGAAATATGGTCATAAGTTAGAAGATTGCACAATGAACGTTAAGTGTCATGCATGTGGAAAGTTTGGACATTTGGCTAATCAATATAGATCAAGGAATGACATCGGATATGGAAAAGCAATTCAAAAGAATAATGTTACATGTTATGCATGCAACAAATATGTCATATTGCTAAGTATTGCAGAAGCAAGACTAAACCGGGTAGCATTGACAAAGAAAATGAGAAAGGAAAGCAGAAGGTAGATGAATTACAACAAGATCACACCAAGACATGGTTTATAAAGTCCGAAGAAACAAGTGGAGATGCAACTACACTGGTAACTACACCAGTAACTCCACCGGTAGAACAAAGCATTCTTGCACGACATGAAATTCAACCAGTAAGTGAGGCATACGCCTTAGGGGCTGGCAAATCCATTGCAAATCTTGTATATTCCCCGGAAGAGATCTGGAGAGTTGTATTGATCATTGATGGAGGTTTATCCAACATAAAACTATGAAACTAGCATCCGGTAGGGTGCACCGCTAAGCATTTATGACAGTGAAGGATTAGGGTTTACTCGCTGATAAAAAGGGAAAATGGACTCATTTTCACTCACCCAACACTCGAGCAAACTAGGGCGAAGCAATTTTGTTACATTTAGACACATATAAGAAGGCTTTGGTAGATATTTTGAAGGAAATTCCTTTATCATTGTATAATAAGTTAGATGCAAGGAGATTAGATGCAATCAAGAGGGACAGAGGGATTAAATAAGTTGAACTTTTGGGCGTTTGTGGTACTATAAATAATGAGGAAATGAAAAGATGAATAGAAGTTGCAAATAGAACAATCTTTAGTAGCAAACCCTGACAAATAGGCTTAATGATGGGTAGAGTCAATGCAATAATAAATGAGACTAGAGATGGTTGGGCTAAATTCTTCTAAAAGAATCCTAATTTCCTTACTTCTCAAGAAGAATTTGCTAAGGCAACAACTCCCACCATTCAGGACAAATCTAAAGGAAAAGGAATTTTGGGAGGTTCAGATGAAATTTTGAATGAACCGGTAGATAAACCTAAAATTGATGAGACTGTACGGACTAAACTGACAGAGACAACATTTGTACAGTCTGAGCAAGGTAATAGGTACTGTACATGATATTGATAATATTGTGGATAACACTCCACTGACAGTAACAGATACTCCACCAAGTGGCGAAGCCACCGGTGCAAAAGAGGATGAGAAAAGAGATACACCAGAAGATGATAAAGAAAAGGAGACCGAACTGACAGTTGATTCCTCAACAAAACGTTTGGCAATTGACACTTCTCAAGTTGAGAAGAAATCAATCACAGAGATGAGTCCCATAGAGCTAATGATGATGGCTGATCAAAAGCTAATGAAGGAGGGATCTGCAGACAAAGGAATAATAGATCAGTCAATAACCATTTTGCATAGATTGATTCCTGAATGTATGATTGAAAATGAAGCAAGCCATTTCGACAACTTAAGGCATTGGCAAAGCACATATCTAAAAAATTTCAATCATTACAACATATTTTCAACCGACAAGCACTTGAAAGATTTACTTTGGTTAAGAAATCCTCTTTTGACCAGATTAGTGAGACATAAAAGAGGAAGATTGGAGAGAAACTTATACTTATTGAAAATTCTTTGTAACAGGGTACTGCCATCTACAGGGTTTGTTGTAATATAGAAATTCTTACAACAAATCTAGATAATAGGATAAAGGAGTTACAAGAAAAGATTGCTAATATTGCAAATTATTTTGATGGAATAACTTCACTTACAACATCTATTGATGGACAAATTTTGACTTTGGAGAACCAAATTTTTGCTTTTCAAAAGGAAAGAGAAATGATTATTCAGAGAGCAAGGAGTCTAAGAGGTTTGGTGAGTCCAAGATTGGATTCACTTGGTGTACAGAAGAGGGAATGCATGGATATGCTTGCGAAGCCCACACTGACAGAAGTCACTGAGAAAGAAACACATCAAATACTCCAACTTGGCTAGGTGGAACGAATATTCCTGGTGAGTCCAAGAATGATGCCAAATTTAGGGCTTTGTACGAAGGTCTTGAATGTTGCAGAAGGAAAAATATAAACTCTATCGACATCGAAGGTGATTCTGTGCTCATCATCAAAGCTATCACATCAAATACTACTCTGCATTGGAAATTACAAGTTTGGATAAACATATTAGGACGCAACTTGATGAGATTGTTGATTACACACTCAAGAATATTTCTAGAAAAGAAAATCAAGTGGTCAACTTCTTCTCCAAAGAATTCGTTGATCATAACAAAAGTATCATTACAAATGATACCAAGTAATAGGGTGACATTCAAATCATAATTGAAAGAGATTGAGCTATTTGAACAAAGGCCACTTGGACATGACACAATCCCAAGGTCACTTCAAATTTCATAAGATTTGTAGGCGCAAAAGTGGACTGAATTTGACAAGACTAATGATATGAATAAAGATGAACAAATGATCTTGTAAGGGAAATCTTGTCTCAAGATGCTAGACCACAAAATTCATTTGAACTCTCTATAAGGTGCAATTCATGCAAGAGGGGTTGCTAGACAATAGGATGGACACATTAATATTTGGTCTGCTTCAATAAGAAAATGTTAACTCCTACATAGATCGAATGACTTCAAGAGGTCCTTGAAGCCTCATGCATTCTGTTGCATCTCTATGTACTTAGCAATGTAATGTTTTTTTGGTTTATTGAAAGGGAGTTATCCCCCATGGTAGAAAATTTTCAAAAAAAAAGGAAAAATAATAATAATATAAGAACTAATATACAATACCTAATATATATTACATAATTGAAAAAATACTTAAATTAAATTTGATATAAATTATAATAGAACATTTTATACTTTTCCGTCAAGATTTAATTAATGATATTTTTTACTCAAATAATTAATATTCCACAAACATGGAAAATTTATATTTAAAAATAATTGTTGATGATGGAGGATATGGAAAACTATTTCTTGGATCTCAAAAGCCCAACCATGAGCCAAAGATCCAAGACTTTCATCCAAGATCATGCCAATGGAGTCCACTCTAATGAACACAAATGCAAACTAAATATCAAATAAACACACAAAATAAATGCATTCAAAATAAATCTCACTCCATCACTTTCCTATTTACCAAGATATTGTTATTCAATACTTTTCTCTTGGATTTTAGAAGCAAAATACGCAAGAGGCTATAAAAAACAAAAAAATGGTTGATTGATTAAAAAATGATCAAAATGATTGAAAAAGTTTTTTTTTAATGGCATTATGACATCAAGATTTCAAGAAGCGAGAGAGAGGCTTATGTGAGAGGGAGCATGGATTTATAGGTATCCTCATGAGGAAAGCGATTTGAAGGATGAACGTGGGATAAAGTAGGGGGTTGGAGATAAAAATTTGTTCCACATTCTCCAAGTGGATGTGATTGCTAGGGTAAAAGGGAATGTGGGATAAAGTAGGGGGTTGGAGATAAATATTTATCCCACATTCTCCAAGTGGATGTGATTGGTAGGGTGAAAGGGAATAAATAGGATATTGTGGAGATTAGAAATGGATTTAGGAATGAATTTAAATGAAAGAGTTTAATGAATTGTGTAAATGCTCAATCAACTAAATGACATTATTTAATAGAGGAAATAATTAATGAATTCAATTAAATAGGCGATAATATCCATTTAATAAAATAGAAGAATTAGGATGATTATGAGGATAAATTTATGAAGATAAATTTATATGTCTACAGTTATAAATCTAATGTCACAAAATAAAATATCACACACAAAGAACTTGCTCACTTTAAATACTAATAACCAAACTTAGTACACCTTCCCTAATATATGCTCATTTCGATATAATGATATCATCAAATTATTGAACATTTGATTAAATCATTTAGTGTCAATTCAAACACTTTCACTATAAAGAGCAATGGATATTCATAGATTTCTAATCTATTACAATAACTTCAATAGAATAATTAATGAATCATTGTTAAGAACCTACATGCAAATAACCACAAGATAGGAAATAATAATTCCATGCCTATGCAAATCCTAGTTGTATTATTTTCTATGAGATCTTAATGTTTTTAAGACCTACAAAATGTTTAATATGATTACCATATGATACTTGTTGTAGTCTCAAAATTTTACCTTTCATTAATTTGACAAATCAAACCCAAATAGATGTTCATTTTCTATTTTCTTTTTGTGAAGAAAAATCACCTTAAGATTATATGGGTAAGGTCTTCATCAACTTTATTTCACTCTACCTTTAATTTTGATAGATATTTTATATTCAATTTTGATAAAACAAAATAGGTATATCTAAGAAATTCTTAGAATTCTAAAACTTTCATTTATACTTCATTAAATACTTAATAAGTAACTATTAATATATTTTTATATGTATGATGTCTAATTCTTGATAGGTATATATTTTGGAAAATATCTCTACCTTTCAAATAGTTTATCTGTTTTCAAAACTAACACATTCATCCCTTTCTAGACTTCATTACCTATAGATTCAAGAAATCATAATTTTTATGCAAAATATGGTTGGCTGAAAAATTATTTTTTAATATTTTTAAAAACTTTCTATAAAAATGTTTTAAAATAATTATTTATTTACAAAACACTCATAAAAATATTCATCACATCTACTCATATGTTCTTAACAAGTATATACATTTTTCAAGTATATTTTTGACCTCATACTTAGACTATTCAATAAATTACAAATTTTTTTAAGTAATACCTATTTGAAATATTTAATTTTCAACAAATTAATTTAATTTTTCAAATAAATAATATTACTACTTAAACTGTATTAAATTTCCTACACCTTTCATTCTACAGAATATATTCATTTTTCAAATGAAGTTACTTACATCTATTTTTTAATATGTCAATAAGAACTAGATGAATTGGATTTTTCTTTTCCCATTATGATCTCATATTCACCCACTATTAACATGATAATAATTAAAAAATATTTTTTCATTACACCATTTGAGAATTGCTTGTGTACTTGTAATGGATGAATATAAGGAAGGTTGATTTGATTTTCTTTCATCGTATTTCAAGCACATTGCCAATGATTATTAGAAATATGGAATCATCGTATTTCAAGCACATTGCCAATGATTATTAGAAATATGGAAAGAAACTATTGATCACTTGAATTTTTTTTGACCATCTTTAAAAAGTTATTTAAATTTTGAAACTTAAAAGGATTTGAAAATTTTTGATTTGTAGACCTATATTTATGCTAACAATTTAGATTCTATCAATTTATCTTATTCTGTGCTAACAATTTAGACTCTACTATTTTATCATATTCACAAAAAAATCCATAAAAAGAAAAAAGTTGTTAAGATGCACATGTCTTTAATAGAGTAATCAATTTAGAGCACATATATTGGAACCAATGCCACAATCATTAGAGTGCCCATTAGATATTTGGGCATGCTTCAATAAAGTAGTAATATTAATCCTAAGGCCTACATTAACACATAATTTGTTAGATTTAAAATAATTGTTGTGATTCTTTAATTTATATGACAAGGATAATTATTGGGTCTTGCATCAAACTTTGTATATATGTTGTTTTAACAATTGAATCAATAATCAAAGATTGCAAAAACAAGACTTGAGATGAAGAAGACTTGAAATGAATATTTTTTATTCCTTTTCAATACAACCTTCAAATGTTTTATTATCGATTATTGATTATTTCTTTAACATTCTACGATGAGAAAGACAGGTGCAATGGGATGTTATATTTAGATGTCCTAAATGCATACAAGTGAATGTCTTTAAATGTACGTGACATCAAACTTTGTATATATATCTTTAATCAATTTTAGATGGGAAAGGTAATATGAGTAGTTAGCCAAATTTGAATTTTTTAAATTAAGTGGATCAATTTATGCTCACATGAATGACTTCATCAGCATACACTCAAATTGGATACTAAATAATTATGTTAAGATTAGTAAATAGGTAGACATGGTTAATCCACAAATATATTGAAGTATGAAAGTATGCACATATAAAGATAAAATAGAGATATATGCATAAGATTGTATATGGATAATAAAATTTGCACAACTGTAAACAATTTGATTATTTTTTTATTCATACCCCTAAAACAAACAAACAAGCAAACAAGCAAAAACAAACTCTACATTTTAGAAGCAGAAAATAAGATACAATATTGAATTGCTAAAATGTACAAAAAAAAATAAAAATTGTTTCCAAATATATTGTACCGAATGGAACTGCGTAAACAATCTGATCCGGAATCTATTTGTACCTTTCCAGTTTTGACGATTTGAATTGTCTCTCTACATTAATAAAACAATGTTTACTTTATATGACACACCATAAACTAAACTAAACATACATTGAACATAATTATATGATTTGGGCATTTATATGCTACGATAAAATTCATATTATAATATTAATATGCTTACACATAACTAGTATACTTATATTCTAAAAAAATATAGATAAAATAATGCCGAAAGATACACATTTATTAGTTGTCAACAAGGACATGGAACTTGTAATACTGCACTCTTTCACTCTCATTAAAGATGTAACAATATCATATAGTTAGAGACAAGTGGCAATGATTCTATTTTATTCAGAGTAATAAAATAATATTTATAGAGAAACATGCATGCATTTACACATATCTGTCTTGCATGTTTATTAGTTGTCAAGAAGGACATGGAGATAATGTTGCACTATTTCATTCTCATTAAAGATGTAACAATTTCATATAGTTAGAGACAAGTGGCAATGATTCTATTTTATTCATAGTAATAAAATAATACTTATAGAGAAACATGCATGCATTTAGCTGTCATCTACACGTCAAATTTATTCAAAATCAACTTTTTGTTTATGGATATGTATATGTCATTGTAGATGCCTCTCCGCATAATTACAATGAAATTCATGTTGGGAAATTTATATGCTAAAAAATAATTACAATAATAAAACCTATGTTAAGAAATTAAGAAATTTATATGAGGCTGGACGCAATAAAACCCAGGTTGGAAAAAGTTGAAATATCTCTGACTATTTTCGAGACCATATGCAATGTTAAGTGGTTGTTCTTGGTTTGAATGGTTGAATAAAGTTTTGACTTGATTCTTTTATCCTTTTCAGAGCTTCCTTTCATTTGAGTAAGCGGATCCCACTGCCAACTTACACCTATCTTCTAATCCAACATTTCTTTTAACAAACAACTTGAATGTATTAGTCCAATTATTTAAATTAAATCATTTCAATTAGAATAAATATAACTATATAATTTATATGAAATTAAATTATTTAAAAATCAAAAAACATTTTATTTCATTGGATGAAATGACGTACGGAAAATGTCGCCGATGATGCCAGCTTTTAAATTGATGATATGCTCATTTTATATTTCTTTCAAATATATCCATTTTCCTATAGCGATAAAAAGTAAAACAAAAACAAAAACAACCCTGGACAAGGCTTGAACCCACGACCTCTTCATGCCAAATAGTTGACGAAAACCTTAACCCTAGGGTAAATAGTTACACGCATAATGAGGAGAGAAAAACAAGCGTAGATTTCTCAATTCATTTTCTGTAACACACATAATGGAGAGAGAAAAACAACTAGTATGTTTGCAAATTAATAGGTTGCAAAAAGACACATAATGAAGAGAGAAAAGCAATTAGTATGTTTGCAGACTAATATGTTGCAATAAAACACATAATGAGAAATTTATATGTTTGGATATAACTTACAATAAAAGCCATGTTGGGTGTGGAAGATCTAAACAAAAAATTGGAAGAATGATGGTCTGCAGCCAAATGGAATTTTCACTTTCCCAATCAAAATATTTGAGTGCTGAGCCTATCTCTTCGAAGTGATGAATGAAATCAGAGGTGGTTGATGCTGCTTCCACTTCCTCTCTTTCAGAAGATATAAAAAAGAATTTCTCAACTTCATTGCCTCCTTCATTTGGATTACTTTCAGATGCTCCAAATAGGTTCCATCCAGTGACATATTCATCAACACTAATCTGAGTTGAGTCCTGGAGGCCATTTTGAAGACACACAAGATACACACACAGTCTCTCCTTAATTCCTTAATTCCTTAATTCCTTCTGCCTGTCTGAATTATTTTCTGAGCTATAAATAGTATTTGTTAGGGCTAACGTATGCATAAAAAAGCCTCGTTTTGCTTTATTTGTTGACGTGTGCAGGAAAGAAATTCCCTAACAAAAAACAACTGAGAAATCTGGTAACGAGAATATTTAAATTGTTGACTGTATTTCACTTGATTTTGTTATCCTCTCCCTTATGTTGAGAGTGCATAGAGAAAAGGCGCTAGAGCAGATTTGTATGTAGAGTAGGTGTGCTGGGTAGACGTTGCACACCTTTCACATTTTCAACTGCTCGTTGGTATCAAAACAGTAACCTAAACGTTTGTGCATGCAATAATAAGTCTAGCTTGTGGCAATCTTATCCTCATGTCTAAATCTTAAATTTGGATGGATCTTCTCTGCTCTTGCATCACATTATTTAATGTTATATCACAAATGGTTCTGTGAAGAAATTTGGTATTATAATTAAGTCTATATTGTTAGTAACATTGTGTGAAATGATTAATATATTTTATATAATAATGTTAACAGAAAAAATAAGGTATAATATTAGCTATCTAGTATCAATAAAAATTACAAAGAGTTATTTTTCCATTGCAAATTATGATGACAATTCAAGAAACAATTACAGATAATAAAAGATTTTAGAATGCAATATAATGTCTATTCTAAAAGATCTAGACTATTGTACAAGATAAGAAATAAGTTACCCAAGTACAATGCACTTTTGAATTAAGAGTTTATAAGTGGATGACTTTGCTCCCATGAACAGTTTTCTCAAGATATCAGCAACCCGGTCTAAAGATTGATAATAAACTAAGTCAATGATATGTCTCTAAAGAAGATCCTTAATGAAATGAATATGAATCTTAATGCTCTTGGTTTTCTAATGCTAAACTGGATTCCTGCATATCTGAATGGTAGTCTAATTATCACAATAGATGATGGTAGGCAATTTGAAAGGTATACCAAACTCACTAAGAAGACCTTGAAGTCAAATTTCTTTAGTAGTAGAATTCATAGCTCTACAATACTTAGACTCAACATATAACAAAATAATAGAATGTTTCTTTTTGCTAGACTAGCTAATGGGACCAGAACCAAGTGAAAATATGTAACCTAAGGTGGACTTGTGACTCCCCAACCCAATTTGAATCTATATAGGCAACCAAATCAATTGCAATGTTGCCTCTATAGTGAATCCCAAATCGGAAAGTGCCCTGAAGATAATGAAGAATCTACTTAGTATCTTTCCAATGCAGCTCATGTGGCTCCTGGATAAAATAGAAAACCATGCTAACTGCATAGGAAATGTTTGGTTGTGTTGTGGGTCAAATAAATGGGACTACCAATGATTAACAATAAAAGTTAGCATCAACCAATGAAGAAGAAAATTTAGCCTCATGCTTGACACCAAATGGAATGGAGTCGGGAATTTGGCTTGTAGTTAGCCATGTGAAATCAAGTGAGAAGATAAAATGTGTACTTGGCTAAGAAAGAGTAATATCGAAAGGGGGGTGTGGAACCTCAATAACGAGAAAGTAGTGCAATAACCCTAAGTCAATCATCTCTAATAGTTGTTGTAGTGTTAAGTCTTAACTACATTAATAATAGGTAAAGAGATCATTGTAATCAAGGGATCAACATCAAGGACCCATATCTATAAAGAATCATCTTGCCACAAGAAGCACACATTATTATCTGAATGGAAACGAGTGAAACTAGAAGATAGAATAAAGTAATCCATTTTGGCATACCAAGCTCTAGGAGCTTGTTTTAGGCCATAAAGGGATATCCTAATTCTACATACTAAGTGTTACTGTCCTCATTTTTTTGAGGCATTTTGTTCTCACGTTATTTAAAATAAGGAGTGTTTATTTAGTCTGGGTTTGTGTAATTCTTGGTTTTGGTCTTTTTAATTTTGTCTTGAACTGAACCTTTTAGTTGAACCTTTTCAGAAGTTCAAGGTTCAAGCTCAAGCGGAGCATTTTGTATTGCGACTTTGTTCTAATTAAAAAGTTAATGGTCTTAGCATCAATTGTTATTAAACTTGAACCATTTAACCTTTTCAAAAGTTCAAGGTTCAAGTTCAAAGTTGAGAAAGTCGAGTCTTGTCTAAGTCCCATCTTTGTAACACGTAAGCCACGATCTTGTGGTGTCTTTGTCTTGGTTTGTCCTTGTTCTGTTCTTTTGAACTTGAACTTTTGAACTACTCCTCAGAGGGTTCAAAGTTCAAAGTTCAAGGATTGATTAACTTTGGACATAAAAGTGGCGGACATGGAAATGACGAAGCATCAGCATGGAGGGAATATTTCGGATTTAAAAGCCGAACTTCAAGGGAATGAGTCGTGATGAAGAGCCATACTTGAGAATAATTATTTCAGGGAAGGATTGGTGGGAAAAGACTTATAATTAATGATTTGTTAGATAAGTCTTTTCGGAATAATTTGGCATGGATAAGCATGCAGTTATGATTACATCAAATCGTGTGATTGATTTTTAAGCTTGTTCTCAAGATTTGGTTTATTTTAAAAAAACAAAACAAAATACTTGCCTTCTTCATTTGCCTAATTTGGTAAGTAAGGGATTTGTACATGTGATATTTTTTGTTCTTGTCTCTTTGGATTTCGAACTCTGCATTAAAGGTGAGTTCAAAATCTTCTTCTCATACTTATGATTTCTTAAATTGGAAGCTTTGCTTGGTTGTTTAGTTGGTTTATTTTGTCTTCCTTGTGTTTTCTTTCTATTGGTAAATCCAAAATCAGACCTAAATTACCCAAGATAGACCAGGAGTCTTGGTTAGTTTGTACCTTGCCGAAATTAGGAGACACTTTTCTGCCATCAGTGGACCTAGACGAATTCCATGAAAGGGCAAGGAATCCCACTGGCTCTCCCTTAATGCAGAGGATTCTGTATAGTGGATTAGTGGAAGCGGAACTTTCCCTTCAGTGGTGTCATGTCCTGAGCTGGTTCTAGAATGCATGCATAGATATGACCCTATTGAGAGATGTGTAATAAGTGAAGATGGTGAGGTTTTGCTTAGGGTTAATCGGGAGGTTATTGTTGTCGTTATGAAAATACCTGAGAAAGAGAAATATGAGGATTGGACGGTGTGTAAGTCACAAGGGCTTTTCTCAGAAAAGAAATCATTCTATAGGAAGGTTACTGTAAGGAATTGGTTGTTAAAGTTGCAAAGAGCAGGTTCCCGACTCCCAAGTCCATTAACCCAAGAACATCTGATCAAAGAAGTCAGGGACGTAATCATTCTTTTACATAGAGTGAGAGGGAACCAGATTGCCTTTTATTGGGAAGATTGGATGTATTTCTTCATACAGGTTATTTTTAGTGAGAAAAGATATATTGACTGGGTGAAATTAATTGTAGACAGGTTGCATGAAGGTTTGAGTTGCTTCAGTAACAAAAACTTCTACATTTCATCATATCTTCTATATTGTCTAGCATGTGTTAGACCATGGCCTGGTTTCTACCATGAAGCATGGGTGGATAATATAAGAATATTTGAATATCATCCGCATCTTCAACAACAAAGGTGGTGTGAAAATTATCGTAAACTGCATGACATATTCTTAGGCAGGATGGTGTATGAACT
This sequence comes from Cryptomeria japonica, assembly GCF_030272615.1. Classification (NCBI taxonomy): domain Eukaryota; kingdom Viridiplantae; phylum Streptophyta; class Pinopsida; order Cupressales; family Cupressaceae; genus Cryptomeria; species Cryptomeria japonica. The sequence continues at coordinate 371,409,691 of NC_081412.1, forward strand.
GAAGGGAAACATTCATAAAATATTGTCAAATGAAGTAATGCAATTGACTGGTACTTATGGCAGCTTCTTCATACAGTTTCCCAAGTTTACTTACCTTAGGGTAGGGGTTTTGAAGGAGAACCATACAGGCTACCTAGATATGCATTTGACAGATAGATTTTAATGGAAATATGCAGGCAAATAGCCTATATTGATACAAAGTACAGAGCTATACATCAGTCAGGTGTCTCATTTCCAATTGAATTAACTTATTTTATTTGTGTAGACACCTAAAATTGTCATGTCTAATTAAATAAATATTTTATTTATTTAATTGTCTAAGCTTAATTCTTCTATTAATTAAATAAATCTTTATTTATTTAATTAATTCATTTATCCTCTTCTAGCCTTATTTCTCATTTAAATAAATACATTTATTTATTTAAATTATCATTTTCCTAAATTAAATAAATATCTTATTTATTTAATTGATCCCACTTCTTCTATTAATTAAATAAATCTTTATTTATTTAATTAATTCATTAGCCTTTTCTACCCATGACACATGTCATTCATCTCTTAATTCATACACTACCTACCCCTTTCATTATTTTATTATTTCTTTTACCTACCCTCTAATCATAGCCGACCTCCTTTTACACCTCTCAATCTTATCCCTCCATTTCATATACTGTCTTCTATATAAGGAGATGCTTCCTTCATTATCAAACCCTAATCATTCTATGCATCCTAATCACTCATGCTAATCAAGCATTCTAATGACCTAATCGACAATTTGGAGGACTTGACTACACTACGATCCTACTTGCAACCACATTCCGTTATTTGTTGAGCTCTTGTGCATATAAAATCTGAGAGCAAATATATCAAGCAAGATCAATGGAGATAGAAAGAATGGAGATCAAAACCCTATTGGACATGTGAAGGTATAATCTTTGTGATTTCATTTGATTTGCATTGTCTTAGGTAATCTTCATATGTTATGGTGGATCTTTGTTGATTGTTAGGCTAGGGTTTTGTGGTTGGATTCATTTAGCCTTTCAATATTGTTATTATTGTTATCCATTTTCACCATACACATTTTGGCACCCCCGGTGGGACCTCTTGTCCCTTTGCATTTAACCTTTTTTGTTGCAGATTTTGCGTTTTTGAAGTTGCAGATCGGACATTTTTCGACGACATTTTAGGTTTTTTTCGCGTCTGCGAACTTTCGGATCGCGTCTCTGATTTTCAGGAGCGTCTGCGGATACTGGAGTCGCGTCTGTGTTTTTGACAAATTTTATTTTGCAGGTCTCAGACAGGGGCGTCTGTGTTTTCTAAGCGCGTCTGTGTTGTTTTTGATCGCGTCTGTGTCCGATAAGGGCGTCTGTGATTTTTGACCGCGTCTGTGTCGTAGGTAACAGCGTCTGTGTTTTGAATGTTTCAAAATTTTCAAATTTTCATTGATTCGGTTTTCAAATTTCGTACTTAGGGTTTCAGATCTGGTTTATTTTTGGACTAACCCTTTCAGATCTAGCTAACTAAGTTGGTGCAGCTCGCCTTGGAAGCTAAAACGTTTTGTTGAAGGCCCCTCTTTCACAAAGTCTTTTGGGTTTCTAAAATTTACCTAACTTGTGTGCTTGCAGGAAGGGGTGATCATTTGAAACAACCCAAACTACTAACAAATTTTGTTGCAGGTCCTTGGCTAGGGTTTTGAAATTTTGTTGTGTGCCTTGTTTTCATAGATTAGCAAACACTTCCATTGGTGCACTAAAATTGAATCATTGTCTTTTGTGTCTTGAGCAATAGGCTCTTTTTGTTTAATCTTTAGAGGGCCTGTCTTCCCGTGTGGTCATTAGGACTACTAGTGAGAAGAGGACGACCCAAGTGGTAGCAAGGAAAACCCACCTCATCCGAACCACTATAATCAAATGTATTCATGGTGAAAACTATGGATAATGTGTGCTGATTAGTTCATACCGACACTATGTCTCCCCATAAACCCGTTTGATCAGATTTATTTGATCATTTGTAGGGCGTAACCCCTACCGGCTGGGAGCCTTCTGTATTTATAGAGCTGAAAGTGCCGCATGTATGGCCACACGAGCGGATGCCCTTACTAGCACCATTTTGTTTTAGAGGCCCAAATCCTTTTAGTTGTTGGGGCAGGAGGTCGGACCTTTGGTAGTGGCCCACACACATACGGTTCTTAGTAGAGATACAAAGTTCGCCATGGGAACTGATGCTTGGCTGACCCGAGAAGTGAGTGCCGAGGGTGGAGCCAGTGAGGTCAAGCATCTAAGTATCCGCTCTGAATAGCGTAGCCTCGGGGGTAAAACCCTATGTGGGATCAACAACTATTGTCTTGGCCAACCATAAGAATTGTGCTTGACTTATGTTAAACATTCAAAACAATCAAGACCAAACAACAAAACATTGTGTCTTTTGTGTCTTCAAGTGTATGCAAAACAATTTTACATCAAACAACACACTTTTCTTGGAGTCATTTTGGAGTCTAAACACTAGCAAATATTGAGTCCTCATCAACATTATGTCCTCTTGTCACGAAAAACAGTCAAACAGTCAGATTTGGTCACAACAAAACAATTTCACAGATTGGAAAAATTGCACGAAGTTTACAAAAACACGTCTGTGTCTGTTTTAACCGCGTCTGAGTAATCTAAGCGCGTTTGTGAGGGGCATAATAGCGTCTGTGTGTCTAGCAGCATCTGTGTCAAACAGAAACACGTCTGTGTCTGGGAATCGCGTCTGTGAAGTATACAGTTGCGTCTGTGTCCAGAATTGCAAAAACCTTTACAGTCCAACAAACATAAACAGGAAAATCTCAGAATCGCGTCTGTGTTAAACAGAGTAGCGTCTGTGTCAGGAAACCGCGTCTGTGCAGTATACAGTCGCGTCTGTGTTCAAAATTGCAAGAAAATTTCAGAGTCCAACAAACAAAAGAAATCAGTTTCGAAATACTTGAGCTTCCTAGGTTGTTTCTTCAGGTTTCATCTAGCATTCAACCTGTCTCTGGGTCTCATACAGTCCATCATTGCTTCACATCTCATTTTACATTCATACTTGTCTAAAATTGAGTCAAAAGGTCACTTGCTTCTCCTCATCATACTTTGTCAACACACTACATACAACTACACTTTGCTAGGTGGTCCCTCATCAAGGTTTCTTACCTTTGGGTCTCATTTGGTTTTACTTAGAGTCAAGGTCAGCTTACCTCATCAAGAGAAACTATCCTCTCTTTGGAAGTCACACCTACTCTACTACATACATACTTGGTCTTACACTTTGGACATTGCAAGTAAACTTCAGATTCATTTACACTCCATACAACTCTTGGTCTTCCATACTCTTTCCATTTTTCATCTAGTCTTACACATCTTGGTCAAACACCTAGTTCATGGTTGAAACCCGTCTTCAAAAATCTAGGAGAAAAGCTAAAGAAGCTCAAGAGTCCACCAACATGAGTTCTTATGATTATGACAATGATTTATTTTTCACTCCTGAGCACACTACACTGCCTAACATGGATGTTTATAGACACATTCCAAATGTGGAAAACGCAGACACTACAAACAACAAGGCTACATACAATGACAATGTGGACAACTTTTCAATACAATCAGCAGATATAGAAGAATCCATAATGAATCCTCATTTCAATAGATTGGTTGAAGAGATAATGAAGAGGGATAGACAATACTTCTTACACATGATGGCACAAAGTGGAGCTAAAATACCTCATGACTTTGACATGTCTCAACTTATGGAAAACCGACCCTCGCAACAAACTCACTCCAACATGGATCAAAGGAGACCCAATAGTGGAGGAAATAGAGGACCGCATATGGTACCTGAATCACCATCAGCTTTGCTTCAAAAACCAGAAGTCCCACATACACATCGTCAAACATATGATACTTACCTTCGAAGACCATTATGGAAGCCTTATGAAGATAGATATGCTCAATCACATGCTCAAGCTATGGATCAATCAAAACAAGTGGACACCCAAAGGCATGCTCAAAATTTGGACACAAGGAAACCTCATGTCAAATTTGGGGGCAACACAATAGAACATGACGTGCCTATAGAATATGGTATATATGCACAAAATAGATATGGGGTTCCTCAACATGAAGCTATACCAAGTGCTCCCTATATGCTGCATCAATATAGACCTCCTCCATATGAACATATCTATGATCAATATCATCCATACATGCAACAAGCTCCTCCTCAAATTGGTGTCCCAAACATGGGGTATGCTACAAGAAATCGATCGCCACCTAAGAATAATTTGGAGCAACAAATCAGAGATTTACAAAAGAAAATGGAGGACATGAGTACACCAAAACCAACATACACTATGAGAGACATATGTCCTTATCCATTTGATAAGAGCATTCCAATGCCTCCATTCCCGGCACACTTTGTGACGCCAAAATTTGACAAGTACAGAGGAAAAGGAGACCCCAAGGCACACATACGACAATTTTTCACAGCTTTCATAGAGGTAGCGGCAGAAGAAACATATTTGATGAGGTTATTCCCGCAAAGCTTAGGCGATCAAGCTATGGAATGGTTCTCTCAATTACCTCCTGGTATTAAGTCATTGGGTGACTTAGCAGAGGCATTTATTCAACATTTCTCCTACAACATAGAAACAGATATCTCAGTCACTACTTTGTGCAATACTAAGCAAAAGGAGGGAGAATCTTTTGCGTCATTTTTACAAAGATGGAGAAATCTAGCCAGCAGATGCTCTTGTGAAATTCCCCAAAAACAAATGGTAGAAATGTTCACTCAAAACGTTAACAAGGATATTGGCTATGATCTAAGGAAAGCTTGTTTGTCCACCTTCAAGGATGTTATTGAAAAGGGCTTAGCAATAGAAAAGGTCCTAATTGAACAAGGAGTCATCAAGCTATTCAAGGAAAACAAAGATGACTTTAAAGGAAAAGACAAGCCAAGATTTTGGAATAAAAACAAGAACACAGTCAACGATGGCGTTGTTGATGCCAATACAGTGAGACCCAAGTTCATCTTTTCAGGATCAAGTTCTACAAACAATCAAGTGAATACTCAAACAACTTCCAGATCACGAAGGAAGTACACTCCATTGGGAGAACCACTTGAATCAGTCTTCAAAAAGCTAGTGGCAAACAAAGTGATCACAGTTCCAGATTTTCCTCCATATGAACCAAAGGTCAAACCAAATTGGTGGAATGATGATGAGTATTGTGAGTTTCATAAGAGCAAGGGTCATAAGACAGGAAATTGCCATCGACTGAAGAATATCGTGCAAGATCTCATTGATAGAGGTGACGTTGAGATTGAGGGACATTCATCTAATCAAGAACATGAGATGTTTAAGGAACCATTCCCAAAGCATGACAAAGGAAAAGCCCAAGTCACAGATGATCAGGCCAACTATACTAGAGCACCTTACAACTATGACTCAACTATCAATCACATCTCAATGGATAATCATATCTCTACTATTACCATCAAGAACAAAAATCTTGAGAATCCTCCTCAGAGACCCAAGATTGTCCTAAGAGGTGTTGGATCTTCTTCCGAGCCTACCTCTGAATGTCATGTTACAACTCGTCGAGGTAAAATTACTTTGCCAGGTGCTTCAACTAAAAACACTACTTTTTCATCTACCAAACCTGAGTATGACCTTGTAGAACAGTTAGGGAGGACACCCGCGCTCATCTCCATCCTTGAGCTCTTACGCATATCCCCCGCTCATAAAGCTATTCTTGACAAAATCTTGAGAGACACTGCCGTTCCTACTGATCTGAATGTGGACCAGTTTCAAGCCATGGTGGGATACCTTTCCATTCCACATTCCCTTACATTCACAGAAGCCGATGACACCTCCGTAAGTCAGCCACATAATGCACCATTACATATTGAAGCCTTCATACACAAACATCGAATAAAATGAGTCCTGATAGATGGAGGAGCTAGTCTAAATATCTGCACATTGAGCACCATTAAACAATTGGGATATTCCGATAAAGCTGTGAATTCAAAAAATCAAATCACCATCAAGGCATATGATGATGAAGAGCGCTCATCCAAGGGCACAGTCACCTTACCTCTAAGAATTGGGCTAGTTACAAAGGATGTGGTTTGTCAGAACCTGGATTTAGATCTCACTTATAATATATTGCTAGGACGTCCTTGGATTCATGAAATGAGGGCAGTCCCATCGACATATCACCAATGCATTAAGTTTCCTCATAATGGAGTCGAGGTAACAGTTAATGGTGATCCTAATCCATTCATATATTGCAATAACCTGAGATCACATACGGAGACCATCATTCCCAGTAATCGTGAAGCTGTTCCTTCTTCGGCATACATTGACCCTGAGTCATTAAAACCTTCGACATCAAAACAAGGTGAACTTAAAGGCAGATTTCAGGACAAAGGCATGGGAGAATACACTTTAAATCAGACCATGTATTTACGACAAGTCATGAGCTCTCCAAAAGAATTTGGAAGGCCACATCCTAACAAGCAAACATTCATCATGACGCTCAAATGGGATCCTACTACCTTTCAAAGATGGGGCGAACTGGAAGAGGAAGATTTATACAAAATGCTCTATAAAGACATTGAAGATGACACACATGATCAGATCAATACCTTGTGAGAAATATGGCAAAGGCTTCAAGATTCTACGAAAATTCGGGTATGATGGAAAAAGCCCTCTTGGGTTACGCAAAGACGGCGTCATGGAACCCCTACAACCTGAATTGACTATAAGAAGAGAACGCTCAAAGGGACTTGGTTTTCTGACTTCCAAGATCCACACAAAAAGGATAGAAGAGGCATCACAAATCAAAGTTGCCAAAGTTCAACAAGAAGATTGCTATTCCACAGATTCCAACGAATGGGAATGGGGTTCAGACAAATCCTCCAGTGACTACGAGCTCACCGAGACATTCAGAGAGCCAGATGAACCCACAGAAGAAGAGGAATTTTATAAAAAGTTCAGAGTTGGTCAAGAAACAACCCATAAGGATTCCGCACAGTCTTCGTCTCAAGGTTCTAGGTCGAAATCACATAGGATGAGGACACCTGTCCCGGAAGGCGCTACGAGTAACGACAATTTGGATTCGCTTGCGATCAAAACTGACGAGGAGAGTGCCATCGATGACCTCGACGATTGCCTCAATATACCCGAATATAACCATATCTTCACTCTTAGCCCTGCAAACTCTGAAAACATTAAAGGCCTTCCCCTTGTTCACCACCAACTCATTGACTAGGATTATGAAGGACCAGCACAATTTGACACATTCCAGAATGATGAAGCTATTATTGACTATCTTGGCATACGAGATGATCTTCCCCTTGGGGACCACAAAGCAGGATACACCATAGAACTCAACAACATGGCATATTTTGGTGAGGGTGTCGGACCTTCCAGTTGCAAAAATGTGAAAATAAGAACAAATCAAGGGTCTTATGGCGAAAACCACACTGTGGCACTATCTGACCCCAAAAAAGTAAAAAGAAAGGACATATCTGAGGGAGAAAACCTCTTTGAGGCACCCAAAGATGGAAGACTCGACATTCTCCCAGCATCATATGAGGAAAAATCATCCATGTTGGTAGAGGAGACTATCAAAACAAACATTGGTACAGAAGAGGTTCCACACAACATATTCCTGGCTCAATCATTAACAGAGTCCGAAAGATCAAAATTCATAAGCTTCTTCAAAGAACGACAAATCAACTTTGCATGGTCATACACTGATATGCCTGGACTGGATCCGGATTTGGTAATGCATCATTTGACAATCAAACCAGGGGCAAAGCCAGTGAAACAGAAATTAAGGAAAATGCATCCACAAGTGGCATTACTAGTCAAAGCAGAGCTTGAGAAATTACTCGATGTCAGATTCATACGCCTAATTGATTACCCCGAATGGATCTCCAATTTGGTACCTGTCAGTAAACCAGATCGCAGCATTAGAATTTGCACAGATTTTAGAGACATCAACAAAGCTTGTCCAAAGGATGACTTCCCATTACCAAACATTGACTTGATTGTTGATCTCACAGTAGGTCATGAAATGCTATCATTAATGGATGGATTCTCTGGCTATAATTAGATAAGAATTGCACCCGAGGATCAACATAAAACATCATTCACTTGTCTGTGGGGAACTTTCTGTTGGAATGTCATGCCCTTTGGGCTGAAAAATGCAGGTGCTACATATCAAAGAGCTATGACTACTATTTTTCATGATCTCATGCATGTAACTGTGGAAGATTATGTTGACGATCTCTTGGTCAAATTAATAGACAGAAATACACATTTGGACATACTTTCAGTTGCCTTTGATCGGTTGGAAAAATACAAAGTAAGATTAAACCCTAAGAAATGTGTCTTTGGAGTAACCTCCGAGAATCTCCTAGGATTCATTGTGTCCAAAAGAGGAATTGAAGCGGATCCAGCAAAAGTCAAAGCTATCTTGGAAATGCAACCACCAAGAAATATCAGTCAACTTCGATCCTTACAAGGCAGACTCCAGTCCATACGAAGATTCATAGCACAACTGGCGGATAAGTGCAATCCTTTTCAACACTTGCTACATAAAAACATCAAATTCAAATGGGATGATAACTGTCAACAGGCTTTCCAGACGCTCAAAGACTATCTCCTAAATCCACCAGTTCTGATGCCACCAGTTCCAGATCAACCACTGTTATTATACATTTCAGCTACTCCAACAGCACTGGGGGCACTCTTAGCGCAACAAATTGCTGACGGCAAGGAAAAAGAAGTATACTATATCAGTCGCACATTGGTGGGATATGAGCTAAACTACACACCAATCGAGCGTGCATGTCTCACTGTGGTCTTTGCTTCACAGAAATTACGACATTATATGCTCACTCACAAGACTAAGTTGATTGCAAGAATTGATCCATTAAAGTACCTTCTCAACAAAGCTACACTTACTGGGCGGCTGGCCAAATGGGTAATGATATTGAGTGAATTCGACATCGAGTATGTGGACAGAAAAGCAATAAAAGGACAAGCCATCACAGATCAATTAGCAGATGCTCCCATGATAGATGATGTTCCTTTAAATTCAGAATTTCCAGATGAATCCATTTTAACAGTGTCACGTGTAAAGCCATGGCAACTGTACTTCGATGGCTCATACACACAGCATGGGGCAGGAGCTGGTATTCTCTTTATAACTCCTCAAGGTGATTCTATACCAAAATCATACCGCTTATCATTTCCTTGCACCAACAATATAGTGGAATATGAGGCATTAACAACAGGATTACGAATTGCAGTTCAATGGAAGATCCAGGAACTTTGTGTTTTTGGAGACTCCCAACTTTTTATCCGTCAAGCAACTGATGATTACCAAACAAAAGATGAAAAATTACTGCCTTATAAACAAATGGTGGATAATCTGAAATAGAACTTTACAAAGATAGACTTTGAGCAGATACCAAGAGAGCAGAATCGTGCTGCAGATGCCATGGCTACAATTGCTTCACTAATTGACCTGCCTCAAAATGAAACCTGCTATGAGTTCCTGGTAGACAACCTGTTGGTTCCTTCATATGAGATAATGCCTACTGAGATGATATGCGTTGTTGGTCCTGAATCCCAGTTATATGGCTCCATCTTCACATACCTTCGCGACAATACCCTACCTCCTGACCTATCAAACAACCAATGTCGCACTTTCATTCACCAATCCTCTCGATATGTCATTTTAGCTGATATCCTATACCGACGAAGTCTAGATGGCACTCTTCTTAGATGTCTAGAAAGCGATGAAGCTCAGATTGCGTTACGTGAAGTGCATGAAGGGATATGTGGTCCACATGCTAGTGGTCCTACCTTGGCCAAGAAACTCATCAGGACTGGATATTACTGGCCCAATATGGAAAAAGACTCATATCAGTTTGTCAAGAAATGTAAGCAATGTCAAATTCATGGAGACCTCATACATGCGCCGGCACAAGAACTACAACCACTTGCGTCTCCTTGGCCCTTTTGTCAGTGGGGATTCGATCTCATAGGCAAGATTCACCCTCCTTCTTCCAATGGTCATAAATTCATTATCACTGCCACAGAGTATTTCACAAAATGGATTGAAGCCATGCCTCTCACACAAGTCACTGGAAAACAAATTGCTACTTTCATCCTTAACTATATCATTTGCCGATATGGTATTCCTAAGTCCATTATTACTGATAACGGGCGTCCCTTCAAAAATCAGGATGTTCGTGAACTCTGTGACCGCTTCCATATTTCCCATCATTTCTCCACACCATATTACCCCCAAGGTAATGGCCAAGTTGAGGTGTTTAATAAAACAATTCTTAAAATCCTCAAAAAGACAGTCGACGACGCTGGCCGTAATTGGCATATCCAACTCAATCCTGCACTTTGGGCCTACCGCACAAGTGTCCGCACACCTACAGGAGCTACACCATATTCACTTGTCTACGGCACTGAAGCCATCTTGCCTATTGAGGTCGAGTTACCCTCTTTACGGGTGTCTTTGCAAAACATCATCACTGATGAAGACTACAGGGTCTCTCGCTTACAAGAACTAGAACTGTTGGATGAACAAAGACAAATTACTTTTAATCATCTCAAGGCTTACCAACAACAAATGAGTCGCAGCTACAATCACAAAGTCAAGCCTCGCACATTTGAGGTACGTGACTTGGTTCTCAGAGAAAATCCCAAAAAATCAGCAAGATAGAGAGAAGAAGGGCAAGTTTGAACCAAATTGGCTGGGTCCTTACATCGTTACAGCAGTCTATGGATCTGGGGCATATCAGCTCTCTACTACAGAAAGTGAACCTTTGGAGGATCCTATCAACAACATGCACCTTCGCAGGTTTTACACATAGCTCTCCAGAGTATCCTAATTCGAAAACACAAAAAAAAAATAAAATAAAAAAAAAAATTCAAAAATACAAAAAAAAAAAATTATAAAACAAAAAAATCGTTACTTGGTGAAAACCTGGCAAACAGGCGCCTTGTGACACAAAAAACATTGAAAAATCGAAAAAAGTAAAGAGAAATAATTTCGTCCAACGGTGAAAACCACTTCGATGGCGCCCTGGGCAAGTACCATGGTGAAAACTGGGTTCCCAGCGCCATGCGTAGAGACATTGCTCCTCCCTCTTTCAGGATTCTCTTTCATCATTTCACTTTGCACACACTCACGACCAATTCGTTCATAATAAACTTACCCATTCCCATCATGGCTTGTTATTGATCTACCTAAGATTGGTTAGCCATTCATAATAAACATCCCTTTTCACCTCCCTTTCCATCCATAATAAATCAGATCCTATCTGTGGCTAAGGCAAATCCTATGTCTAGTGATGGGTGTGGAACTAAAAACATCACATGTTTCGAGGAGTACAGTTTCTTCCAGCTTTCTCCAGTCTATTCGCGCACAATCCGCAATAAAGCAACATCTGCATCGCCAGATCCGCAATAAAGCTTCATTTTCTCTACAATAAAGTATCAGCTTCATGGATTCAGTCAATTTCAGATGAGATACAGCAGCAACAATGGGCTTCAACAAATCAAATCTTTCAACAGACTCAGACAACATATGGTTCAGTGCTATCTATCCTTTCTGTGAAAGTGAACATTGTGACCACAATCAAACATGACTTATACAAGTGACAAGGGACACTAAACTTGAGGACTACAGTGGATGTTGGTGTCGAGTCTTGGTTTTCTTTTGATTTCATCTTTTTTGGTGACATGTCTTTTAGCTTTTCCGGGATGTCTTTGACTAGAGATTCTATCTCTAGGATGTCTTTGACTAGAAAGGCGAGGATGGGGTATCGTCACCTATTGGTATTTGCTGTCTGTGGATTGTCTCTTAGTAATGCTATGACTTGTCCAAGGATATGAGGACACCGTGAGTCTAGTGTGAACTGGGGCATTCCTTGTTTGTGATTGTCTTATCTCCATGCAAACAGGTACAATGACTTTCTGGGTCGAACATATGCCTCGATTGTCATAACCTACTTGCCATAATAAGCTCAATGATGATAACGCACAAGAAGCTCTTTCACTTTCATATCTTCTGTCTTTCATCCCCCCTTTCTTGATTGACTTCCATCATCCTTCTCGAGTCCGCGTAGCCCGCTATCACATGACTGAGTATAATGACACACCAAAAACATTTGCATTTCATGTAGTTTGCACCTGCATTACCACATATAAGTATTTCACACATACATATAGATATCACAATTGCATCACATCCTGTACACAACACCTGTTAGCACAATTTACATTTACATTATTATATTCATCTGCATCACATACATTCACATTTGCATCATGCATCACATATACAACATAAAAGAACAAAAATATTGCATTGCATCATGTAAATATTTGCATCCATATCATAAGCATACATTCTAAGAACATCTCATCACATAGGTACACATGCATATAGCTGCCGCAAAAATGAATCATCTCTCATATATATAATAAAAAATGTCATGATACAATGATGTCAAAAAATCATATGGCTACAATCACCCGCAGATGTCTACAATACAAAAAATGGTACAAATACTGATACAAGGGAGCCCTCTATGGCTATGATGAACTCCCTCCCCCGGAGCCACCTGGCCTCGATGGAATCTGAGCCCTAAAAGGACCCACTCCAGGATCACCCTGCCTGTCTGGTGGTGGTGGAGGACCCATGACCCCACCACTCGATGCTTGTCTCCTCCGGCTCCCTCCCATAGCTGTCGCTGTCTGCGATGGTCTATGGAAGCTCCTCGCCCGCTGATCTGCTGGCACGACACCATAATACAGGTCCCTCCAGTAGGCAATCTCCTCTCCGGCTCGCAGGACATATGCGTAGCTTGCTCCTGTGTCCTCTGCCGCCTGCCTCCCTGCCCTCAGCGCTGTCTCAGCCTCTGTGTAGCGCTGGATAGCCTGATCCCGCTCTTGCTCAGTATCCCTGAGCCTGGTCCTGAGCCGATCCCTCTCCAGATCCTGAATCTCATCTGCCTGGCCCTGACAGATCTCCCTCAGATCCAGCAGCTCAGCCTCCACTGGGTCAACCCCCTCTACCTTTGCCTCTGCCCGTGGCTCTCCCTCTGCGGGTGCCTGCCCCTGTACCTCTCCCTGTACCTGTACTGGTGCTTGAACGGGTACCTATCTTGGTACATGCCTAGGTCCCTGTACCTGTCTCTGTCCCTGTGCCTGTACTGGCACCTGTCCCTGCACCTGTCCCTGTCTCTGTCCCTGTGCTCTAGGACCCTGTGCTGCTGGTACCTGCAGGGGCACTCCACCGCGACCCCTCACCACCTGGGCCGGTCCCTCCTGTCCACCCTCTCTCCGAGGTGCCACCCTCCTCTCCCCAACTACTCCCCTCCGCCGCCGTCGGCCTCTACCCCCATCACCCCCACCATCATCATCATCATCTCCTCCTCCATCTCCATCCAGTAGCTCTCCTGGATCTGTCAATCGGGGGAATGGATGCTCGGCCCAATACGCTGTATACTCTGCATCCATCCCGGCGTCCTCAATCTCAGGCCACATGTCCCAAGGAAGGGGTATCATCTCTGCCAGCTGTGTGACTGCCTGATCATATGACAATAAAGGCCCGAACTGCGCCTGATCCCTAACTGTACGGGCATACATACCCGAGCCTCATGGAATCCTCTGGATCCGGCCAAACTGTCGGCCAATCTTGTCTACCGGGTGCCTCTCCAGTATATAGGGCGTCCGCCCAATCAAATACCTACTCTGGAAGGTGTAAGGCAGCTCCACTGCATCATCCTCCCACTCCTCGCATCCCAGATACGGCCTCCAGATGACGACATCAATGTCATCTATCACTCGCCGCCAATACTCTAACCTGCCAATCCGAGGCTGTGACGTGATCATGTCGTACAGATGAACAAAACTCCATCCATGATCCCTACCTCTGAAATGTATTGGCCGCGTGATAGGCAGATGCTCGTATGCCCAAACCTGCAGTAGTGTCACTCCACAACCCAGTCCTACTGATCCATGGTAGACAAACTGGTGAAGCTCATAATATAGGTAGGCCAAAACACATGGACCCCACGCATATCTGGTGTGCTGCGTCACCAATGTCTCTAGTGCTCCTCCCCAGCCCACTGCCAACCCCCGTGTCGCTCTATCCGGACATAGGAACCCACTGATAACTCCTCCAATCACAGCTGGCAAAGCTAACCCTGTCGCAGTCATGGTATCCCATGCCACATGTCCTGCTCTCATCTCTAGTCCGGGATCCTGGAACACCCGTCTCAATGCCTCCTTGTCTCCGTCACGATCATATGGAATCAGCTCTCCATCAATCGGTATCCGCAGAATCTGGTAGACATCCTCGAGGGTGACTGTCATCTCACCCATCGGCAAATGAAATGTGCATGTCTCTGAATGCCATCTCTCGGCCAGCGCAGTCAGCAAACCCATGTTTGCCCGAAACTCAGGCACATACAATACGTGTCTCAAATCCATCTCCTCGATGACAGCTCTATCCTGAAAAGACAACTCCGGTCGCAACCTCTGTGTGGACGGGAATCTCTCCCGTGACTCTAGCATAGGCAAATACTCCTGCAGTCAAACAAATCAATCATGTCAGTCATGGTGGCATTCCCTGTTCATCACAAAATGCTACTCGCTATCTAAATGCATATGGTTAGTTATTCTAGTGACACTCACTGTTCATCACAAAGTACTACGTGTGTGACATTCCCTGTTCATCACAAAGTGTTACGCACATTTTGCACTCCCTGTTCATCACAAAGTGCTGCTCATACTTTGGGTACTCCCTGTTCATCACAAAGTACTCTATCTTGGTGCTCCCTGTTCATCACAAAGTGCCTTGATCTATCCTAGTCTTCCTAGAGGACCTGCTTGAGTGTATCCTCTCAGCAGCTTATCCAATCGACAGCATATGTTCATCACAGAACTGCCGAGTTGACCTAGAAGACCAAAACCTTGCATTTTCAGACACAAACGCGTTTCTAACTCACAAACGCACCTAGTGAGCACAGATGCGCCTAGCGGACACAGACGCGCCTGGCACCGACATAGACGCGGTTGCACGTTTTTGCACTTTTTTTGTGCCCTATTCCTAAGCGCATTTATTGCTAACTAGCATGCATTAATGACAAAATTGAATGCGTCAAAGTACGAGGAGGTTTGGTGGTACTTACCGGCTCTCCTGCCTCTGCTGGTCTCTGAAATCGGCGAACGCGGTCGAATCTATGTATGAAAGCCATCGCTGCTGACTGCTGCTGCTCTTTTTCTCGCTCTGCACTATGATCTCGTGAAGGTGTAGATGACAATGAGGATGTTTTCCCCTCGTGGTCTATCTTATAGACTACCCTCGCATTCATTTCCCGAGTCAGTCTTCGTTATCCCGTGACTCTATCACTTTATTCGGTCAATCCATTCTATCTTGTCTTTCTTATCGAGAGATTGTCTGTAATCTTTTCAGACATTTTCATCCAATCTCTCGAGGGGGCATATCATTCCCATTCTGGGGCAACTCTGTATCAGTTCATCTTATCTTCTTTGAAACAACGCGACAAGTCGCATTATCTCAAAGAGGGGCAAAATGTAGACACCTAAAATTGTCATGTCTAATTAAATAAATATTTTATTTATTTAATTATCTAAGCTTAATTCTTCTATTAATTAAATAAATCTTTATTTATTTAATTAATTCATTTATCCTCTTCTAGCCTTATTTCTCATTTAAATAAATACATTTATTTATTTAAATTATCATTTTCCTAAATTAAATAAATATCTTATTTATTTAATTGATCCCACTTCTTCTATTAATTAAATAAATCTTTATTTATTTAATTAATTCATTAGCCTTTTCTACCCATGACACATGTCATTCATCTCTTAATTCATACACTACCTACCCCTTTCATTATTTTATTATTTCTTTTACCTACCCTCTAATCATAGCCGACCTCCTTTTACACCTCTCAATCTTATCCCTCCATTTCATATACTGTCTTCTATATAAGGAGATGCTTCCTTCATTATCAAACCCTAATCATTCTATGCATCCTAATCACTCATGCTAATCAAGCATTCTAATGACCTAATCGACAATTTGGAGGACTTGACTACACTACGATCCTACTTGCAACCACATTCCGTTCTTTGTTGAGCTCTTGTGCATATAAAATCTGAGAGCAAATATATCAAGCAAGATCAATGGAGATAGGAAGAATGGAGATCAAAACCCTATTGGACATGTGAAGGTATAATCTTTGTGATTTCATTTGATTTGCATTGTCTTAGGTAATCTTCATATGTTATGGTGGATCTTTGTTGATTGTTAGGCTAGGGTTTTGTGGTTGGATTCATTTAGCCTTTCAATATTGTTATTATTGTTATCCATTTTCACCATACACAATTTGTAATAGTGTCTCTAATGCCTTGAACTTGGAACTTGAATTTAAGAAATTGAATTTTCCATTATATGGTCCGCAAGCAAATTTTGATGCTAAAGGGTTTGTCGTCGCTCATCTGACATTGAGAAAATATTTTGTCCATGTGCCAAATATTGAGGATTTTTGCACTGATTGTTATGATGAGTTTGAAGTTAGGAAGAGGACACACCTATTTGTGGATGATAGGCAGAAGGGAGCCATTCCAAAAGTGGACATTCTAAGAGTGAACTGATGGATCCTTAGTTTGTGGATGATAGGCAGAAGGGAGCCATTCCAAAAGTGGACTGGAAAAAAGATGAGGAGGACCATATCCAAATAAGGACATTCCTAGTTATCAGAAGAACTGAAAAGTGCCTAAGAGAGCGAAGAATGGGAAAGGGCTCAAAGAAAGGTTCAACCTCATCCTCTGAAGTCCCATTGGCTAACTCTCATGTTACATCTTGTGTTGTAGGATCATCCAGAACAAAAAATAAAGTTAGTCAGAGTGTCAATCTGGTGGAAATCAAAAGGGAACCAGATCCTACCAGGGTTACTAGGGCCAGAAATAGAAGCGGAGCTAAGAAATATCTTGTGTATTCGATGGTAGTTGTTTTAGAAGCCTCTCCTGATATGGAAGATCCTTCGACTCATCCAGACTTGGAGGTGCTAAATATTGATGATACAAATGACACTTAGCAGGAGGATATTTTGGCAAACACTACTACCACATTGGTAGTAAGAAATGAAAAAGAAACTATAGTCGGCTCAGATGAAACCTCTATGCACATTGGGCCTCTTTGGTTAGAAAATACCTTGAACAACAAGAAAAGGAACATAGTTTCAGTTTTGGTCCCTTTGGAAGATATGGTGAACAAATGCTTGGGGAAGACTCCCAAAGTGAAGAAATTAAAAACTATTTCAAAAATTGACTTTGATGCCGATAGTGGAAGTTGGACTATAGAGAGAGCACGTCCATTGACATATGAGAAAACAAAGGACCCTACAGTCCAGGATTTTACTGTTGAAAAGGTGAATATTGGTACAACTTCTCGGGCCATAGATGTTCTTCATCTTGAAGCTTCCACAAAAAAGATTGTAACAAGGATCTGGAAGGATGAAAAAGATAAAAAGGAACTGAAAGAAACCTTGAGACAAATGGAAAAATATATTGTTGCAATTCATGGGCCAAATCCCCAACCACTGTTTGCACAACCAACACTCTTTTATCCTAAATCCCCTAGCAATCAGAAGCTGCTCGCAGAAGTGCAAAGGAACAAAATGGTGCATGGGGTGTTTCTTGAATGGTTAGATACAATTAGGAAAGAGGGATTTAAATACATTGGACAATTGAGCAAGGTGTATGATGATGCTACTAAAGTTATTTGAGAATTGGGAAAGGAAAACATAGTCTGGAAGAATAAAGAAGCCAAATGGGCCCGAACAATAGCTCACATGGAAGAAGTTCAGAAGCATGGCGTAATGAAGTTCCTTGTAGAAAAGCCTTTATAGGGATTCAATGATAATGTTCTATACATTTTCAAGAAGAACATTGAACGGGGAAATTTGGTAATAAAACAGGGCTATGAGGAATTTGTTAAACTTGGGCGAGAATTGTCTGAATTGATACAAAACATGGTTAATGATTTGAAATGCATAGGAGTGAAATATATAAAGGAGGATGGACAAACCATTGAAACTGCTGATGCCATAAGAAAATCTTATGAATTACAAATTGATATGGTTAGGAATGCAATAGTGGTCACAAAGAAAGATTTCTCCACCATTGCTAAAATTGAATCCTTACTGTTTTTATGCATAGATCATTTGAACAACCATGTGGATAAAGTAAAATAGGTACGCTGTGATAAAGAGGTTTGGCAACAACGAAATTTACACATAGGCATTCCAAATGAACTTGTCATCTAGAAATTCATGAAGGCATTCACGGAGTGGAGGGCGTGTGCACAAAGATGGTGGTAAGAAAAGTGGACACCACCCAAAAAAAACATGGAAAAACAAGCAGCGCGTACGTGGTTTTAAAATTTGAAATTCCTGCGTACATGCTTAGGTTTGTTCTTCCCGAGCCTAGAAAAGGTAGCGCGTACGTACTGCTTTTAGGAAAATGAGCGCGTACGCGCTACGCCTAGGAAAATGAGCGCGTATGTGCTACTCATAGGAAACTAAGCGCGTACGCTCTAATAATCCAAATAAAACTGCGTACGCGGTGCTTGGTAATTTTTTTTAATATAAAAACTGGGTCTCATTTACTCGTGAATAACACGTTTTTAACTTCGTTTTCTCCCCATTTCCTCTCCTAAACCGCGAACAGGGTGCTAGATTTGTCCTCCAAGCTATGGATCAAGTTTAGTTTTTGTTTATTTTTGTCTTTCTTTCCAGTTTATGCAATTTGTTTTACATTTTGAATTTAATTTCATTAATTTTGATTAGGTTTTTTCATTTTTGGTTTCAAAAACAAGATTCTTCTAATCTAGAATAAGAACAACCAAATGCACCTCCAGAAAACACACAAGAACAACCCCCAATTCCTCCTTTTGACCGCACACCCGAAACACAAGAATAATTAATTAATCAGTTAGGACAAAATATGTCTAAAATCAATAGACTGATTGTTAAATTGAAAACTTTTGAACATGACCATCATTAATCCCTCACCACTAGCCTAGAAACATTAGCTAGCGGTGCCATAGTTGTTTCCACAAAAATTACCAAATGGGGAAGCTTTAGGGATAGGTGTCGTCAATTCTATGCCAATGGGCTATCATACGATGGAGTAAAAAACAAAAATATTACTAAACAACAAATATGTGCCCTTTTTGTTGATCCCAAAACTGGTCAATCATTACCTCTTAATGGAAAGAGGTTTCCCATACATTGGTGTACCAATGTGAAGATGAAGAATCTTTTTTGGCAGAGGTGGTGGATGGTCTTTGATGATCCACCTTGTAATAATTATGAGGTGCCATTATATTTTTTGAGAAAAATATATTGTGAGTTTGTGGTCAATGTGCGGCCAAACTATTTTGACATGAGAGAGTTTCATGGTAGAGGTGGTGGTTCTATCCAAGATAGACCTGGAGCTTGTAGGCGATTACCCATGGAGAGTCGCTGCCCCCTAGCACCTAAACCCAAGGTGCATCAGGCTGTCCCATTAGAGCTGAAAGAGTTGATGGAGCTACAAACTCTTCAGGTGGCCACAACATTGACTGGTGCCATCATCCAGCATAGGACGTCATTAGCACACCCTATTGTATTGGATGATGAGCCATTAGAGGGTGACAGAGAGCCCATCCAACATATGTGTGTCAGTTTCTTGGGGGTATTCTCGGGGATAGATGATACAGCCGGTGCAGATGGATCCTCATATCATCTGTGCATGATTTGCGATTGTAGATGTCAAGCTCACACAGTTGAGGATGTCGTGCTGACAGATGAGTTGATGGACATGGTGTTTGCCCATGAGCCACAGACACAGGTGTGTTGATTTGAATTCATAACATTTTATTTATCAGTCACTTTAAATTTGTAATTACATAAATGAATTTTCATTTATACATCGATTTAAATTGAGACAAATAATATGCATTTCAAGATGCAGCAGCGGTATCCCATACATCTCCCCTAGTTACTATAGCTGCAACTTTGATGCCTGAGGTATAAATTTTGTAACATGTTAAAATAGAATAGTACACTTTGAATTCAAAAAAATACAAGATATACTAACTATCTTTAATGCTTGGTCCAATTTCTAGTTTGTAGGTGTTGACAGGGGACGAAATATCCCAAATTGATGACATCATGCTCTCAGCGATCGATTTTGGCCTACAAAGCTATACAGTATCATATTTTGTACAACTCTTTTTATGTATTGTTTTGATCGAATATGAAAGTCATTTAATTTTAGATTTTTAAAATTATGTTTAATTTATTATCTATACTAATATCTCATGTTAATTTTGTTTTTTTAGGATACCCCCTCCGTGTCTAGGGCTCGTCCTAAGAAAAAGAATTCTTCGAAGATGCCAAAACATGGGAAGAAGGTAATTGAACACATTTTTATTTGTACAATTGTTTGAAAATGTTGAAATCAAGTATTAGTTGGGGTTTGTAGATTGAATAGTATTTTTTGTATATTTTACATGTACAACGGCCATTGAGCTTTGTGGATTTGTTGAATGCACGTGATTCGCCCACGGATCAAGAGAGGGCGAAGGTATGTATTTCTACTTTATTTTCTTGATTTCATGATTATATGCATGCGTACATGTGAACTTGTGATATATTATAATCTTATAATTTTTTCATACAGGAAATATCCATACCTATTTGATATGTAAAATTAATTGTTTTTAACCTTCAATACTTATCATTATATTAATTGTATTTAATCTTTGAATATTTTTTGTATAGGTAATAGCGACAGTTTCTACATCGATGGTGAGCCATCCTCAATCCATTGGAGAAGCATCTTAGGTACAGGTACGTCATTGTTCTCTATATTATAGCTTTTAAGTGTTTTTAATATATTTATGTTAGTACATTGTATTAATTGTACATTTAATCTATAATAGAAACCTTCGCGGTACGACCATAACGTGTATCCATTTAAGTATGTCTTCAAGAAAACTCCTAAGAGTGACAAGGAGAGGAGAGCGAAGATATTAGCTCCTGGATCAGCTCATGAGGTAATCTACATTTCAATTGCAAAGGAATTAAAGTTAAATGCATAGTTATGATGTTAATTGTGAACTATTTTCTACAAAAGAATTCTAACTTGGCTTTTGAATTGTGGCTTTGCACCCATCTACAGAGCCGCGTACTACGCCAAAGAGGCTTGATTTTGATGATCCACTAGAATTTTAGGATCATATAGTGTTAGTTTTGGTCATAGAATGACCAATACATGTAGATATATTCTACATTTTTATTGTATATCGATTTGGACATGGCATATGCCACATTTTTATAATACTTGTATTGACTTGGCAGACATGCCTTTTTTACATATATAGATATCGATATTTGATCCAATAAATGTGTAATGAGTTCATTATTTTGTATTCATTATATTTTGTGGTTGTCCTTTTATAAATTTAAATGAACATTTGCATACGTAATCAACAATATGAATATAAACAACAAAAATATATGATATAAAGCATTGCAATCATGGAATATGATTTGATAAAATTTCTAAAATGTGGAATTAACCCTACAAAACTCCTTGTATTTAGTTCATTATTGTGTATTCGTTGTATTTGATGGCTTCCCTTTTATAAATTTAAATTAATATTTGCATATGTAATTAACAATATGAATATAAACAACAAAAATCGACAATATGAATATAAACAACCATGTGTTTGGTGCGAGAGCACCCTCACGCTCGCAATGGTCAAATTTTGTTCCTCGTGTGCACAAACCAATGTTGTGAGCGTGTCCAAGTGGGCATTTTTATGCTAGGCATGCCCCTATTGTGCATCCCAAAGCACCAGAACGTCGAGAGTCATACCCTATCGGTGAGATCTGTCAAGTTCCCTGAGTCCAAACAATTGTCAAAATTTGACGGACTGTTTCTTCCAATCCACGACACATATGGTCAATCTATTTGATCTCGTGGGGTCGTGTGAGAGTCCTCTACAATGACCTATCTTGGTTTTTGATGACTCAAAGCCATTTTCAATTAGTAGCATTTTTTTGCTTGCTCAAAAAACTATTAGTTGCTTGCAAGGAAAAGTTGCTTGATTGACTAGAATTGATTTTGTTCCTCATGTGCACAAACCGACGTCGTGAGCGCATCTGGGTGGGCATGTTTATGCTAGGCATACCCTTATTGTGCATCCCAAAGCACCAGAACGTTGAGAGTCATACCCTACCGATGCAATGTAGAAGTTGCTTGACAACTTTTTTGACAATTTTTTTGACAACAATGACAATTTTTGCTCAAATTGTATCTAGTCTCAATCTATCACCCCTATGACCCGATAATGACTCAAATAATTTGATGAATACTAAGAGGGGGGGTGAATTAGTATGCTAAAAATCTCTGTACTTACACACTTAAACAGTCTGAAGATAAACCGGTAAAATAGTTTAACATACAGACTGGTTATCACACATGCAAACCAAAATGCAAATAAAGCATTCACCCACAAAAGCAATACAACCATAACACAAGATATTTGATGTGGAAACCCTAATGGGAAAAACCACGGTGAGATGGAACTCACAAGTTACTATCTGCAGAATAGAAACCAGATCGGTTAAGGTCAGACCGATTAAGGTCTTACAATGTTCTTTACCAGAATAGATCCTGTTAGGAGATAAGTCCGATTAAGGACTACCTTGCTAGAGGATTTTAGATTCATAGAGGTGAACCACCTTGTTAGAGGATTTTACAAAAGGATTTTGGGCCTACCCGATTAAGGGCTATAGACTTGTCAAAGATGTGAGTAATCAACAAGTGTTTGATCTATCTAATAGCACAGACTGCTTGGTTAGATCCAGTATTGCTCACAGTTAATGCATTCTAGCATTACTTCAATCTTCTCTGTCTCTCACTCAGTTACAACTTGATCTTCTCAGATGAGATCGCTCTTTCAATAACTCATCAACCACCTTAAACCCTAGCACAACATAAACCCTTTCAGCAACACCCTAAAACCCTAGACATGATATCCTTTTAAAGGAATCTGATTTCATGTCGGTCCAATAGGATTACATTACATTTTCCTAGGTTCAATGAATCTAGACATACTTAGTAACACGACACAAGAAACACTGTCAGTGTGTCGACATCGTCAAACAATCGGTGGATTGGTAACTCATCACAAAAATGTCGGTTGGTAACTCATCACAGAGTATTACCGGTTCATACAAAATACCGGTTGCTGGTTTGACAAATGAAGACTGGTAAGAGTGTGTTATGCCATTTTTCTCCCTCGTACCGCTTGAGATCTACAAACCGCTTGGGGTTGACATACCGCTTCAGACCGAGAAACATATTCTGCAAAATCACCAATAGTCTAAAGACTAGAATACAACATACCGGTTGGAACAGATACCGGTTGAGCTCTAGCTCATACATATAAGGGGATCTTAATTCAAGTGTGTGTCCATCAATGACAATCACAACATAAACATAAAAAATGCCAACATAATTATACATGATTATACAAGAATCAAGAATGCTCATGATTGATGAGGGACACATCACATATACTCAAAACATAGTCACAAAACATTGACACACAACATAGTCACAAAACTTTGTCACATATTATTCAAAAATTTACCTCTAAATATGGTCAAATCAGCTCTTGGCTATTTGATTATACAAAAAATTGTCTTACAAATAATCTCATGGGCTTTTATACAAAATTTGGCATTACAATATATGTGATTCAGCTCATTGCCATTTTAATATACAAATCATCTCATGGGCTTTTATACAAAATTTGGCATTACAATATGTGCGATTCAGCTCATTGCCATTTTAATATACAAAATTTGGCATGTACATATGTACAAATCAGCTCATTGCCACTTAAATATACAAAATTATGCCCCTAAACTTGTAAAATTCAGTTCATGGGCATTTATATATACAAAAAATGAATATAGAATAATTCATCGACGATTTATACAAAATTCTCAAAATCATTCTACTCTGAACCATAGAATCAATCAAGTGAGCCTTCAGGATTAGCTCTAACCCATATTGTGTCAATTATTGCCTCGTGGTCAGATTCACGAACTTTCCATAAAATATTGTTATGAGGTCTATCATGATACTTCATCAAATGAATATTTGTTGCAACAACAAGGTTAGAGAAATGAAGAATATGTCTGTGTGTTTCAAAGTCCTTGAACAACCAAACATCAGAATTCTTGATAGGGTATCTCCGAAGCCATGTTCCTGACACGACAACAAACCCTATTGGGTACTCAATACCCTCTCCGTCAATGATTGTGGTTGTTAATTTTCATTTAGGCTCAACACAATGACACAAATAGTAATATGTTCCTTCTTTATTGTTCTCTTCTGCAACAACTGCATACACATGACCTGCATTTTATAAAGTGTTAATTAATACCAAAAATAAAGTATGATGTACAACAAAATGAACCAAAAAGAATACTAGAAAAAAAATTAACTCAAAAAATCACCTAAATCCAATAGGTCGGATACATGGTCAAAATCTACTGATGTCTCCATCTGGCTCAATTGTAGTGCTTTGGGAATTTGATATGATTCAATGGGATCCAACGGTCTACAAGACCATTTGTCAACCCACTCTTCTGATTCACATTCTTCCCACAAACAATACATGCATGAAGAGCAAAAACATACCATCTATCTCGTATAAATTACCAGTGAACTTGAATTTGAACTCATAAATGAGTGCATGTCACTCGATCCTGCAACTGTACAACAATCTAGATAGTTTTCAATGTTAGATTCAGTAATCAACCAAAAATATCTATGAACCAATGACGTACCTGGATTACCTGGACCCATCATAGACTTACACCATCGCATAATTGTTTTTGCATCTACCAACTCAGCACCACCTTCATACTTCAATTCTTTCCTGGCTAGGGCTCTTTTCACACATGCTCCTACACCATCGTGCTCTCCCTTACCATGTCCAGCCTCAGTGAAATTCCAAAAATTTTGTACACCGCTTGTCACATGCATCCTTGTCAGCCAATAAAACATCCTTGCATTCTTGAATTGTGCAGTGCAATTATCTGACCATATTAAGTGTCGGTTGTATCGTATGTTCCTTTCCCTTAAACTATCATAGAAAACTTTAAAGAATCCTTGTACAAACTCCGATGAATGAGTACGATCATCACTTATGTAGAAGTGATACTCTCTTACAACCTTTCTATCCTCCTCTATGCTATCATCTGCATGCATGATTGCTATGTGTACAAAAATAGAAACTTGTGTAGAGTGATAATACATGGATTGCACTTCATTTTGAGGTTGTAGTGTATAATTTTCAGCAAAATCAATGATAGAGACAATGGTGCCAAGAGGAAATGTGTCCTTACACAACTTGAATTTCTCATCTAACCATCGAGCTCTATATGTATGCATTATGTGCTCATAAACTAGTTTCTCTTGAAACATTTTCATAAGTTGAGCTACACATATGTCATTTTTCACTAGCTCACATCTCTTCAAATCTTTTCCATCTTTAACTCCATATGTGACTGTCTTGTATTTTCCAAAAGAAACTAGTTTCGTACCAATTTCATGTGTGCTCTCCAAATGTATGCATCTTGGTAAACGTTGCAAACCACCACATATAGCACAAGAACCTTCCAAACAAGGCATCTTATAATAAATGCAACCATCATGTCTATTACATAAAACACTTGAAATAAATTCTCTTGTCGACTTAGGAGGTGCTTGTATATTACATTCCTGCAAAACATCATTAGTGTGCAAAGTAGAACAAATATGACACAAAATATCATAATGCATGGAAAATTCAATATGCATTCTACAACAACATGTGGTGCATACATGATTAATCTTAATATAAAAATGTTTTGCCATTTCAAAAAATCTTTGAGAAATTTTTATTTGAGGAAACTTTTGAAGGAATCTTTCATAAAATTTATTTTGAGTCATATCCAAATAGTGTTTCGCATGTGGCTCATGATTTTTAGACCCAATTCGCCTTCTAACAACATCTCTTTGGTTGGGCGATACTCTTGTGTTGTCATGCCAAAAATTTTTAATTAATGTTTTTAGTGCATCTACAACAACCTTGTCTTTGCGTGGTAGTCTACCCGAGAATGCCCAAAGAGAATTATTGTTAGGTTCCTCTATTTGTTCTTGCCTCTTTAATGCTTTACTTAATGTTGTTCTACTAACATTCAATGACTTACTTGTTTTGCTTATCAAACGATCTTTTTTTATTTTCTTGCTCATTATGGTTAATGTAATGACACGTTGAGTAGCATTAGAATATTTACTACGTGATTTTGAACCAATAGATTGATATGCATCAAATAGATTTCTGACAATAGTTCTTTCACTGTTACTTTCAGATGATCTTAGGCCTAGAATTTTCATTGTCTCTCTAAAATTCAAATTTTTAATCATTTGAACAATTAATTGACATCTTGCGGTTTGATTTAAGTTTTTAAAATAGTTTTGCCATATTCTTTTAACCATTCTCCTACAAGTTCTTTCATTCATTTTATTGGGCATTGACTTCAATATATTCTCATCAATGTCAATTAGATACTTTTGTTTCCTACGAATGATTCTATGAGGTGTTAACATCGGTGCATTATGTACATTCAATTCATCAAGTAGAGAAGGTGTAATATGTTCATCGTTTAATTGATTATTCAATGCGGTATCTTCTTCAATTGCATTAGGTTCAAACGGTAAATTATCAAATGTTTCTTCTTCAATTGCATTAGGTGCATTATATTTGTTTGGTAAATCGAATTGAGATGTTGAGGTTGACATACCTTCTTCTCCCATTGTTCTTATGTCACGCAATTTCTTCATACGTTGCCTTTGTCTTTCCTTTTGAGCCTCTCGTTGTTCCATCATTCCTCGCTTGTTCTTTTACATGGTTGAGATCGGTTGACCTAAATAGAATCATATTACATATATATGTAAAGAAAAGTTCAAAAATAAATAAATAACCATAAGTATGCATCTTATCACTATTTTTTGGAATCAAACTATTAAACAATCACAATTTAATCATTTGAAACCATGCAAAAACAAAAAAACTAATAAAAACAACAATTCAATCGTTTGAAATCATGCAAAAAACAAAAAATTCACTTACTTTTATGTATACAACAGTGATAGAAGTGTGGACACAGTTCAAGTGGGGCCTTCAACAACCTCAAAAACTTCTTTTGAGGCCATTGAGGCTCTTTGGCAACTAAAACTATGTCTCTAAACCGCGTACGCACTACATTGATAACCGCGTATGCACTGCTAGGCCATAAAATGTTGGCAAGCCCAATGGTATTCTTAGCTGATAAGTAGCGTGTACGTGCTACTAAGCCTAAAAATGTTATCTCAGGGTATCAAATAATGGGAATAGTACCACATACGCGCTACTAAGCGTTAAAAAAGTTATGGAAGGGGTATGGAGGAAGGGAGAGGGAGAGAGGGAGAGAAGAGGGGGGGAAGGGAGAGAGAGGGAGAAGAGAGGGGAGAGGGAGAGAGAGGGAGAGAGGGAGAGGAGAGGGGAGAGGGAGAGAGAGAAGAAGAGGGGGGGTGGGAGAGGGAGAGAGAGAGAAGAGGGGGGTGGGAGAGGGAGAGAGGGAGAGGATAGGTGGGAGAGGGAGAGAGGGAGAGGAGAGGGGAGAGGGAGAGAGAGGGAGAGAGGGGAGAGGGAGAGAGAGGGAGAGGAGGAGAGAACATGGGGGGAAGGGAGAGGTAGAGGGAGGGAGAGAGGAGGAGAGAACATGGGGGGAAGGGAGAGGTAGAGGGAGGGAGAGAGGGAGAGAAGAGAGAGAGAGAGAGAGAGAGAGAGAGAGAGAGAGAGAGAGAGAGAGGAGGGGGTGGGAGAGGGATAGGGAGAGAACATGGGGGGGAAGGGAGAGGTAGAGGGAGGGAGAGAGGGAGAGAGAGAGAGAGAGAGAGAGAGAGAGAGAGAGAGAGAGATGAGAGAGAGAGAGAGAGAGAGAGAGAGAGGGTGGGAGAGGGAGAGAGAGAGGAGGGGGGTGGGAGAGGAGGGGGTGGGAGAGGGAGAGAAGAGGGAGAGGAGAGAGAGAGAGAGAGAGAGAGAGAGAGAGAGAGAGAGAGAGAGAGAGAGGGAGAGGGAGAGGGAGAGGGAGAGAGGGAGAGAGGGAGAGGAGAGGGGAGAGGGAGAGAGAGGGAGAAGAGGGAGAGAACATGGGGGGAAGGGAGAGGTAGAGAGAGGTAGAGAGAGAGAGAGAGAGAGAGAGAGAGAGAGAGAGAGAGAGAGAGAGAGAGAGAGAGAGAGAGAGAGAGAGAGCATGGGGGAGGGAGGGAGGGAGGGAGAGAAGAGGAGGGAGGGAAGGGAGAGAGAGAGAGAGAGAGAGAGAGAGAGAGAGAGAGAGAGAGAGAGAGAGAGAGAGGTGGGAGAGGGAGAGAGAGGGGAGAGGGGAGGAGGGGAGAGGGAGAGGGGGAGAGGGAGAGGGAGAGAGGGAGAGAACATGGGGGGAAGGGAGAGGTAGAGGGAGGGAGAGAGGGAGAGAAGAGGGGGGAGAGGGAGAGGAGAGGGGAGAGGGAGAGAGGGAGAGAACATGGGGGAAGGGAGAGGTAGAGGGAGGGAGAGAGGGAGAGAAGAGGGGGGAGGGAGAGGAGAGGGGAGAGGGAGAGAGGGAGAGAACATGGGGGGAAGGGAGAGGTAGAGGGAGGGAGAGAGGGAGAGAAGAGGGGGGAGGGAAGGTAGAGAGAGGGAGGGGAGAGGGAGAGAGAGGGAGAGGAGAGGGAGAGAGGGAGAGGAGAGGGGAGAGGGAGAGAGACAGAGAGAGGGAGAGAGGGAGAGAACACGGGGGGAAGGGAGAGGTAGAGGGAGGGAGAGAATACATGATAAAAACCAAAGAGGAAGTTGCAGATAAGAAATAAATTCACTTACTTCTATAGAAGTGCAGACATAGTTGCAGTGGGGTATGGAGGGAGAGAAGAAGAGAGAGAGGGATGGGGTATGGAGAGAGAGAGAGAGAGAGAGAGAGAGAGAGAGAGAGAGAGAGCTTGTATGCGTTTGAGAGGGAGAGATGATACACTTACATGTGTATATATATGTTTAATATATTATATGTATATAAACATATTATATATACAATGTAATATTATACACATATTATATATTATATGAATATACACATATTATACATAGAATATAATATTATACAATAGCGCGTACGTGCTGTTTATAGTAAAAGTGCGTATGCACTGTTTAATGGGAAACACGCATGTACGCGCTTCTTACACTATAAATACCCCATACACACTTTTCAAACCATAAGTATCCTGTACGTGCTTTTGAATTTTTAGGCTTGGAAAATAGACCTGGATGACAAAGCTATGGATTGGAAGTTTGATTTCCCTCCATTTCTCTCATTTTTGACATGTTTTATTTTATCAACTTGGTTTATCGACTTTGTCATCATCAGGTTTACACTTCATAAAGTGGGTATTTCTAAAATTGCCACCATATTTTTACCCATCTTCTAAGCTTTCTAACCATATAATTTTTTTTCAATTTGAACAACAATAACATATTATTATTGAATTTCTTTTACTAGTGTCTCCATAGTTCTCACAGACATAGGTGCGCCATTTTTTGAATAACTTTTGATATACGTATCCAAATTTAAAAAACTTTATATATTATTGTAGTGCACTTGATTATTTACAATTTAAAAAAATAAATTATATTTTCAATTTGTTTAGTGCAACTCATGCTTCGCGCACGAACAGGTACCGAATTTTCAGGATGTGCTTGATTGGAAAAATCATTAAAAAAAAATACTCAACAAAAAATTACAAAAAAATACACATATTCTAGTGCTCACTCTTAACTATCTTTTTGCCAAAGGATTTGTCAAAATACTAAATCTAACTATGACTTTTTTGATGCACACGTTAGACACTATGTTATGTTTTTCAGATAAAAAAATAGGGTCAATTTTTTGTGCGTGAAGGATTTGACCCCCTTAATCTTATCCAATTTTGAAAACATTAAGTAGTTTGGAAACTAGATTAAGAGTACTACAATATTTGTTCTTTGATTATCTTCATATCTTGAGTGGATGACTTTCAAATTTTGCCTCTAAGTTCAGGTTCACCTGATTTCAGAAAAAAAGTGTCCACTTATACCCCCCTTTTTGACCACCATATTTGTGCACTTACCCTTTAGGGGCATAATTTTGTATATTTAAATGGAAATGAGCTGATTTGTACATATGTACATGCCAAATTTTGTATATTAAAATGGCAATGAGCCGAATCGCACATATTGTAATGCCAAATTTTATATAAAAGCCCATGAGATGATTTGTATATTAAAATGGCGATGAGTTGAATCGCACATATTGTAATGCCAAATTTTGTATAAAATCCCATGAGATGATTTGTAAGACGTTTTTTTGTATAATCAAATAGCCAAGAGCTGATTTGACCATATTTAGAGGCAAATTTTTGAATAATATGTGACAATGTTTTGTGACTATTTTGTGTGTCAATGTTTTGTGACTATGTTTTTAGTATATGTGATGTATCCCTGGTCAATCATGAGCATTCTTGATTCTTGTATAATCATGGAGAATTATTTGAGTCATTATCAGGTCATAGGGGTCATAGATTGAGACTAGATACAATTTGAGCAAAAATTGTCATTGTTGTCAAAAAAATTGTCAAAAAAGTTGCCAAGCAACTTCTACATTGCGTCGGTAGGGTATGACACTCGACGTTCTGGTGCGTTGGGATGCACGAAAGGGGCATGCCTATCTAAAACTGCCCACCTAGACATGCTTTTGACGGTGGTTTGTGCACACGACAAACCGAATCAATTCTAGCCAATCTTGCAACTTTTCATTGCATGGAACTGATGACTTTTGTAGCAGACAAAAAAATGCTACCAATCAAAAATGGCTCTAATTCATCAAAAATTGAGATAGGCCATTGTAGAGGAGCCTCACACGACCCCATGGGATCAAACGGATCGACCATATGTGTCCTTGATTGGAAGAAACAATCCATCAAGCTTTGACAATTTTTTGGACTCAAGGCACTTGAGAGATCGCATCGGTACAGTATGACTCTCGATGTTTTGGCACTTTGGGATGCATGAAAGGGGCATAACTAGCATAAACCTACCCACATGGACATGCTCACGACATCGGTTTGTGCACACGACGAACCGAATCAATTCTAGCCAATCTTGCAACTTTTCATTGCATGCAACTGACAGTTTTTGGAGCAGGCAAAAAAATGCTACAAATCAAAAATGGCTCCGAGTCGTCAAAAATTGAGATAGGCCATTGTAGAGGAGCCTCATGCGACCCCACGGGATCAAACATATGTGTCCTAGATTGGAAGAAATAGTCCATCAATTTTTGAAAATTTTTTGGACTCAAGGCACTTGAGAGATCGCACCGGTACGGAATGACTCTCGATGTTCTGGTGCTTTGGGATGCATGACAGGGGCATGCCTAATGTAAACCTACCTACCTGTACGCGCTCACAACTTTAGTTTGTGCACACGACGAACCGAATCAATTGTAGCCAATCTTGCAATTTTTCATTGCATGCAACTGACAGTTTTTGGAGCAGGCGAAAAAATGCTACTAATTGAAAATGGATTAGACTCATCGAAAACTGAGATAGGCCATTATAGAGGAGCCTCACATGACCCCATGGGATCAAACAGATCGACTATATGTGTCCTGGATTTGAAGAAATAGTCCGTCAAATTTTGACATTTTTTTGGACTCAAGACACTTGAGAGATCGCACCAATACAAAATGACTCTCGACGTTCTAGCGCTTTGGGATGCACAACAGGGTCATGCCTAGCGTAAACCTGCCCACCCAAATGCGATCGCAACGTCAGTTTGTGCACACGATGAACCAAATCAATTGTAGACAATCTTGCAACTTTTCATTGCATGCAACTGACAGTTTTTGGAGCAGGCGAAATAATGCTACTAATTGAAAATAGCTCCGAGTCATCAAAAACCAAGATAGGCTATTGTAGAGGATCCTCACGCAACCCCACGAGATCAAACAGATTGACCATATGTGTCCTGGATTGAAAGAAACAATTCATCAAGTTTTGATAATTTTTTGGACTCAGGGCACTTGAGAGATCGCACCGATACGGTATGACTCTCGACGTTCTGGCACTTTGGGATGTAGGACAGGGGCATGCCTAGCATATACCTTCCCACTCGAATGCGCTCATGATTAGTTGAGATGTTTGACAAAAACTAATTTCAAAGTTATAACTCAATAATCTATATACTTTCAAAATTTGACTATGCTGATAGTATATACAATAGTCAATAATAATATATTCAGATATACTCCCCTTATCGATATATTGTACAAAAATTCTGATTTTGCATGCTTGATGATCTATTCTGTGTGCTTTGCTTACTGTTCTATTTACTGCTCGGTTCACTGCTCTTGGATACTCTGCGTGCTCTTCTCGGTATACTCCCCCTGCATACTATACTCCTGTTGTTTGATTTGATACTTTGATGCTTTGAATACTACACTCCCCCAATACTGTATCATATTACTGTATCACTCCCCCTAGTATTGTAACACATTACTCCCCAAATATATGGTATCACTCCCCCTTTTTGACAAACATCAAAAACTTAATTACCATTTGGGGTGGGTAACTAATTAAAAATGGATTTGTACTTGGTTCGGGCTTCAGTGAGAGTGACAAAGAGTGCATTTGTTACACCGTCCATTAAAGAATTATGTGCTTGAATATCAGCCAATAGTGATATTAAGCCATATAGAGTGCTTCCCTCTTGTGTAGTAGATAAGGAGGTGGCTCGATTGATCTGTTCTTGGATGGATGAAAGATGAGGAAGGAATTATTGGCATATGCACACTCCAATGAGACATTGTATGTGATTGAAGGTTTTGTCATTGATTGCAACCTTGCAATCCTATGGCACTGGCAAAGACATTATACCAACATCAGCAGATCACACTCTACACGAGCACCGACACAAAAGAAAGAAAGTATACCGGCACTGAGGCTGACAGGATTTTTGTTACACAATATTTTGTTTATTATTGTAAGCCGACTTGGGAAATTGTAAAATGACTTTTATATATAAAGGAGATCATTGTAGACATTTGTAATGATGATGTAGGAGCATAAAAGAAAATATTAGGCAGACCTAATGTGCGAAATATAGGTCAAGGGGTATATGTAAAGAACAGAGCAAGAACCGGTACTGAATCTGGCATTAAAGATGCTATTGTAAAGTAGTACAAGTTATTGGATTTGTATAATCCTTATTGTAAGTCAGTGTGACTTCCCATTGAGCAGTGAGCTCTAGGCAGTTGGCCTTCTTACATGTGCAGGCCCCTATTGTAAGTAATATTCTCTTATTGGCCAGTGAGTGAATATTGTGGGTCACAAATCCCACCGAAATTTTTCCCACACCGGGTTTCCTTGTTAAACATCTTGTGTTATGGTGTACTTTTCATGTGGATGTTCTTGATTCTGTTTATTACATTATTTCTTGCATACCGGTACACTGTTATATTATGTGCTGCATGTTTTAACTTAAGAAATTCCAATCACCAGTTAGATACTGATTCCCCCCCCCCTCTCAGTATCTATGGGACCCCTAACAATTGGTATCAGAGCTTGGTCCTCTATTTTTAGAAGCCTAACAGCTTGAGGAAGATCTTGACACTGGTAAAGATGGAAAATCTGATGAAGCAACTTGAAGGAGCTCTTACAGACTATGATGCAAAGAAATTGAAAAATATCAAATTAGAAGATGATTTAAGGGTAGCTCAGGATATCATTCAGGCACTTCAAGAGAATTTTACTATTACAAGAAATAAGAGAAGAGAACTTTGTTAAAAACTGCAAAATGAGAATGATGAAAAGGAATCACTTAATGATATGATAAGCAAGTTGAAACAAGAGATCATGACAACAAAAAATGAAATGCAGGATATGACTATGAGATTTTGCAAAGAGATTGTGGATAGGAAGAAGAATGAAGAAGAATTGACCAGAATACTAAGTGATGCAGAAAATGAGAACACAAGACTTAGCTATGAAAATGACATGTTGAAGACAGATCTGATGCATACTTAGAATGACTCAAATGAACTGATGAGACAAAAAGAAATCTTGGAAAGAGAACTGAAAACTGCAAATCAACACAAAGCAAAATTCAAGAAAAGTTCAGAGGAACTTGGCACCTTGCTGAAGAATCAAAAACCTAAAGGTGACACTTCTGGAATTGGCTTTGAAGTTGGTGAAAGCTTCGGTATTGCAAATACTCAGGATCACAACAAACCGGTAAGACAACCTAATGCTTATAAATTCAATGGTAAATGCTTTAACTGTAATAAGTATGGTCATAGAGCAAATGAATGTAGATCTAGAAATTATCAGAATATCAACACACCCACCGGTCAATGTTCCAAATGCAACAAAGTTGGTCACAACTCTGAAAACTGCAGAATGAATGTAAGATGTTATGTTTGTGGAAGATTTGGACTTTTATCAAATCAATGAAAAACACAAACCAGCATAGGTTATGGGAAAGCTATTTAGAAGAATAATGTAACTTGTTATGCATGTAACAAGATTGGGCATATTTCTAAATTTTGTAGAAGTAAAGGAACACCGGTAGACAACAAAAGTGCTAGCTTTAAAGGTAAAGAAAAAGTTGAAGAGGTTAAGCAAGAATTCTCAAAACAATGGATTAGGAAAGCTGATCTAAATATTGGGAATACTCCTCCATCAGTAGAACAAACCAATACTTCACCAGTAGGACAGAGTGATGCTTCATCGGAAGGACAGAGCAGTGCTCCACCGGCAAGAAGTTCTTCATCTAATTGAAGAAAATTTCCTTGAGGGTTTGGCAATCTATTTATACATGTGCTATTATTCCCTCGGTTAGAGATAAGAAGTTGAAAATTACTTATTACCAGCAAACAATGTTAAGTAAATACTTAACCGGCATGCAATTAATGTGGTAGATGGCGAAAAGACACTATAAAGTTAAGGTTTTGGCTCCATTTCATTTCACCGAGATTTCAAATTTTCAGAGAGCGCGAAGACTCCGAGCTAAGGCATTTCGAGCAAGAAGCAAGCACACTCCAAGCAATCATCCATCCAAGGTAGTAAAAGGTATTTAATCATGGTATCCACCTCTGCAATTGAATACATAGCAAACCCTACTGTTGTTGAGGTAATAAAAATACCTAGGCCCATATTTCAGTTAGTTCTCGAGATAGCAAAGAAGGATGATACCTTAGGTGCTTTTTCTCAAATTCCTAAGGGAGTTGTATATGCCGAAGACCCCGGAATGTACATCCACTACAACATTGAAGAGTTAGGATATGAGAAAATCAAAACCATGTATAAAGCCATGATATGTGATAACACAGACAATGTAAAGGATGAACACAAAATCATTGAGACCCTAGGATTTACAGAGATCCTTAGCATTCCTGTATTTCCAAAGGATGTGATTAGGATAGTTTTAAGCAAGGTACATGGAGAATTTTTCTGGTTAGATGCAATCCATAAGATCACCAAGGAAGCTATGAAAGCTATCACAGGCTTACCAACTACCGGTAAAAGGCTAGATAAAACCAAGAAGATTTCCAATGACCTAGTTACAAAACTGACTGGTGCAACATTCGACAAGAGGTCTCTAAGGGTTAATGATGTAAAAGATATCAATGTGAGATTGATCAGTATGATATTAGGGTATAAAGCAACTCATGCTAATAGACTTAATTTAGTTTCAAGTTTATGCATTAAGAGTGCTTATGACATGGTCACAGATAATGCAAAAGTGAACATATGTGAATGGTTAAAGGATGAACTAATTGACAACCTTGGAAAAATCAAGAGGACAAGAAAGGAACTTTCAGATTTGGAAATCTGTTAGTATGCCTAATGCTACACATAACAAAATAGGTTCCTGGTATAGGTTATAAAGAACTTGGATATGACATACTGGTAGGAAAACAATTGATTGAACCATTCAATAACATGGGTGAGAACAAAGAAAACAATATTGATGACTTCTTTGAAGCATTAAAGACCAAAATCAAGAAAAGAGTAAGGTTATCTCAGAAAATAGTAGACAAATACAAAGATGATATATGCTTTGTTATTAAGAAAGATGAAATCTGGATGGAAGCGGTCATCCCAAGGAGAATTTGGGTAACCGAGATGGGCTATGAAACAGATGATCACATAGTTGAAACATATGCTAAAGCACTTCTGGAAGCCCCCAATGAACCTAAGGAAGAAGTATTTGGTAGTGTTGAGACTATAGAAAGCCAAATGCAATCAAAGAAAAGAGTAAAGAAGGTTGAGGCATTTGTAAGGAAAGGGTCAAGACAAGCAAAAGCCATTAAGGAAGATGTATTGAATAAAACCGGCATAACAGAGGAAGAGTTGGCAGCTCCACAACCTGAAACTCATCTATCACCGATAGGTACCTCTTCGGAAGGTGACATGCCAACAACTTTTAAAAGAGTTGTAAGAAAAAGAGATCCCTCACCGGCAACCACACCTTCACCTAGAAGAACAAGGCAAAAGCAACAAGCAGTGAGATCTCCGGTTAGAAAGGCCACACCAAAGAAGAAACTGACACCTAAGAAGAAGAAAAGGACAAATAGAGACTTGGTCCCTCTTGATGTACTACTAAATGAAATCACAGAGGAAGGAAAACTAAAGAACATAGAGAAAATTTATGACTCTCTAACAGCTGATGAGAAAGAGAAAGTTGAGAACAGTGTTATATTGCATATGGACATGTACAAGAAATTCTTGATGGAAGTAGTAAATGAAATTCCTGATGAACTATTCGGAAGACTTGAGGCCAAAAGGCAAGCAGTGATAGAATTAGATAAGAAAATAAAAATTGAGAAGCTACTTGCTGTATATCCGGTAAACTCTCCAAAAGAAATTGATGATTTGATTGCTCAAGCAAACCGGTCAGTATTCTCTACTGCACACCCGCATATTTCACTAATGGCAGGATGAGTTAATGAAGTGACAGAGGAAACAAAAGATGGATGGGATATATTCTTGGTTGACAAAGAAAAATAAGAAGAGTACAGGAACCCTAAACCTATAAAGGTATATCAGAAAGATAGAGACAAGGGGAAAGGTAAAGTTGGTGGATCACTAAACATCAAAGTTAAATACAACCTACCCCCATCGGTGAAAATAACAACTACTGAAGAATAACCGGCAATAGAAAGTATGGATGTAGAGGATAACAATCCTAATTCTGAAGTCCTATATACTGTGAATGTTGATACTCAGAAGATCAACATAATAGTAGACAAAGATACAACTAATAAGTTAGATATGGCTAATGAGCCTTCAGTAGCAGGGGAAACAAAGAAACCGACAGAAGATATAGAGAAAAAGGTAGAAACTGAGTCACAGACAGAGACAACACAACATATAGAGAAACCAACAGAGCTAAAGGCTCTGGAACAACATCAACCGGAACAGGTACATAAGGAAACAGTGCCACCGGTAACTAGTGAAGTAGGAAAACCAGTGCTTAAAGAAATGCAGACACAAATTGACCTACCAAAGGTCAATACAAGCATGGTTACTTCCACCAGTACTCAGATTGTTGGTGTAGCATCATAAATTGTACGCACTTGCTAGGGTGGTACAATTTCACACCTAGTTTAGCACCCGCCTTGGTGCATTTTGCATTGCATTTCCCCTTTAGCACTTAATTAATTAAATTAATTAGGTCTAGGGTTCTATTTTATCATCTCCCATATCATAAAGTTGGGCCCTTTTCATTAAAGTGTGCCCCTTTCATTTTATTCTTCCAATACATCATTTAATCAAAAACCCTAATTAGGTCCTATTTTGAACTTGGGGGCTTGATTTCGGGGGTCAAAACATCTTGAAATCACCTGTCATCATATCTGACGGCCCTGAAAATTTGGTGAAAAGTTGTTGGGACCATGGTGCCCGGCGTGCACACGGTCCCGGACATTTTTCCCAAAATTTTAGGAGCACGATCCAATCATAAAATAAAGCTTAACCCCAAGAAATTGGCAGGAGATTCAATCTCTAGGTCGGCCAAAAGTTGAAATTAAGACCTAGGGTTTCATATATAAGAGCTCTCTTTCTTCATTTGAAAGGATGGGAATTTTTGGTTTTCAGGGACCTTCTATGCAGCAAAAGAGCAGATCTTTGAAGACTTCAACAACATTCAACATCCATCCATCAAGCATCTATCAATTTCATTCATCCATTTAGGGCTTTGAAGGCATTGAAGAACAATAAGGGATCACCGACTGAAGATTGGCTTGTACCCCTACCTTGGGGTTGGGTATGATTTCATGTTGTTTTCATGTCTTTGCATAAGCTTCATCATATCATTTGTATTCATGCTTTAGATCACTTTGCATCTTGATTTGGAGCATTTACATTATCATGTACAAGCAATTAGGGTTTACTTTCTAGGTTGCTCTAGTTTGCTTACTTGCATTTTAGGAGCTTGCACACACACAAGGTCTGCACACACTACTTTT
Organism: Cryptomeria japonica; assembly: GCF_030272615.1. Classification (NCBI taxonomy): domain Eukaryota; kingdom Viridiplantae; phylum Streptophyta; class Pinopsida; order Cupressales; family Cupressaceae; genus Cryptomeria; species Cryptomeria japonica. The sequence goes on from NC_081412.1 coordinate 371,448,475, forward strand.
ACAATACAACTTGGCTATTCATGGAGGTGGAAACCACCAAAGCGGGGGTTTGACTAAGGCAAAACCCTATATAGCCACCCACCATACCTTTTCAGATATAAGTGCAGGTTTCAGGATTTGGATGACGCCGCAAGTTGCAGATCCGACGAAAGCAGACGGAGACTGAACTTCACACCAAATTGCAGAGCAAAAGACCAGGACAGGGGCATGGGGTGCCCTGGTCCTGCCAGGACAGGGGCGCTGGGTGCCCTGGTCCCTGGGACAGGGGCGCTGGGCGCCCTGGTCCTTCTATCAGACAACAAGTTTCAGCATTTTTCTGACAGCTTTTCAGCAGTTTTAGGAGTAGAATCAGGACAGTGGCGCCTGCGCCCCCATCCCGAACATTTTCAATCAGATTTTAACTCTGGGTATGCATCTGCATTCTTGTCTTGTCCTTGTGTTTACAGCTTTCCATTGTTTAATATTAATTCTGCAATCTTGTTACTAGTTCATACTCGCACTCTAGGGCTAGGAATTGAACTTGCATCATTTTATCTATCATTTGCAACAAAGGAATAGAAATCCTAATAGGTAGCCCGTGGCTCTCTCTTCCACAAAAAGAAGTAGCCAATTGTGTGATACCTCTAGGCTCTTTCGTATTCCACAAGTGTGTGATTGAAAGTGAGATTAGGGCATGTTTGCTTAGTGTCACTTTTTCCCCTACACAGTTGGATCATCATCAACATTCAAATCAACAAATGTGACTGAGGTATTACTTGATTCTATCAAGAAAATAACTGACTGCAGCTCACAGGCTTACAAAACAATTGATGATTCTATACCAATTTTGAAGGTAATAGCTCCCAACTGTAATATAGATAATAAATATTCTTTAGGATAATTGGATACATTGTGCAAATATATCTCAGAAAAAATTGAGAAAATAAAGGAAGAATCAGTGAAGGATAAGGTAGAAATTGAAAAATAGAAATTCTTTGATGAGGAAATAAAGAAGTGTAATAGAGATTTTGACACACTTCTACCGGAACTATGTAATTTGTTGAAAGAATACAAAAATCTGTATAAAGATACATGTAAATTTTTTTTTTTGATTGTAGATATTGACAAGAAAATAAGCAAGGCACAGGATGAGATAAATAAACTTGCAGACAGCTTTGTCAACTCACCTGATCCACTATCAGTTTTTGAAGAAAAGATAGCAAATTTTGAGGAAGAACTACTCAAATTGGAAAGAGAGAAAGAAAGAATAATAAACAAGGCAAAACATTTGAGATCTAAACTAAGTCCAAGATTGGACTATTTAGCATCTCTGCGGAAGGAAATTTTTGAGGCATTAACACAGGGAAGCAAAACACCGACAGAGCATTTGCAGCATCTCACAAGTACAGTGAAGAGAACTGAGACAACAATAAAGGATAGTAAGAAGTTTATGGATAGTATAAACTTAATTTTGGGAGATCTTTTTTAGATTATAACTACCTAGCTACAAGGTTGAGTTTATGGATAGCTGAACCTACAAACTCTACTGACATCTTGACAACCTTTGTCATTGATGCCAAAGGGGGAGTAATGGGATGAGAAAGTTCAAAACACAGGAATCATATGCTTAGGGGGAGCTCTCACATTTTTGGTAACATTTTTGGACTGCACACTTTTGAACACTTTTTGAAATTTCTCATGAGTGTTGCCATCAATGCCAAAGGGGGAGATTGTTGGCATATGCACACTCCAATGAGACATTATACTGGCATCAGCAGATCACACTCTACACTGACACCGACACAGAAGAAAGAAAGTATACCGGCACTGAGGCCGATAGGATTTTTGTTATACAATATTTTGTTTATTATTGTAAGCCGACTTGGGAAATTGTAAAATGACTCTTATATATAAAGGAGATCATTGTAGACATTTGTAATGATGATGTAGGAGCATAAAAGAAAATATTAGGTAGACCTAATATGAGAAATATAGGTCAAGGGGTATATGTAAAGAACAGAGCAGGAACCGGTACTGAATCTGGCATTAAAGATGCTATTGTAAAGTAGTACAAGTTATTGGATTTGTATAATCCTTATTGTAAGTCAGTGTGACTTCCCATTGAGCAGTGAGCTCTAGGCAGTTGGCCTTCCTGCATGTGCAGGCCCCTATTGTAAGTAATATTCTCTTATTGGCCAATGAGTGAATATTGTGGGTCACAAATCCCACCGAGGTTTTTCCCACACTGGGTTTCCTCGTTAAACATCTTGTGTTATGGTGTACTTTTCATGTGGATGTTCTTGATTCTATTTATTACATTATTTCTTACATACCGGTACACTGTTATATTATGTGCTGCATGTTTTAACTGAAGAAATTCCAATCACCGGTTAGATACTGATTCACCCCCCCTCTCAGTATTTGTGGGACCCCTAATAGGAATAATGTCTGAAGTGTCATTATGTCCATCTGGATCTTGTGTTCTTCATTTCTTAGGTCCAATTGTTGAGCCATGAGCTGTTGTATCTTTGTGTAAAAATTCTGAACTGAATTTGGCTCTGTGGTCAACTTGCTTGAGAGATCGGTAATCTCTTTCTCAATTGCCTCTATTTTATTCTTAATGTCTTTAATGAATAAAGAAAATGTGCAAAGTTTCTGAAATAAATAAAGAATGTGCTTGAGTTGAGGAGTCAACTCAGCAATAAATTTGACAAGTTTAACTTTGCCAATAGCTATAGCTTTCTGTACCTCGTCTATCATTTTTGCAGTGAGCTCTTTATCTTTTAGCTTGCTCAAATACTCTGATGCATCTACTCTAGATGTGTCTATCTTTGTTAGGAGTTCATCCAGTTGAATGTGGATGGTTGCATCTGTTGATACTCTAGCTTCAGGTAGCATATCTATTAAGAGTGCTTTCACCTTCTGAAGTACCTTATTTTTCTTTTGAATGGCCATTTGCTTCTCTTGTTTGGCCTTTGCTTTGCATAGTTCACTGAAATCAATGAGTGCTTGACCCTTTAATTTTGATATGTCTACATTGGGCAACACTATTGGCTTTGACAAATCAACTTTAAAACTATGCTTTTTCATCTTCTTTTCTTTACCTTTAACCGATGGAACTAAGACAAGGGCTTGTGAGGCTTGATGACCCTCGGTAGGTTGCTTGGTAGAGGCAACACTTTGATTGGTTTCTTTAGCCTCTATTGAGTCCTTTGGTGTCTCGGTACTCAGTGTCTCAGTTTCAACATTTGTAGTGCTAGAAGGTTCCTGAGATGTCTGTTCTTGAGTAGTGCCTTCTCCTGTTGTAGACTTGTGACCTTCGGTTCCTTGCTCCGTGTCATGAGGGGCTTCAGTTGAGATAGGTTGTTTGACCGGTGGATAAGGCTGAACTTGTTCCAAGACTGATTCACTAGAAACAAGTTTTGCATATGCATTGCCTTCAATCATTTCCTATTCCAATGCCTTTGTATCCATGACATCTTCATCTATTTGAATGGTGTCAGCAGTGTCTTTCTCGGTAACATCAGGATCTTGTTCGGTGACATCAATAATTTCAATTGTAGCTTGCTCGTTGGCATCCTTAACTTTAAAGATTTCCTACCACTTGGCTTTTGTCTCATTTTCCACTTCAATATACAGCCCATTCATCAGTTTTAACTCTCTGTTTGACAAGAAACTTTGAGCTGTAGGTTGTCAGATGTTCCTTTATTTTAGCTACTGACATGTCAGGAAATAGATGAACCAGAATTCTCTCTCTAATCTGTTTCTCCGAGTCCATTGCATACTTCCACCTATTATCAATGTGCAAGTAAAGTTCATTCGGAAGTGACTTAGCTAGTTCTAATGGAGCTAACCAGAATTTTAGAAGTGTGTAGATGATAGCTTCTTCAATTTGTCTCTTCTCATCATTATTCCTGGTTTCATACTTGACATATTTGAATGATCCAAATCCTCCATATTCTTTCAGATTAGCACAGAAGTTTTCAACACTATGTATATTTACCTTCTTGCTTTTGACAATCTGGAATTTGCTTGCATCCTCTGATTCGGTATCACTAGACTCTTTTGCCAAAATGAGTCTCCGAGTAGATTTCTTATAGGTCTTTGTTACCTTGGGAGCAGTAACACTTTTTTTTTTTCTTACTCGGTGAGGCTGCAGATGCTCTTGTGTTAGGTCGCTTTACTGGAGGTGGAGTCAGTGAGACCTTTGATGTATCCCGTTTCTTTCTCTTCAACACTTTTCCCTTAGGCAATTCAATGCTTAGTGTTATTGCTGCCTCTTGGGCTTCAGATTCCTCTTCGGTAATGGCAATGGTGCCTTTGATAGGTGTAGAGGAAGATTCTCCTCCGAATTTCTCTGACAATGCCTTTATCATTTTTGTTGCCTTTCTTGTAGCTTTGGGTACTACAATGCTCATTTTTACCTTTTCCTTTACTTCCTCACAGGTTCCATACCTTATCTCGGTAGCATGCCTCGGTCATGTGAGAAATGCATCAATTTACTATTGTGTGATCTCAAAGTCAATCGTGTAACCCATCGGTGACAAAGATTGAGTCCTCGGTTCCACAACATTCACATAATAGTAATCAGTGTCAACTTCAAAACATATAACAGTAATTGGTGTCAACTTCAAAACATATATCATTTTTGTATTTCTCCACTAGCTAGGGTGGAATCCTATATCTGTTATGCATTTTCTCCTGAAATTTACTGAAGTAATCATCCATGATATCATTGAAATTATCTCCTAACTTCTTGATGAAGTCATTAATCTGATGGGTGATTGGTCGGTGTAGTTCCCAAACAACTTTACCGACTGATGGAAAGAATTTTTCAAAATAGAAAAACATGTATACCAGTAATGATCCAAACTTTAGAGTATTAGCCGAGTTGTTCTTGTTCAGCTTCCTGATGGTGTTCAGATTTTCAAATAGGTTCTTCAGCAACACCTCACATAGATCAATTTTCATTCCCTTTTTCACAATTTTGTAGGCCACTGCTGCACAGGGTACACTATTTTCCCTTGCCGATTGGAAGAAGCAGTAACCCATTACCCTAATGGCAAATTTTAGTTCTTCATATGTGACATTATTCAGTTTCAATCCTCTGCAATCAGATTCCACTCTGGTTAAACTGATCAATTCCTTCTGTGATATCATCTTTTGGGCTCAGGCATGATCATAAATGGGGTAACCGGTAATCAGATGAATGATTTCCTTGGTAATCTTAAATGGTTGCTCTTCTAGCCACATGAAATCATCGTGAACTCTGCTTAGAACAAACTTGACCCACTGGGGTTTGAACACACAGGGATAGGTTAGGGCTTCAGTTAATCCATTGATCTTGATGTGTTCATACTTGCTATTCAATTTACCATCGGTTCATAGCTCATCATAGGTGTCTTTAATTTCAACATGACCGAGTTCTTCAACACAACATTTGGTGAAGAATCTCACATCCTCGACTAACAACACTCTATCCGGGATGAGTGAAAAGGTGGTTTTGTCATCCAAATCTGATGCAACTTTGGGAGTCAAAGAGTATTTTAGTGAGGGCTTCTCTACATTCTTGACAACTATGGGATCTTGGATCTTGGGCGCCATTGTAGACTTCAGATAAAAGCTAACAAAGAATCCTTAGGGTTTCAGGATTCTCAAATGATTGACGCTTTATACTTAGTAGATAATGGCAACTAGATAAGATCATTAAACCAGCTTAACAATGCATTGAGATTGATGTAAATACCTTGAATTGCTTTGTAGGAGTTTTGATTGCCTTGGGTTCGCTTTGCTCTACTCTCTCAAAAACTTGGTGAGTTGAAAATGACAGTGAAAATTCTTTTAAGTACACAATATGCCTTATCGGACTCTGTGCGGGTTAGGTCAAAAATATTAAATTCACTCGGTTCCTCTTTAACCGATTTACTCTCCTTTTTCCATTTTAATCGAGTAACCAAACTTCCTTCATTCACTGACTAGAGAGGCTTCCTGTATTCACTGACTTGACAATTTTCCTGTATAGTGCTTGAAAAGACTTTGATAGAATTTCAAACTTACTAATACATCTTAATTATGCAGATTTGAATTAAGTACACGATAAAATAGGAACTGTTAAGATTTAACTTTGAGAGAATGTAGTCCCTTCATACCTTTACTGATTAATTTGGAATAGGTGCACCTAACTCGGTAGGTAAGGTGCTTTCTTCTTTTGACACAATTTCCTTCTTTTTCCAAATCGTCTTCAATTTTTCTTTTATTTCCTCAGTGTCTTTTCTAGGTTGATCTCTACAATCTCCAGCTAAGTGTCCAACTTTGTGACAATGAAAACATGCCATACCAGGATTTCTCCATGATCTTCGGTTGTACATCCCAAACCTTATAAAACAGTTGGCACTAATATGTCCATATCTTCCACAACATTCACACCATATCCTTGTATTGTAATCCCATGGTACTACAAAATACTGTCGGTAAGGATGTGTGAGTCCGGTAACCTCTAGCACTTGCTTGGTGTGTAGACCACATATAGTTCTTTTGCTTAAGCCAGCACTTCTCGGTACTATATCCATATCTATTGCAGTTTTTACAAAACCCTTTGAATTTTGCCTTCTGGTAATTGTTAATAGAATTTGTCCTACATTGATTAGATGTGTGACCATATTTATTGCAGTTGTAACAATAACCTTTGAACTTAGTGACATTCGGTTGCTTACCTTTTCTAATTTGACACATGTTGGCAGTGTGACCTTGATTTCCACAGTAGTTGCAAATAGGGTTCTTTCTTTTGATGTTATTCTTGTTTCCAGCTTGCTTTGATGATTCTCCTCTCTCGGTAGTATGAATTCCCTTCTCGGTAGAGTCTTTTGCTTTGTAACCAAGTCCTACATCTTTGTTGGGTCTTCTTGTATTTAGTTGCTCATCCAACATCTTTGATGCTTCATAACTCTTCTTCAGTGTTTCTTTGGATTTCTTCTCTGATTGAAGTTCATCGGTCAACCTTGATACTTCAAGTTTCAATGCTTGATTCTCATCATCTTTCAGAATTGCTTCATGATGTGCATAACCTAGTTGATTTGACAGGTTTTGTTGAATTCCAGTCAACCTTGTGATTTCATCATTCTTATCAGATACTAAGACTTTAAGTTGATGTTTCTCTCTTTCTAGATCTCTTACTTTATCCTCGGTTGTCCTCAATGTATCAAGATTTTTAGTCATCTGTGTACTGAAATGTTCGTGTTCTCTGTTCATTGCTTTCAGTTGATCAACCAATGCTTTGTTCTTTTCTTTCATTATTCCAATCATTTCTTCAGTTTCTTCAGATATACTATTCTCAGATGATGTCTCAATTTGTTCCACTAACTCTTGAGAGTCTTGCAAATCATCAGATAATCTTCTTCTTACTTTCAGAGATTTTTGCATTTGTCTTTGCATGTCTGCAATCACTTGATTAGCATGATCCAGTTCTTCTTGTAGATATACAATCCTCCAAGATTGTTTATAGCCTTCCATTGATAAGATCTTTCTCTTTAGGTAGTTAAACCCTTTTTCAAGATTCAAGCTCTGATACCAATTGTTAGCCCCAATATGGAAAGCTAATGTACTGAGAGGGGAGGGGTGAATCAGTACTCGAAAACTTTTCTTCAATAATAACTTTACTGTTATGTATAAACTGAATAGTGCAGTAACATAATATAAAGCTAAAACAAATAGATAACAATCATTCATGATTCACTCCATAACACATATATTTTGGTTACGCAGAAACTCTTGGTTAGAGAGAAAAACTGCGCTGGGGATGGCACCCACAACTTCACTACTGCAATAATAAAGAGTGCTCGGTTAGAGCTACATGTTTAGCTATTTCTGATAGCTTACCCTGTTAGGAGTATCAAGATCTGTTAGATCTACCTTGCTAAAGGATTTCACAACACTTAAACTAAATGTTGCACCTGGTTAGAGGCTTTACAATTTATAGACTTGATTAGAGTCTTTTACTCTGTTAAAGGTTTCTCTTACAACTTCAAAATATTACAATAAAATCATTACAAATATCTGCAACTTTACATCTAGAATGTTATAACAGATTCTATGTGCTTAGAATAAGTTACCTTGCTTATAGCATACCTCGGTAACCCATATAGTAACTCGGTAAACCCTTCTGTTTACTCTGTTCTTCGACTATTCTTTTAAAACCTTCTCGGTGACCTCTGTGTCTCTGTAACAGTCCTCTTACACTCATGCATACACACACTCTCTTTAATTCTTCACTCATACTGTATAAATAGATCTCTTATGACGGTGATCCATTCATTGCTTCGATCTTACAAATATGATTTATCGAATGAATAACCATGCAAATTATTTCATTGGTTAGATGACCTCAAAATCATACACAATCTTTACATGCAATTTCTAATGTGATAACGATTAGATGTGCCTCGATCTTGTAACACGTTTTCATATGCATGTCCAGGTTCAATGAATTTGGTAACTTTGGTAACACATTTCACTTGGTGTATATCAACTCGGTGTGTCATCTTTGCTGCTCGGTAGACATGAAATGATACTCGGTAGACAGCTCGGTGTATACTATGTTTTGAGACTTACTTTCTTTTGTAACTGACTAGACTATTCATACCGACTGAATGTCTCAGTAGAGATAACTGACTAGAGTATATAGTATAACTTTGACATAAAACTAATGACAACTTGATAAGTAGTAACAAACACATGGTGCGTACATGATTAATCTTTATATAAAAAGGTTTTTCCATTTCAAAAAATCTTTGAAAAATTCTTATTTGAGGAAACTTTTGAAGGAATCTTTCATAAAATTTAGTTTGAGTCTTATCCAAATAGTGTTTGGCATGTGGCTCACAATTTTTAGACCCAATTTGCCTTCTAACAACATCTCTTTGGTTGGGCGATACTCTTGTGTTGTCATGCCAAAAATTTTCAATTAATGTTTTTAGTGCATCAACAACAACCTTGTCTTTGTGTGGTAGTCTACCCGAGAATGCCCAAAGAGAATTATTGCTAGGTTCCTCTATTTGTTCCCGCCTCTTTAATGCTTTGCTTCATGTTGTTCTACTAACGTTTAATGACTTACTTGTTTTGCTTATCAAATGATCTTTTTTTATTTTCTTGCTCATTATGGTTGATGTAATGACACATCGAGTAGCAGTAGAATCTTTACTACGTGATTTTGAACCAATAGATTGATATGCATCAAATAGATTTCTGACAATAATTCTTTCACTGTTACTTTCAGATGATCTTAGGCCTAGAATTTTCATTGTCTCTCTAAAATTCAAATTTTTAATCATTTGAACAATTGATTGACATCTTGCGGTTTGATTTTAGTTTTTAAAATAGTTTTGCCATATTCTTTTAACCATTCTCCTACAAGTTCATTCATTCATTTTATTGGGCATTGACTTCAATATATTCTCATCAATGTGAATTAGATACTTTGGTTTCCTATGAATGATTCTATGAGGTGTTAACATCAGTGCATTATGTACATTCAATTCATCAAGTAGAGAAGGGGTAATATGTTCATCATTTAATTGAGTATTCAATGCGGTATCTTCTTCAATTGCATTAGGTTCAAACGGTAAATTATCTAATGTTTCTTCTTCATTTGCATTAGGTTCAAATGGTAAATTATCAAATGTTTCTTCTTCAATTACATTAGGTGCATTATATTCATTTGGTAAATTGAATTGAGATGTTGAGGATGACATAACTTCTTCTCCCATTGTTCTTATGTCACACAATTTCTTCATACGTTGCCTTTGTCTTTCCTTTTGAGCCTCTTATTGTTCCATCATTCCTCGCTTGTTCTTTCCCATGGTTGATATCGGTTGACCTAAATAGAATCATATTACATATATATGTAAAGAAAAGTTCATAAAGAAACAAATAACCATAAATATGAATCTTATCACTATTTTTTGGAATCAAACTATTAAACAATCAGAATTCAATCATTTGAAACCATGCAAAAATAAATTACTAATAAAAACAACAATTCAATCATTTGAAATCATGCAAAAACAAAAAATTCACTTACTTTTATATATACAATGGTGATAGAAGTGCAAACACAGTTCTAGTGGGGCCTTCAACGACATCAAAAACTTCTTTTGAGGCGGCCATTGAGGCTCTTGGGAAACTAAAACTATGTCTATAAACTGTGTACGTGCTACATTAATAACTGCGTACACGCTGGTAGACCATAAAATGTTGACAAGCCCAACGGTATTCTTTTTTCCCATTCTGGACTGATAAGTAGCGCGTACGCACTACTAAGCCTAAAAAATGTTATCTCAGGGTAACGAATAATGGGAATAGTACCTCGTATGCACTTATGAGTAATAAGTACCATGTACGTGCTTATGAGTAATATGTACTATGTATGCGCTCTTTTGCCTTAAAAAAGTTATGGCAGGGCAGTGAACTAATAGTTTCAGTACCTCGTACGCACTACTAGTAGTAGAAAAGATGTGAATGAAAAGGGAGGGAGAGAGAGAGAGAGAGAGAGAGAGGGGGGGGGTGGGGAGAGTAGGGGGGAGGGGGAGAGGAGGGGGAACGATGGGAGAGAAGAAGGGGTATGGAGGAAGGAAGAGGGGAGAGGGAGAGGGAGAGAGAGAGGGAGATGGAGAGAGAGAGGGAAGAAGGGAGAGGGAGAGAGAGAGGGGGGAGGGAAGATAAGAGAGGGAGATAAGTAGAGGGAGGGAAAGAGGGAGAGAAGGAGAGAGAGAGAGGGAGAGGGAGAGAGAGGGAGAAGGGGTATGGAGGAAGGGAGAGGGAGAGGGAGAGAGGGAGAGAGAGGGGGGAACAAAAGGTAAAGAGAGGGAGAGAGGTAGAGGGAAGGAGAGAGAGAGAGAGAGAGAGAGAGAGAGAGAGAGAGAGATGAGAGAGAGAGAGAGAGAGAGAGAGAGAGAGAGAGAGAGAGAGAGAGAGAGAGAGAGAGAGAGAGGGTGAGAGGGAGAGAAGAGGGGGGAAGAGAAGAAGGGGTATGGAGGAAGGAGAGATAGGTAGAGAGAGAGGAGAGAGAGAGAGAGAGAGAAGAGAGAGAGAGAGAGAGAGAGAGAAGAGGGGGTGGGAGAGAAGAAGGGGTATGGAGGAAGGGAGAGAGAGAGTAGGGGGAGGAGAGGAGAGGAGAGAGGAGATGGAGAGAGAGAGAGAGGGGGAGGGAGAGGAGAGGGGAGAGGAGAGTGAGGGAGAGAGGGAGAGAAGAGGGGGGGAGAGAGGGAGTAGTGAGGTGGGGAGAGAGGAAGAAGAGAGGGGGGAGGGAAGGAGAGAGGGAGGAGGTAGATGGAGTGAAGAGAGGGAGAGAGGAGAGGGGGGTGGGAGAGAAGAAGGGGTATGGAGAGAGAGAGAGAGAGAGAGAGAGAGAGAGAGAGAGAGAGAGAGAGAGAGAGAGAGAGAGAGAGAGAGAGAGAGGTGGAGAGAGGGAGAGGGGGGAGAGTAGGGGGGAGGGAAAGAGGAGGGGTCTTAAGGGGTCACAGGATACCATATGACCTCTTAGGAAACAATATGACCTCTAATGACACCTAAGGGGTCATATGGTGGGATAATAAAATGATATATTAAATTTAAAGTTATAAATAGAACATCAATCATCAAGACTCCAAGCGAAACAAACAACGAGGCTTCGCTAAAAAGCAAGTGTAAGAGCTTGACCTAACCCTAAGAGTACTGCCTAAGTTCTAAAACATATGATGCTATTAAATTTGCAAGGTTATAAGATTGATCTCGATTATGACTATAGGAATTACACACTTGATTTCTTTCATGGGTATGTACCGTTCCAAGTTGTTTGACAAGTGATGATCATCATATACTACCACTGCCATGCATACAACAAACTTTAATTTCTTTAGGTGACGGGCATTGTGTAACAACATGGGAACTCTCGCATACCCACCACTATCATTCTACAAGACATCATCTGTGTTACTCTCCCTCTTTCTCTTCCTACCTATTGTTTCCTTCTAAAAAACATATTGCAGGTACTTTGACTCATCATGTTGCTTTGTTGATACTATTTTCCGCATCTGCTCAGCTCATTAAAAACATATTCGAGAAGAATATTGCTACAGGTTTCCTTGTTTGTCACGGTAATACACCTGTGTTTCAATTTCAAACCCTATTCCTCCTATTCAATATACATAAACAAATCCATCAATCATCGAGACTCCAAGTGAACAAACAATGAGGCTTCGCTAAAAAACAAGTGTAAGAGCTTGACCTAACCCTAAGAGTACTGCCTAAGTTCTAAAACATATGATGCTATTAAATTTGCAAGGTTATAAGATTGATCTCAATTGTGACTATAGGAATTACACACTTGATTTATTTCATGGGAATGTACCGTTCCAAGCTGTTTGACAAGTGATGATCATCATATACTACCACTGCCATGCATACAACAAACTTTAATTTCTTTAGGTGACACGCGTTGTGTAACAACATGGGAACTCTCGCATACCCACCACTATCATTCTACATGACATCATCTATTTTACTCTCCCTCTTTCTCTTCCTACCTATTGTTTTCTTCTGAAAAACATATTGCAGGTACTCTGACTCATCATGTTGCTTTGTTGACACTATTTTCCACATCTGCTCTGCGCATTAAAAACACATCCGAGAAGAATATTGGTACAGGTTTCCTTGTTTGTCACGGTAATGCACTCGTGGTTCAATTTCAAACCCTATTCCTCCTATTCAATATACACACACAAATCCATCAGTCAATTTTTTTAGGAGAGGATACATGATAAAAATCAAAGAGGAAGTTGCAGACAATAAATAAATTCATTTACTTCTATAGAAGTGCAGACACAGTTGTAGTGGGGTATGGAGGGAGGGAGGGAGAGAAGAAGAGAAAGAGGGATGGGGTATGGAGGAAGGGAGAAGAGGGGGGGGCGGGGGAGAGAGAGAGAGAGAGAGAGAGAGAGAGAGAGAGAGAGAGAGAGAGAGAGAGGCACCTTGTATGCGTTTGAGAGGGGGAGACAATACACTTACATGTGTATATATATGTTTAATATATTATATATATACATATATTATATCTATATAAACATATTATATATACAATATCATATTATACACATATTATATATAGAATATCATATTATACAATAGCGCGTACGCACTGTTTATAGTAAAGGTAGCATGTATGTGTTGTTTATAGGGAAACAAGCGCATACGTGCTGCTTACACTATAAGTACCCTGTATGCGCTTTTTAAACCATAAGTACCCCGTACGCGCTTTTAACTGTTTAGGCTTGGAAATAGGCTTGGATGACAAAGCTATGATTTGGAAGTTTGATTTCCCTCCATTTCTCTCATTTTTGACGTGTTTTATTTTATCAACTTGGTTTATCAACTTTGTCATCATCAGGTTTACACTTCATAAAGTGGGTATTTCTAAAATTGCCACCATATTTTCACCCATCTTCTGAGCTTTCTAACCATATAATTTTTTTTCAATTTGAACAACAGTAACATATTATTATTGAATTTCTTTTACCAGTGTCTCCATAGTTCTCACAAACATAGGTGCACCATTTTTTGAATAACTTTTGATATACTTATCCAAATTTTAAAAAAATTATATATTATTGTGGTGCACTTGATTCTTTACAATTTAAAATAAAATAAAATTGTATTTTCGATTTGTTTAGTGCAACTTATGCTCTGCACATGAACAGGTACCTAATTTTCAGGATGTGCTCGAAAAAATATACTCAACAAAAAATTACAAAAAAATACACATCTTCTAGTGCTCACTCTTAACTATCTTTATGCCAAAGGATTTGTCAAAATACTAAATCTAACTATGACTTTTTTGATGCACGTGTCAGACACTGTTATGTTTTTAAAAAAAATCATGGTCAATTTTTCATGCACGAAGAATTTGACCCCCTTAATCTTATCCAATTTTGAAAAAGTTTAGTAGTTTGGAAACTAGATTCAGAGTACTACAATATTTGTTTTTTGATTATCCTCATATCTTGAGTGGATGACTTTCAAATTTTGCCTCCAAGTTCAGGTTCACCTGATTTCAGAAAAAAAGTGTCCACTTATACCCCCCTTTTTTACCACCATCTTTGTGCACTTACCCTGGAAGAAGGATAAAACTGGTCACCTGTTGCCATGAATTGGATAACTGTTCGTATGTTTTCTTTCCTTTCTGCTATTTTTAGTCAAAAAATGGTTTTATAAGTTAGTTTCAAAATGAACTGTTTAATTTACCCTTGGGTAGAGCGGTGTAATTCTGTGGTTACCGAGTGGTTAGGGTAGAAGGTTTAGCTATATATTTCTGAAAAAAGACTTAAAAAAGGCCGAAGAAATTTTGAAAGATTGACAAACTTTGTTTTAGATACTTTTGGATTGTCAATGGAGGCATTTTATCAGTGAATAAAATTAGACATTTTCAGCATTTTTCAAATCTGTGTATTTGAATGCAGAAAAGAAAATCTCTATTGGGATAAATTTGTTTGTGTTGAATTTGTTGCTTATTTGATTATCCACTTTCATACGCCTGTAAATGAATGGAATAAGTAATTCTATTGTTAATATTGTGTGGATCTGATTCCCCTTGTCCCAAGAGACACGAGAGAGACTCAATCAGAGTCCATGATTTTATCATTTCTTAAATTATAGTTTTTGAAGTAAAGTTATTTTTTATGGTAAATCTGTGGGTTTACATATAGAGTGTTTATCTTCCTAGAATTCATGTGGTGCTGATTGATGAATATGAAAAGCCTTTTTTTTTCACTTTCTAGTTAAAAGTGAAGTTAAATTTTGTGTGTGTTTAAAAATTCATTGAACATCATACGGGAAGTTGCACCCTTATGCAGAGGGTAAACAATTCATTGAATTACCTAACTATTGGCTCTATTTGTCTTTCACAAAACTAAGTGTAACCAACAGATTTTTGGCGACTCTACTAGGGAGTCAATAATAAGACTGGAGGTTGAATCATAAGATTAGTAAGCCTATCTATTTGAAGTGAGTACTGCATTATAAACAGGCTGGAGTCAAGAAGATATACAAGATCTCAGAGGCATGAAGGGGTGATTGATTCTGTTTTTCAAGAACTCCAAGACTCCAACTTCTTAACCTCCTTTACACCTAGAAGAAGAGCCAAGAGTAGACCTCCAACTCCCTCTTCTGTATCCCTTGTATCTCCTACCTATCAAGCCCTAACATTACATGGTGTTGCTTTCCCTAGTATAATCAACCCTACACCTTTAAATATCATTTTACCTATGGTTGTTAACAATCCTTGGAGCCCTATTGTAGGACCGCTTGCACTTGGTGCAAATCTTAATCCTTTTCCCAAAGGAGCAAGAGATCATTTGCCTAAATTCAGTGGTGATGGAAAGGTCTCAAGAAGCGAGCATTTGAATGCATTTAATGTTGCTTGTGGTGTTCTAATTGTTCAGCGTGAAGATGTATCTATAAGATTGTTTGTACAAACATTGGCTGAGGTGGTAGCAGATTGGTTTTATCATTTACCGAATGGTGCAATTATGAATTGGCAAGATCTTAAAACTAGGTTCAAGGATAGGTTCAAATTAGCTGAAGATGAACATTCTCTTCTAGCCCAATTAGCCCAATTAAAGAAAGAGATACCTCAGTCTATGAGAGATTTTGTGGCTAAGTTTGATAAAATTGTTCACAAGATTCTAGCAAATCAAAGGCCTTCTGACGATAATTTGAAATTATTTTTCATTGATTCTATGCCCTCTGAGATTGGTTTCTTGATGCATAGGCAAAGAGTAGAAGCCCTAACTGACATGAAAACATTGGCAGTAGAACTAGAAGATGATTTGATCACTATAGGAAAGTGGAAGAGGGAAGTTCAAACTTCCACATCATAGGCATCAACTTCATCTGATCCTATGATTCAATGATTAATGATTGACATGATAACCTTGAAGAGGCAATTACCCAAAACTAATACTTCTTATCCGCAACCTTACCAGGATATTTCAAGGAAGGTCCCTAATCAGTTAATAGGAGCTGAGAGTAGAGTTTTACAATTGCCTCCTATGCAACAAAGACTAGCGATTGAGGCACCCCCATCTAAAGCCAACATGCGTATCTTTCATCTTACTGATGATCATGATGGAAATTCTTGCTTGCAAATGTTACATTATGTTCAACTGGTGGGTTCAAAGGAGACACTGCTGGAGTCAAGTGAAGAATAATCTCTCAAGTAGCTTGGCGACTCTGAAATCCACTTCCTAGAGTATGAATCTAATTCAGAAAGAGGAGGTGATATTTTGGTTACCTTGGAGGATCCTTCCTGTGTTGTGCTAACCAGAAATCTATAGAATGTCAAACCTCAAGGTGATCCTTCATCTTCTATTGTGAACCCCAAAGGTAAGAAGATCATTTCCTAGTTTTATAATAATGATTTCAGACCTCAAGAACCTCAGTTATTGAAATTTGTAGAGACTGAGGGTTCATTTGATATTGTTGAATTTTGTGAATCCTCTTGGATTCAAATTACGCTAGCGGAATATCTTAAATTAAACCGTAAACAACTTGATAAGTTGGTTAAGTTTGTGAAAGGAAATAATGCATATTTACAAGCTGATATGATACAATAATCAGCTAACACTACATTTTCCTCCCAAGGAGGTGTGTCAACTTGTCCTGCTACTGATGAAGCTTCCCCTGAAATAGTTTCCCATCAAGTTGATAACATGTTCTCTATCCTTGAATCAAAACCTAAGCCTTTTTATATATCCTGTTCATAAATGGTCATAA
Organism: Cryptomeria japonica; assembly: GCF_030272615.1. Classification (NCBI taxonomy): domain Eukaryota; kingdom Viridiplantae; phylum Streptophyta; class Pinopsida; order Cupressales; family Cupressaceae; genus Cryptomeria; species Cryptomeria japonica. The sequence continues at coordinate 371,465,254 of NC_081412.1, forward strand.
GCTGAATAATTGTATTATAGATTCTGGTGCTTTAGATAACATCATGGCATCTATTGTAGTCAAGGCCTTGGGAATATCCTTAACAAAAACCTTTGGTAGATGTTATTCCATGGACTCCAAACAAATACCCTTGTTAGGATAGATCAAAGATGCTCAAGTGGCCCTTTCCGTTCACCCTGATAAAAGAGTTAGGTTAACTATTTTGATAGCTGATATTCCTACAAGTTATGGCATGTTACTGAGCCGTACATTTTGTAGAAACCTAGGAGGTGAGATTAAGATGGTCTGGTCTCAAACCACCATTCCCATAGGGAAACAACATGCCATTTTACAACTAGAGCCCAAATCTAAGTTCACTATTTTTCTTTCTAACGATCCAAAGGCACAAATATTGTATCATGAATGTGAATTTGGGAATTATATGATCTTATCTGATAATGAAGTTGTAGGAAATTTGTCTCAGCCTAAGGCACTGGAGGACCTATGGATAATGGAGTTTGATGGAAGTTGTTCAACATCAGGTTTTGGAGCCGGAGTAGTTCTTATTCCTCCTTCTAGCAAACATATTCCTTTCTCTTTCAATTTGGAGTTTAAAAATACAAACAATAGTGCTGAGTATGAGGCCTTATTGTTGGGAATAGCTAAAGAAAAGAAATTGGGAGTGAAACTGTTACGGGTAAAAGGAGATGTTGAGTTGATTGTAAAACATGTAAGAGGGTTATTCACTGTAAATAATGAAAGATTAAAGCACTACCAGAATAGGGTATGGGATGAAATTGAAGGTTTTGTTGCTTTTTTCTATTGAAGTCATCCCACGTAAGTTTAATTCTAAAGCTGATTCTTTAGCCGTGTTGGCTTCTCTCTTGATTCCCCATCTCGAATTCATAGTAGATAGTTACAGGGCGGAGTTAGTATATAGACCAAGTATCTTTGATAACTCAAAATTTTTCCAGGTCTTTGAAAATGATAAGCACATCAAAAACTTTCTACATTGTCCAGAAATGTTCATAACAACATTCTTTGAAGGTACTGAAATGGAATGTAAGTAATTTTCCCCAGATCTGGGAGAGAAACCATGAGATAAAATTATTCAGTTAAAAGGAAACACAATTCCTAGAGGGTTAGTGTCTTTAGAGAACCTTTTAGACCGATGAGATGCTTTCATCAAGAGGAAGGATGAATGATTGCCATCAACTCATGATTCTGGTGACTATCAGAGGATAAATATTGGTGATGAAGAAGATCCTAAGTTTTTCAATTTGGGAAAGTATTGTACCCCTGAGGAAAAAAGAAGATTCATTAATTTGGTAATAGAATACAAGGATGTGTTTGTCTAGTGCTATGATGACCTGAAAAATTTCAGAGATGGGCAGTTTCAACACCATATTCCTATGAAACCAGGAACAAGTCCATTCAGGCAGAAGTTGAGAAACTTTAATCTTAAGGTTGCAGAGGCCATCTTCAAGGAGGTGGATAAAATGTTAAAGGCAAAAATTATATATCCTAGTCATCATTCTACCTGGATAGCTAATATAGTTCCAGTTCATAAAAACAATGGAGAAATAAGGATTTATGTGGATTTTAGAAATTTAAATCAAGCTAGTTTGAAGGATAATTATCCGTGCCTGCTATGGATCATATTTTGCAAACAATCTTGGGTTCTGAAATGATGTCAAGGTTAGACAGGTTTTTAGGCTACAATCAGATTAGTGTCTTAGAAAAAGATCAGCATAAAACAACTATCATTACTCCCTGGGGTACCTTTGCATATAACTGAATGTCATTTGGCTTGATAAATGCTGGAGCAACCTTCCAGAGGGCTATGGACTTGTCTTTTGGTCACTTGAAAGATAAAATAATTGTTGTGTACCTGGATGATTAACTATTTTCTTGAAAGGGAGAAAGCATCATTTGAGAGATTTAAGGAAAGTTTTGCAAAGGTGCAAAGAGCATGGAGTATCTTTGAATCCAAAGAAGTCAGTGTTCGGTGTTACTGAAGGTAAAATTCTTGGTCACATAGTTTGCAAAGGAGGCATCAAAGTAGATCTCGAGAGGATGAAGGCAATCTAGCAGATAAGTTTACCATCAAATAGAAATGGAGTTAGGTCCTTCTTTGGTCAAGTAAATTTTTCGACAAGGTTTGTTCCTGATTTTGCAGAAATTACCCGATACATAGTAAATTTGATGAGTGAAAAACAAGTGTTCAGATGGAATGATGAAGGGAAGAAAGCATTTGAGGCAGTAAAAGAAGCTATAGTGTAGGCTCCTGAACTCATCAATCTAGATTTTAAGAAAGATTTCATCATCTACTTTTATGCTTCTGGGCATACTATGTCAGGAATTTTGTTGCAAAAAAATGAGGAAAATGAGGAAGTTCCAATTGCCTTCACGAGAGTACCGCTCAAGAAGCATGAACTGAAATATTCACAAATGGAGAAGCAAACATTTGTAGTGGTAAAAGCTATTAAACACTTTAGGTATTATATTCTTCATCCTCATGCAACAGTGTATGTTTCACACTCGGCTGTTAAAAGTATTTTGACACAACAAGCTATTGGAATGAATAGTAGAGCTACATGGTTATAAAAAATGAGTTCAATCTAGATATTAAATTAACTAAGTTGGTAAGGGGACAGGGCTTATGTAAATTGATTTCAGAAAGAAAAGATGAAGTGCAAGAAGAGTTACCTCTAGTTCTGTTTGTGGGTCTTCAAGATTCTTGGTTTGCAGATGTTGCATTTTACCTAACTTATGAAGAATGTCCTGAGAATTTATCACCTAAGGAGAAACATAATTTGAGATTAAAGGTTGCTAAGTATGTCATATTTGGTGATGTTTTGTACAAGAAAGGATTAGATGGGACTTTCTTACATTGTATCGATAAGGAACATCAAGAGGCTCTCCTAAAAACATTCCATAATGAAGCTTGCGGCAAACATTTTTCTTCAACGGTGACTACCTATAAAATTTGAGAAACTGCTATTATTGGCCATGCATGTTCAAGGATGCTTATACCTGGGTGGAAAATTGTGAATAATGCAAGTTGTTCACAGGAAAGCCATAGCTTGCGGCGTTACCCCTAAGACCTGTTGTTATTGATGAACCATTTAACAATGGGGGTTGGATTTCATATATCCATTGTCACTCATTTCAAGTGCTAGACATACACATATACTCACTACAACCAATTATTTTACCAAATGGTTGGAAGTTGTTCCTGTACAAAAGACTACATCTGAAGTGGTTTGTTATTTCTTAAAAGAAAATATTCTGGTTCACTTTGGAGTTCCTCAGAAGATAGTTACTAATAACTCTATGAATTTCTCCTCTACAAAAATCTCTATGTTTTGTTATGATGATGGTATTTCTCTTGCCCACTCATCAGATTACTATCCGCAAGGAAATGGTCAAGCATAATCCAGCAATAAGAATTTGATAGACATTATGTAAAAGTTGGTGTGTGAGAACTCAAAGGATTAGCACAAGAAATTGTATGAGGCTCTCTGGGCGGATATGACATCTCCTAAAAGAGCAATAGGGATGTCTCCATTTGAATTGGTGTATGGTGTGGGGGTACAATTATCTTTGCCTTTGGAATTGGCAGCTGCAAAATTACAAACAATGGTTGAGAATGCATATTTTCAAGATTCCTTAGAAAAAAGAATCATGCATTTGATGAGGATAGAGGAGGAAAGGGATAAAATTGTTGACCGAATCACTGAGCATCAACTACACGTCAAGAAATTTTTTGACAAGAGAGCCAGACCCAGGAGATTTATGCAAGGAGATCATGTCTTACTCTGGGAGAGAAGAGAACCTAAAGGGGTACATGGTAAATTTGAATCACTGTGAAAAGGTCCATTATTGATTCATGGGGTAAAAGGACCTAATTCTTTCAACCTTGCTTATATTGATGGTACTGTTCTTCCCTTGTCTTATAATGGATAGGATCTTAAGCTTTACAAGTTGTAAGCAGGTGTCCCCTGCATGTTTTGTAGGTTAGTTTTGTTTTCTTTTTGGTTGTGTCAATTTTGGTGTGTTCTTTTTGGTGGTCTCGCTTATTTTCCGTCTTTTTGTGCGAAACCAGAGATTCAAAATACCTTCCTAGTCCTTTACAGTCTTAGACCCCAGTTAGAGTTGATGTTACCCTTCTCATTTTTTTGAGGCATTTTGTTCTCACATTATTTAAAATAAAGAGTATTTATTTAGTCTGAGTTTGTGTAATTCTTGGTTTTGGTCTTTTTAATTTTGTCTTGAACTAAACCTTTAAGTTGAACCTTTTCAGAAGTTCAAGGTTCAAGTTCAAGTGGAGCATGTTGTATCGCGGCTTTGTTCTAATTAAAAAGTTAATAGTCTTAGCATCAATTGTTATTGAACTTGAACCATTGAACCTTTTTTAAAAGTTCAAGGTTCAAGTTCAAAGTTGAGAAAGTCGAGTCATGTTTGAGTCCCGTCTTTGCAACACGTAAGCTGTGATCTTGTGGTGTCTTTGTATTGGTTTGTCCTTGTTCTGCTCTTTTTAATTTGAACTTTTGAGCTACTCCTCGGAGGGTTCAAAGTTAAAATTCAAGGATTGACTAACTTTGGATATAAAAGTGGCAGACATAGAAATGACGAAGCATCAACATGGAGGGAATATTTTGGATTTAAAAGTTGAACTACGAGGGAATGAGTCATGATGAAGAGCTGTACTTGGGAATAATTATTTGAGGGAAGGGTTGGTGGGAAAAGACTTGTAATTAATGATTTGTCAAAATTAAGTCTTTTCAGAATAATTTGGCATGGATAAGAATGCAGTTATGATTACATCAAATTGTGTGACCGATTTTTAAGCCTGTTATCAAGATTTGCTTTATTTAAAAAAAAAATGAAATACTTGCCTTCTTCATTTTCCTAATTGGGTAAGTAAGGGATTTGCACAAGCGATATTTTCTATTCTTGTCTCTTTGGATTCCGAGCTCTGCATGAAATGCGAGTTCAAAATCTTCTTCTCATACCTGTGATTTCTTAAATTGGAAAGCTTTGCTTGGTTGTCCAGTTGGTTCAATTCGAAGCTTTGCTTGGTTGTTCAGTTGGTTCAGTTCGTCTTCCTTGCTGTGTTTTCTTTCTATTGGTAAATCCAAAATGAGACCTAAATTTCCCAAGATAGACCAAAAGTCTTGGTTAGTTTGTACCCTGCCGAAATTAGGAGACACTTTTTTGCCATTAGTGGACCTAGATGAATTCCATGAAAGGGAAAGGAATCCCACTAGCTCTCCCTTAATGTAGAGGATTATAGATAGTGGGTTAGTGGAAGCGGCAACTTTCCCTTCAGTGGTGTCATGTTCTGAGCTGGTTCTAGAATGCATGAATAGATATGACCTTGTTGAGAGATGTGTAAGAAGTGCAGATGGTGAGGTTTTTCTTAGGGTTAATTAGGAGGTTGTTGTCATCATTATGAAAATACCTAAGAAAGTGAAATATGAAGATTGGATGGTGTGTAAGTCACAAGGGCTATTCTTGGAAAAAGAAATCATTCTATAGGAATGTTATTGCAAGGAAATGACTGTTAAAGTTTCAAAGAGGAGGTTCCCGATTCCCAAGTCCATTAACCCGGGAACATCTAATCAAAGAATTCAGGGACATAATCATTCTATTACATAGAGTGAGAGGGAACCATATTTCCTTTTATTGAAAAGATTGGATGTATTTCTTCATACAGGTTATTTTTGGCGAGAAAATATATATTGATTGGGTGGAATTAATTGCAGATAGGTTGCATGAAGGTTTGAGTTGCTTCAGTAAGAAAAACTTCTACATGTCATCATATCTTCTGTATTGCCTAGCACATGGTAGACCATGGCCTGGTTTGTACCGTGAAGCATGGGTGGATAATATAAAAATATGTGAATATCATCCACATCTTCAACAATAAAGGTCCTATGAAAATTATTGTAAACTACATGACATATTCATAGGTAGGATGGTGTATGAACTGAAGGAAAACATTCATAAAAGATTGTTAGATGAAGCAATGCAATTGATTGGTACTTATGGAAGCTTCTTCATACAGTTTCCCAAGTTTACTTACCTAAGGGTAGGGGTTTTTGAAGGAGAACCGTACAGGCTGCCCAGATATGCATTTGACAGACAAATTTTAATGGAAATATGTAGACAACTAGCATATATTGATACAAAGTACAAAGCTAGACATCAATCAGGTGTCTCATTTCCAATTGAATTAACTTATTTTATTTTTAATAGTATCTCTGATGCCTTGAACTTGGAACTTGAATTTAAGAAATTGAATTTTCTAGTATATGGTTCGCGAGCAAATTTTGATGCTAAAGGGTTTCTCGCCACTCATTTGACATTGAGAAAAGATTTTGTCCATGTGCCAAATATTGAGGATTTGTGGGCTGATTGTTAGGTTGATTTTGAAGTTAGTAAGAGGACACACCAAAGGTTCACCCTTCAGCAGGTTATGGCCTTTGACTTGACAATGAACATTGCTAATATCAAGGATGATGAGAGTGAACTGATGGATCCTTAGTTTATGGATGATAGGTAGAAGGAAGCCATTCCAAAAGTGGACTGGAAAAAAGATGAGGACAACCAAATCCAAATAAGAACATTCCCAGTTATTAGAAGAACTGAAAATTGGATAAGAGAGAGAAGAATGGGAAAGGGCTCAAAGAAAGGTTCAACCTTATCCTCTAAAGTCCCATTGACTAACTCCTTTGTTACATCTTGTATTGCAGGATCATCCAGAACATAGACTAAAGTTAGTCAGAGTGCTAGGCTGATCGAAATCAAAAGAGAACCAATTCCTACCAGGGTTACCAGGGCCAGAACCAGAAGCAGAGCTAAGAAATCTCTTATGTATTCGGTGGTAGTTTATTTAGAATCTTTTCCTGATATAGAAGATCCTTTGACTCATCCATACTTGGAGGTGCTAAATGTTGATGATACAAATGCCACTCAATAGGTGGATATTTTGGAAAATACTACTACCACATTGGTAGTAAGAAATGAAAAAGAAACTATAGTCGGATCAGCTAAAACCTCTGTGCGCACTCGGCCTCTTTGGTTAGAAAATACCTTGAACAAAAAGAAAAGGAACATAGTTTATGTTTCGGTCCCTTTGGAAGATATGGTGAGAAAATGCTTGGGGAAGATCCCAAAGTGAAGAAATTGAAAATCATTTCAAAAATTAACTTTGGTGCTAACAGTGGAAATTGGATTGCAGAGATAGCATGTCCATTGACAAATGAGAAAATAGAGGACCCTATAGTAGAGGATTTTATTGTTGAAAAGGTGAATATTGGTATAAATTTTCGAGCCACGGATGTTCTTCATCTTGAAGCTTCCATGAAAAAGATCATAATGAGGACCTGGAAGGATGAAAAAGATAAAAATGAACTGAAAGAAACCTTGAGACAAATGGCTGAATATATTGATGCAGTTCATGGGCTAGATCCCCAATCTGCACAACCAACACTCTTTGATCCTAAATCCCCTACCAATCAAAAGCTTCTTGTAGAAGTACAAAGGAACAAAATGGTTCATGGGGTGTTCCTTGAATGGTTAGATACGGTAAGGAAAGAGAGAAAAGAATACATTGGAAATTTGAGCAAGGTGTATGATAATGTTGCTAAAGTTATCCAAGAATTGGGAAATGATAACACAGCTTGGAAGACCAAAGAAGCCAAATGGGCCTGAACAATAGCTCACATGGAAGAAGTTCACAAGCATGACGTAATGAAGTTCCTTGCAGAAAAGCCTTTACAGGGATTCGATAATAATTTTTTGTGTATTTGCAAGAAGAACATTGGATGGAGAAATTCGGTAATTAAATAGGTCTATGAGGAATTTGTTAAACTTGGGCGAGAATTGTCTGAATTGATACAAAACATGCTTAATGATCTAAAATGCATTGGAGTGAAATATATGAAAGAGAATGGAAAAACTGTTGACGCCATAAAAAAATCTTATGAAGTAGAAATTGATATGGTCAGGAATGCAACGGTGGTCACAAAGAAAGATTTCTCCACCATTTCTAAAATGGAATCCTTACTATTTTTATGCATAGATCATTTGAACAACCATGTGTATAAATTAAAATAGGTGCATCGTGATAAAGAGGTTTGACAACAATTGATTTTATATGTAGGCATCTCAAATGAACCTTTTATCCAGAAATTCACGGAGGCATTCACAGAGTGGAAGAAGGATCAAACTAGTCGCCCATTGCCAAGAATTGGATATCTGTTCCCGTGTTTTCTTTCCTTTCTGTTGTTTTTAGTCAAAAAATGGTTTTATAAGTTAGTTTCAAAAAGGACCGTTTAATTTACCCTCAGGCATAGCAGTGTAACTCTGTGGTTACCGAGTGGTTAGGGTAGAAGGTTTAACTATATATTAAAGACTTAAAAAAGGTCGGAGAGATTTTGAAAGATTGACAGACTTTGTTTTAGATAGTTGTGGATTGTCAATTAAGGCATTTTATTCACTAGACATTTTCAGCAACTTTCAAATCTGTGTATTTGAATGCAGAAAATAAAATCTTTGTTGGGATAAATATGTTTGTGTTGAATCTGTTGCTTCTTTGATTATCCACTTTCATACATTTGTAAATGAATGTAATAAGTAATTCTATTGTTAATATTGTGTGGATCTAATTCCCCTTGTCCTGAGAGACACGAGAGAGACTCAATCAAAGTCCATGATTTTATCGTTTCTTAAATTATAGTTTCTGAAGTAAAGTTATGTTTTATGGTAAATATGTGGGTTTACATATAGAGTATTTAAATCTTCCTAGCATTCATGTGGTGTTGAGTGATGAATGTGAAAAGCCTTTTTTTTCACTTTCTGGTTAAAAGTGAAGTTAAAATTTGTGTGTTTAAAAATTCATTGAACATCATACGGGAAGCTACACCCTTATATAGAGGGTAAATAATTCATTGAATTACCCAACTATTGGTTCTATTTGTCTTTCACAAAAGTAAGGGCATACATGAGTCATTTATCATAAAATTATGAAAGGCTAAATCTATTAACCAACATTAAGGATTAATACTAAACAAACCTTGGTGGTTGTTACATGTAGATTTTCTCATTAAGGTCTCCATGATTAAAAAAAACACTCTTCACATCTATCTGATGCACATCCTATCCATATGTTGTGGAAAAAGAATGTGTGAGATGAATAGAATTTATCTTAGCCACTAGATGAAATGTCTATGTGTATTCAATCCAAAAAAACTTGAGAAAAACCTTTGACAACTAATTGATCCTTATACTTATCAACTAACCCATTTGCTACAAACTTTGTTTGATAGGCCCACTTACATTGAACCATCTTCCTTTCTGGAGGAAGTGGATATAATTAATAAGTGTGATTATGAAGGAAACGTATTCCTCTTCCATAGATCTATTGCACTCAAAAGTGCTAGAAGCCTCTCAAAAGATATGCGGGTCAAAACAGAGGTAAAGAAAGCATGTTGCTTATTATGACGATTTAATCATGTATGTATATCATCTTTTAGATCTCCTACCAAAGGGCCTACATTGTCTTGAATCTTTCTAACCCAAAGAGGTATATAAGTGGATGAGGTATGTCTTAAATTATCATCCTCCAAAGCATGTGGTGAATATAAGGAAGAATATTTCTCATCACTGTCCTCGCTGTCAGAAGAAGAAGAAGAGTCTACCATAGGTACTAGTGGTGAATGATTAGAGTCCTCAGAAGAAGTATTAGTATCATTCATGATTAAGATGTAAATTTTGAGGAGTAAGAAATATTTTCCTTGAACTTAACACTTTACTCAATGAATAAGTCATGTGTGGTGAGATGAAGAAGTCTATAGCCTTTGATATTATTAGAATATCCAACAAAAATTCAAGGTCTAGATTGAGAATCCATACCCTTGTGATTTTGCTATGAAATACATGCCATAGTTGAAGAACCAAATTGATGCTCTAAAAAATGGGAAATGTTAGACTAAAACCTGTGGTCGTATAACACACAAAAACACAAGAAAGAAAGACAAATGTTAATGTTAATCAACCAAAAATTAGTCTAAGCAGGCATACCAAAAGAGACACTAAAAAATGATAAAATATTTAACTATGGAAGTAAATACAACAAGGCATCTCCAAATGCCTTCTGCCATGCTCTTAGCTCCTTCTCCCTTGTTCCTCTCCTCTCCAAGTTCCAAATTAGTGTAGCTCTCAGTAGCTTTTTGCACTATGGATGCCTTATGGAGGTTCAAGATTGTAGATGATTATGAAAAGTATGCAAATGCAAGCTTAATAACCAAAGAAAGATGAGTTGCCTAAATGCTATTTGTTAATTTTAACTAAAAGAGTGAATATGACTAATTATGTCAAAATGATTTCTAAAATTCTCTATAACTGCAATGCATGAAAGTTTTTGGGATCTGGATTATGAAGAAATGGGCTCTATTTATAGGAAAAATGGAGCAATGGATGGTTGAGATTGAGTAATCTCAACAAGGGTCAGGATTGAATGATATCCAATCCATGTGAGGGATTTCAAACCAATCCTAGGATGACAAGTGTCAATATGAGAGAGGTTGAGAGGAGAGGGAATAAACATTAAATTGTTGACATGACCTGAGAGTTAACTTGGGAGTTAAGGTCAAGATTGGGTTGAGTGAATAATTTCTTTATTCAAAGAATAAATCTTTTATCCAATGGATAAACTCTTGTGCAAAGGTTAAAGGGATAACCATGGTCAAAGCAATAAATGCTTGAGGAGACACATGAGTCACAAGAGGGTTGAGTTAGGGGTGGACCATAAATGGTCATGTAAGAGCCATAAGTGGTTTGGAAGACTTTAGAGGTTAATTTGTTGAACACACAAAGCATTTAATGCTTTTCAAAGCCTTTGAAGTCTTTGAGAAGTGACTCCAAGTTGCTTAGGAATGTGACAATAATTAGGGTATGGATTAGGCTAATTAGGAAGGTTTTAGAAGAATCTAGAAGGGGGTTAAGATTGCAAGTGGGTTTGGTGGTGAGGGAAAATAGGATTTTAATTAAAATAAAATTCATTTATTTCAACAAATAAGTGCAAGTTGCATTTTTAGGAAAATGCAAGTGGGGGGGATTTAATGATTTAAATAAATGTTTTATTTAATTTATTTAAAAGAGGAAAGGGGATTAAATTGAATAAATAGGATTTATTCATTTAATTGATTGTGAATTTGGTTTAATGAATTAATTGAAATAAATTGAAAAATTTATTTAATTAATAGGAGAATGTTTGAAGATGAATTAATTAAATATTAATTTAATTAACTGATGGCTAGTGGATTTTTAATCAAATAAATATCAAATATTCATTTAATTAAATTGGACAGATTTATGTGACTACAGAAATAATCAAAGATGTTGAACCTAAGGTTTCCTTTCTATCCAAGCCTGAAAGAGAGTCATGCCTTTTAAGTATTTGCAAGGAACTATATTTCGAATGTAGCATTCATAATTGATTGCTTTAGCCCAATAATCTAGTGGAAGAGCGTTAGAGTGAATGATAGAGTTAGCCATCTCTTTCAAGAAAGAATTTTTATGCTTAGCAACACCATTTTGTTGAGGGGTGTAGGGAATAGAATGTTGCATATTTATTCCTTTTATTGTGTAGAACTCTTCAAAATTAGTGTTGACATATTCTCCCCCAATATCACTCCAAAAATATTTGATGACATTGCTCCAATTGTTTCTCAGTCAGAGCATTGCATTCTTGAAACTTATCAATGATTTTATATTTCTATCAAAGAAATCAAACCCATGTAAATCTTAAAAAACCATCTATGAATGTGCGAACATATCTTTCCCTAGTGAAGGAGGGATGTGGAAATGAACCAACAATATCACTATGTATGAGCTCCAACTGTTGTGTAGCTCCCCATGCCTTGCCTTTGTCAAATTTCTCTTTAGGATGCTTACCAAGAGTACAACCCTCACAAAGATCTTTAGATAAGGTAACCCTAGGCAAGACAATGGCCATGTCTTGCTGATTGAGCTATTCAAGATAATAGTAATTAAGATGACCAAACCATTCATGCCATAATTTGCTAATCTCTTTGGAATGACTAAGAAATATTGTGGGAGAAGTATTTGAAGCATATTATGAGGTGTATGGCCTAGAGTGATTATCTTCTCTTCCCTTTGTAGCTAAACTATTATTGTGCAATTCTTTGATCTCATTTGCATCAGGTTTGAAGGTAACTGCCATGCCTTTTCTATGTGATTGACTTGATATATTGATACAAGATTCCATAAAAAAGTGAAGGAACACTAAGAACATTAGTGAAGGTGTCCCCCTCAACTTTGACAAACTCTTTCTCTTTAAATGAAGCTAGAGTATCATCACCCAAGGATATAGTGGACATACTTGGTGGTTCAAAAGAAGAAAACTCAACTTGTGAGGAACCCATGTGATGTGAAGCACCAAAGTCAATAATCCAAGTTGCAGATGGTGTGAAAATTGTACCAAGAAGAACTTTTCTCTTTGACTTCTCCTCATCCTTTTCCTTAATGGAATCTTGATGTGTGAAGGATGACTCATAAGTAGATACGTATGTTGTGATTTTAAACAAGATAAGCAATATGATCAAGTTGTTTTTTATGCACTGATGCTCATCATGATTGAAATTCTTGCATTAAGAATAATTTTAAATGTATATTGCAAGGACATATATGAGTTGCACGTGCCTATGCACACAAATGGCAATATCTCCTTGTTTGTTGAACTCCAATTTCAACGTAGATATATGCACATAAATGTGCACATATATTCATCCATGAATGAGCACTTCAGTAAAGGAGATGTGAGGACATCTTTGCTATCATGCAATTGAACACACATGACATCTTGCACAGGTATTTGTTCATGTGTAGATTGCAGTTATACATATGGTAGATTTGCTATGGACACAATGAACGCAAGAGTTGGGAACACTCTTGGCACAGGTGAGCACAATGTTTGCTAACGTACAACAATAAGGGGGTATATATGTATATGTGTGTATGCATACATATACATCTATATACATATATACACATGTGTGTATATATGTTTATATATACATATATATGTATGTATATATATACGTGTTGAACCAAGGGAAAATCACAAGAGGAATATAATGGTTAGATTAAAATCAAATAACGATAAAACATATTATCAAATGCAATAAAAACCATTATACCTTCATGTGAAGCTCTCTTGTCTTCCGATTGAGCCTTTGATGAAGTAGAGAAGCGCCCTATCTCCACTTGATTGGATTGGTGCCAAGATGGGATGTGGATTGCTCTCCAAGATTGCACAACAAAGAGGGATGGAGTGGATGATAAATTCTCAAAGGATGGATATGAATGTCATAGATGCTAAGTGGATGTTTGGCTATAGTGGTGATGCTCTTGATGGATTGCTAAAGTTATGTGGACAACATAAGATTTCACAAATTGGAGATGTGAAATGAAGGGGAGGAGACCCCAATTTATAGATTTGAAGGGGGATGAATGGATGGTCAAGATTGAAGATGAATCAAGGGTGGAGATTGAAGGAGATGGAGCACATGGATGGAGAGGACATGGTGTGGATACCAAGAGATTTGCCATAAAGGCATTTGTTGTCTCCACTCTCCACATGTACATGGGGAAGATATCCCAAGTACATTGGGAAGACAAGAAGGAATTAAAAATTCCTTAGCGGAAGAACAAGAGAATTAAAAATTCTCAAATAATGAGGTACATGGGAAAATGAAATGGGAAAATGAATTTAAAATTCCTTGGGAAGATGAGAGACATGAGAGAGTGTGAGATTTTGAATTTCTTTAAATGACCCAATAAGGTGCATTTAAGGTTGGAAGGTGAAGAGGAGACAAGTGGACTTAGCCATTTATGGCTATTGGTTGACTTGGTGGCTAATCATAGGGATTAGCCACTAGCAAACGATTAAAGAGGTGATTAGGTGGGTTAATGAGAGATTAGGAGACAAGTAGGATTTGTAGGAGGATTTGACAAGAGGAGAGAGAATGAGTGGAAGAATTAAAAATTAGAAGATAATGAGGCATCTAGAAGAATTAATTAGGCTAATGAAGAATTAGGAAGAGTGATTTGTAGGAATCACATGACTAAGTTAATTAATTATTATTAATTAACTAAAAGGGAATTTAGATGAATTAATTAATTTTGAGGACTTTTAGAAGAAATAAAGAATAATCAATTTATTTAATAAATCAATTATCGGACTATAGTGACATAATTAATTTAATTTAATTTAATTAATACTAAGAAGAATAAATGTAACATAATTAAATCAATTAATTACGTAGAAGGATAAAATTAATTACGTCTACACATGTATATAAATATACATGCATATATAAATATACATCTATAAATACATATACAAATACGTATATTATCGACATAGGTGGTCACAGGCTTTGCTAACATATCATTTCCCTACATTTCCTTCATATGTACATAAATAATTAAAAGCAATGTCTATATACGAGAACATTGTGCATGCACAAGGCTGTGTAAAAAATTGATAGAATAACATACTGATAGGTATGTTTTCCTATACATATGTATACTTTTTCCAGATGATGACAATGTCTTTTTTCACAAGAACAATGAAAAACAATATTCAAACTCACAGAAGCATGTACAGAAGCCTCGTTCAAGGTCTTTTCAAATCTTGGGCTAGCCGACATGGAAATAATTATTCTGCAGAGCACATCAATTGATTCTTGAATGCAAATTGCAAGGATGCAACCTCTAATTGCATTTTTTTGCACAATAACAAACATCATTATGCTTTTTTGATGTTGTTTTAAAAGATAAAGAATCAATAAGAAGGCATGCAACAAATTCTATATTAGTGGACCATCTAACAAGCACAACTAGAGAAAATAGCAGGCTCCAGGTTAACATGGCAGTATCAATGGCAAACATGAAAAATCAGTCATAATAGATTTCAATAAGTAAATTGTATTAAACACATTGTCATTCCTGTGAAGTGTACCTGCAACTGCAACACAAAACACTCAATAGATCATTATAATCATGGTTAATGAATTTAAAGCAAAGAAAGATAAAACCATAGCTAAGCGATCTATCGCCTCCTAGTAAATGCGAGTATGAATTTTTCTCTCAGATCTGGTTAGGCAAATTCCAGTGACTTGACTACACCTAGATGGAGGATTTAAGATGATAATGATGATGCATTTAAACTAGAAATGATGATTAAGATAGATGACTCCATGATTATGATAGAAAATATGATAAAATGATGCAATTAAGCTATGATAACAAATGCTCAAATGATAAACTAAGATTGCATATGCCTATAGTAACAATGCCTGAAATGCAAATGAGATGGGATCATTATTGCTCCAAAATGGGGTCTATTTATAGGATTTCCTAGGCCAGGGGTGAGGTGGCAGGAATCAACGATCAAGATTAAGTCTGAAGATATCAAGGGTGAAATTGGAGGTGGTTGAAGAAGAGGTTGGATGAAAGGGAACATTTGCCATCTCTATGGTGACAAGTGTCAAGAAGCTTCTAGAAAGGTTGGGTGAAAGGGAACATTTGTCATCTCTATGGTGACAAGTGTCAAGAAGCTTTTCTCATGAGAGGGCAAAGTGTCTAAGGAAAGGGGACATGGTGGTTAGGATGTGCAAGCTAAGATGGGGTTAATTAAACCCAAGGTTAGATGGAATGGGTTAGGTTAGAGGGATGATTAGATTAGGTGGTTAGAAGTTAGGAGGCATGTGGGTAAATTTAAATTTAAAATTCAAATAAGACTAATTAATTCTCAACAACTCATAAATTGATGTGTTTTAATTAATTAGAAGATTAGAAGAATTAATTGAAAATGGGGGGAGAATTAATTGATTTGAATTAATTAATCAAAGGAGTTATGAAATGAACCTATTAAATAAATCCTTAGATTTATTAATAAGTAGATGAAAAGGGGGAATTTAATCAAATTGCTTAGTGAATTCAATTAAATTAGGAAGGGGGATTAATTAAATAATTGCTTATTTAATTAATTATCTTTAGACCATTTTTAGGTGTATACATTTTGTCCCTCTTTGAAGCGAGGTGTGATGACGCGTTGATTCAAAGAATAATCTCATTTTGATGATGATATTGATTCGATAGGATGCCCCAGCTCTTGATTGATAGATTGCAAAACGATGATACCCCCTCGGGAGATCAATTGAGATAATTGATCTTTGTAGTTTTTGGACTTTTTGCGAAATTGATATCTTGATTAGAAATGATTTGATGTCTGCAACTATGGTTGATGAAAATGCGAGTTCTACAATCATGGTGATGTGGTTCTTGATGATTGTAAAAGTTTGATTGGTTAGATTGATAAGGTTGAGATTCAGTCTGGTTTCAAGAATGACACCTCATGTATAAGACAAAGATGATCAAAGCGTCTAGTTTCAGGAATGATATATCCTGTATAAGACATGATCAGAATGTTTGGTTTAAGGAAAGATACATCCTATATAAGACATGAGAGAATCGATTAGATTTGATTAATATAATTGATAAGATTTATTGGATAAAGAACTGACAATTTGTTGATATCATGTTGCAGAAAGATTTGGATATGCTGATGTTGGTTCTGTTGAGAGGGTAGCATAAGATTTTCATTGGGTCAACAATATCTGGAGAGATATGAGTCATCAGTCTGATTGTGTATACACTTGTGATGATACCTTGATGATTCCTATGATAGATTGAACCTTGGATAAAAGAAGCATGCGGGATCCCATGCAAGAATAAAATGTAAGCTTAAAGACAAATGAAAATGCAAAGCTATGAGCGGACCAGTCACTGGATTATTGCATTTTTGTCATCATTGAGCTTTTTAAAATGTGGGAAGTGAGTGCAAACATTGATGGTATAATTAACCATGATGACCTGAGCACTACTTTCCTAAATTTTGATATGGCAAGTTAACACAAGCATCGAGGTATAATTAAACCAAGATGACCTAAGTGTTTCTTGCATAAAACAGGTAGTATTAATCATTTCAATACACAAATCAAAAATGTCTTCAATGATACTCCAATGATCATGTCCCGAGACAAATTTGTACATATTAATGATCAATTTTCAGATAGCAGACAAGAAAAATATCATGTTTCTTCTGTGTTCCTCTAGTCAAAGACATCCTCGAGTCACTCAGAAATCATGATAGCAAAAATCAATTATAGAAAAGTTGAACAATCATGTTAAAATCATTATCCAAAAGATATCATCTGTGCGTTTGGATTGACTTTGTGATAGTTTGATGGTTGATAATTTGATCTCGTGTTCAATGTTGGATATGTTTTAGTTTTCGCTTGATAAGAGTTGTCTAATCGTTTGTTCTACTTGTTTGATTAAGCTCAGAATTGATCAAAATTTTTGCCCCCAGCTAATTGCAGGATTTTGCCCCAAGCCTAGAAACAAATTCGTTATGATATTACCAATGATCCAAACCATGGCGAGAAGCCACCCAAGATGCCTGCATATGTACAAAGACTTTATGATGCATATGAACAACGCTGATGGAAAATGAATGCAAGCAGAAAGATGGATGAACTAATAGATGGAAGAGCTAGCTGACAGATAGTGCCTGTTTGCCAGGTTTTCACCATCTGTTTTTATTGCACTTTTTCTCATATTTGATTTTTTTTTTTTGATTTTCTGCTTTTTCACTGTTTTTAATTTTATTCTTTTTCACTGTTTTTAATTTTTTGCTTTTTCACTATTTTTGGATTTTTCTTCTTTTTCAGACATAAAAATTCTTCAGATGCATTCTATTGATGGGTTCTTCAAGTTGATCTCCATCTTGTGTTGATAGCTGATATGCTCCTAATCCGAATATTGATGTGATCACAAATGGACCTAACTAGTTTGGTTCAAACTTTCCTTTCTTTTCTCGATCTGCCTGGTTGTGTGGATTTTATTTTAGTACTAGTTCCCCTAATTGAAATATTTGTAGTTTAACCTTGTGATTATAGCTCCGGAACATTCTTTGTTGATATACCTTTAAATGATCAAAGGCATTTTATCTTTGTTCATGGATCAGTTCTAACTCTTGTAATCTAGATACTCGTTTTTCTTCATCTAGGATAATACCTTTTAATGATACTCATAGAGAAGGTATCTCTACTTCTATTGGCAATATTTCTTCTTATCCATAAACAAGAGAGAAAGGTGTGGCACCTGTTGGTGTGGAGATACTGGTACAATAGGCCCATAGAGAAGGGTTTAATTGAATATGCCAATCTTTGCCAGCATCATTCACTATCTTTTTGAGGATTTTTAGAATAGTTTTGTTTGATGCTTCTGCTTGCCCATTTCCCTGTGAATAGTAGGGTGTGGAAAATCTGTGTTGGATCTTGAATTTCTCACATAGCTCTTGTACATCTTGATTCTTGAATGGTCGCCCATTATCAGTGATAATGGTCATTGGTATTCCATAGTGACAGATGATATAGTTCAAGATAAATGCAACAATTTGTTTTCCTATGATATTTGTGAGAGGTACTGCCTCAATCCATTTTGTGAAATATTCTGTAGCTACAAGGATGAATTTGTGACCATTAGATGAAGAAGGATTTATTTTTCCTACTAGATCAAGACCCCATTGGCAAAAAGGCCAAGATGTTGCCAAAGCATGAAGTTCTTGTGCTGGTACATGAATCAAATTCCCATGGATCTGACATTGTTTGCTTGTTCAAGCTATCTGAAAAGAATCTCGTTCCATAGTCGGCCAATAATAGCCCAAGCATATGAGTTTTTTGAAAGGGTAAGACCACTTGAATGAGTGTCACAAATATCGTTATGGACTTCATGTAAGGCCTTCTCATATTCTTCTTGTTCGAGACATCTTAAAAGAGTACCATCTAGACCTCATTTAAATAGGGTATCCGTGATGAGAGTAAAATGGGAGGATTGGCGGATAAAGTTTCTCTTTTGGTTCTTTGATAAGTCAGGAGGTAAGGTGTTATGTTTCAGGTATGTGTACGTTTGGCCATAGCGGGACGAATCATGCCCAACAAGGTGACATATAGTTTGGGAATTAGGACAATTATGAGTAAGATAAAACAACTCTTCCACCAGGAATTCATAATGCTGTTGATTTTCCTATGTCTGAAGGAGAGAAGCAAGTGTAGCCATGGCATCTGCTGCTTTGTTGTCATTCCTTGGAATCTGCTGGAAATTTATTTCTACAAAGTATTTCTTGATATCATCAACCATATTTCTATAAGGCATTAATTTTTCATCCTTTGCTTGATAGCCATCATTAATTTGATTGATGATGAGCTGGGAGTCTCCAAAGACTTGAAGTTGTGTAATATTTCATTCTATAGCCATTTTGATACCTGTAACTAAAGCTTCATACTTTGTTGTGTTGTTGGTGCATGGAAAGCTTAATTTGTATGCTTTTGGGTTTGCATGACCTTATGGTGTGATGAATAGAATACCTGCTCCTGATCCATGTTGTGTTCCATTATTGATGTCTACTCCTGGACTGATATTTGGGTGATGTATTGTAAGATATGGATCGAACCCTGGAATGTTTGCATATGACCAGGTGAAATTGATTTGTCTCCTTTTGAAGGGTTCCAAATATTTATATATTTCATGTTTTGATAGAGAAGCTGCTAGATATAGATCAGTTGCGCCAGTGATAACTATCTCTGCTGGTTCTATTAGGATAGATAACTTCTCTTGATAGTATTCAGGTAAGGTATCAAATCTCCCATCTTTCGGTGCCTCGAGGTGGTTTTCATCGTTAAATGCATCCTTTATTTTTACTTTTTCTCCGTCTATTATTTTTTATTAAAAAGCAGCCAAAACCGAGGGCTGACCTGAAAGAAACAGACAAACCATTACTAGCACATGCACTTTAGACACGCGGCAGTCAGCCAATCCCTACTCTAATAATCAAAAACAAAAAATGCCTACCGCTATTGGATAACCCGAGATTGAAACCAATCTCGTCCAACAAGCGCCATAACCAACAGTAAACCATCATAATGTCATTACTATAACAACTATTAAAAGTAGCAATATTACCATAGAAACAAACATTCCAGCAATAAAAATTTAAGCAAGAAGGCTAAAAACCAACCATACAACCTAATTATTAGCACCCGTGTGCTTAGAGAGCATGAGCCCTATCCAGTCATCAGCCAGGAACTGGAACAGTTCCTTAGTGGTGTCACCTTCCAACCCTTCTGGATCCGCCTTATCTTGGTGGAGCAAGCATAGAGAGGTAGCTGATGACTGCATCACTTTGACAACGAATTTCCCAATCTTGTTGACATAGGACTCTAGGTGCTCCAGCTTTTTCTTAACACCATTTAGATCTTTAGAGATAGCCCTGCAACTCGAACACTGCTCTGCCTCTTTCTTCTCTACTTCATCAATAACAGTCTTACTATCATCTGAGTGTCTACCATCCTCCTTCGAGGTGTGGGGTAGGGGAGTGTTGGAACGAGGGAAGGTGTTATTGATATCCTCCTTAATGGTCTCCGAGTCAGGGACATTGGTGCCTAAATTGGAGGAATCTGAGCCCTCCATGGCCTCTAGATTCTCCTCCCCCTTCTCACTCTCTTCTTTCTCATAATCCTCCCCATCTTCATCGGCATAATGCTTTCTCACAACCATTTTCTTCATCTTGGATTTGTTTCTGTGGGATCTGCGCAGGGTGATACCCTCCTTAGCATCAGACTCAACAAGGAGGATTTTGGGCTCCTTTTTGGGTTTCTTGGAGGTGGGTTTCACAGCAGAAGGGTTGAATTTATTTTTTTCCCCAATTTTAAGGGGGTAGGGGGCCTTGGTTAGGGGATTGACATGAAGTCATCGACTTTTTTGAAGACTTCTTGGAGCCTTTTTTAGAGCCTTTAGGGGGACCCAGAATGGAGGGGTCAGGTTTAATCGAGATAGGTTTAGGTGGGCAAAGGGCCTTATGAAAGTTGTAAAGCCTAAACATTAGCCCCTAGTGGAGGATGGTAAAATTACCCTCTTGGCTCATACAATTGCGGACATCTTTGACAGTAGACTCAAGAGCATGCAGCAGAAAAAAAGGAAAGGAAATGGTGTCATGGTTGCGAAAGTGGTTTAGCAGCGGGGAGTGATAATAGTAGAACACACCATACCTTCCCTCGAGGGTGAAGTATTTTATTATAATTTTGCAAACCTGATCCCATAGGTAGGGTAAACATTCCCTGTTGAAGCCCCCATGCATTCTGGTCAGCTCCTCACCGTTTTTGAAGAAGCGGTTCATGTTGTTTTCGTCCGCAACACTGTTGGTTTTCTTCCATTTCCTACTTTCAGTGGAGAGACCCGTAGCCTAGGCGATAACTTCTTCATTGATTTCAAATGAAATGTCCTCCATGACCACCCTCCTATCCTTCCAACTATTGACAAATTGCATGGAGAGGTTTTTGTTGAATCCCTTCATGGCTTCCATGAACGGGATGATTCATCCTTCCTTAGTATACATCCAGACACACGGGTCATTACAAAAACATTCGTCACTTATGTCTGGTTCAACCTGGACTAAATCCTCTCCCATGCTAGCTTCCTCCAGAGTGAAGTTGAGATACAATGCAAGCCTGAAAGGAAAAATGTAGAGAGGAAAACCAGAGCTGGAGTTAAGAGAAAACAAACGGTAATTAGCAAAAATAATGTGCAAGGTGTAATAATGATTTTTGGTGTTGTTTCCCAAGGCCTGCATCCGCCAGCTCCGGGAAGCATCTAAAGGGACACCTCTTGATATCTTTGCCAACTTGCAAAGATCATCATTATGGCGAGTTATAAAGTTTCATTTATTGTAATAATTAGGGTCCTTGTTGTTATTAATGATCAAAAGTTGGCACTCCAACCCATCGATGACACAAAAATAGGTGGCCAGCCAAGTCAACATCTAGCAGAGAAGGTGGGGACCACTAGAAGCCAGCAAGGTGAAGCCCACCCAATTTGAATTTGAAAATCCCACCAACAGAGTAGCATAGCAGCCAGCCCAAAGCAACCTATTGATTAAAGGAAAGTGGCACTTCATTGCTTGATAAAGGCGGTTTGTTTGTTCCCAATAAGGTCCTTTTGCTTGTCAGTGAGAAAATCTAGGTGCCTCCAGCACCTCATTCCTTTTATCTCCAGACCCGTCGTAGCTAGAGAGTCTGCCACCCCATTCCCCTCTCTGTAGATATGCTAAATTTGAAAATCTTCCAGCCAGACAATCATGGACCAGATGTCCTTGATGACATTTTTGATTCTTCAGCAGATCCCTGAAGCGCCTTTAGTGGCCTCAATAATTAGTTTAGAGTCCCCTTCAATGATCAGTGTTTTGGTATTGGTGCCAAGGGCCAGCTTAAGCCCCCCAAAAAGAGCAAGGGCTTCCACCATGTTGCTCAAAACATAGTCAAAATTTCCTACATAGGCCAAAACTACGTTTCCCAGGCTATCCCTAAAAATTCCTCCCCCTGCCGCTGAACCACTATGAGCAACACCATTAAAATTGAGCTTGAGCCAAGGGGGGGGCTGATGACCATCTGGTATTGAGCCTCTCCATCTTTTTTGAATTGTCATATTAGAGGAAGCTATTTGGCAACTTCCAATTTTTAATCATCTCCGATTCAGGGCCATAGGGCTAGCTTTCGGGGTTCTCCACTTGCTGATGATGGCATTCTCCCTAAGGTAATTCTCAGCTAAGTCAGTCACCGTGTCAACTGAGCTGCTAGTGTCACGAAAAATCCTATTATTTATTTCCTTCCAGATATGCCAACAGACATGGGGAGGAACAAGTCTCCAAAAAAGAGTGACTAGCGGGTGAGTAGAAGGGCACTTCCTGTTGCTGATAAACTGCTGCAAGTCTTCTGAGAATGTCCAAGCCAAATTGAATTTCTGAAGAACTTTGTGCCAAACCCTAGAAGCAAAAGGGCAATGGATAAAGAGGTGATTTATACTTTCCTCCGCACAACTACACATAACACATTTGTTGGCAAGCATAAATCCCTTCCTCTTCAAATTATCAATAGTAAGGACCTTCCCATGAAGGGTTGTCCACTAGAAGAATTTAATTTCAGGGATGAGCTGAGAGTTCCAAACTTCTTTTCAACTACAACAATCATTGAAGGAGGCAACCAAGAGATTGTAGGCTGATTTAACACTGAAAGGCCCTGAGGGATTTGCAGTCCAAACAATTTTATCAGTGTGAGTGAAACAGGGGATCCTGATCCCCTGCAGGAGGGATTGTATCTTTTCAGCCAGATGAATCCATTGGGGGGTATTTCCCAGACTATCAACAAGCCTTAATCAGTAGCGAGAGGGAGAGATGTAGTTGCTAACAAGGGATCCAATCGAATCCTTCAAAGGGATCATGAGACAACTTAACCAGGAGGAGGCAAGGGGTCTATCCCCAATCCAATTGTCCTCCTAAAATCTAATTTTCTAGCCACATCCAACTTGCCACTTTAGACCCTGCTTGAGAAGTTTCCTGTTCTTAACAAAGTTGTTCCAAATTTTAGACCCAGAAGGGAGCACATTGGAAGAGAGGAGGGAGGGGAAGGGGGTGTGGTTGAAGTAATTGGCCCTCATAATCATGCTCCACTCCATTTTTCCCTTCATAAGGATCCATGTGATTTTAGTCAACAAGGCTTTATTTAGATCAGATTTTTTTTTGATCCCAAGGCCACCCATGCTCTTTGGTTTGCAAACCTTATCCCAGTTGACTAAGTTGATTTTGGTCTTCTCCTCCAAACCCGTCCACATAAAGCTTCTTTGGATTCTCTCAAGTTTCTTAGCCATAGAATTGGAAATCTTGAGAAGAGAGAGAAAGTAGAAAGGGACACCTTGAAGGGAGGCCACCAAAAGCTAGAGTTTACCCGCACTACTCAGATTTTTTCTAGTCCAGCCCACGATTTTCTTTTGCATTCTTTCTAGGATTGATTCCCAAAAGTGGGGGGTGACTTCCTTGGTAGTGAGGGGGAGACCCAGGTAGGAATCAGGGAGATCAACAGCACTACAACCCAGGATTTGGGTAAGTTTACCCTAGAGAATGATGTCTATGTTAAAGAAGTAAACCTTACTCTTACAATAGTTAATCAGTTGACCAGAGACATGGGCATAATCTCCCAGTAGATTCTTCCACTCTTTAGCCTCTATCATAGACAAAAGGCCAAAAAGGAAGGTGTCATCCATAAATTGTTGCATAACCATAGGGGGAGAGTGAAAGCAACCTTTACCCATGAGATTCTATTGGTCCTGATCAGATTGGAGAAATTCTTACTTAAGACTTCAGCTACCATAATGAACAAATAAGGTGAGAGAGGGTCTCCCTGACGAAGCCCCTTCCCAACCTTGAAGAAGCCCCAGGGGGTGCCATTGACAATCACCAAATAGTTAACACTTTCCACCACCACCCTGATAATATTGATAAATCTTTCCTGGAATCTCATCTTAGAAAGGACCGCATACAAGAATTTCCAATTAACCTTGTCATAAGCCTTAGAGATGTCAAGTTTGAGAGCCATACCTGGGTTGCGAATTTTCTCCATGGAGTGAATGACCACATGAGTAGTAATGACAACATCAAGGATATGTCTGCCCAGAACAAAACCTCTTTGAGAGGGACTAATGCATTTATCAAGGAGGGGTTTGATTTTGTTCACAATAATTTTAGAGAAAATTTTGTAAACTGAGTTACATAGGCTGATGGGTCGATAGTTAGAAATAAGTTTCAGATCAGGAACTTTGGGCACCAAAACAATGAAGGTGTTATTCAACTTCTTCAAGAGTTTACTAGTGCGAATGAAGTCCCTGGTAGCATTAGTGAGATCATACTTCATAGTTTCCCCAAAAGTCTGGAAAAAAGCCAGGGGGAAGTCGTCAGGACCAAGGGCCTTAAAGGTAGCCATAGTAAAAACCGCTGCTTTGACTTACTCATCAGACACATGACTTATCAACAACTCATTATTAGCATCATTGAGGACTTGAGGAATGAGACTAAGGAGTTTATCACTGATTTCAGTAGGTTCCCTTATCCTATCATTCGAGTAGGCATTAGCAAAGTGAAGGGAAGCCCACTGACCAATTTCACTAGTCCCCACCACTTCCTCATTTTTGTCATTGAGGATGGACTGTATAGTGTTCCTCCTTTTATGCTTTGAGGCCGATGTATGAAAGAAAGAGGTGTTTCTGTC
Source organism: Cryptomeria japonica (assembly GCF_030272615.1). NCBI lineage: Eukaryota > Viridiplantae > Streptophyta > Pinopsida > Cupressales > Cupressaceae > Cryptomeria > Cryptomeria japonica. The sequence continues at coordinate 371,490,489 of NC_081412.1, forward strand.
CCCCTCAGCTAACCATTGGATCCTGGATCTTTGCTTCCAGTAAATTTATTCTAGATTCATGATTTATTTCCATTTGTGTCTCCATCCCTCTTCCTCTGTATGAGTGATCCTAGAGGAAGTCCCCTCTGCAATGGTCCTTTGGAGGCGGTCCAAAATTGGTTTCAGCCTCCTTTTTTCTCTTGAAGATATCCCAAAGGAAGAGAGGCTCCATGCTTTCACCTCCCTTTCAATAATTTCCAACTTTTTAGAAATTCTGAACATAGCCATCCCTTGAATAGGGGAGTTTCACCAATTTTGTATGTATTTCTTGAAATCTGGGTGGGAGTGCCACATAATCTCATACCTGAAGGTTGAGGGACTGGAGGTTAGCTTGTCAACCCAGGAGAAGAGGATCGAGGAGGGGTTAGAGATAGTGCACAGGAGAGATAAGAGTGAGGAATTAGTTCCAAATTTCCATTCGGCAGAGATCATAAACCTGTCTAGCCTGACCTGAATCAGATTGGAGCCTTTTCTATTGCTAGACCAAGGGAACTGGTTCCCTTGGAGGTCAAGATCAAGTAATTCATTATTTCTGATGAAGTCATCTAAATCAAGAATGCTCTCACTGTAGTCCGTTAGACCTCCTATCTTCTCTGAAGGATAGAGGGGGCTGTTGAAATCCCCGACAAGCATAAAAAACTCCTCCTTATTGTTAGTCAAGAAGGTAGTGATTTCCTCCCAGATCAGAACACTTCCGTGTCTGGTATTAGGAGCATAAATATTAAAAAATAACCAGGATAAGTTATTCATAGTGAACTTGGAAGAAAGAAAGTTGTGAGAAGAGCCAACTACAAAACCATCCAGCTTGCTCTTATTCCAAAGGGTAGCAATTCCTCCTAATGTACCATTTGCCTCTCCATAATGAAACACAACACCCGGCCATAAACTATTGACAAGCGTAGAACAATTTTGGTAACTCATTTTCACCTCCTGGATAAGGATAATATCAACTCTATTGGTGAGTATGCATTTCTTAAGAGCATATTGCATTTGGGGGCTATTTAAGCCCTCTAAGTTCCATGAGAGGAACTTCATTTCTTAGTCTTTTGTGTTGTCTCCAAGGTTAATTGCCTTCCACTAGAAATTTCCCTAGCCATTACCTTAGTTCTAAGGGTCCTCTCAGAGGGTCTGTCTGGTTTAGAGTCATTTCCCACATCCACCTTCTTATTTCCCCTAGTTTTTCTTTTTGGTTCCTACCATTCCCCCTTATCTTTGTCCATCGGCGAGGACTGGGCAGAATGACTACCAAAAGAAAGAGTAGTGATATCCCTAGAGGATCTTGTAGCAGATGAGGGGGAGGTCGGGTCCAACCCAAGCCCAGATGTGGAAGAGGCCCCAGCACAAGTGCTCCAGATATTCCTCCCACAACTTCCATTTGGGTTGGGTAGTAGATTCACGATTGTTGGTAGAGTGGAGGTAATGGGTCCTATTTTCTCTGTGCTAGTCGCCTCCACATTGGGACCTTCTTGATCAACCTTTGCTTTCGGGATCTCTCCTTCTTCTATCTTCGGCCCCAAGCATCTCCTCGAGGGGGTAGGAGCCTTCTTGGAGTCAGGGGTAACTATCATGTTAAAAATACTAGCCAAGAAGGGGTAGCCCTCCTTAGACGTATCTTGAGGGCTCATCTTTTCTATCAGATCCTCAGTCTGACCCACAAAGTTGTCAGAGGTTGGGGGGTTACTATTCTCAGCTATCTCCCCAATAACAATACCCGGGGATGAAAACTTCTCCTTCAGCTTTTCCTTAAGTGGTTGAGGGATCGGGCAGTCTGCAATAACATGGCCATGTTTACCACATCTTTGACAATACAGAGAGGCGTTCTCATAGACTATTGCTTGTGTCCATTTACCCCATTTGGATTTGAGGGAGATGAAGTTAGGGAGGCGGTTGTTAACAACCACATTCACACAAAGGCGAGCATACACAAGTCTGGACTTCTACATTGTCACATTATCGACAACAACAAACTAGCCAAACGAGTTACCAATCCACCTGAAAATGGTATCGTCCCAAAATTCCAGGGGGAGACCAGGGAGTCTGATCCAAACCGGCTCCAGTCTAAGGAGGTCTGCATTGGGGTAAACCCTGGCTTCCACTTGGAGAGAGTAAGACAGTGCTTACCATAATACCATGTACCAGACATAACATAAATGAAGTCGTCCTCAGCAGTAAATCTAAAAAGGAAGAGTCCACTAGGCATGGAAAAGATAGAGACACTAGCTTTGATTTTCCATCTAGAGCCTTCCCATCTTCTAACCATATCTATAGTGGGTCTGAAGGCTAGGAACCTTCCAACCAGGCAAAGGTGGAGGGATGAAGCAATATTATCCATGATACCATCGAGAAGGAAAATCTTGGGCCCTCCTCACCATTAGTGACTTTTGGCTGCAACGATGGACTTTCTGGCTTGGAGTTCCCCAAAAGGGCACCTTTCCAGGAGTTCACTTGAGCTTCCCCAGACAAAAGACCCACCTCCTAAATCTTGGGGTCCTTTTTGGAAGAATCGAAGTTGGGGGCCACCAGAGGAAGCTTCACAAGGCAGGGGGCCTCGTGCAGGATCTCATTACAAGAAACAACAGAGTGAGCCCACCCATCTCCTTGGGCGGGAAACACAAGAGCTAGATCCAGACAAATCTACAGGTCAACCAGAGAGGGGTCAAGGTCCAGGGAGGACAGGCCCTCCCTAGTAGAAATGTTAGGCATAAAAGGAATTCAAACAGTTGCAGAGCGGGAAATCAGAGCATAAACTTCTAGATGTTATATGATTGTTGTGTTTGTTCTCGGTCTAATGTTGCCAATAAATGGTTTTCAGCATTATACCTGATATTGTTTTCTTTATGTTCACTTTTGTGACTAGGAGATTTGACACCCATTTGACTTGAAGATACGTTGCTGAAATTCCTAGTGAGAGTTGTTGTGGGTTTGATTTCATTAAGATATAAGGATATGGCATGGTCATTTGGAAAGGTGTCAATGGCAGTATGTCCTTCATTTTCCCAATCCATAGGTTCGGGATGAATTAAGGATAAATGATCCTTATGTTGGATTATGTACAAGATATTAGGGGTCATGATAGAGATGTCAGAATTTTTAATAGGTATTTCCATGTCTAGAACGATACTCTCATCAGAATGACCTCGCATAATAAATTCCTGATCATCCTCGGTTAAGTCCATGTCGACTGAATGTGATTCTAATTCAAGTGAACTATTTCTTGACATTTGTCCTGCATACGTGTGAACTATATTGACATCTACATCTGTTTCTTCCCTTTCAATTTGAAGTTGCTCTTGTTTGTTTTTCCATGATAGCAAATATTCTCTATTCCCTCAATCTTTTAGCTGCATTTGTTTTTCCATGTTTGACAAAATTGATGCCAATGATTGTTCTTTGGATTGTGTGCTTGAATATGTTGCCTCTTTGTTATGTGAAACAATGACCTCTTGAGCTGATTTCAGATTATTACAACACTACACTAGATTTGAGTCTGCGGAGATTGTGATTTCTTGCCCATTATATGGAAATTTGAGGCACTGATGACATTTTGATGTAATAGCTTGTATGTCTTGTATCTAGGGTCTTCCCAAGAGTATGTTGTATGGTAGGTCCAAGTCTAGAACTTGGCATGCCATGTCTTTTTGTAAAGGTCCCACCTTGATAGGTAAAATCACAATTCCTTTAGAGTAATGTTCTTCTTCACCATATGCTTTGATTTTTATCCTTTTCTGGGGATCAACTGCATCTTCTGAATAACCTAGAGCACAAACAAGACTCAAAGAGAAAATGTTCAAGCCAGATCCCCCATCAATTAGGATACATTTAACAAGCGTTCTATAATGAGGACTTCAATTTGCAAGGGAGCATTATGGGGATGCTGCAATGAATTAATGCTTGGATATGAAGGAGATGAGCTTTGAATAGGATCCTTTGAAATAGGTTTGATGAAAATTATGGATATCCCTTGGGGAACTTCATCTTTGGATGTATTCTTTGGTGATGATGCTATGGAAGGTTCTTGCAAATTTTCAAGCGGTGTAGGAATAGATGCCTTTGGAGAGTCAATTTTCTTATAGAGGGATGAGCCATTGCTAGACATAGGTGCACGACTTTGATCTTTCTCAGCCAAATCCTTTAGGGATATCTTTAAGAGTTGCATAAAAGAGCCACCTTTCTTTTGAGATGTATTTGAGTCCTTGTGAGGTTTTAACATAGTTGGATTTTGATCTTGGACTTGTTTGATTTCTCTGATATATTGTCTTGTTACTTGTATTTTTCTTTGGTATGTCATGCTGATATGATTTTCAGCTATTGCAAATGTTTATGTTTTCGCTTCAGGGGTTAGATTGTCCAAAAGTCATTTTGGTAAGTGATCAACTGTCAAGGTAAATGTGATAGTGCGATATGACATGAAAAGATGGTTCAAATGTTTAAAGGTTTGCAATTTTTTCGATCTTCGATTTTGGAGTGCAATGATGATGATTTGATAAGAACCAAGTCCAATAGGAATGATATATCCTATGATGTGGGACAAGATTATCCCGACCAAATGTTTCAGTTTCATGATAAATGATGATAGATCCTGATGAGAAACTATGCTTGAGTGATCAATTTACTAAAGAAGGTGATAATGCACTTTGAGATGTTTAGATCTTGAACTTGTTGAGGGTGAGCACTTGAAAACCTTGAGGTGTTTATGTTCTAAAGTCTGATTTCAACGGATGATGACTTGACCAAGTGAACCAAGGAGATAATATAAGCACAAGTGGCAGATTAATAGGTGTTTATGCTTACTGCAAAAATGACAGACCTGAAAAAGGCATGCAAGATACAGCTTTGGACTAGTAGATACAAAAATTTGTACGATAGTTTTAAGCAGCCCAAAACGACAATACTCACAAGACCATACAACAAACTAGGATTTTTCTTTGAAAAAGAAGAAACACGTATGACAAAAATTTCTGAACCATACGATAAAACAGTTGACTCGTATGACAAAAAATACTCAGCAATACGACAAAAGATTTTATCCAAACAGGTTTGTACGACAGAGAACGTAACTCGTACGACAGATAACAGAGCAGAAAAATATGTTTGTTTGGTCAAATTTGGATCACTGACGTTTGATGTTTTGCTTATGTTTTCTAGTTTTGGATGTCTGATTTTGTCAATTTGGGGATGAATACACAACAAACATGTGATATGGTAAGTGACTCCAAGCATGCTAAACCCTAAGGAAGTTGGCTGAGAGAGAAAACCTTTGCTTGCAAACTTAGGTACACACCCAATAGCTAATCAGAATACGGTCGTTGAGTCTCACGCAATGGATTCTCAACGCTGTATTATCCAACTCCAAACACTAATGAGGGAAAAATATGGAAAGTATCTTGGGAGAGTTACTGTCTCTCTTGCACAAAGATTATCACCCTTTCGGGGGTGAATCAGGTAGCTTCTAATTTAATCGGCACTAGTAAGGGATCTGTTTGGCGCGTCGGGGTATATTACTAAATCAAGAGGTCCCCCAACCTTGAAAACCAAGGTTTTCTATACCTGAAGGTATGGAGGAGAGCTATTCCTGAGCACTGCCATTGACTTGATTTTCATCAAATCACGTTTATTTTATAGTGGGTTGGATTACTTGGCGTTAGCCATTCCCACTTAGGTCGTTCCCCTCTCACCAGCCGTAATGGCTTTAAGAGTTATTAGCTCCTCAGGAGGGCAGGCCTGCTAAAGAAATGCACTAATGAAATCAAAAGATGAGTCTAGCTTTCTGATCACCTAAGAAATGTGAGAGCATACTCGCCTATCATCAAAAACATGAAATACATGATTGTTCATTTCTTTAACAAAATCAAGTGTGCCTGAAAAAACTTTAAGGAATACACAAAGTTTTGTTGAATTATTTTAGGAAACCTGCAAAATAGATCCATTAGTAGTCATTGATGCATTTTGAATTATGTCTTTGACTAGTGTATCTTTGACAATCATGCTGCAGAAAAGAGTTAGGCTGCCAAAAATCTCTCAAACAAGTTAGGATTAGCATTAGTAATGATCGGATTAAAATCTGAAACCCTAAAATGCAGTCTATTTAAAAACATATTGACAAAAATTCGTACGACATGATTTACCAGCTCATACGAAAAAACTTTAGATCTTGTGTGAATGAAGAAATAGGCTCGTACGAGTCAAGATGGATTGTCATCTTGGATCATAAAGGAGTTTGTATGAGGCTACAAAGGAGCTCGTACGAGTTTTTGATTCTATCCCGAGCAAAGATGTGTGTTGATGAAGCTTGAGAGGCCAAAAAAGATGATTTCGGCCCCACAGTGGGCACTAAAATGTCATGCCTGTGAAGTGTACCTGCAGTTGCAATGCAAAACACTCAATAGATCATTACAAGCATGGTTAATTAATTTAAAGCAAAGAAATATAAAACCATAGCTAAGCGATCTATCGCCTCCTAGTAAATGCGAGTATAAATTTTGCTCTCAGATCTGGTTAGGCAAATTCTAGTGACTTGACTACACCTAGATGGAGGATTTAAGATGATAATGATGATGCATTTAAACTAGAAATGATGATTAAGCTAGATGACTCCATGATTATGATAGAAAATATGATAAAATGATGCAATTAAGCTATGATAACAAATGCTCAAATGATAAACTAAGATAGCATATGCCTATAGTAACAATGCCTGAAATGCAAATGAGATGGGATCATTATTGCTCCAAAATGGGGTCTATTTATAGGATTTCCAAGGCCAGGGGTGAGGTGGCAGGAATCAACAGTCAAGATTAAGTCTCAAGATATCAAGGATGAAATTGGAGGTGGTTGAAGAAGAGGTTGGATGAAAGGGAACATTTGCCATCTCTATGGTGACAAGTGTCAAGAAGCTTCTAGAAAGGTTGGATGAAAGGGAACATTTGTCATCTCTATGGTGACAAGTGTCAAGAAGCTTTTCTCATGAGAGGGCAAAGTGTCTAAGGAAAGGGGACATGGTGGTTAGGATGTGCAAGCTAAGATGGGGTTAATTAAACCCAAGGTTAGATGGAATGGGTTAGGTTAGAGGGATGATTAGGTTAGGTGGTTAGAAGTTAGGAGGCATGTGGGTAAATTTGAATTTAAAATTCAAATAAGAATAATTAATTCTCAACAACTCATAAATTGATTTGTTTTAATTAGTTAGAAGAATAATTTGAAGATGGGGGGAGAATTAATTTATTTGAATTAATTAATCAAAGGGGATTATGAAATGAACCTATTAAATAAATCCTTAGATTTATTAAAAAGTAGATGAAAAGGGGGAATTTAATCAAATTTCTTAGTGAATTCAATTAAATTAGGAAGGGGGATTAATTAAATAATTGCTTATTTAATTAATTTTCTTCAGACATTTTTCAGGTGTATACACACATAACAGTCAATGAAATTGTTCTTTACAAAATTCAGTTTGCAAATAAAAGGAATATACATGTACAGAAGACATACACAAAAAATATATATGTGTACATATACATACATGTAAATTTCTATTAGATAAAAACATTCACAAAAGCTATATGAATTGTAAGAGTGTACAATTTGCAATGTTTCCTTCCACGTGCATATTCCATATACATTCTGAAAAGGATGACAACCATTGAAGGATATAAATTCAACATTCTTTTGTATACTTTATGTATGCATATGTGTTGCAAAGGAACATCAACATTGTTCATATTAGAAATTGTCATCTCAGCCTGTAGAAAAATAATGTGCAAATAGAGAAAATCATATCTACATATCTACATACATACATACATACATACATACATACATACATACTGTAGACGTATAAAAATGACCATATTCCTAAATGAATATTTTATGTTCATTCCTCTATTTAATTAAATCACCCACATTCCTCTATTTAATTAAATCCAATTTTATTAAATCGCCCACAATCCTCTATTTAATTAATTAAATTATTCAATTTATTTAGTTAAATTCACTAAAGCCCTTTTTGCATCATTTAATTGAATAAATCATTTTATTTAATTAAAACCCTTCTCTCTGCTTTTTAATTAAATTCACATTTAATTAAATAGTTTACCCCAATTAAATAAATCTAATTTATTTAAAATCCCCAACTTACAACCAAATTGAAATAAAGCAATTTATTTTAATTAATTCTATTTTCGCTCACCCACTTGCACTTTCCTACATCTCCCACTTGCATCCTAAACCCTGTTCCTAAATTCTTCTAGAATCTATCTAATCCTAATCATTTAACCCAAACCCATCAATTATCCCCTTTCCCTAAATTTGAGGTCACTTTTCAAATTTGGAGTAAAGTCTTCAAAATGCATTAAAGCCTTTGTCCATTCAACAAGATAACTTGTTGAATGCCCCCAAATTTGGAAGGACTCTTACAAATTTGTCCCCAAAGTCTTCAAACCATTAATGGTTAACTAACCCTTAGTGGCATGTTTAGAGACTTTTTGACTAACTCAACCTCCATCTAACCCAGGGGTCTCATCAAGCATTCATTGCTTTGACCATAGTTATTCCTTTAACCTTTGCACAAGAGTTTACCCCTTGGATAAAAGCTTTATCCAATGGATAACCCTAACCTAACCTTAACCCTTACCCCCTAGGGTAACCATGAGGTCTTCTCAAGCATTTAATGCTTCTTACATCTCCTCTCAACCAGCCTTACGTTGACAATTGTCACCATTTCATTGGTGAAAATTGAAAACATGGATTGACAACTTTCAATCTTGACCCTTGTTTAAACTCTTTCAATCCTGGCCATCCATTTCCCTATTTTTTCTATAAATAGAGCTCTCCTTCCTCCATTTTGGGGATCCATGAATCTATGAATCTAAGAAATCTATTATCTAAGATCCATGCAAGCTTTAGTATCTCATTTATGCTCAATTTTAGCACATCTAGTCGCTCTTTGCAAAAAGGAATTAATCTAATAAACATTTTAGACTACTTCCTTTATCCTTAGCTTAAATCATATAACTAGTATATCATGTTAGGATAGTATTACTACTAATCTTGTCATCTTATAATCTAGCTTATTGTATTTGTAGGATCATGCATAGATAGGATGCATTCTCATGTTAAAGTCAATCAAAAGCATCCCTCATTCTCTGCATTTGTCATCCCTAAGCCACTTTGCTCAGTGATCTGAGAGAAAAGGCATTGGCTTGAGGGACCTTGTGAGATAGAGAACCATGGAACCATCATTGAGTCATTCTTCATGACTCCATAACTTGCACCAAGAAGTCCTGTGGGTGTGTGGACAAGCCTCTTGGAGCTTCATTTTTCACATTTTGAGCTTTATAGCTCCGCTTTTCCCATATACATTTCTGGCACCCACCGTGGGGCACTACCCCATTAATCAAATTGGTTTTCAAAAATAAACACTTTTATAGGTATGCGGGAAACAAGAATTATCACGTAGGGAACATCCCTTATCGCATTTGGTGGATCTTTTAGCGCATCCAGTGCATTGTTTAGTGTGTGGGATCTATTCCCTAACATGTGCGGTCTTTACCTTAGCGCATAGTCTCCACTAATCTTTTCCTGTAGGTTTTGATGCGGGAGAAAAACAGAGTAGCACATCTGAAAAATAGTTTACCGCTTCGGGCCTTTTCGATAGCACATCCGGATTACTTTGTAGCACGTACAGTTTGTTCTGTAGCGCATCACAAACTAAGGCAAAAAAAATAAAAGCTGTAACCGAGTGCAAAATTAGATTTGTTGAAGTCCACATTTGTCTAATGATTTTGCTTGTTATTTCGTAGGGTTCTAACAATTTTCTTGCAGATAGGAGCTCCATTTTTAGGATCATTAAGATAGTTTAGAGTTTTTACTGACTTAAATAAGTTAGTTAAAATTTGAACCTCTTTTAATTTTTCTTAAAACCGAACTCACATTTTGGTTGGGTACCTAAAAAGAACCACAATCAAAATCTTTCTTGCTTTCATAGGAGAAAAACTTTCTTTTTTGGGTTATTAAAAAGAACAAGACAATCTTTCATTTTGCAAAAAGATTTAAAAACAACCTCACCATCCTTTGGTGTTTAAAAGGATCAACTTCAAATTTTTGCAAAGTAAGAGAAACCACATTTGTCAAAATTTTTGTTTTCAAGTTAAAGAGGGAAGTCCTTCCCCTTTTATCGATTTCTTTTGTTGACCACCAAGATCGAAGTTCTGCTTTGTTGACCAGGTTCTTTTCCTAGATTAGAAAATCATTGCTTTGAAGGGATAAAATAAACACCATATTTTTGTGGAGCAATGTCTCCATATAGATATTAACAAATCATTGCAATGAAGAGTTAAAAAGAACACTTGTTTGCTTTTCTACGAAAGTGGAAGGAATATGCTCTCCCCTTAACTGGGTGATAAAAAATCCAGACCACTCTTACACTTTCAGTGTTTATTGCATTTAAATCGTTTAGCAGGCTTGCCTTCCTGAGGGGTTGAAAAACTCTTAAAGCCATTTTTGGTCGGTGTGAAGGGAACGACCTAAGTGGGAAACAACTTTGAAGCCAAGTGTTCCAACCCACTATAATCAAAAGTGGAAAGCGATGAAAGTCCTTTTCAACGGTTGTGCGCAGTGATTAGCCTTCCCCCATTATCCTTAAGATACGTAAAGCCTTTGTTCTAAAGGTTGGGAAGCCTCCTGAGGGAGTTTATCATTGACGGCAGAACAAGAAGCTTGATTACGAACCTCAGCATAGAAACTTTGAGCCGAGTCAGTAACCAGACATTTGTAATATCATAGTGCAAGGGTGGGGAAGAATCCACCCCCAAGATCGCTTACCATATATCTCCCAAGATAACTATTTAATTGTGAAGCAATTCACTTTGAGTTAATTTCTGGCAAAAGGCAAAAAAATGGGCGCCCTCTAGGGGGTGACACAGATGTTTGAGCTGATGGAGTATCGAGACTAGTGGGCTATGGTATTACTTATGACCCTTGAATAAAGAGTCTTTTTGAAGTGTATTCTTGGTATCCAAACCTGTTGAAACATTGGGGATTTGAATACATCCTCACAAAAACATACACTTACTATTTAGATTAAGCAAAAATGGTTACTTCTTTGGTATTGTGTCTTCATTTGTTACTTCAGAAAATCATCTATCATCACTAAAAACTCAAAACAAAGTTCCAAAAATCATAGAAAACAATTAAGTCAAGGCAGTTTAGTGCGTAAGAGCAACCTCTTAGTGCATAGCAACCATACTTTAGGGCATCAAACCTTATCTTTAGCATGTAAAGTCTTAACAGTAGCACTTCACCAAAATATACAATCAGTAGTAGCAATTAGCGCGTTCTGAAAATAGTTTAGTGCGTTGAAGTCAACCTTTAGCGCATAGAGTATAAACAGTAGCGCGTCAGCAGCTCATATTAGCGCATGATCTTTTAAACCAAAATTGAAACAAATTTAACCAGTGAAACCAGTTAGCGCGTAGTAGGGGGCAGCATAGCACGTAGGGTCTTTTCCTTAGCGCTTTGAGAACTTTCTGTAGCGCATAGCGTCTCTGTTTCATCGTGGTCAAAACTAGAAAAACAAGAGGCAAAACAAAGGTCAAATTGGAAAATTTTGAAAACATTTTCGGAAACCTCCTTTCATCAGCCTTAACTTCGTCAAATCAGAATACCGAAAAATAGAGTATCAAAAGCTATTTCCAAAGCAAGTTTCTCATCAAATGAAAGTTGTCCAAAATCTGAAATTGGTCGCACGATAAGCATATCTATCCTATCAAAATCGAGAAACATCATCACAAGTGGCAAATAGGTCCTTTTTCTCACACGGATTTTTATCCCAAAACACACTTGTTTAAAACTCCAAGTTGTCAAATCGAGTTTCCATATTGGGAAAGCTCTATTCCATATCATTTGACGCACTTTGTCATGAGGGGGCATCTAAACCTTCACTTTGATAAAGTAAAACTTAAGTTTCCAAAAAAAGATAAATTGAATCCAAAACAACTCAAAGGAAACCATTGATCACTTGTGCATGACTAATCCTCATATTCTGAGAAGAAAGAATATTTATCATAACACCAAGTTGAAGAAACAGCAACCCAGTTCTTTGAAACTTGCCAAAAGAAATAAATTTTTATACATCAATCCTCAACTCTTCATATCTCATTGAACATTCCTTCGTCATGTACGATTATATATTTAGAAAAAATCAAATGAATTAGAGAAGGAACCTTTGAAGACTAGAGCATTCTATCAAAAATCCGCATTCAGTCAACAAATAAATCATGGAGGAAAGATCAATCCAACATTCTTTCCCGATGAGTGCATCACTTACAACATCCCCCGATTTGAACCATCAACTCTTGAACAAAACATTGAAGAAGAGTTCATGCCTTTTGTCACAGAAAGCTTCTACTAGATGCCTTTTGTTACTCGCTCTCAATGAAACAAACAAAGCGAAATGCAATCAGAATCCAACATGAATCAAAGATTATTGAATCCTTTCGAGCATCTGAATCTAGAGGACGCCAAAATTTCTGAAGAACTTCTTCAAGAATGTCAAGAAAGCACTTCATTTCAAAAACTTGTGGAAAGACTCATGGAAAATGACAAGGAAAAATACATACTCATGCTCACAAGCAAAGGGGTTAAACTTCCTGAAGACTTTGACATGGACATTTTTAAAACAAGATCTCAACATTACGAATATCAAGAACGACAAAGAGAAGAAGACGCACATGACCCTGAGAAAAATATACCAGAACAAAACATACCTAAGCAAAACATCCCTGAACAAAACATACCATTCCATACCCCATTTCAACCTAGAATTAATGCAAGAGAAGAATTCTTCCCTCAGCAAAACAATATACCTTTGATTGCTCTTACTCAACAAATGCAAATGTTACAAAGAAAAATGCAAGATATGCAACAAGGTGCAACAGTATGGTACTCCTCAACTGAAATCTATCTATAGCGTCGTAAATTGTACGCACTCGCTAGGGTGGTACAATTTCACACCTAGTTTAGCACCCGCCTTAGTGCATTTTGCATTCTGCATTGTATTTCTCCTTAAGCACTTAATTAATCAAATTAATTAGGTCTAAGGTCCCTATTTCATCATTCTCTACATCATAAAGTTGGGCCCTTTCACTAAAGCGTGCCCTTCGCATTTTATTCCTCCAATACATCACTTAATCAAAAACCCTAATTAAGTCCTATTTCGAACTTGGGGGCTTGGTTTCGGGGTCTAAACATCTCGAAATCACCTGTAACTTCGGGATTCTCTCTAAAATCATCATATCCGACGGCCCTGAAAATTTGGTGAAAAGTTATCGGGACCATGGCGCCCGTGCAACATGGTCCCGGACATTTTTCCCAAAATTTTGGGAGCATGATCTAATCATAAAATAAAGCTTAACCCCAAGAAATTGGCGGGATATTCAATCTCTAGGTCGGCCAAAATACGAATTTACGAACTAGGGTTTCATACATAAAAGCTCTCTTTCCTCATTGGAAGGGATCGGATTTTTGTTTCCAAGAACTTCATATGCAGCGAAAGAGCAGATCTTTGAAGACTTCAACAACACTCAACATCATTCTATCAAGCATCTATCAAATTCATTCATTCATCCAATTAGGGCTTGGAAGACATTGAAGAACAATAGGAGATTACCGACTGAAGATTGGCTTGTACTCCTCCCTTGAGGGTTGGGTATGATTTCATATTGTTTTCATGTCCTTACATAAGATTTGATATATCATTTATTCATGCTTTAGATCACATTGCATCTTGATTTAGAGCATTTGCATTATCATTTACAAGCAATTAGGGTTTACTTTCTAGGTTGCTCTAGTTTGCTTTCTTGCATTTTGGACCTTGCACACACACTAGGTCTGCACACACAATACATTTTACAAAACAACTTGGCTATTCGTGGAGGTGGAAATCACCAAAGCGGGGGTTTGACTAAGGCAAAACCCTATATAGCCGCCCTTCCCCCTTTTCAGATATTATTGCAGGTTTCGGGATTCGGACGACGCCGCAGGACACAGATCCAGAAAGAGGAGACTGAGACAGAACTCTGTGTGCAATTGCAGCTCAGAAGACTGGGACAGGGGCGCTGGGCACCCTGGTCCTGCCAGGACAGGGGCGCTGGGCGCCCTGGTCCTCCGGACAGACAGCTTTCCGATAGTTTCCAGACAGTGTTTCAGGGTGCAAAACAGTGGTTTCCGGTGCAATTTTTAGGACAGTGGCGCCCGCGCCCCCGTCCCGAACATTTTCAGTCCGATTTCGATTCCGGGTACATATCTGCATTCTTATTTTACCCTTACATTTACAGCTGTTCATTGCTTAATCTCAATTCTGCAAATTGGTTACTAGTTCATATTTACATTTTGAGGTTAGGGTTTGAACTTGTATCATTTTAGCCTTCAATTTCAACAAGGGAATAGAAATCCTAATAGATATCTCGTGGCTCTCTCTTTCACCAAAAGAAGTAGCCAATTGTGCGATATCTCTAGGCTCTTTCGTATTCCGCAATGTGTGTCAAAAGTTAGGATTAGGGTACATTGACCTAGTCTCACTTTTTCCTCTACACATTTTGGTGAACCTGACGTGAAACTATCATTGCTTCCTCTTGCATTGCATTTGTTAGATCTAGATCTAGATTTAGTTTGTTTTCATTTCATTTCATTAAAAGAGAAAAAGAAAAAAAAAAAAGAGAGAACTTGTGTTTCTTTGCATTGTGTGTTTAAATTTTATGCAATCTTTTCAAAATGTCAGATTTCTATTTGCAAAATGTTCATGCATTTGATGATTATTATGAGTATAGCCAAGATGAATTAGATGAAGCTTTAGATGAGTTTTTAAACCCTAAGGATGCTAAACCTTCATTTTATCAAAAACTCATAAACCTTGTTACTATGCCATTTAGGTGTGATGAGAAAGATAAGTCGAATGATTCCTCTCAAGGATACATTCCTATCCACTCTTCCCCTGAATCTAGTAACATGGTTGTTTTCAATAATCCCCTCTATGAGGAGATGTCTCCTTTTGAATCAAAAGATAAACCTTTTAACCGATATGATTATGCTTTGTTGGATGATGCCTTTGATGACTTTGTGGCTTTGTCGAAACCTATAAACAAAAACAAGATCTCTAAGTTGGTTAACATGATAAATTTGAATGAATATAACAAACCCCTCTTTGAAGTCCAAGGTGCTTGTCCTTCTCCCACCTTTCAAATTCCTAAGACTCCTCTCCTTACTGTCCAAGGGAGGTATGATCATGATTCCTTTGGTACTCCAAATAAACCAATCATTACCGTACAAGGAAGACAACCTATAAGTCCTTACAATTATGCTAAGCAAATAACTAGAGAGAGTTATCATGCGGTTGCCCATACTTATCATACCAGAAATAATAAGCAACCCAATCCTCCTCCTGTTATTCCAGTTTCGCTTCCTAATCCTCAACCAATCCTTCCTCAAGCTCCTCGTATTTCGCAAGTTATGGGTAAGGAATATGATCTCATAGAACAACTTAAAACTACCCCTGCTAAGATATCCCTTTGGGATTTGATTCAAACTTCTTCCGCTCATCATGGAATGTTACAAGATGCCTTGAAAGATTTGAATGTTCCTCCACCGAATACATCTAGTAATATAGCATCTTTTGTTAACTCTGTGATGAATCCTAAGCCTCAAATTGTGTTTACGCAAGATGAGTTGCCTACTAGTGAAGTCCAACAACAATATGATCCCTTGATTATTGTGGTTGTCATGAAAGACACTGCTATAAGACGAACATTAGTAGATAATGGCTCTGGCCTTAATGTGTGTAGCATCAATCTATTACATAAGATGAATGTGGATACTTCTCTTATGGAGCCTGACTCTCATTCCATTCGTGGTTTTGACAATGTGGCTAAGACTTCATTAGGTATCATCACCTTACCTCTCACAGTGGGACCTGTTACTTTGCCTACTCCTATCCATGTTATGCCGGGAAATTTAACATATAATTTGTTATTAGGGAGGCCTTGGATTCACAGCATGCAAGCTGTCCCCTCTACATTGCATAGACAAGTTAAATTCATTTATAACAATAAGACATATACCTTGATGGGTGATACTAATTTTCAAGCTTGTCTACAAACATCTAATTCCAAAGGAGATTCTTCTACGCCATCCTCGTCTAGTGATGACTCTTTAAACAAGAAACCAATCGATGAGTCTTCGCTTTCCGATGATCAAAATCCTTGGGATGAATCTGGAATTCCTAAGGAAGATCCTTCTCGGCTTGAAACTACACATAAAAAGGATTTTGATCTTGAGAAGGTTCTTGTAGAAGATGATTGGGGATCTCTTGACTTTAACCCTACCTTTGTGGGTGAATATAAGATTCCTTCTAGAGAACTTAAAGTTGAAAAGAAGGAAGAAGCTGGAAATCACAAATTTGAAAAGAAAGAAGAAGCTAAAAGTCAATCAACCCTGCCTGAAGCTATGAGTAATAATTTTGTGGCCGCTTCTCAAACTTCCTCTTCTCACATCTATAACTATGAAGAGTTTGATTCTTTATCTTATGAAAAACCACCTTCTTTTCCTGAAATGGCTGATCGCTATGGTCGTGGTTTTCACATTTTTGCTAAGCATGGGTATCATGGAAAAGGTTGTGGTGCTAATGAACAAGGGATTAGAGTTCCTCTAGAGACTAATTTTCAACATTATGCCTTTGGACTTGGCTATAATCCCTGCAGACGTACTAAAGCCTCTAAAAGACCATGCATTAGTGTTAATGCCATCTCTACATCTTTATCAATACAACACCCTGAGTATATTGATGAGGATTCTTCGGGTGATTGTGCTCTAGATATCTTCCCTACCGACGACGCTTTAGCTGAGTTCTTGGGAGCCTATGACACTCTTCCTCGTTATCATCACAATAGGGGACTCCCTTATTGTTTGAATACTGAAGCTTATTTTGGAAAAGAGATTGATAATGATAAGACTGTGAAAGAATTCCCTCAGTTAAAGGATACTCCTCAACAAAGTAATCTTCTCATAAGTGATACCACTGATGTTAAGATGGATCCTTGCAACAAAGAAAAAATCATTAAAATTGGAAAATGTTTGGATAAAGAGGAACAGAAACAATATGAAGAACTATTGCATGAATTCCCTGAGATTTTTGCTTGGGCATACTCTGACATGCCTGGTATAGATCCTAAGATTGTTACTCATAATATTGTCTTAGTTCCTGATGCTAAGCCCGTGAAACAAAAGATTCAAAAAATGAATCCTAAGATAGCTCTGCTTGTTAAAGCTGAGATTGAAAAATTATTGGAGGCTGGATTTATCCGCCCTATTGACTATTCCCCATGGATTTCAAACATTGTCGCTGTGGCTAAACCAGATAACAAAATAAGAATGTGTACCGACTTTCGGGATCTAAATAAGGCTTCTTTAAAAGATGATTTCCCTCTTCCAAACATTGATATGATAGTTGATTCTACGGCAGGACATGCCCTCTTATCCTTCATGGATGGTTTTTCAGGCTACAATCAAATTTTCATTAACCCTCAAGATCAATACAAAACCGCTTTCACCACTCCTTGGGGTACGTTTTGTTGGATAATGATGCCTTTTGGACTTAAAAACGCCGGTGCAACTTATCAACGAGCGATGACCCTTATCTTTCATGATTATATGCATAAGATTTTAGAGGATTACGTTGATGATATTTTGGCTAAATCCTTTCTTCGCATGGATCATGTTAAAGTCCTTCGTCAAATCTTCGAGAGAATTCGTAAATATCACATGCGCTTGAATCCCCGAAAATGTGTTTTTGGTGTGGATAGTGGAAAACTATTAGGGTTCATAGTTTCACATCGTGGGATTGAGGTGGACACTAAGAAAATAGATGCTATTGTTAACATGCCACCTCCTCGAAATTTATCTCAACTTAAAAGCTTACAAGGAAAGATTCAGGCTATTCGTAGGTTTGTGTCTCAGCTTGCAGATCGTACCTTTCCTTTTACTCAACTCCTTAAAAAGGATATCACTTTTCAGTGGAATGAGGATTGTCAGCAAGCATTTGAAGATTTAAAAGTGTATTTGGCTAGTCCTCCTATTCTTCAACCTGCTGAACCTTCTAAACCCTTTATCTTGTATACAGCTGCTTCTTCTCATGCTCTCGCAGCATTGTTAGCACAACATGATAAAGATGGTAAGGAGTGTCCGGTTTATTACATAAGTCGTATCTTACTTGATTATGAGACCCGATATTCTGCGATAGAAAGACAATGCTTGGCCGTGGTGTTTGCGACTCAGAAATTGAGACATTATCTTTTAAATTCAGAAGTCCATGTCATGGTTAAGTTTGATCCGTTGAAGCATCTTTTCTCTAAAACTGATTTATCAGGACGTCTCGCTAAGTGGGTTATGATGTTAACTGAATTTGGCCTTAAATTTGTTTCACAAAGAGCAATTAAAGGACAAGTGTTGACTGATCACTTAGTTGAGGCTCCTTCACCTTTTTCATTCCCTAACCCTGAGTCCTTTCCTGATGATTTCATTCTTTCTATAGAGAAAGATGAAACTTGGGAGTTATATTTTGATGGCTCTAAGTGTCGTACGGGATCGGGGGCAGGGGTTGTTTTGGTTTCTCCTACAAAGAAACCTATTCCCTTATCATATCGTCTAAATTTCCTGTGTACCAATAACATTGCTGAGTATGAGGCTCTTATAGCAGGAATAAAAGCAGCCCTAGCTCTTAATATAAAACACATACATATCTATGGAGATTCACAATTAATTATAAGACAAGTAACAGGAATATATCAAGCAAAAAAAGACAAATTATCACAATATAAAGACCTTGCTATATCTTTATTACAAAATTTCGATTCTTATACCATGGAACCGGTCCCTCGAAAAGATAACCGACATGCGGATGCGATGGCATGTGTGGCTTCGTTAGTATCTTTAGAGGACCCTATGGTCGATCTTAACTTCGTTATTCACAATCTTACTTCTCCAGCTATTGAAGATGATTCTAGCTTGGTAACATGTTGTGACTTTGTAGACTCAGATGAATGGTTCTCGCATATTGTAAGATATTTGACCGATGGTACCTTCCCTGATTCTGCTAATAGGAACACTAGGGCTAGAGTCCGCAAGCTGTCCGCTAGGTATATCATCCTTTCTAATGTCTTTTATCGAAGGGGTTATGATGGTCTTCTTCTTCGTTGTCTTAACAAGTCAGAAATCCCTGTTGCTCTTGAAGAGGCACATTCGGGTGCCTGCGGGGGGCATTTTGGGGGCAAATCCCTAGTTCATAGGTTGCTTCGTATGGGATACTATTGGCAAACTATGCAGAAGGATTCCTTCTCATTTGTTAAGAAATGTCACCAATGTCAACAACACAATAACCTGATTCATGCTCCTGCCCAAGAACTTCGCTCTCAAGTAGCTTCTTGGCCCTTCTCCGCATGGGGTTTGGATCTTATTGGAAAAATCTCTCCTCCTTCATCTCAAGGACACACCTTCATTATAACTGCAATAGATTACTTTACGAAGTGGGTAGAGGCTATTCCCCTTCGCTCTACTACTGCTGAAGTGATTTGTCAATTTCTTCTAGAAAACATTATTTCTCGATTTGGTATACCTTCCACTATTATCTCAAATAATGGAACATCGTTTAAGAACAAGGACATGAAGAAATTCCTTGAGAAGTATCATATCAAACATCGATTTTCTACACCGTATTACCCTCAGTCAAATGGCCAAGCCGAATCATCCAATAAGATAATTGAGCAAATTCTTCGTAAAACTGTAAATAAGCATGGTAAGGATTGGAGTAACCAGCTAATCTACGCTCTTTGGGCCTACCGAACGAGTGTACGAATTGCTACGGGAACTACTCCTTATAATCTTGTTTATGGTGCTGACGCTATTATGCCCTTAGAGTTAGAAATTCCATCACTTAGGGTTTCTCTTAAAGGTATAGTAGATGATGACTCCTCTAGAGAACAACGACTTCAACAGCTTGAGATGCTTGATGAACAGCGTATCACAAAACTCTACAACGAAGCTATAATGACAAGGTTATTCAACGTTCCTTCTCAGTAGGTGATTTAGTCCTTTATGAGAATTAGCGCAATGTGAATGCCTTGCCGGCCGAAAAGGGAAAATTTAGTCCTAATTGGCTTGGACCATATATCGTTATTGAGGATTATGGATCAGGTGCTTACAAAATAGCGGATGTAGACGGTACGCCTCTTAAAGAACCTATCAATGCTATGCACTTGCGTAGATATTATGCTTAAATTCTTCACTTCTTATCTATCTTCTTCAACATTGGATAATATGGTAGTGTTTCTTAATTAAAAGCAAAATAGAATTAAATGTTATGATGTTTTGCTTCGTTCCTGACAAGCATGTCTTCTTACTTTATAGGTTTGTCTTGAATTCATTTATGTAAATTGTAAAAGATTTACATTTTTTTATGCTAGCATATTATACAATGTCTTTATGTGTTAAGTAGAATCGTATCATGTTGTGTTTAAGTTCAAAATTAAATCACATTAGTTGTATGATTCTTAGACTTAATGGATATTTCTTCCTTATCATCAATGTCGTACTTGATTAAATATTTTAGTTAAGTCACACATGTATTAATTTAATCATGGAGCATTGAGAAATCAATCACATAGAAATTAAATTCTGAACATACATGTACATTTACCAAATGTATTAGATTTAATCAAAACAAAATATACATTGTTTTAGGCATTAAAGATAACACATTTGAGACAGAATGAGAAGCATGTATATATACATATATATGTGTGGATCGTGTACAAACATAGGTCACTGTATATCCAAAATGTGACCTCTCTCTTACATCATACAATCATCTCCTATCCCTAGGGCTAGTGGCTAGAGAGTGTTGACTGGATGCTCCCTCCTGATCTGGCCGTGGAGGTGGACCCATGGGTGTGTAGCGCGATACAGATCGTGAGTGACTCTGAGAGGAACTCCTACGATCCCTATCCATGAGGATCGCACGATAGGTGGTAGCCTCAGTCTGGGCCGCTACTAGATCTCGCCACACCTGCTGGAGGTCCTCTGATAGGACTCTCTCTCTCTGCCCTGCCTGATGGAGATCTTCTGATAGAACTCTCTCTCTCTGTCGCGCCTGATGGAGATCCTCCGATAGGATTCCCTCTCTCTGCCGCGCCTGACGGAGATCCTCTGATAGGACTCTCTCTCTCTCCCTCCATATATCTACCTGTAATCAGAATGGGAAAAACAAATCCTCATGCCGACCCGTGTTCCCCTGAGGCCTGTAGGTAATCTGTGAGGAACTAGGAATCTGTGCTATCATGGAGATGTCTGTCATTGCCTGCTGAATCAAGGAATGCCAGTCCTGCACATTAGCTGTGGTAGTAGAATAGATCTTTGTTAGTACCATTCTATATCATCAAAGCATTAATCAAATCAATATAAACCTACTATACCTGGATCTCCCTCGCGCCAGTAGGGATCATGATATGGTAGCATCTATGACTGGGAACCGCTAGGCTCCCCTCGCTCGAATACTCTATCCACGATGGGTGTAGGCTGGACGGTACTGGTGACAGGTCTCTGTATCGCCTCCTGTTCCGCCTGTTGGGGAATAAAAGGTGGATCCAGAGCTATGGTATCGTCTCCTGAATGGTGGGGAGCTGCATCCGACTCCTCCTCATCATCTCTATCATCCTCCTCGTCGTCCTCTCTATCTGCATCCTCCTCCTCGTCACCGGGCTGATCGCCTGTAGGTGGATCAGGATCTCCCGTCTCCTCATGACCCTCTCCCTCATCTGATTCCTCTGACCTGGATCCCTCATCCTCGTCTCGGTCTCCATGTCTCCATGGGCCTGGATAGCCTGTCGGATGATCTGGTGGAAAGATAGGACCTGGATATGATCTCATGAACCATGAAACATATGTACGCTGTGCTCCAGGCTCTGCAGAATAGTCAGTGACTACATCCTGATCTGATCCCTCCAAGTCTGTCGTCTCGATATCATCCACCGTTGGTCTCGCTACTGCTCTAGGTCTAGGAAGGACCCGTGAGTGTCGAGTATAGATGGGCACATCGGCTGGAACACACTGCTCTAGTCCGAACTGCCTCCGTACTCGGTCGAAGTAGAAGGGGACTATGATGTGTGCATATCGTCCTCGCAGTAGGCGGTTCCTCTGTAAACATGCTAACTGTCTCTCCATACCATCCCATCTATGCATCAGTAGGTAAGGTCTCCACACTATCACCTCAGATGTCAGTCTGTCAATAGTCACTCTCCAATACAGCAAATCCCCAAATCTCCACTCGCTGGTCAGTGGATAAGAGAACACCCTAGGTCGCTCGCTCGCTATACTCAGTGGATAGCCGACGGGCTTGGTGCATGTGAAGTGCTCTAAGATCCACACCTGCAGAAGTGTGCATGTCATCAAACTACAACCCTGTCCGAATACATACTCCTCAGGGTCGTGATAGAGATGTGCAAGCATACTCCGACCCCATGCATAAACTCTCCTATGTCTCTCCATCCCTCTGATACACCATGTGAGGCCCCCATGCATGTGTGTCCCTCGCCCATTAGGGCAGACGGCTAGTGCTATGATGGCTATCATGAGGCATCTCAGAAGTGGTATCTCTCCTGTAGGATGTAAGAGCCAGCTGACCATGATACGACCTCTTGTCTCGCTCGGCATGACTCTCCCTATGCAGTACATCTGCTCCCTCTGATGATCCTCTGCTACCCGATCAGTCGCATATGTGACTGTCGCTCCTCTGATAGGAAGACGCAGTATACGGTACACATCCTCGAGTGTGACTGTCAGCTCTCCTACCGGAAGGTGAAAGGTACAGGTGTCAGGATCCCATCTTTCCATCAGTGCCATCAGCATCGCAGGATGAAATCGAATGGCCGGCATAAGAATCATGTACCACAATCCTACTATCGATAGGGTGTCTCTCTCTGACTGAGTCAGCCGTGGAATCTGGTCTCGCAAAGTGCGAAGGATGTGTCCCGCTGTATGCTCTCTCATGTATGGGAGACCCTGCAAAACGAAAACATGACCAAAATCAGTACTCAATCATCGAAATCGCAAATGCAAACTGTTGAACATTGAATGCTTGCCTTGTAACCCCTCGCCAGGCCCTGATTGGGGACCATGGCGCCCTGTCAGGGACCATGGCGCCCTGTCAGGGACCATTGCGCCCTGTCAGGGACCATGGCGCCCTGCAGGGACCATGGCACCCCTGTCAGGGACCATGGCGCCCTGCAGGGACCATGGCGCCCCTGTCAGGGACCATGGCGCCCTGCAGGGACCAGGGCACCCCTCAGGGACCATGGCGCCCTAGGTGGGCCCCGGTCGGCATTCAAGGTCCGCATTCGATCATGAAAAAGTCAAACATGCGAGAAATCAAAAGTCAAACGTTCAGTCAACTCACCTCGTCCAGTGGCTCGTCGTCGATCACGGCCTGGCGTAGGATCTCGATCCTCGTGGGACGCTCCGGTCGTCGTGAAGGCATGATGACTAGGTGGGCTCCGCTGCACTGAATAGTATCCTGAAATCGGCAAAGTGATGAATACAAGTGTCACTTTCGAAGTATATACTCTCGTTTGTCTATTCTTACTTCTTGAAACCCTAATTTTTCCCCTATCATTCATTTTATCATAACTTGGGTTTGGGAGATGTGATTTTCGAGCCGTTTGTTGCGTTGGAATCGTATTTTCCTTCTCCTACTCTCGGGATGTTCCAAAAAGTGCTCTGATGAAGCCTATTTAGTGAACACCCCTCATCTATACTCTATTACACAATTTGTCGCAAGTAAACATGCTACCCTGTTTCACCTCCCTAAATAAGCAAGTCGAAACAGGGGGGGGCATATAGCTACTCACAGATTTCATCACTTTCCCTAGTAAGCATTAGGTGATTTTGTGATCTAACGTTTGTTTTGTAGGGTGCGGTTCCTAACTGTGTACTGCAGATACCGCTGGGGGCTTCGTCCGACGACTTATGGATATATCCTTTTTTCAAATGATGTTTACTTTTTTGTACTTTAGCTTGCATATGCACGTAGTACTCATATGACCGCTAAAGTGGGGGCTAAATGTAGCGTCGTAAATTGTACGCACTCGCTAGGGTGGTACAATTTCACACCTAGTTTAGCACCCGCCTTAGTGCATTTTGCATTCTGCATTGTATTTCTCCTTAAGCACTTAATTAATCAAATTAATTAGGTCTAAGGTCCCTATTTCATCATTCTCTCCATCATAAAGTTGGGCCCTTTCACTAAAGCGTGCCCTTCGCATTTTATTCCTCCAATACATCACTTAATCAAAAACCCTAATTAAGTCCTATTTCGAACTTGGGGGCTTGGTTTCGGGGTCTAAACATCTCGAAATCACCTGTAACTTCGGGATTCTCTCTAAAATCATCATATCCGACGGCCCTGAAAATTTGGTGAAAAGTTGTCGGGACCATGGCGCCCATGCAACATGGTCCCGGACATTTTTCCCGAAATTTTGGGAGCATGATCTAATCATAAAATAAAGCTTAACCCCAAGAAATTGGCGGGATATTCAATCTCTAGGTCGGCCAAAATACGAATTTACGACCTAGGGTTTCATACATAAAAGCTCTCTTTCCTCATTGGAAGGGATCGGATTTTTGTTTCCAGGAACTTCATATGCAGCGAAAGAGCAGATCTTTGAAGACTTCAACAACACTCAACATCATTCTATCAAGCATCTATCAAATTCATTCATTCATCCAATTAGGGCTTGGAAGACATTGAAGAACAATAGGAGATTACCGACTGAAGATTGGCTTGTACTCCTCCCTTGAGGGTTGGGTATGATTTCATATTGTTTTCATGTCCTTACATAAGCTTTGATATATCATTTATTCATGCTTTAGATCACATTGCATCTTGATTTAGAGCATTTGCATTATCATTTACAAGCAATTAGGGTTTACTTTCTAGGTTGCTCTAGTTTGCTTTCTTGCATTTTGGACCTTGCACACACACTAGGTCTGCACACACAATACATTTTACAAAACAACTTGGCTATTCGTGGAGGTGGAAATCACCAAAGCGGGGGTTTGACTAAGGCAAAACCCTATATAGCCGCCCTTCCCCCTTTTTAGATATTATTGCAGGTTTCGGGATTCGGACGACGCCGCAGGACACAGATCCGGAAAGAGGAGACTGAGACAGAACTCTGTGTGCAATTGTAGCTCAGAAGACTGGGACAGGGGCGCTGGGCGCCCTGGTCCCTGGGACAGAGGCGCTGGGCGCCCTGGTCCTCCGGACAGACAGCTTTCCGATAGTTTCCAGACAGTGTTTCAGGGTGCAAAACAGTGGTTTCCGGTGCAGTTTTCAGGACAGTGGCACCCGCGCCCCCGTCCCGAACATTTTCAGTCCGATTTTGATTCCGGGTACATATCTGCATTCTTATTTTACCCTTACATTTACAGCTGTTCATTGCTTAATCTCAATTCTGCAAATTGGTTACTAGTTCATATTTACATTTTGAGGTTAGGGTTTGAACTTGTATCATTTTAGCCTTCAATTTCAACAAGGGAATAGAAATCCTAATAGATATCCCGTGGCTCTCTCTTTCACCAAAAGAAGTAGCCAATTGTGCGATATCTCTAGGCTCTTTCGTATTCCACAATGTGTGTCAAAAGTTAGGATTAGGGTACATTGACCTAGTCTCGCTTTTTCCTCTACACACTATCCTTATCCATTTGATAGAAGATTGAACATGGTACCTTTTCCTCCAAACTCAGATGTTCCCATGTTTGACAAATATGATGGGAAAAGTGATCCCCATGATCGTGTTCGAGAATTTTGCACAATGAGTCTTGAATTTGCTCATGTTGATACCTATTTGATGAGGTTATTTCCAAGAAGCTTGGGAGGGAAAACAATGGAATGGTTATCCAAAATCACACCTCCCATTAGATCATTCGATGAACTAGTCAACAAATTCATAACTCAATATTCCTATAACATTCAACATGTTATCACCATGTTAGATGTCTGTAACATCAAATAGAAAAACAATGAAACATTCATGGTTTTTCTTCAATGATGGTGCCGTATGGTTTCAAGATATCCTCGAGATATCCATGAAATGGAGAAAATGGAAATTTTCATCAACAACTTAAATAGTGAGATGAGTTACAGGCTCAAACTCCAATGCATACCATCTTTTGCTAAATTGATTGAGAATGACATTCAAGTGGAAGAAGCATGTGTCAAGAAAGTAACACTAAAATTCTTCAAAGAAGGAACAAGTTCATCGCATTACAATAACCAAAACAACAACAATTTGGACAAATCTAGATTTTGGACTAAAAACAAAAACAATGGAAATGACGGAGGCAATGAATCACATGATCCAAAATCTAAGCAGCTCATGCTCGCATTATCAGGAAATCCTCAAGCTACAAAGAATCTCAAAGGTGCTAACCCAGACACTAACACTTATGAACCAAATACCAATCAAGGTCAATCCAACACCAACAACACCAACAACGCCAACAATGCTCAAAACAATCACACGAATCGAGGGCCTAATAACAATTCATGAGGTAACACCAACCATTTTCAAAAACGTGTCTACACACCATTGGGACAATCACTGGAGTTAGCATTTAGAGAACTCAGCAACTATGAACCACAAATCAAAACACCTTGGTGGAATGACTCGCACTTTTGTGATTTTCATCGCAACAAAGGTCATCAAACAAATGATTGCATGAGACTGAAAAACATTGTTCAGGACATGATTGATAGAGGTGATTTAACGGTGGATGGTCTCAAGACAAATAGTGACCGTGGAGCCTTTAAGAATCCTCTTCCAAACTACAACAAAGATGGAGCTTCAACCTCAAACGATACACATGGGGCTCGTATCAATCACATCTACAATAACACCATCAATCGTATATTAGCTGTAGACAATCAAGTAAGCATCATCACAAACGTGAACATGAATCCGTCAACGTAACAACCAGAGCTCAAAAATATGTCTTGAGAGGACATATGTCAACAACAAACACCGTACCCAAAATTCAATATGATCTAGTCAATCAACTACGCAAAAGTCTTGCTCAAATATCTATACTGGAGTTGCTGAAACTTTCACCAAAACACAAAGACATATTGGAACAAGCGTTACTCGAAACAAATGTACCTCAAGATCTGGATGCTGACAAATTCCAAGTCATGGTGGCTCATATGACAGGACCTCATAACCTCACTTTTTCTAAGCATGATAATATCTCATTGAGCCACCCACATAATACTCCTCTCCATATTGAAGTCATAGTCTATAAACACCAAGTTGAATGAGTATTAATAGATGGAGGAGTTGGACTTAATATTTGTACCTTAAAACTTATCCGTGCATTAGGCTTTTCTGAAGAATCTATTGATCCATGCAAGAAAATCACTATAAAGGCATATGATTATGAGGAAAGATCATCTAAAGGAACCGTGATGTTGCCTATTCAGGTAGGACCAAAACAAAAGGATACTATGTGCTAGGTCTTAGACATAGATCTCGCATACAATATCTTATTAGGTCGACCCTGGATACATGAAATGCAAGCAGTGCCTTCTACATATCACCAGTGTGTCAAATTTCCCTATAATGGCTAGGAGGTTTGTATATCAGCTGATCATAATCCATTTCAACATTGTAATGCAATGGAGGCAACCCAAGATAGCCTGGTTCCACATAATAGAGAAAAAAAAAATTCATCAGCACAAGATCTTCAACAAGAAAAGTTTAAATCATTATCTAGAGATTTCAAGCAGAAAATGAAGATCAAAGAACAAGGCATGGGATAATACTCTTTGGAACCCATGTGTTTGGCCAACTTACCAACATTACCTAGATCTCATGGATTACCTACCGCATCCATACATCAAGCAACTCAGCCCATCACCAAGTTTGATGGCACATTTATTCAACTTGGCACTCTAGCACATGAATCTGAGGAAAAGGATATCCTTAGTTGGCTATACAAAGATGAGGAAGAAGACCGAGCAGCTACTATGGAAGTAGCTATACCCACACACCTATATGGAAAAGGCTACTTAATCATGCAAAAAATGGGATACAATGGCAAAGGACCTATTGGTAAGCATCAGGAAGGCATCACGGAACCATTGGATCCTCCTTCACAATTCAGTAAAGATAAAAAGGGATTGGACTTTGAACTCACTCTACTACCAAAGAAGGTACCGCACAAATATCAAAAACCTTAGTGGAAAGCAAAGAAGAAGTACAAGGAAGACTCCTGGTAGGAGGCACTATTAGAGTCAGTAGAGACAATACATAAAGAACGTAAACATCAAGAACGAGAACAATGTCAAAAGCAGCCTATCAACCAGAAGAAGGAAGCATCTACTACAAAAGCACATCATATTCAAGAACCAACATCCAACAAAGAAGACTCCCCTCTGGATTACATCATTCCTCCCCGAGGAGAGACAGTATATGAACAAATGGAAAGAGTGGAAGCAGGATCTGACATAGAATCAAAGAAAACTATCAAACTTGTCTCAATTATCGAAGACCTATTCTCACCCTACAACATACCAGTTCACAACACTGCTAGAATCTGGGATAATACCTCTGAGACTGATTCCAATGAATATGAATGGGGCAGTTGTTCTAATACTACTGAAGATATTTGTGCAAATGACAGTAATACACCCATCTCTCAAGAAGAACGTGACGCAGAATCTAGACCACTTGAATTTGGTCCACAAAATATCAATGATGCCAAGGAAAATGAGCAGCAACATTATGTGCAAGTCTATACGGAAGATGATACCATCGAAGACCTTGATGGAATCCTTAACTTCTTTACACCCTGACCAATCATGATGATACTTCTATCCTGACCCTTACAGTAGTAGAACTTGATCCACCAAATGATTCCTTACCACTTGTCTTTCCCGACCTCATAGACTGGGACGAACCTGAAACTCATGATATACCAAGTTTCCCAAATGATGAATCCATTATCCATTATTTATGTACCGTTAACCCGAAAACAGACTCTACCAGTGAACAAAGTAACGATGTCTGCAATCAGGGGAGTGCCAAGTCTCTAAGTCACAAAAATGAACCAAATAAAATATCTATTGCTGAAAACCAGTCAATCGCAGTAATAGATCACACAAAAGTAAAAATAAAGGGCGCATCTGAGGATGAAAACCTTTTTAAGGCACCTAAGGATGGGAGACTTGACACTCTTCTTGAACATTATCATGAGTGATCACCCATATTGATTGAGCCCACTCAATCAATCAACATTGGTACTATAGAAGTAGCCAAAACTATACACCTTGCAGAATCTCTGACGAAAGCAGAAAGATCAGAATTTATCAATTTTTTTAAAGAAAATCCAATCAACTTTGCTTGGTCATATGCAGATATGCCGGGGATTGATTCACAATTAATCATGCACCACTTGTCCATTTCTCCAGGAGCTAAGCCAGTCAAGAAGAAACTACGAAAGATGAATCCACATGTGGCACTCATGGTTAAAGCTGAATTGAAGAAACTATTGGACGTCGGATTTATTCGACCCATTGACTATGATGAATGGATTTCCAACATTGTACCAGTATCAAAACCAGATGGTAGTATCAAAATCTGCATTGATTTTAGAGATGTCAACAAAGCTTGTCCAAAGGATGACTTTCCTTTACCCAGTATCGACATAATTGTAGACCTCACAGTAGGCCATGCAATGCTATCACTAATGGATGGTTTTTCAGGCTATAATCAAATCAAGATAGCCCCAAAAGATCAAGATAGAATAGCGTTTACCTATCCTTAGGGAATGTACTGTTGGAATGTTATGCCTTTTGGCTTAAAGAATGCAGGAGGAACTTATCAACGAGCAATGACAATAATCTTTCATGACATGATGCATACCTTCATGGAAGACTATGTAGATGATTTAATAGCTAGATCCTTCACCAGAGAAGAACATCTATGCATTTTAGAAAAGATTTTTGATCGATTGGAGAAATTCCAAGTCAGACTCAACCCTAAGAAGTGTGTCTTCGGGGTTACATCAGGAAAGTTACTAGGCTACATAGTTTCAGCAAAAGGTATTGAAGTGGATCCAATAAAAGTACAAGCCATTATGGAGATGCCACCACGAAAGAACATCAACCATCTTAGATCTCTACAAGGACGACTTCAATCAATCCAGTGATTCATTGCTCAACTAGCAGATAAAATTCTCCCATTCAATCATTTGCTACATAAAAATGTACCATTCAGATGGGAAGCCAAATGTGCAGAATCTTTCTATCAAATCAAACAGTATCTAATGAACCCACTAGTTCTAGTACCACCAATAGCAGGAAAGCCACTCATTCTCTATATTTCAACAACAGATATCTCACCGGGGGCATTGTTAGCACAAGAAGATCAACAAGGCAAGGAACAAGCTATATACTACATCAGTAGGACATTGAATGGATATGAATTAAACTATACATTCATTGAGAAGGCTTGTCTAACCGTAGTATTTGCCTCTCAAAAATTCTGATACTACATGCTAGCTCACACAATTAAGCTAGTTGCAAAAATTAATCCTCTCAAATATCTACTCAGCAAGGTAGCTCTTACAGGCAGACTAGCTAAGTGGGTCATGATCCTAAGTGAATTCGACATCCACTACATAGAACGATGAGCTATCAAAGGACAAGAAATTGCAGATCAACTGGCAGAAGCACCACTACCTGGAAAACAAACTATGGAGATTGAATTTCCGGACAGGGACGTACTGGCTATTTCTACCAAACAATGGACCTTATATTTTGATGGATCCTACACACAACATGGCTCAGATGCTGGCATTCTATTTATCACTCCTGAAGGACACACTATACCAAGATCATATAGGCTTATGTTTCCTTGCACCAACAACATTGCTCAATATGAGGCATTGGTTATAGGCATCAATATGGTCGTAGAATGGCGGATCACCGAATTAAAAGTCTACAGAGATTCACAACTAGTCCTCAATCAAATCAACAATGACTATCAAACAAAGGATGACAAGCTGCTGCCCTACAAGCAAATGGTGGATGATTTCAAGCAATATTTTGTACACATCACCTTTGAGCAAATACCAAGGTTGGATAATAGAGCAGCTAATGCCATGGCTACTATTGCTTCACTACTGCAAATTCCAGAGCAACAGAATCGTTATGAGTTTCTGGTAGAGCAATTGTTCTCCCCTGCCTATGACCATTCAAAATCCCATGTTATCAATGCCTTGATTGGTTCCGACTCTCCATTATATGGACCCATCTACGACTATCTTAAGAACAATATCTTACCCATTGACCTATCCCGAAACCAAAAGTGCAACTTTATCCAGCAAGCCGCCCGTTATACTCTTATTGCTGATACTTTGTACCGTCGAGGTCTAGATGGTACTCTTCTTCGTTGTCTTGATCGTAATGAATCTGACTCTGCTTTACACGAGCTTCATGAAGGTATCTGTGGCACACATTCAAGTGGTACTACTCTTGCTAAAAAGCTTCTAAGAATGGGATATTATTGGCCAACAATGGAAAAAGACTTATCACTTTGCAAAAAAGTGTCCTAAATGCCAAATCCATGGCAATCTTATACATGCACCAGCACAAGAACTGCAGCCATTCACAACTTCCTGGCCCTTCTATCAATGGGGACTAGACTTGGTTAGCAAAATTCATCCTTCATCTTCAAATGGACACAATTTCATTATAACTGCAATGGAATACTTTACAAAATGGATAGAAGCAGTCCCCATGACCACAATGACTGGGAAACAAATTGCTTCTTTTATCCTTAATTATCTGATCTGTAGATATGGTATTCCGAGTTCCATCATCACAGATGATGGATGACCTTTCAAGAACCAAGATGTACGAGAACTATGTGAAAAATTCAAAATCCAACATCGTTTTTCTACACCTTACTACCCACAGGGGAATGGTCAGGCGGAAGCATCCAACAAAACAATATTGAAAATCCTAAAGAAAACAGTGAATGATGCAGGCAAATATTGACATATACAACTCAATCCAGCACTTTGGGCATACATAACCAACATCTGCACACCTATAGGAGCTGCACCCTATTCATTGGTATATGGATCAGAAGCAATTTTACCCTTGGAGGTAGAAATTCCATCTCTCAAAGTCTCTTTGAAAGGCTTTATCCCAGATGAAGAGTATCGAGTTAACCGACTGCAAGAACTCAAGCTTCTAGATGAAAGACGTCAATGTGCCTACACTCATCTCAAATCATATCAGCAACATATGTGCAGGAGCTACAACCACAAGGTCATTCCCAGAATTTTTAAAATTGGTGACCTAGTACTCAAAGAAAATCCTAGGAATTGGCAGGATCAGGAAAAGAAAGGGAAATTTGAACCTAATTGGTTAGGTCCCTATGTCATCATATCAGGCTATGGATCAGGTGCCTATCAGCTAACAATTTCAGAAGGAGATGTGCTCAATGAACCAACTAACAACATTCATCTGAAGAAATACTACACTTGAGTAATCTAATGCATGGAAAAGTCAAAAAATCAAAAAAAAAAAATTAAAAAAATCAAGAAAAAGGTAAACAAAAAGGTACAATAAAAGCAATTGGTGAAAACCTGGCAACAGGGGCTATTGTGATAGGACAACTCCTCTATCTATATCCATACCATTATCTCCACATTAAAGCACTATCGGCCATCACACAACATTTTTATCACAATATCCATCTAGACCATACTTAGCATAGTCACTATCTTGGTTGATCTGCATATCCTTTCACCGCATCTCACCATGGTTTGGTAATCATTGTACATATCCACATTAAGAAGTACACTTAACAAGGAGCAGCAATCAAAACTTGCAACACATTCGAAACATAAAAACTTGTCGCAAACTTAGATCTTCATATCTAGCAAAACAACACTCGTCCAATCGCAAAGCAAAACATTGATCGCTCAACAGGATTCACAAAATATGATGGATGATTTTATGAAATATCAAATGTTGCATCTTGCATAAAGTTTTGACTATTTTTGCACTTTAACTTTTTGAATTGTTGGATCCTCTAAATTTTCTCAACAATGCTTCAAAGCTAGAGAACCTCATAGGGACTCCAATATTTTTCTTAGTTTTCTGTCTGTGAGGCGATCATTTGTACTGTGTAAATACTTGTCTCAAGACATGATTCACAGCATATCACTAAAGACATGATTCCACTTTACGCATACAAATGATTTAATCTTGTTTGTTTATATGCAATCCGCACTCAGGTCATCCTTGTTCAATTATACCTTGATGCTTGTGCTATCTTGCAAAATCAAAAATCATGTAAATTTTTCTCAGGTCATTATGGTTCAATTATACCATTATGCTTGTATAAATTTTCAACATATCCCACAACAAATCAATGCTCAATGATGATACATAAAAAGAAAGCAAACAACATGTGGCTATACAGGGATGACAAATACATAATGAGGATGCTCAAAAACAATTAGTTGCATATCATTTTACAATTAGTTGCATATCATATCATGCATCTCATTTTCAAGACAAATCTCACAGCATATCATATTATACATCTCATTTTCAAGATACATCTCACAGCATATCATATCATACATCTCATTTTCAAGATACATCTCATAGCATATCATATCATACATCTCATTTTCAAGATACATCTCACAACATATCATATCATGCATCTCATTTCATACATCTCATCATCCAAGAAACATCTCACAACATCATGAATTATCACATCATATTCATCAAATATCACTTCACATACATCTATCTAAGCATTGCATCATCATAGAATAAACAAAAGTATATACAACGCATCATCCATAACACATCACATGAAGATCAAATAAAATGGTGTCATATATATATATATCAAAATAAAAAAAAATGATCAATGTAAAAAATATGTCATGTTTGTGCCAAGTACAATACAATGATCAAAATACGATGGAGACAACGTCTCTCACATATGACTATCTCCTGAGGGAGACGGTCTCGCTGAAGATGTCCTAGCACCTAGATCTCTAGGTGAGTCCTATCTAGGAGGCCCGGTCATGCCTCTGCTCTCTATCCTCGACCCAGTCTCTCGAGATCGACTAGATCTCGACTATGTAAAACTCTGCACTCTGCGCTCCCTGGGCACCGCATCCTCATAATGTCTCCTGTAATACTCCACCTCCTTGGCTCTCAAAGCCATCTCTCTCAAGGTGTCTCTCATCGGGCTACCTGTTGTCACTCTCTCCAAAGCCTCTGCTCGAGCCTCAGCTTGACCCAACCCCTCCAAAGCAATATCCCGCTTTGTGGTCAGTTATGTCATCTGACGCTGATGCACCAACATTTGTGCCTACAAATGTTGCACTGACAACTGCAGTGATCTAATCTGTGCATCCTCCACATGCGTAGGAATCCGCATCTGCAAGAGTACCTGTGAAGGGGCACCCTCTGTCCCTCTAATTGTCCTTGGTGCTGGTGGAGGTAAAACATCTGACCTCCTCCTCTGGGCTAGTCGTCTGAAATCATCATACCCTCCCACCGCCGCTAACACCTCGTGAACCTGCTCCTCCTCTCCAGCTCTGGTAGCCAAACCTCCTCTCCCCCTATCCATCACCACCCGTCATCCTACTCTCTCACCCCGTATCCCTCTGGCACCACCATCTCCACCTCTCTCTCCTATCCTCCCCTGATCAAGTCTCCCTCGATCTAATCTCCTCCTCTCCCCTCGCCACCCTCAGCCACCTCCTCTACCATCTCCTCCATCCCCTCCTCCTCCATCACCACCCCCTCATCTACCTCATCATCATCATCAAAAGTTGGAATCATCTTAGCTAGATCAGATATCCTGGCCACTGCCCGTGCTGCGAAGAGTGCTGCAAACTCATCTGTTATCCCTACATCTACTATCTCAGGGGCATAATCCCAAATCTAGCCGGCTGCATGAAAGAAATCCTCCAATGTCGCCTCGCTATCAATCGTCGGTCCCCAATCCGGAATATCCTGTCTCCGTCGAGCATAAAAACATGCTCCTTGTGGAATCCCCTGTTGTCGACCATACTGCTACAGCACCTGACTATGCAAAAACCTCTCAATCACAAAGGGCATCTGCCCTATTAAATATCTGATCATATAGACATAGGGCATCTCCATCCCATCCTCAACCCATACCTCGCAACTTGTATATGGTTGTCAGACGACTGTATCAATGTCATCCAACACTCTCCTCCAATGCTCTAGTTTGTCTAGCTTACGCTGGACAACTATCCCTCTGTACCCATATGCATATGCGCATCCAACAGGCCTATCTCTATCTGCCAGTGGCCTATATGCGGGGATATGCTCCCACACCCATACCTATAGCAGTGTCACTCCAGCTGATAGATTGTCGTAACCCAAATACACTACCTCATGCAAATACCTGTATAAGTGGGCCAGCATAGCCGATCCCCATGCAAATCGACTAACTTGTGTCACCATATCCTCTAGCACCAATCCCCATCCCACTCACAGTCCCTTCGACCTACGGTTAGGACATAAGAAACCACCTATAAAGCCTGCCATAACTGATGGAAAAGGCACGTAATCCAAATCCAAAAACTCCTGCTAGGGGATTTCATACCCACAAATAGTGTCATCTTGAAAAAATTGGCGAAGTGCCTCAGTCCCACCCTCCTCCGTCTGCTTGTAGGGTAGCAATGCACCTACTACAAGAATCCGCAGACTCCAGTAGCAATCCTCTGGGGTTACTATAATCTCGTCTGTCACCAAGTGAAAGGTGTTTATATCACTGTGCCACCTCTCAGCCAATGCTATCAATAAACCTCAGTTTACGATAAACCGAGGCATATCTAACAAAGAGGTCAAACCACACCTCTCAATAATGTCTCTATCAACCTATATCAATCATGGTATCAAGGACCACAATCTCGGAAATCACTCACGCGGCTGCACCACTCCAAGACGCTCTTGTCACCAAGCAATGCAAGTCCAATATCAATTCCCTCATCAACACATGGATATGAAAATCAAATTCATCTCAAAAAATTGAAAACTTTGAACAAATTTAAATCAAGTTCCACATCATATCAATCCATCAAAACATATCAGCTTGTAACACAACTCAAGTTTCACATTCATATCAACTTGTAACACAACTCAAGTTTCATATCAACTTGTAACACAACTCAAGTTTCATATCAACTTGTAACACAACTCAAGTTTCACATCCATATCAGCTTGTAACACAACTCAAGCTCCACAATTTATATCAAACACATTCATATCAAAAACTTGAAAACTTTGAACAATTTAAATCAAGTTCCACATCATATCAAAATCACATCAAATCTATATCAACTTGAAACATCGCAAATCAAATCAGGTTATATCAGAACTCATATTGGACATACTTATCACACCAATAGCAGCAGACATGAAGACTAGGAAAACGCACTTATCCTGGCAGTACTGGCATCACCCTACCCATTTTCTTCATTCCCAGATCCCACTATACCAAAATTTTTCCTATATGCGCTAAAACATCTTGTCTAAGCGCTAAGCTGCTTCTCATGTGCTAACCTGTTTTCTCAGTGTGCTACCCAATAAACCTTATGTGCTAGCAGAAACCTACGTGCTACCCTTTTCTTCCAACGCGCTACCTAACCTACCCAACGTGCTAAACTACCCCATGCGTTATTCTATTTTCTCTACACGCTACGCACTTAACCCTATGCTCTAGGTCACACCTACGCGCTATCTAAACCTACCCATGCGACCCCCTAGAAGCCCTATACGCTACCCATTTTACCCAACGTGCTATCGTGTGCCCCCGATGCGCTAACCTCATCATATGCGCTACGCTAACCTAACAATGCACTAGCCTAAAATTTTCAGATGCTACCCTTTATTGTTAAAACCAACGCGCTACAATTTTTTTTGTATGCACTACCCTTTTGAATCGACGCACTAAAATGTAAAAATCCACATAAAAAATTTAAAAAATAACCAAAAATGACAAAATAAAAAATAAAACAGGGATCAAAAAGGTTGACTTACCGGTGGTCCATACGTGGCAACCCTTCGATATCTCATAATGCACTCGAATAGATGAGAAGATTACGGAATCGACATGTTGACTTCTCTCCAAGTGTCACTTTCTCCAAAGTCAACAAGCACAAATGAGACAAAAGAAATCACTTTTTCCCTTTATATAGGGTAAATCGACATTAGGGTTACATGGAGGAACGCAAAAATCGCTCGTGGTGTCTCATGCCAACCTACCCAACATCATTATCGAGAGATGAATCAATTTTCGCATTCAACATAGACCAAAATTTACAATGTTATCAAAATTATCTAAAAACAAATCAAATTTTCAAAAATTTTGATTCATCTCCCGAGGGGGCATTATCAACATCATTTATCAAATCTGGGCCACGACGTGAAAATTTCAAAACGACATAAAAATTGATCACAAACAAATCATAATGACACATCATTTTCTTTGAATCAACATGTGCACACATGTCACTTCAAAGAAGGGCAAAATGTAGACGTATAAAAATGACCATATTCCTAAATGAATATTTTATGTTCATTCCTCTATTTAATTAAATCACCCACATTCCTCTATTTAATTAAATCCAATTTAATTAAATCGCCCACATTCCTCTATTTAATTAAGTAAATTATTCAAGTTATTTAGTTAAATTCACTAAAGCCCTTTTTGCATCATTTAATTGAATAAATCATTTTATTTAATTAAAACCCTTCTCTGTACTTTTTAATTAAATTCACATTTAATTAAATAGTTTACCCCGATTAAATAAATCTAATTTATTTAAAATCCCCAACTTACAACCAAATTGAAATAAAGCAATTTATTTTAATTAATTCTATTTTTGCTCACCCACTTGCACTTTCCTACATCTCCCACTTGCATCCTAAACCCTATTCCTAAATTCTTCTAGAATCTATATAACCCTAATCAATTAACCCAAACCAATCAATTATTTGCTTTCCCTAAATTTGAGGAGGTCACTTCTCAAATTTGGAGTAAAGTCTTCAAAATGCATTAAAGCCTTTGTCCATTCAACAAGATAACTTGTTGAATGCCCCCAAATTTGGAAGGACTCTTAAAAATTTGTCCCCAAAGTCTTCAAACCATTAATGGTTAACTAATCCTTAGTGGCATGGTTAGAGACTTTTTGACTAACTCAACCTCCATCTAACCCAGGGGTCTCATCAAGCATTCATTGCTTTGACCATAGTTATTCCTTTAACCTTTGCACAAGAGTTTACCCCTTGGATAAAAGCTTTATCCAATGGATAACCCTAACCTAACCTTAATCCTTACCCCCTAGGGTAACCATGAGGTCTTCTCAAGCATTTAATGCTTCTTACATCTCCTCTCAACTAGCCTTATGTTGACAATTGTCACCATTTCATTGGTGAAAATTGAAAACATGGATTGACAACTTTCAATCTTGACCCTTGTTTAAACTCTTTCAATCCTGGCCATCCATTTCCCTATTTTTGCTATAAATAGAGCTCTCCTTCCTCCATTTTGGGGATCCATGAATCCATGAATCTAAGAAATCTATTATCTAAGATCCATGCAAGCTTTAGTATCTCATTTATGCTCAATTTTAGCACATCTAGTCTCTCTTTGCAAAAGGAATTAATCTAATAAACATTTTAGACTACTTCCTTTATCCTTAGCTTAAATCATATAACTAGTATATCATGTTAGGATAGTATTACTACTAATCTTGTCATCTTATAATCTAGCTTATTGCATTTGTAGGATCATGCATAGATAGGATGCATTCTCATGTTAAAATCAATCAAAAGCATCCCTCGTTCTTGCATTTGTCATCCCTAAGCCACTTTACTTAGTGATCTGAGAGCAAAGGCATTGGCTTGAGGGACCTTGTGAGATAGAGAACCATGGAACCATCATTGAGTCATTCTTCATGACTCCATAAATTGCACCAAGAAGTCCTGTGGGTGTGTGGACAAGCCTCTTGGAGCTTCATTTTTCACATTTTGAGCTTTATAGCCCCGCTTTTCCCACACACACACACACACACACACACATATATATCTACATATGTATACATACATATGTATGTATATATGTATATATATACATACATATGTATATATACATATATATATATATATATGTACATACATACATACATACATACATACATACATACATACATATGTATATAGTTATAAACATGTATATTTTTATATTCATGTATAAATATATGCACATGTCAAGACATCTTCAGTGATGCCATCTACTGGATAGCCGATGGCAAGACAACTAGAATCACATCATCTTCTGTTTTTGCAAGAGGAACATGTATAAATAATATGTCTATGTATATGCACACATACATGTATGTATGTATATATACATATACACACATATGTATATATGTATAGAGATGTATATTTATGTATAAAAACGTATTCATATATTTGTATATATATACATACACATATACATATGTATACATGTATATGTATATATACATGTATATAAATATATTACATATATATAGAGACACACATGTTTATGTGTATAGTACATGTATGCAGATATATACATATATAGACACACACACACACAAAAAGAAAAAGAAAAAAAAACAGCAGAGAACCTGTAATACAATTCCATTCACCGCGAGAGCGATGCAAAATTATTGAAATATTTAACACGGAGAATAAAAAATGCACATTCATAAAAAAAATCAAAACATAGAGCCTACAACAAATGCAAATAGTGGAATCCTGAAACCCTCAAAATGCAGAGAACCTAAAAGTTCCTTTCATTAACTAAAAACACATAGAACTTGAAATGTCCATTCATTAACAACGAGTACAGTTAATACAATAAATAACCATAGCTATGTATCTTGAAACCCTACATTAAGCAACAAACACATAGAATTGAAAATGTAGAGCCCACAACAAACCCTAAAAATGCAGAGAAAGAAATTTGCTTTCATTAACTAAAAATGCATAGAACCTAAAATGTCCTTCCTTTAACTGCAACTACAAATAAGAAAATAAATAACCATAATTATATATTTCGAAACCCTAAACTAAGGAACATAAATACCTCACAACATATGTGCATAGGGGAAGTCTGAAACCCTAAAAAGGTTGCGGACCTAAAGAAGACCCCAAAAATCTAAAACTATATACACACACACACACACATAAATAGATACATATACATACATACATACATACATACATACATACATACATACATACATACATACATACATACATGCATATATGCATGCATGCATGCATACATACATCCATACATACATCCATACATCCATACATCCACACACACACACACAGACACACACACACAGACACAGATATATATATATATATATATTTAAAGCAAAAAAATGAGAGCCTAAAAAATGAAGAGAACCTGAAACACACTTCCATTCATTGCGAGAGAAATGCAATATTATTGAAATATATAACACAGGGAGTCAGAAATGCACATTCATAAAAACAATCAAAACGTAGAGCCCACAACAGATGCAAACACTCGAATCTTGAAATTTTCTTTCATTAACTAAAAATGCATAGAACCTGAAATGTCCTTTCATTAACTGCAAGTGCAATTAAGAAAATAAATAACCATAGCTATATATCTCAAAACCCTAAATTAAGCAAGAGAAACAACCCACAACAAATGCACATAATGGAAGTAAAAAATCAGTGGTAAAACACACACAAGAAAAATACAGAGAATAGAAGCACATAATTTCAAATTTAAAAGGTACCTGAATTCAGCAGCTAAAAATCAATTACCTCCCTTCTACACAAACAAACGCTTAAACCAAATAGAGCCAAGAACCACCGTTTCAGCAAAATCCACCAAAAGCTCAAAGAAGCCCACACACCATGAAAATGAGAACAATATATAGACAATGAGAACCCAAAGCTAATTGTGAACTATGAGTGCGAACACAAGAAAGATAAAAATGTAGAGAATGGAAACCCAAATAAATGATGGTATGGAGTTCGCAATGATAGAACCAACTATCACACTGCTCAAGTACTCAAAAACATCCCTCATAGTAGCCAAGTCTTTAGCCACATTTAATGTAGGCTCTTCACGTGACTGCCAAAGCCATCAATACAAGACATGGTAGGTGTTATATGACCTCACCACCGCGTTCCTCTCGAAAAAAGTAGAAGACGACATGGTTGTAGCTGTCTTGTCATCAGCTATCTAGTAGACGACATGGCAGAAGATGTATTGTCATCGTCCGGGAAATAAGGGCTTGCCAAAAACATGCCAGAAAACACACCTCGCTGAAAGGGTGACACTTTGGCGAGCAAAAGCCCGCATAGAGAGCCTATTGGCTAATTAAATTGACCAAAGAAAGAGTTGATTTTAAGAAAGCATGATCATACATGATTATGTTATTTATATAAAAAAATTGATTATGTAAATTTTATATTGTTTTTTATTAGATTACTAGAGTTTGAAGAGCCTTGAACTCTATATAAAGAAGGACAAACTAGAATACAACAAAAGAACAACATATCAAAACAATGGGTTTTCATAAGAACCCAAAACCTTCATGGGTTTTCAAAAGGCACCAAAAACATTCACTTATAGAAACTAACTATCTCGAAAGGTGGAATAAGGATGGAAACCAAACCATCCACTACAGAAACCCCCTAGGCAAAGTGGAGAAGGGAAGGGATTTTTCCAAGGATCCCCCAAACCTTTACAAAGGGTTTTGAATTGGCACCTTGAACCAACCAACTACAACTAGTCTAAAAACCCCAACAACTAAACAACTCCTCACCTACCAAACTCATTTCCACCTCAATAGGAGAGGAACCCTTCATAAAAGGGGCAAAATAAAAGATGAAAGATTGAAGGGTGAACCAAATAGGCCTCATCCCTACAACCGAGCAACAACCATCGAGTGAAAACCATGTAGATTGATCTCCATTCTCCCTCCACAAGTAGATCCCCACCTCAATAAAATATACCCCCACATCGATAAGGAAAAGTAGAAAAAGCAACAGAAGCAAAATACGTCATTCCCACACCAATGGTACCAATAGAAACCCCACCTCAATAGGGGCTAACTTCACCTCCATAAAAGTCATGCAAGAAGGAACCCAACAAAGATCATAAGCTAGAGCTCACTGAACCCCAACAAAACTAGTCTCTAACCAAAAACAAGCCATAGCTAGAAAGGGCCCTTTAAAACTGCTAGCCACCCTCTGGCTAACAGAAAGAATATAGCCAACAAAATAGCTAGCTCTACGCACTAGAATAGTAAATCTGAGAACATTAGAATCTTTGGCACAAACAGAACTACAAAAGGTGGACACCATGGAACGCTCTTCAATAGAACCAAAGAGAATCATCTCCCCAACAACATAGGCTAGATCCCAAAAAACCTCCCACACAACATGAAGAGAAAAAACAGTCGGAGAAACTATTGGGATAACGTACAAATATGTGTTTGGATTAACTGAGTGATGTGTTGTCATTGATGTCAACATATTCCTCTGTGTGTTCCAGTGTTGCAGTCAGATTAAGTGAGTTGGCTTGGCCA
This sequence comes from Cryptomeria japonica, assembly GCF_030272615.1. Lineage (NCBI taxonomy): Eukaryota > Viridiplantae > Streptophyta > Pinopsida > Cupressales > Cupressaceae > Cryptomeria > Cryptomeria japonica. Next base: position 371,533,317 of record NC_081412.1, read on the forward strand.
ATGTGTTACAAATGAGTCATTGCGAATTAAAGGGTTTTGAGATAAGTATCTCTAGTTGATTCAGCTAAATTTTCAGTGGTTTGCATGGAGATTTAATCGAATTATGAGATTCGGTATTGTGGTTGGTTTTTCAATTGTTTGGTGCTAATCAGTGTTCTAGATTTTGCTCCACATTGCAATATCTCAAGGTTTGCGGATTTGGCAGAGTGTTTGGGACATTCTGGTGTGTCCTCAATTCAAATGGTTCATGATTTGGAGGTCCACAAGTGAATTTTTTAGTTTGACGGTCATTGCAGTTAATGTTCTTGAAGTTCGTTATAATGATGATGAAGATTCTAGTAAGTGGTGTTGGTGTGGTAATTCATGATGCTTGTGGATGTTTCTAGATCATGTTTTATTGATTTTGGTGGTCGACATTGATTGATGAACACATTATTGATGATTTTTTGTTAATTTGGTGGTGTTGTTCATGTTCTTGGCTGGCATGATGATTGTAGCGTGTTGTGGAGTTCGAGGCATAATTCTTGGAGGTGTTTCATGTTCGAGGTGTTGATTTAGGTCCACACTATGTCTTAGTCAACATTGTTTTGGTTTGCATGTAATATTGTAGTGTGTGTGGTTATATATTTGTAATTTGTGATGTGTGTTGAGCCGACCTTGAAAGATAGGTTGATGATATGTATAAATAAATGTAATCTCATGTGAGAGAGGTATCTATGTGTGAATAATTATTTGATATTTTGGAAGTAGTGAAGTAGTGCGAAGAAGTGCGAAGGATCAATATATGTGTTATGTGGTTAACTGAAATTGTAATTAGGCATGTGGAGATTCTATTCTATTAGTTCACAATCTTTTGAATTCATTTGCAAGAAAGTGAGTCTTCCCAGGGTTGTAGCCCTTTATTGTTTTTCAGCAGTGAGCTCTAGGCAGTGTGCCTGAATGCATGTGCATTCCCCATTGTAATATTTCATATACTTCTAATAGGGTATCATCATATTGTGAGTAGGTTCCCACCGTGGTTTTTCCCTTGACAGGTTTTCCACGTAAAAAATCTTGGTGTTATGTGTGTTATTGATGTGGTGTTGATTTATGCTTTCATGTTTATTCATCAAATCTGAAATTGTGTTTGAGTAAAGTAAAGTTTTTGAGAAAACCGATTCACCCTTCTCTTAGTTTTTCTGCCTTGTTGCCAACAGAAACAAGAACCACCACCTCTGGCATAACCCACTAGCCCACCACACAAACGAAAAAAAAACCTTCACTCAGCCAAAGGGGCCAAGCAACAACCCCCCGCCTAACCCAAGACACCCAACAAACACGTTGGGATAGAGCTGAAACAAGTAGAGAAAATGAGAGGAGGGGCATGTTGAGAACACCCCCCTCATCCACAAGACAAAAGCCACCATAGCCAAAAAGAAAGGGGAAAGCATAGACTGGGCAGCAACTCCACTACACCCCAACTTAGGCCACAGAGGACCAACGAAAAAGGGGTTTCTACACCCAACCTGTGTTGAGAATGGGGCACAAAATCACCATTCTAACCCTTCCACTGCCATTCTAGCACACACTTAAAAGGGGTCTCTACATCCAAGGCGATCTCCACCTAGCATTGAAAACAGGGCACACAAACACCTTCCTCGCCCTCCCACCGTCAATCCCCAGCCAATGTTGAAAACAAGGCACAAAAACACCTTCCTTGCCCTCCCACTGCCATTCCAATATGCACCCGCACAAGAAACAAAAAACACAGACCAAGCACCGGTCAAGGTCCAAGCCTTCAATGATAGAGCGAAGAGCAGGGGTAGACCACAAGCATCAAGATATAAAACCCAAAAAGTAGAGTGAACAACAAAAGTTGCTCGAACCCACGACCCAACATGTGACAAGCATGATTGGGAAACATAAAGAGCAATCCATGAGACAACATACAAGGCTTTCGCCCCAAGCCTAGCCTCAATCCTAGCCACCCAGAGAATCCAACCATCATCCTTATCCTCCTCGCCTCCTTCCTCAACATCCTCCCCTGCAGAGTCAACACACCCAGAAACCCTAGCGCTCCTCGCTCCCTCCATCTTGAGTTGACTTTGTAAATTTGTTATTGTTAAATTAAAATAAAATAAATATTTAATTAAATAAAAAAATTCTATACATAATTATCATATGATATATAAACATGATGACACATAATTAAAAAACTAAAATTTAAACTTAAAAGATTATATCATTTTTTATAAAATCTTCACTTATAATCTCCAATATTAATTAATTAGAATAATTTATATTGAATATTAATTAATTAAAAATAATATATATTGATTATTGAACATGTTAGTCACTAGTGAATACTAAATATTTATGTATTTATATTCTACTATGGCAACATAGTGAAAAGTTGAAGAAGTCACTAGATAAGTCCACTTTTCACGATGGGTAGATAAGGTCGGACGATTTTTAAATATTCATTGAGAACCTAAAATATTGTTTGCAAATATATATACAAAAAAAATTGTATACAATAGAATTCGATGGAAGATATCAAATCATGTTAAATAAACAAAATTCTTCCATGTGACGTCACAATCAAGTTAGACGGTATAAGAGTAATAAATGAAAACTAGTTGCATGGTACTTCAAACCTTGTGTACAATCTCTAATTTTAATTCACAAAAAACGTACATTTGCATGAACATAGAAATGTATAACAAAATATTCTTTAGACCTTAATTTTAATTTTTATTGTGTTTAAAATAATTTTATTTTAATAAAATAAAATTATTTATATTGTAAAACCAATTTCAAGAGTAAGTGTCATATTAATACTATATAAAACTTGTTTCAATATATTTAAATAAATATTTATATTTATTATTAAACTATTTTCTTGTTCATTACATATTTATATTTCATTAAATAATTTTGAATTTTTCCAACACGCTTTTTGACATTGGGGTTTCACTACTAGGAGAAAGCCTTCTATTCCAGGCTGAGATTTTTGTTTCAATCAAGGTATTTGTAAAGGGTTTTTTTCACTTGATTTGAATCTCGCAATAGATATGGGAGTAAAATTGGTAGGGGTCTTCCACAAACTGCTATGAGATTGAAACACAAAAACAAGTGGGAAAGGCGCCAGAAAAGACACCATTTTGTATTCTAGTGGGAAAGGCTCATGAAAGATGGAAACTTAGTATATGATCAAAATGCACAAACATCAATGAGTATAAGGCTCCCAAATAAGATCTAAAAGTAAATCAATATGAAGATTCATAGCCAGTCAAATAAGATTTTTATACTTGTCTCAAATTTATACTCAACTTATAAAAATAAAATGAATAATCACATATGAAATTCAAACTCAATTATAATGGTACAATTTATATTCATAGTAATACTTTGAAAGAATAACTCAATACATTTATATATCGATAAATGGCATAATTTTATGCAAAGTTGAGTTCATCCCCTATGTCATTATCATCCATTGACACACATTCTCACATCCTTTGTTCATATCTTATCCATTTTGCACATATTATAATACATCTCATGCATTTATTATCCACCTTAATCTTACCATCTTTGTGTCTCAAGTTAATCTCATTTAAGTGTGGAATCAATCTTATGCCCATGGATTTGACCCCAGTATTTCAAAATTAAATTCAAAATTTGAATGACTCCTATTCATTATTTTCCTCCCTAACTCAAATTAAACACACATTTGTGTAATTTATTGCTATGACACTGCATTTAAAGGCAATCATTTTAATATTTCATCCAAAAAATCATTGAATATCATTTGCATTTAAGGAAGATTTAATGCTAGTTTATATACTTTTTTTGAAACATCTGAAAAAATATAATCTTGTATTACAACATTCATATATATATATATATTTAGATTTAAATATTATTGTCCTCAATCATTTTTCATGATCATAAAACTAGTCCTCCGAAGGGAGTTGACCTAGGAGAACATAGCCCTTCTAAGCAATGATCTCCCTAAAATGTATTCTTAAATCAAACTAGTTCCCATAGAAAAGCAAACATAAATAAGCCAAGTAAATTAGGAAGTAATAATGCACACTAAAATTGGTTTCATATGGGACATAATAGATTAGTGCCTACAGGCATGACCCAAAATTGTAAATTTAACACACAACTTGAAGTATGATTGTTCTAGATTTTAAACAAAAAATATATAGAGAGATGATCATTTTCCAATCTCGAGATAGGTGGATTTCAATCTCTATGACAATTTTATGTTTCATGTTTGTATTTAGAGCTAAGTGCTCTAACCCCCTTTGGATTTATTTTTTTAGTTTAGCATTTAATTGTTTAATTATTATACCAAAATTATCAATTATTAGTTTAGGTTAAGTTATGGTTGTATGTATGCATCTCATTTTATTAGCCTTAAGGTGTGTCTATGTATATGAATCTTATTATATTAAGCTAGATTAAGTTGAGGAAAGATTATTTTTCTTACAATTTTTTCTCTTACATGACCTAGTTTTCCCTAGAATGTCTCATAAATATTTGAGTTTTTAGAGATATAGTCTCTTAATTTTTATATGTTACTTCTAGCTATAATTTTATTTTTGATCTTTTGCTTCATTCACATAATTATGTTATGGTTTTGTGTATTTATTTACATATTCTATCTTTCTCCCGTGTTCCTACCCTAGATAGATTCTTCTTTTAACATTATGGATTTTCATGGCCCTCTCTCCTTAGGATCTATATTCATGCTTCCATCGCCAAGTTTCACATGTTCATATGATTTGTGACATGGGATCATTTTATTCTTGTTCCACTCATAATATTTTATCATACAAATAGTTTTGTATCATCTATGGAAGATTTATAACATAATATATGTTTTTATCTTATCTTCCCTCTTTCAAGGATTTGACCATGCTTTGTACTTTTAAATTTTTTTTTTATTAAGTATCATAGAATCACAAAGCTCATTTTTGCTCATTCGAGCATCCACGTTACAAACTTATTACAAATACCAGCTCCTTTCGAGCAAACATACTACAAATACTAGCTCCTTTCGAGCAGCAAACTAGAAACAACAATTGGAAGACCAAAGGTCACAACTTAGAAATCCACTTTAAATAATGAGACAAATACAACCAATGGAAGACCAAGAGTGACAACTTAGAATTCTACACAAAGGTGTCCCTCATGGGAGTTGAACTTGGGTCTCCACATTGAGAACTCAATGCTTTAACCAATTAAGCTCAACCCCTTGGACTTGTACTTTTATTTTTGATAAAAATTAATACAATTATTTATGATTATTATATTTTTTATTTCTTCTATGAATATGGATAGTAGTATGATATATTCAAATGAATTTATTACCTTTGAGCATATTTCTTTTACATGATTTGATGGACTATACATATATTGTAAAGGGTAATCATGATATTGTAATACCCTAAAAATGGTCATCTAAACCATGAGCCCCTAATCTCAACAATGTCACCAAGGTCCTAACCAAGGGCAATTAAAATAAACCTTGAGCACACAATATATTTCTAAAATCATCAATGTCACATGGCAAATTAATCAACCAATATTAATTAAACATATATTTAATTAATTGATCATTCCAAGCAAATCATTTTAAAACAATTATCCTATTTGTTTTATTGAATATCCTAGCATATATAATTAAGTAAATCAATTTGCCATTAAAACATCAAAAAAAGGAATTAATTGACAAAAAAGAATTAAAAATTGAGAAAATAAATCAATTGGAGATAATCTTGAAAAACAAATTAAAAATTGATAAATAATCTCAAAGAAAGCAATTAAAACAATTAAATATTAAAATTGAATGAAATAGTGAATAAATCAGTTTTTTCCCGATTTTATCTTAATTTTAGTTCAATTTCCTTTAAAACTGAGAAAAGCATCCAATCACATCAATTCACCTAGATTATGCTTCCTCTTGGAAAATCTTGACCGCTCATCATCATTTGATCTCAGCCGTTGGTTTCTTTTTGAATTTTCTATAAAATCAGGCTCTCATCTCTCATTCAAAGATCCTAGAGAATATATTGTTATTATGTTGTTTTTGCTCTAGGTTCATTGAGAATTTGCATTGAGATATTGCATATTAGTTATTTCATATTGCTTAAATCATTTAGCTTAAATATTCATATATTGCTTAAATCATGCTAGATTAACCTTGCATATCTATCTTAAATCTTGCATCCATTTAGTTCATATTCATGCTCATATAGATTTAAAAATCCTTCGTTTAGGTGTTGTCTAGTCACTGGATATCTTAGCAATCTGAGAGCAATCTAAACTTGCATCTACTAGAAGGCAATAATCCGACTTGCAATGGATTTTATTTTATCGCTTTTGATTAACTAACCCATGCAAATAATGGTTTATTGAAGTGTTGTGTATTTCAGATACAGATACAAGTCCACTTTTCACACACACATTTTTGGCGCCCACCATGGGGCTTGAACCCATGACTACAAGATTTCTAATTTTTCTTGAATAAATTTAATGTTTGGTTTTTATAACTAATAAACATGTGTTAAAGTTGCAAATAAAAATCTTTCTTTTTGCTTGTTCTTCTGTGACTGTCAAAAATAGTCTCTGTTTGGAGGGCATAACTTTTTATTGAACGCTTGGATCTAAACCAATTTTTTATATGTTGTTAAAAACCAAGTTTTCTACATTTTCACTGAAGAGATTTTCCTAAGAAGTTTTGGTTTGAAAGTTATGAATGACAGAGTTTAGTACTATCATTTTACTTATTCTTCTGTGATAGTAAAAAACTGTCTTTGTTCAGAGGGCATAACTTTTTATTGAACTGTTGGATCTAAACAAAAGTTTTATATGTTGTGTAAAATAAATGTTTCCACATTTCCACCGAAGAGATTGGCCTAATTATGTTTGTTTGGAAAGTTATAAACGATAGAGTAAAGCACTATCAAAACTATCATAACTAGGATAGTCATAAAAAATGGAAATTCTTGTTAGATTAGTTTAATTTACAGTTAGCATGCTAGAATTTTATTTTTATGATTTTTTTTAATGTTATTTTGGCAGCTAATCTTGGGATTTTAATTTTTTCAAGTCCGCTTGACAAAGAATTCAATCATTAAACATACGCTTGCCAAAGATTATAAACTCGAACTACTGATATCTTTGTTTTGCAGGTTGCCTCCGGAGATACAAACAAACATTTTGTATTCTTAATCTTTATAGGAACACTTCAATTTATATAAGGGAAAGAACTTTGTTTTACGTGTTTTTGGGAGAAATCTAGAGTAGAAGAGTATGCTCTTGTCCATTTGGACAATCAGAAATCCAGACCTTGAGGTTTTTTCTATTAGACTTTGAGATCTATTGATACCTTTAGAGGGCCTTCCTCCTGAGAAGCCCCTAAGGCTCGGTGAGAGGGAACAACCCAAGTGAGTTCGACCAAAGCCAAGAATCCAACTCACTATAATAAAATGCTTCTAGGGTGAAATTCCTAGGAGATGGAATAATCAGTGGCACTGCTTCATTTATGAGGAGTGTCTCATGTTGGGCATCTTGTAGGGCCTCACGGTCTAAATCACACTTGCGTGACTACATGGTTTCAAAATCCTATTGGGTTTTGTATCTAAATCACGCTTGCGTGACAGTCAGGCAGTCCTTCTGAACGAAACCCTTACTAAGAACTATAAGATAGAGGCTACCTGATTCACCTCTAAAAGGGGCTTAATCTTTGTGCAAGAGAGATAGTAGCTCTCCCAAGACACTTGTCATATCGTACCCCCATTAGTGTTTGGAGTCAGCTAATACAATGTTGAGAATCCATTGCATGAGACTCAGCGACCATATTCTGATTAGCTATTGGGTGTGTACCTAAGTCAACAAGCAAATATTTTCTTCTCTAGCCAACTTCTGTAGGGTTAGTGTGTTGTGATTGAATTATTATATATCTTGCATGTTTTCTGTATTTTCATTCCTGAAACTGAAACTAAAATACTAAAACTGGAGAAAACAAATCAAGAAACCAGTGATAAACTATCTCTGTCCAAAACTGGTCTCTGTCAAATATCAAAAACTTAGTCCTTATCAAAAATTGGTCTTTGTCAGTCATTGAAACTCTCTCTGTCAGAATCTCATCTCTGTCCAATCCTCTATCATACGAATTCCTAATTTTATCAGTCTCGAACAGTCAAACTTGCCTAAACTAGTCTACAACAGCCATAAAATTGGTTATCATCCTCCTGAGCATAAACAATCTTGATAGTGTACCCTTGTCGTTGCATTGCACGATTTTGTCGATCATCTCTAAGCTAGTTCAAACAAAATCTTATCAAACCTAAGTTAACTTAGATAACATCTTACACAGGATATATCATTCTTGAAACCAGACTAGATCTTAGTTACTTCACTCAATCACTACGTTAAACAAACAACTAGCTACAATTTGATCTTGACTTCTGTATCACATCTATCTCTCGGTCCCGTTGGTTGTAAATGTCTGTTCAAACTAGAAGCTCTTCTAAAAATTCTGACAAAAGTAAGAAGCTCATGGCTACCTTGGCCCAACAAATTCAAGATCTCAAGAAAGAAATATATAACATTCAAGCCCAAAAAAAATATTCAATGACCCCTCTTGAGATGAAAATTCATGATATTAAGAACACTAGACTTCAAGAAATGCTAAAACAATTACATAAGATGGAACAAGAAGTAATTGGCAATCAAAAGCCAAATCTCAAACAAGCTCACAAGACACCTTCACCAAGACATAAAGACATTTCCTCCAAATATCCTCTAGATAGACAGTTTACACCTTTGGGGCAATCTATTGAGTCGACTTTGGAAGAGCTTCTTAAGCACAATCTAATCATATTGCCTAAAAAGACCACATGAGGATGTGAAATTTTGAGTAAGTATTGTGCATATCATAGACAAAATGAACATAAGACTTCAAAGTGTATGGAATTAAAACATAAAATTCAAGACCTCCTTGATGATGGTGTTATTGAAATTCAAGATCCTAATAATTCACCTAAGGAGAAGCCAGATGTCATTACCAAGCATGGTCAAAATTATGAACCTGTGTCTAGCAATGGCTTACATGTTGCCTCCATCTCTTTCATGATGCCTCCATCTCCTAAGGCTTCTCAACAATGATCCATACAATATCCCTCAAATAATGAACCTAATGACGAAACTTTTCATGTTGACCCTCAAGGGCTATCTCAAAGGCCATCCCATCTAATGGTTGCAAAAGATCATATCTCCCTGGAATCCCATGAGGATCCCATTATACCTTTCCATTTCTTGCAAGATGATCCCCTTCCATCTCAAGAGAAAAGCATCCTTCCTAAGCAAGATCATGATGCCCCTTCCACCTTTTCAAACAATCCTATTCAAAATGAAGAGTCAAACACCCTTCCTACTCTATCCAATGGTCCTCTTCCATGTCAAGATCAAAGTATCCCTTCATCTCCTTGTCATAATCCTCCACGTTTACCTAAAGGATCTATCATGCCTACAAAGCCCTCTCATGATCCTACAAGTCAAAATATTTATAAATGCAAAGGGGTAGACCTTCACAAGAAATAACCCCTCCATGTTAAAGACAATATTAATGGTCATGGCCTCAATGACATTCCTCAAGATGGTGGTATCCCTACTAAACCAAAATCTAGGTACACGCCTTCTCCTTCATCTCTTTCATCCATTTTAGAACCATATATCCCTCCATCCCTTGTGCAAGATCAACAAAGGCGTACATCTTCGCATACCTTCCATCCATCTAAAAGGAAACAAAGGCCCACTGAGAAAAAGAAAGCAAAATCAAAAGCTATATGGGTTCCCAAGGAACGTGTAGAAGTAATGCGTTCCAAGAAACTGCAAAAGCATGAAAAGTTACAAACCATATGGATCCCTAAGCGTCTCCTTGAAGCACAACAGTCTAAAGAAAAATCCAAATCAACAACCAAGATTGTTGTTCCTCCATCCAAACCTTCCAAATCTATTCTTCCATCACCTCCTTCATCCATTTTGGATCCTTATGTCCCAAAATCCTTGGTTGTTCCTCCATCCAAATCTCAAAATATGAGATCCACTTTTCCTCCATCAATCCACCATCCCTCAAGATGTGTGCCAATGGTGATACCACAAACATTTCCATTCACTCATGCACAAACCTTTTAATATCCAATCCTCTATACAACACCTCTTTTTCATCCTTCCATTCCCCTTATCCAATCCTTTGCATAAGACTTTACCCTAGTTTCATCACAAAATCCAAAAACTAAGGAAATCAACATTGGAGATGCTGGACATGTACACTTAGCTGAGTCCTTCTTGGAAAGACATCTTCATGCTGGACCAATGAACTACCTACATAAAACTCCCTATCCCTATGAACAATATGCACCTTAAACGATATTATATCTAAGGGATGGGTTAGTTTAGCATTTTCTTTCTGCACTGCATATCATTTTCAATCAAAGCACTGCATCACATATAGTTTCTTTTATTTTTAAATGCATCGCATTTATACAATTTCTGCATTTGCATATAGCAACATTAATCAAACAAGGCAATTGTCCAAGTTTATCATCTATTTGCATTCAAGAGAAACAAGGGTCATCTCCTTTCTTAGATACTAAGACATGAAGTCCTTGAGGTCATAAGATCATTCATTTTCAACATTACGTTGTGACAACACTTTACTTATGGTTGGGTAGTGATTTCACTATTTGAGACTTTCTAACCTAAATTCTATCAATTTCTATATCTCAAACACATTAATAAAATCTCTAATTCATTCTAGACACCTAGTTGATCATATGACTAGTGAAAAATCTAACATTCTACTTCAGCGTCGCTGTAATTGACACACCTAAGTAGGTTTCATTACTTACAAGTCAAGCCAAGAAAATAAAAAAAGAAAAGTGCTATGCCAAATATTCATCTCAAGGCAAAAGAGAAATGATATATAATTGAGATATCACACATACAAGTGCGACAAAAAGCTTGACTATGGGAAAATGCGAGTAACTCCATTAGGGCTATGGACGCCTACTAGAAATGGAGCAATATTTGAGAAATTACAATCTATAACCTCGTCAGAGCTCTAAAAGCTTGATGGCAGCGAGGCTCTATTTGGGATGCTTTTGAAGTTAGAATAATCCATGTAGCTAGTCATATAGGATGCTAAGGATCTTTAGTGAACACAAGAGAAGGAATTAACTCATTGGCACTCACATGGGCAAAATAAGATCAAAGTTTCTATTGGCATATGTGCAGAGCATGATGACATGATGATATTGTATATTGTCATTGATGTCAATATGCTGAAGTATGAACTGGTGTGTTGTAGTAAGCAAACTGGCAAGAGAACCGATATGATGATGTAAACCGGTATATGTGAAAAAGTGAAATGGTATGTTTGTTCAAGGTGAACCGGTATGTTGGAATGAGAACCGGTATATGGAAGTTTTCTATCGGGTCATTTGGCATGACTACCAGTTGGTAGTCTCAGCTTTAGGGTTTTCGGTTGATGCATAGCTTGTGTGATTGAACCGATGACATCTTGTGATGAGTTAGCATCGTAATGAAGACCAGATAGTGTTGCCACGTCACCCTTATGCGCGTGAAGGATTTCCTTGAGGATGTTGCATGGAGATTGATCCTATCTACCCCGGGAATGTGCGAAGTCTCTGTAAACGGTGGAGAACACGTGATGGGTTATTAGCTTCATGAAGTGACAAAGAATGCACATTGGAGAACGTCTTGAGATATGTTCAAGACTATTGTATTCAATGCAGTGTTATTAAGGGTCATGATTGAATCGACTGAATTGTTAAACCTAAATGTTTAGGGTTTAGGGTTTATGCTACCGACCTATTTGTTTCCTATAAGGTCGATGGTGTTTTTCATTTTGAAGTTGTTGGCAAATGTTATGTGTGTATCCAAGTGAAGTGGTCATGATTGAACCGATTGAATTGTTAAACCTAAATGTTTAGGGTTTAGGGTTTATGCTACCAACCTATCTGTTTGCTATAAGGTCAATGGTGTTTTTCATTTTGAAGTTGTTGGCAAATGTTATGTGTGTATCCAAGTGAAGAGATACTTGATTCTTGCCAGATCAGAGAAGTATGTTGATACCTGTAGAGTGTGACTGCAGAAGAGAAGGAGCTAAAGTGGATCTGCCTTGGCATTGAGTGCTATTATCAGATCAGTGTATTATCTGTTGACTTCTAACCAATTCAACAGTTGGAAAATCCCTTAACCGGGTAGCTTTAACAGGATTTTGTGTAAATCCTTTAACAGGGTGACTCAATTCAATGAGTTCTTCAAATCCTCTTGCGAGGTAACCTTTAACAGGGTTCTAACCTTTAACTAGGTATTTAGCCATCCCTTAACTGGGTGATCCCTAGCAGGATCAGTTCCTAGCAAAACCTATTGTAAAAGTTTTTAACCGGACTAGGCTCCTAATAGAGTGGACTTCAAAAGAGTTCAAAGAACAACTTGTGGGTATTCATCCCCACCGTGGTTTTTCCCAGTTGGGTTTCCATGTGAAAAATCTGTGTCATGTGTGATTCTTTTCATGTGATGCTTTAGTATTTTCTGTTAAGTGATAAAGTATGTTGAACCGACAGTCATTATATTTCTGATGATATATTACCTGTTTATGCATAAGGGTGAAGTGGAAATGAGATATTAGGTTGTGTAGAGATCTAGGTGTTTACCAGTTTATGCTATTCATACTCTCATTGTGTGTAACTGGTAGTGCCCTGATTTAGACCGGTGTTACAATTTACCAGTTAAGTGCAGTCTTTGCAGTCAAACTGGTTGAGGGAAAGTTTTTGTTTGTACTGATTCACCCCCCCCCTCTCAGTACCGGTTGGTACTTACTGTTCATCATTATTTATCAATTGGTATTAGAGCATCTTCCAGGTCCTCTGTGTTGTAAGCTTAACCGCTTGAGGAAAATATCCTACTCTAATGATGAAGAGGGAAGGTCCAAAGTTCAACAGAGATAACTTTAAGATATGGAAGGACATAATGAAGATCTACATTAGAAGCATGGGTGCTCAACACTGGAGCTATGTTGAGAATGCTTATGTTATTCCTACCGGTACTCACCGATGACCAAAAAAGAGAGATTCAGGAGAATGGGCAAGTCATGGAAGCCCTAATTAGCAGTCTATCTGACATTGAGTTTATTGATGTTTAGGATAAAGATAATCCCAAAGAAGTATGGGATGCTCTGGAGAATATCTATGGCGCTGATGAGCATGTGAAACAAGCTAAGGAAGAGAGCCTTAGGGGAAAGTTTGAAGACATGCGGATGGTTGAAGGAGAGACCATTCAACAATATGGAATAAGAATCAAAACTGTTGTTGGAGACATCAAGAGTGTAGGTGGTAAAATAGATGACTCCACTGTTGTTAGCAAAGTCTTGAGATCCTTATTACTAGTCTATGCAATAAGGGTTGCTGCTATTTAGGAGTTGAGGTCTATAGACAAGACAAAGGTATCACTAGAATCCATCATTGCTAAGTTGATAGCTTATGAGCTAAATAATTATGATGGCAATATTCAGAAGACTGAATCAGCTTTTAGAGCATCTGCTGCACCATCTAGAAAGGGTAAAGAAGCTAGTACTGGTTGTGAACCAAGACAAAGAAGAGAAATGGATGATGAGGAGATCCTGATGGAATTTGAAGCTCTTCTTGCCAAGAGAATTCCTAAGGGAATTGGTAAATATAGAGGTAAGCTCCCTTTGAAATGCTTTTCTTGCAATAGGGTAGGACACATTGTTGTAAACTATCGTAATGGTGATAATAAAGACAAACCAGAGAAGTTCAAGAAGTTTAAAGGAGGAAACATGAGAAACTATTTTGTAGCAGTTGATGAAGGTGTCACTGATGAGGAATCAGAAGATGAAGAAAGTGAAGACATTGTGTTTGTAGCAATTAAGGAAGATGTGTTAGACAAGAAGGCTCTTATCTCCCACTTTGATAACTCCAATGAGTGGATTATTGATAGTGGTTGTTCTCACAACATGACTGGTGATCGGAGTAAGTTTCTGTCTCTGGAAGAGTATGATGGTGGTGTGGTCCGATTTGGTAATGATGCACCATATATGGTAAAAGGCAGAGGGTCCATCTCTTTGAATGGAAAAAGCAGTGTTGATAATGTGTATTGGGTAGAAGGTCTCAGACACAACCTTTTGAGTGTTGCCCAACTGAATGATAATGGACTCACTCTGGAATTCAGAGATGGAGTGTGTAAAATAAAAGGTAAGAGTGGTGAACTGATGGCCATCGGTATGCAGACCAGAGGTAACCTATATCAGATGAATGCAAATATCAGTACATGTCTAATGGCTAATTTTGATGATAGCTAGATATGGCATAGGAGACTCTGCCATGTAAACTTTGACAATATTGTGAAGGCCGGTAAGATCAAGGCAGTTAGAGGATTGCCTGTGCTGAGTAAACTAGAGAATCCTTTGTGCAGAGAGTGTCAACTGGGGAAAATGTCTTCCTCAACCTTCAAAGGTAAATCTTTCATTGCAGACAATTTACTTGATCTTGTGCATATTGATTTGTGTGGTCCTATGAAAACTAGGAGTGTGCAGGGAGATAGGTATTTTATGATTCTTACTGATGATTGCTCAAGAATGATGTGGGTCACATTCTTGAAAGATAAGTTTGAAGCTTTTGGAAAATCCAAAGCCTTCAAAGCACTGGTTGGAAAGGAAAGTGGTAAGAGGATTAAGTTCCTAAGAACTGATCAACGAGGAGAATTCACTTCCGGTGAATTCAACAAGTACTGTGAAGAGAATGACATCAAGAGGCAACTGTCTGCCCCCTAGACTCCACAATAGAATGGCCTAGCAAAGAGGAACAACTGGACTGTAGTTGAAGCAACCAGAACAATGCTGATTCAAGGGAAGGTTGCTCACACCTTCTAGAGAGAAGCGGTGAGCACTGTAGTCTACACAATGAACCGGGTACTCATCAAGAAAGGTAAGGATAAAACTCCTTATGAGTATTGAACCGGTAAGACACTAGTGGTAAGCTACTTTAGAGTGTTTGGTAGCAAATGTTATATCAAGAGGAGTGAACATCAGAGCAAGTTTGATGCAAAATGTGATGAGGGAATATTCCTAGGGTATTCCACAAAGAGAAAAGCTCTCAAATGTTTCAACAATAGGACTCAAAGAACTGTTGAAAGTATTAATGTTAGAGTTGATGAAACCTCTGAGAAACCTAAGGAAACTGACAGTGAGCAAGTAGGAGATGAAATGGTAGTAACCTTTTGGGAACCGGTTGCAAAATAGCCTAGTACCAGTAACAGTGCTCCTACACCGGTAGATGCTGATGCTGATGAAGATGAGGATGAAGAAGAAAAGAAAGAGGAAACAATGAAGATCATTCCTAGGTATGTAAAGATGAATCATGATCCAAAGAAGATCATAGGAGACAAGGATGCAAGAATTCTTACAAGAAGAAAGGTCAGAGAAAACTCTTGCATGATCTCTGAATTTGAGCCTAAAACATTTAAAGAGGCACATAAAGATGAAGACTGGATCAAGGCAATGGAAGAGGAATTGGACCAGATAGAAAAGAATGGTACATGGCCTTTGGTACCTAGACCTGAGCATAAAAATGTCATAGGCACCAAATGGGTTTCCAGAAATAAGCTGAATGAAGATGGCACAGTGGTAAGAAACAAAGCCAGACTAGTGTGTAAAGGATATGCTCAAGAAGAAGGAGAAGACTATGGAGAAACCTTTGCTCCAATAGCTAGATTGGAAGGAGTTTGTATGCTTCTTCATATGCAGCCTTCAAGGGATTCAAAGTATATCAAATGGATGTAAAATCTGCATTTCTGAATGGAATACTTGAAGAGGAGGTGTATATAGAGCAACCAGATGGGTTTGCCCTATCAAAAGATAGTGACATGGTGTGTAGGCTACATAAAGCCCTGTATGGATTGAAGAAGACACCTAGAGCATGGTATGAATGCTTACACTCCCATCTTGTGAAGATTGGATTTGAGAGAACAAGTGAAGATAGCAATATCTATCTGAAGTCAGAAGGAGATCAGATTCTAATCTATGAGGTATTTGTTGATGACATAATTTTTGGTGGAGATGACAAGATGAGTCATGATTTTGCAGATGAGATGAAAAAGGAATTTGAGATGTCACTTATAGGGGAGATTAAGTTCTTCATTGGACTATAGATTCAACAAATGAAAGATGGAATCTTTATCACTCAGTCCAAGTATTTCAAAGAAGTGTTGAAGACCTTTGGCATGGAAGACAACAAACCGGTTGGGATACCGATGGTGACCGGTTGCAAACTATCAAAGGAGGATGACTCAGCATTGGTGAATGAGAAGGAATACCAATCAATGATTGGTAAGTTGCACTATGTAGTACATAGCAGACCGGACATTGCACATGCAGTAGGCATTACTGCACGGTTCCAGTAAAGTCCAAGAGAATCCCACTTGGTAGCAGTCAAGCGGGTTCTGAGATATCTAAAGGGAACTATTGACTATGGATTATGGTATCCCTATAGTAATGACTTTAACCTAAAAGTGTTTACGGATGTTGATTGGGCTGGTAATGTGGAGGACTGAAAAATCACAACCGGTGGTGTATTCTTTCCTGGTGGTAGAATGGTCTCATGGATGAGTAAGAAGCAGAGTTGTATCTCTCAGTCTACAACAGAAGTAGAATATGTTGCAGCATTTATGAACTGCACCCAGACAATCTGGATGAAGCATGTATTAAGTGGCTTCAAAGTTCCTGTATCTGAACCGGTAAGTATATTTTGTGACAACACAAGTGCAATTAACATTTCCAAGAATCCAGTTTTACATGTTAGAACCAAGCACTTCGAGCTCAAGTATCATTTCTTGAGGGAGAAGGTTCAGAACAAAGAGGTTGTACTGGAACATGTTTCCAGTAAGGAGCAGTTAGCTATTTAAGAGGTGAATTAGGGGTGCTTCCCCTTCAAGAGGTGAACTAAAGGTGTGTGCTCCACATCAGTCAGGTATTGCAATTGATAAATTTTTTTTCAGGATTGGTGTGATGAAGGATGCTACTCCTTAGGGGGAGCAGCATAGTGGAACATAGTTGTTTGTGCCTCCACTTTGGCATTGTTGTCAAAGGGGGAGAAGATGTGAAGCAGAGAAGATATCTGTAGTATTGGGGAGAAGAAGATGCAAAGCAGATAGATATCTTTGTATATTGCCATCAATGCCAAAGGGGGAGATTGTTGGCATATGTGCAGAGCATGATGACATGATGATATTGTAAGTTGTCATTGATGTCAATATGTTGAAGTATGAACTGGTGTGTTGTAGTAAGCAAACTAGCAAGAGAACCGGTATGACGATGTAAACCAGTATATGTAAAGTGAAGCGATATGTTTGTTTAAGGTGAACTAGTATGTTGGAATGAGAACCGGTATATGGAAGTTTTGTATCGGGGTTTCATTTGGCATGACTACTGGTTGGTAGTCTCAGCTTTAGGGTTTCCGGTTGATGCATAGCTTGTGTGATTCAACCGATGACATCTTGTGATGAGTTAGCATTGTAATGAAGACCAAATAGTGTTGCCACGTCAACCTTATGCACGTGAAGGATTTCCTTGAGGATCTTGCATGGAGACTGATCCTATCTACCTCGGGAATGTGTGAAGTCTCTATAAATAGTGGAGAATGCGTGATGGGTTATCAACTTCTTGAAGCGACAAAGAATTCTTGTTGGAGAACGTCTTGAGATCTGTTCAAGACTGTTGTATTCAATGCAGTGTGATTAACAGTCAGGATTAAATCGACTGAATTGTTAAACCTAAATGTTTAGGGTTTAGGGTTTATGCTACCGACCTATCTATTTCCTATAAGGTCGAAGGTGTTTTTCATTTTGAAGTTGTTGGCAAATGTTATGTGTGTATCCAAGTGAAGAGATACTTGATTCTTGCTAGACCGGAGAAGTGTGTTGATACCTGCAGAGTGTGATTGCAGAAGAGAAGGAGATAAAGTGGATCTGCCTTGACATTGAGTGCTATTATTAGATCAGTGTATTACCTATTGACTTCTAACCAATTCGGCAGTTGGAAAATCCCTTAATTGGGTAGCTTTAACAGGCTTTTATGTAAATCCTTTAACAAGGTGACTCAATTCAATGAGTTCTTCAAATCCTCTTGCGAGGTAACCTTTAACAGGGTTCTAACCTTTAATCGGGTATTTAGCCATCCCTTAACTGGGTGATCCCTAGCAGGTTCGGTTCCTAGTAGAACCTATTGTAAAAGTTTTTAACCAGACTAGGCTCCTAACAGAGCGGACTTCAAAAGAGTTCAAAGAACAACTTGTGGGTATTCATCCCCACCGTGGTTTTTCCTAGTTGGGTTTGCACATGAAAAATCTGTGTCATGTGTGATGCTTTTCATGTGATTCTTTAATATTTTTTGTTAAGTGATAAAGTATGTTGAATTGACAATCATTATATTTCTGATGATATATTACCTGTTTATGCATAAGGGTGAAGTGGAAATGAGATATTAGGTTGTGTAGAGATCTAGGTGTTTACCAGTTTATGCTATTCATACTCTCACTATGTGTAACCGGTAGTGCCCTGATTTAGACCAGTGTTACGATTTACCACTTAAGTGCAGTCTTTGTAGTCAAACTGGTTGAGGGAAAGTTTTTGTCTGTACTGATTCACCCCCCCCCCCCCTCTCAGTACTGGTTTGGTACTTACTGTTCATCATTATTCATCAGTTTCAAGAACCAATGGGGAAGTTTTCTGCATCTCCATTTGTAAATCTTAATCACTAAGTGTGTTAATTTGGATGTTCGAAGGGACCTTACGGATCGATTGACCGCTTATCTATGAAATTTTTTGTACCTCCAATTCAATTGATGTATTACAAAGTGCTAAACAAACATGGTCATCCTTGTTCAAATAGGAAACACATCTTTATCATGCACATTGTATTAACATAGGTCATATAAAAAATTCATTGTCTCCACATACATTCTGCATATCATCATGTCATATAGGTCTACATACTAGGGGCATAACTAAAAAAATCCTAAAAAAAAGATCATAAAATGACTTGAACAAACTCATAAAAAAAAAATCATAAAATGTTATGAATAAACTCCTAAAAATCATAAAATGTCCTAAAAAAAATCCTAAAAAAAAAAATTAAAAAACTAAAAAATCGAAGCAAGAAAGCATATACTATCCTTCAAACCAAATCAACTACAAACAAACTCTCAAAGTTTGCAGTCTAACTTATCACATGTCTTGTTAATCAATCTATCAAACTCTATCAAATATCAACATGTCTTATACAAGGAAGGGTACACTCAAAACCAGACAGATCAGTCTTATACGGGGTACTTAGTCTTGAAACCAAACATTCCTATCAATGATCAAATCAAAAAAATGACATAGATCAGTATGGTTGTTGGATTTTTTCCAGGTTGGTCTTATCTCCTGTACTGAAGTGCTACATCTTCCCTTTCACTTGTACATAATTTTTAGTCGCTTTTGTGACATCTCGGTTCTTTTGGAACCCTCATGGCTTGAAACCAATCAATGTCCTAGTCTTAGGGTAATCGACTGAGAAATTTACATATCCTAAGCAGTATCAACCAAGTCATCTTTCAGTCAGTGGTACCCGATCATCCACTTTGAGTCAGTCACCTGTCTCCTAACTACTGTAGAGTTTTATCACTGAATAAACAAGCAAAACAAGACTACTGAAAACAATCACTAAACTATTTGAGATATGCATGAAATTTTATTTGTGTGCTATCTTTTACATTGGCTTTCGCTTATTATTCCCTCTGAGTAACTCGAGGAAGTCTATATTGACTAAGAGGAGCAAGGATTGGGGGCATAATACTTTTCTTTATTTTCTGCTTGTAGGAATGATTTCGATGATCTGGAAACATCTAATCAGTTGGGTGTCTGTGATAAGTGCCTTCACATCAAGGTGAAATCGCCACACATAGCTCGACTCCGCTTATTTGTATGCTACAGAGAGGTTGGAGTCATTCCTTTGTCTATTTGAGGGAATTTCTTAAATGTGCAATCCAGATGCATGTGTAATCTGTCCAAGGATGTGAACGAAAAAGGGTCATTGCAGACGAGATAATTCATATTGCATACGCAAAGAAATGAACTCTATTTTGCCTGCTATGTTTGTAAAACACTCAGTGATGAAAATTAAGCATTCTGAATCTAGTGACTAGGTTTAGGTTGCATTTATCCTAAATTTTATGCATTTTGAGTGATTTCAGCATGATAACAATGATCTCTTTATCTTCTGAATGAGAGTCTGAGGCATTCGTCATTTCTCAGCTAAGTGGTCTCTTTTTCATCATCATTTCTCCAATCGAGTACTTGTGTATTGAGATGTTAGCTGCATACATGAGCATCTTCTATAGATCCATACATTTCATTTTATACTTATTTGCATTCATATTATTGCATGAAGAAAAATAAACATTTGCATTACTAGTTACTCATTCTCCTCATTTATTTGCATAAAAAGAAACAAAAATAAACTTCCATATTCCATTTGCATTCATTAACCTATACTAAAAAGATATGCATACATATAGAATAAAGCATATAGAACATCATCTCATAATCAATCAGCACAAGTACGATGAAATCAAATCAAGAGCTCGTAAATCGACTATTTTGAGTCCATTTTCGGGGTTGAAATCGAAATCTGATGTCAATTCTCTCATCGAAATTTCACAACGTTGACCACTTAGTGCTTTCATCAACTATTCATTCTCTTCTTCAATTTGTGCTCAATTTCTCATTAATCAACGCTAAATCTCAATTTAATTCTCACATTAACTCTAATTTTAATCTTCAACATTAATCTTTGTGCTCAAATAACTTATCATTTCTCAAAAAATAAATTGCTTAAAATCACTGCCCAACCCTCGCTATCTTTTGATTTCATTCCCGAGGGGGCATACTCATGACCTCAAAGTTGAGAATTTCTTTCAAAAGTCTTCGTTACAAGTCAAGCAGCTAAGCTTCATCAAATCAATCGCTAGGGGCATATCAGTTTCATCGCTTCAAATCAAGCTGATATTGTCTTTGTCTTAATCAATCTCTTAACGTTAATCAGTTTCATCGCTTTTCATCAAGCTGATTATTCGTTTAAACTAAATCAAGGGTTTAAAGAGTATCTTCGATCACACACTCAATCTAAGCAGGTGTTTAGTTTCATTGCATTGAATCAAGCTGGACAGTTTATCTTTGCTCATCGTATCTTGATCAATCAAGTTCAAGATCGGTTTTCTCTTCACTCACAAAATCTAGTTCAATCAATTTCTAGATTAGTAAGATTCGCTTCTTGATCAATCAAGTTCAAGTTTGGTATCTTTTCTCTTCATCAGTCCTAGTTAAATCAAGTTCGGGATCCATTTCGCTTTAATCAACTCTGTTCAGTTTCATCGCTTCAAATCAAGTTGAATACCTCACTCTTTATCTAGGCCGTGATCAATCAAGTTCAAAACTAGTATCTCCTAGACATCAAATTTTCTTTGAACCAACACGTTGCTCGCACATTAATTCAAAGAGGGGAAAATATAATACCCTAAAAATGGTCATATAAACTATGAACCCCTAATCTCGACAACGTCACCAAGGTCCTAACCAAAGGCAATTAAAATAAATCTTGAGTACACAATATATTTCTAAAATCATCAATGTCACATGGCAAATTAATAAGCCAATATTAATAAAACATTTATTTAATTAATTGATCATTCCAAGTAAATCATTTTTAAACAATTATCCTATTTATTTTATTGAATATCCTAGCATATTTAATTAAATAAATCAATTTGCCATTAAATCATCAAAAAAAGGAATTAATTGACAAAAAAAAATTAAAAATTGAGAAAAGAAATCAATTGGAGATAATCTTGAAAAACAAATTAAAAATTGATAAATAATCTCAAAGAAAGCAATTAAATATTAAAATTGAATTAAATAGAGAATAAATCAGTTTTTCCCTGATTTTATCTTAATTTTAGTTCAATTTCCTTTAAAACTGAGAAAAGCATCCAATCACATCAATTCACCTAGATTGTACTTCCTCTTGGAAAATCTTGACCTCTCATCATCATTTGATCTCAGCCGTTGGTTTCTTTCTGAATTTTCTATAAATTCAGGCTCTCATGTCTCATTCGAAGATCCTGGAGAATATATTGTTATTATGTTGTTTTTGCTCTAGGTTCATTGAGAATTTGTATTGAGATATTGCATATTAGCTATTTCATATTGCTTAAATCATTTAGCTTAAATATTCATATATTGCTTAAATCATGCTAGATTAACCTTGCATATCTAGCTTAAATATGGCATCCATTTAGCTCATATTCATGCTAATATAGATTTAAAAATCCTTCGTTTAGGTGTTGTCTAGTCACTGGATAGCTTAGCAATCTGAGAGCAATCTAAACTCGCATCTACTAGAAGGCAATAAGCCGACTTGGAATGGATTTCATTTTATCGCTTTTGATTAACTAACCCATGCAAATAATGGTTTATTGAAGTGTTGTGTGTTTTAGATATAGATACAAGTCCACTTTTCACACACATATATACCTATGCTCTCAGTTGTTCTAATTTATACATTATGTGATGAGAATACACTTGATTCACCTACTTGTGACTTTTTGCATCTCATTATGATATTCCTTCTATACATCATGATAGTTTTATATCCATATAGTTGTGCCTTTTAGATAACACATCCTTTCTAATACTTAATGATATGATTCATGATGGCCAATCTTCTACATCTCATGGTTGTTTTATTCAAAAATTTCATGATAATGTCATAACTTATAGTGACACATATTTAGCTATTTAGGTGGATGTTAGTGATGATGTTACACCTTTTTTTCCTTACATTATCAAATTACAAGCCTTAGTGAAAATTTTTTACATTATAAAATTAAAAGCCTTAGTGAAATTACTAAGGAATAAGGCTCTTCTCATGTTTTATAACCATGTTAGCCACATTATATTCGAGATATGTGAAAAAGAGAGATAGTTATAGAGTGATCTTCTCACCCTTCCTACACATATAGTTGTAAACTAAGACAACTAGGTTTTAGAATCTTCTATCCTATAAATACATAAAAAATAAAGGATAATCCTTGCAATATTAAGTTGTTGTTTAGAGAAAGGAATTTAACCTTCATGTAAAATTGCTTTTTAGAAGGATATAAGGTCTAGTGAAGCCTTCAAAGTTGATGATGAATGAAAAATTCTAGCAGCTAGACAAATTGTATACTTGGTTGGTTTTCACAAGTGACATACATAGGAATGCTTGGAAGTAATTAACACAAGATTAGAGGTGAAAGATAGGAGATTATTGATAAAGTAATATAACTTGTAGATATTTCTAGGCCAATGTGTTATTTTCCTTGAAATCCTATGCACTAATATTGAAAAGAGATCTTTCTAGAAAGATAATACAACTTTTGGATGCAAAAAGATAAAGATTTGCATATATTATGGATTCATGTAATGTAAAATTATGTATAGGAACAAGTGAAAAATAAAATTTGATTATTCTTTGGTTAGTTTAAGAAGATAAAATTAATCCTTGATATGATTATGTGATAATTATTGCATCAACAAAATGAAATTCATTGAAGAGTTCAAATGTAAGAACATGGACTATTTGGATTAGAGAGCTTGCCTATTTTTGTTAGTTTTGTATTAGAGGTGAGTGAGAAGTATATGAAATTACAAAATGGGTTGAAGAATCTCAACATAGATACCCAACATTTATGTAAAAACATGATCAAAATGAGATAATGTTTGAAAAAAAATAATCAATCATTAGTTTCAAATGACTATAATTGTATTAAGACCTTGTATATCAAGGTATATTAGTTCAAGGTGTAGTTTTATTGCATTATTTTATAATCTATTTCTATACTTCGGATGTATTTTTTGAATTATATCATGTCCTACTTTATTAAATTTATGTATTTTTAATGGACATGTGTATGTTGTTGTTGCACTTAGGAAAATGAAGGGGAAATAAATTATGGTTGCATTGATGTGTTGAGATAAAACACAAGTTGTTAGAACCTAAAGTATATCATGATGACTAGAATTATGTAATAGTTTGTGGAGTTTGATAAGCCAAAACTAGGGTAAAGAGTGACATAAACTTGATGTTTTAATAATTAATTATAGTTTGGTCTATACGTGTCAATATAAGGATCGTAAGCTTGTGAAAGGTGTCATGGCTATATGCACAAGGGTTGTAGGTAGTGAGGAGAGTGAGGATGAATGTAACTAAAAACTTAATTAAAATTATCTTAGTAAAAATATGGTTTAATTCTACTTTTCTACTTTCTTAGCAAGGCTGTGACAGGAACTGTTGCAGAACATAGCAGTCTGTGATAGGAAATAACAGTAACAGTCTATGACATGAATTGTTAGAGAACAACACTAGTTTGTGACATGAACTCTTACAACAACAATTTGTGATAGGAGTAACAAAAATAATGATTTTGGAAATAAAAATTGCAGCTATAAATAACATGAACAACCATTAACAAAGAATATTAAGTCATAAGAAATAAATAGTAAGAAGCAAATAAATACAAACAATAATATAAATAAACAAGCTTCTTGAAATAAACAAACTCTTGAAAATAAACAAATTGCTGGAAATAATACACACTATGAAAGCTAAAAAGCACCAAGCATTCCAAGAAGTGGGCAACCTTCCTCCTCAATCTGCCTAGTGCTGAAATAATTTTTTTTTATGTTGGTTTAGTCACGTGAATATGTTGTTTTATTTATGAAAAATAATACAAAGTTTCTTCTCACATATCTCATATTCATAATAAAATATGGGTGCAAGTTGTTTCCAATTTTTATGCCACTTTGCTATTATTTTGTGGCTCATATTTAGTTGTTATATTTGTTGAAAACAAGTCACCCTAAAATGTAGGAGCTTATTTAGGTCATGGTTACAATAAAATAGAATATTGTTTTTGACATGAGGACATATCTTCCATCAAATTAAAACTAAAGATTAATTGGTTGTAATTATAAAACCAAATTATTTTGTGAGAAAATAATTTATTGAATTGAATTGTTGTGTTTACCCATTGCTGATAGGAAGTCTGTTACTGGCAACTGGGTGACAAGAAGTCTATTATTGTCAACGCATTGCATGATATGTTTTCCTTAACATAATGTAACCAAATATGAGTACATACAATCTAACAATTATTCTTCACTTATCTTATCTAAAAACTAAATTCAATATTACTTATATATATTAAATCATATGCAACATAAAAGGGTAAAATGGTATGCCAAGACATTAAAATAGGATATGGAAATGGGTATAGAGATACATGAAATAGGCTAAAGTATGGGATAGAATAGAACGTGAATGACTCTCATCACAATTTTTATTGGGACTTGGATTAAAAAAATATTTAATAAGGAAGAAAGATTTACCCGGATTTTAAGATTATGTAACACGTAATTAAATTATGCATTAATCACATTTGGTTGTAGTAAAAAAATATACAATTAGTGAGATATCAAGAAAAAAATTAGGCAAAAGAGTTATTAACACTTTCTAGTGAAGAGTATGAAGAAATTATATATACATTACAAAATGGAGAGGATGTAGATAGTACAATGGACATATTTTTAAATGGTTTAAAGGTTTGTAGAATTTTTAAAACTTATAATCTTTATTTTTTAGTTATATATATAGTTGTGCATCTACTTTAAAAACATGTACATATAGTTTCATTTCCTTTTAATATGTCCCCTTAAATCCCTTCAAGTCACCCTTTTTCTATGTTCCATAAAATAGGTAAGTACAATTTAGATTAATAAATTTTGGGATTTGGTCTAGTTAGTTTAAGATTAAGTAGATTTATAGATAATTGATTTACTAGAAAAATATTAATTTATTTCACATCCTTTAATCCATTCCCTTCACATCCCTTAAGCCATCCCCCAACTACATTTCAAAAATTAGGTGAGATTACTTTACTTTAATAACTTTGGGATTTGGTTTAGTAAGCTTAGGATTAAGAAGATTTATAGTCAATTGATAATTAATATCACACCCTTATTCAAATAGTAACTGATTGAATGTCCCCTTAAGAAATCCCCTCAACTAACCTTAAACCAGTCACTTAACTATAATGCATGTCACACTAGATTAGTTCACTCTTTTTCTTAGATAAATGTTTCATTTTTGGTTTAAGGCTCACAAATTCATTCTACTTTGTATCATTTTTATTTTAGATCTCCTACAATTATGTGCCTACATTACTTGGGGACACGTCCCTAGGATAAAATCCCCATCACTGTA
Source organism: Cryptomeria japonica (assembly GCF_030272615.1). Classification (NCBI taxonomy): domain Eukaryota; kingdom Viridiplantae; phylum Streptophyta; class Pinopsida; order Cupressales; family Cupressaceae; genus Cryptomeria; species Cryptomeria japonica. The sequence continues at coordinate 371,559,760 of NC_081412.1, forward strand.
CCAGGGACATTTTGGGAACTTGGGGACTTGGGTCCTACCAGGGGACATCCCCCCACCATCCCCAAAATTGCAAAATGTATGTGAAACACCCCTAAAACTTGGGGACAATAGTGATTCTCAAAGGGGATGTCCCCCTATCCCCAATATGGTTGGGGACATCTGTGACATCCCCTAATCGTCTCAGGGATGACCAACCATCTCCCTTTTCCTAGCACATTAAAAAAAAGTCTCAAATGCTAAAAAAAACATTTTTTAATGTTATTATAGGTCTATGAAACTGGATTTTCACTAATATGATGAGTAAACATGTTTGAATAACTTACAAAATCACTTAGAAATAATGAGTAGAAGCTTGGTAATAAAATTCACAAACACTTAGAAATCGATAGTGCATAAATAAGTGGTTGCAGGTTTGCAATATTGGACTTTTCACTGATATGAAAGGTAAACAAGTTTGAATCATAGCCAAAAGCACTCAAAAATATGAATAATATCTTGGTAATGAATTTCAAAAACACCCAAAACTTTGTAGTGCATAAAGAAGCAGTTACAGGTCATAATAGTAATGAAAGACTATCAACATATCCTCCAACCAGAAAGAAACAATGAACTACATGCAAACAAGTGTTGACATATTAACAATGAATTTTTAATTATGAATGCATATTGAGTATTTACAATTAATTTTGAATTACGAATGCATTTTGAGTATTGACAATGAATTATGAATAATGAATGCATATTGAGTATTGATAATGAATTCTAAACACAGATGTGGTATGTTAAGGTTATATAATGTACATATAGCTCCTTTATCCATGTTTTCAAATGAATACAATGTATATATACATGCTTTATCTATTTTCATATGAACATTTAAAAATTCCTTATATATTTTAAATTTTTTCTATATTTTACATAGTTGTTCCATTTGTCATCCCCTCGTTGTCCCCAAAATTTGCAAAAATAATTATGGTCCTAGAAACTCATCCCGCCGTCCCTTGTTGTTCCCGTCCTAAAAGCTCAAGGTAACATAGGGAATTACTACTACTACTTTTACATAAAATATGTAATGGCATCTCTTCAATGTAATTAAATTCTATCCTATGGTCTAGTATAAAGTAGGAGTCCAAAACTTAGAATCAAGACTCATATAATTATGATTTTGACTTAGAAAGAATCTTGTAATGAAATTGTTGAGTATTTGAGTTTTGGATGTACACTCCTAATCATGCAAATGTTGATCTATCTTTCTTCTACATAATTCTCAAATTGAATATCTAATAATGTTGAAATTAATAATTGATATTTTTTATTACTCAAAATAATTTCTTGGTTTTCTAAAATTTTGAAATCGTCACTTTTGATTTATATTTTAGACTAGGAATTCAAAAGTTAAGAATGAAGATTAGGAATGGAATATTTAACTATAAATTTTACTTAAATTAGAATTAGGGCTTGCAATTAGCACACATGTAATTATAATTTCGATTTAAATTAGAATTGGGATAAGAACAATTAATGGAGGATAATGAAAATGATATAATGTAATTATTTATTTGTCTATAGGTAGTTGTGCATTTCAATTATATTCTTGAATCTATATATGTATTGTAGCATCATAAATTATAACCTTGTACAATTCGCACCTCATTTCTATGCTCCTAGTTTAGCTTATCCCCTCCTAGTTCTCCCCTAGGTTCGTTTTGGCCCTTTTTACCTCAAATTTGATGTCACCTAACTGCATTATTGAGTGCACTCCATCCTAGGCCCTCATATTTGCCTGCTTGTTTGCCCTATTTTCAGAAGACAAGGGTTCCTACAACACCCTTAACCAAACCATTGGTCCTCCTTAAACATGCCCTATTTCAAATAGGTTAGGGGTCTTCCCCTTCCTCATGGTTTTGGTCCCCGTGCCTCAATTTGATCTTTAGAGGTCGACCTAATCGGTAAATTACCTAGGGAACCCTATATAAGGGCATCCTATCAAATTATTTGGGAGCCATCCATAACACATTATATGTCACAACCCTCCTTTATCACTTTTTGATTTGATGCAATTCTATTATATTTTTGGTTGAGCTATTGAAAATGATTGAATAAATATTATAAAAGAATAAAAATGGACACACACACACACACTTGGAGAATAAAATTCAAAAGGCATTATTTATATTTTTTATTTTTTATTTTCCCACTCCTAATTATGGCACATGTTGTAGGAGGAATTAGAAGCTTCTAGAGGAATCTTCAATGCCTTGCATGTAACTCCCCCACTAGGTTTTTAATCAATTTGCATGAGTCCAATATTGGAAAAGAATCTCATTCTTAATTAATTTCTCTAGATAGTGGAATTAAGGGATTTTTCCTATATATTGTATGCAAGTTTTCATAAGAGGGAGTTGATTATGTTTTGAAGAAATTTCCCATGTTTTAGTAGTAGGATCTTCTTTGGTAGTCTCATTTTTTCGTTGTAGGATTGTTAAGTTTGTTTTGAAGAATTTTTCCAAGCTTGCAAGGAAGGATCAAGGAAGGCTAGGCTTGAAGATTTAGAGAGGATTCTACATCAAGCTTCAAGTATCCAGGTTCTCCTCTTTTTATTAAATCATGTTCTTGTGTTATTCATTTTTTTTCCTATGAGCAAATCTTGCTGTAAATGAATCAATTCCTCATGTATGAAAATCTATTTTCCCGTGAATGAAACTAAATGGGAATAAAGAATTATTTCAAATCTTGTTATTTTGTTTTATTCACTTCTTTCCTATGAGTAAATCTTGCTGTGAATAAATTGATTTCTCATGTATGAATAAATTAACTTCTCTGTGAATGAAACTTATTAGGAATAAAGATTAATTTCAAATCTCATTTCCTGTTTAATTTCTTTTTTTCTTGTGATTTAATCTTGCTGTGAACAAGAATAAATGAATTAATTTCTCCAATAAGAAATTTTGTTTTCCTGTGAAAGAAACTTATTGGGAAGAAAGATTAATTAGAGATCTTGTTTTCTTGTTTCTTTTCTTCCCGGGAGTAAATCTTACTGCAAATGAAGTATAATCTCCCTCTGTGAATATTAGTTCTATACATTGCTGAAACAATTTAATTCTCTGTGTTATCTCATCCCTGTGAATAATTTCTTATTCTCATTTGTTTTTCATTAACATTTCTGTTACACATATATTTGTTTATATACTTCTCTCTTATGCTATCAAAGAAGCTAGAATGAAAAAAAAAAGAAACCATATATATATATATATATATATATATATATATATATATATATATATATATATATATATATATATATATATATATATATATATATATATATATATATATATATACACCTATACATTATACTTTGCAATTATTAAACTTAATGCAAATAAAAAAATATATTCAAAATAACGCGCAACGTTATCGAGAAATTTAATGTATAGCGGTTAACGCACGAGAGGCGGAGATACGGTAACCGTTGGGGCAGTGGTACCGGTAACCGCTGGGGCAGTGATACCCTCCACTACCCTTGTGGTCATTGTCACGGCAGTGGCCGTAGGTGGAGTGGAGGGGCCCATGGTACCCCTCAACCCTGCGGGCCTGCACCTGCAGGACCGCAGGGGTGATGGGACCCGTGGTCCCCACCCCCCATTAACTATTAAAAGCAAAGTTCGTTTATTTTTTTTTTTATGTATTTTAATTTTTTTATATATATTAAATTGCAAATTGGAATTTGTTAATAATTACTTTAGTTTAAATTTTAAGTTTAATTATTAATAATTGCTTTAGTTTAAATTTTAAGTTAGTAAATTAAACTTAGGAAAATTTATAAATAGTTAGGATTATTGTGTAATAGATTTGTAATTTTTAAATTATTGTGCATAATTGGAATCTCTCAACCCATTGGAGATTTATTGGGTTAATTAGTCGATAATTCTTAGATTCATTTAAAACAATTAAGTCATACTATTATGATTTGATCCAAAATTGCCAAAAAGTCTAAACTAATTGTTCATTTTGAACTAGTAACGCTATAATTAATTATTCTCGTGATAGAAGTAAACATTGCTTAATTTTGCATGTAAATGACACTATTTTTGCATCATACAAATTACTTATATATTAATTTGCATTCATGGATGATCAAGTTACATTTCCATCATTTTCATGCAAGTTACCCGTTTTAATATGTGAGTTCATAATTGTCATTATTGTGCAATTATATATTAAATAGTTTAGTTGTAGAAGAATGGTAATACTATCAAGTGGTAATTGAATGCCATAGAAGTAGTTATTTTAATTAATTAAACTTTGCAATTATGTACATTCAATTCATAATTATTTTCAAGCATGATGTTTTCATAGCTTCTTAGTTAGAAAACTAAATAAAGGAAGTTGGAAAACCAAAACCTAGCAGCGTTTAGTATATATAGTGCCTCTGGGTCACACTTACGGGTAATGTCATCGTGTTGAACTATTGTACTTAATGCCTAATAAAGCTACATCAACGACGTCTGTGGCATTGTGCCTATAAATCATCGGGGAGTAATAAGGGACACTTGGAAGTTAAAATCCAAGGGGCGGGTAATCCCCCTTGGATCGATAATCTAATAAGATAATTGTAAAATGATATTTCATTCACTGAGTTAAACCATAGTAAACCCCTATAGGGATGATTGAGTGAAATTCTTTTATGAAATTGATTTAATCTCGAAGAGTTGTTGACGATTGACAATTGGTCAAGGGTGACACTTATGATAGGTATTAGGATCTAGTTGTTTTAGGCCACAAGCAATAGGCCATCTTGAGCCTTTGCTTAAGTGCTACCACCGTGGGTAGCAACCGTAGAGAAATTGTCTAGGACATTGACCCTAGAAAGGGTTGCATACCCACTAATCAGTTTACATCAAACCATAGAGTAGAAAATAGAACTACATACTTTACGCCTTGATCCCGTGCCGAAACAGGTATGTAAAAAGTCTAGGGATGGAGTTGTCCCTAGTACTCAGGCGTTCGTGGGTGGGGTCTAGGCTTGGTAAGAAGAAGGATTGAGTAGAATCCTAATTTGAAGGATAAGTATAATAAAAAAAAAGAAAAAATATTTCAATGCATACTTGGAAGGAATCCCGTATGGATTCGCTTGATTTCCCAAGGCTTTAAGCCAAATTCCAAGGTGGAATTCAAGCTTGTATTATGTTATTTTGATTACTCCTAACAATGGTGACCTCGGTGCACTCCTATTAGAGAAGTGTAGTACTTAGTGAGTGACTCAAGACCCGAATGGTCCCAATGAGTCTAAGTCTCTGGCCAGAGCACCTCCTATCCTAATTGGATAGATGCCTACCCCTAATGGGTAGATGCCTATCCCATATTGGATAGATGAAACCTCCTACCCTGTATGGACAGATGCCTAACCCGTATGGTTAGATGCTTATCCTAGATGGATGAATGCCTAATCCTAATGGATGGATGCCCAGAGTATGCGATTGAATCAAACACAGATGATTAAATTAAACAAAAAAAAAGAATGGTAAAATTTTGTTGGGTTAAGCAAGGTGGGTTATTACATTATAAAAATTTGTTATCTTCTCACATCAAGCATTCAAGGCAGCATTTCATCCCACCATATTCTTCAAGCATCATGGAGCGAATCCTATCAATTTTCATGCAAGCATATTGTAAAGCGGAAAAATTGAACCCTAGTCGTTCTCCCCTCCCCAACTCCAAGGAGAGAGAAGGGAGAGTCACTAGGGTTGATGGTTTTCACTTAGGAGAGAATTTACATTCAAAAGAGGGGTTCAAACCCACAAGATCCAATCCCACGCAATGCAAGATTGGATTCTAAATGAGTTTCAAGGGTTGTGACATCAAGGATACCCTCTTTTGTAAAGAAATGTAGATAGAATGATTGAACAAGGAATGCATGTAATAGTAAGAAAGATTCACTTATAAACAGAGATAGGGATACGAGATGAAGCTGCGGACCTGGAATTAGTAGTAAAATGTCGAGATGGTGCTGTTCTACGAATTTGAGCGAAAGTTGACGAGACGATGGCGCCCGGCGTGCACACGGTCCTCCGAAAAATTCACGAAATGAAGGTGGATCTATTCGTCTCTGCACAAGGATTCCAGATCTTCAATTACAGCCGCGTACCTGCAACCTACACACAGAAAAGAGAGGACGATTGGGGGGTTAGGGATGAGGGGTTTGCCCTTAGGTCAAACCCCAGTTTTGGAATTAACCAAGAAATTAGAATGCTGTAAATGTAAATGTTTGTAATGTAAACAAGTACTGATACCTTGTTGTAAGAATGTTTGTATTCTTACATGCGAAGGTGTAATGTATGTAGTATGTTGTATGTTGTATGTGATCTCCTCTTCAATGGTTGAATCCTTGTCTTGAATGCAACACCTAGCCTTGAATGGAGACTTAGAATGCTCAATTGCTTGAAGGAATGCTTGAATGCTTGAATGTTTGAATATCGCTTTCGCACCTTGCTCACATATATCCTCCTCTTCTCCTCCCTTTCTAGGAGAGGAAAAGTAGTTTATATACTTGTCAATTAGGGCTGATAGAATGATTTTACCGACCTTAGGCTGACCAGGAAACATTATTTCCCAATTTGCAAACTTAGAGACCCGATGCCCAAAAGAGACCGGGCCCAAAATAGGGCCAGGGACCAGGGCGCTGGGCACCATGGTCCTGGGGGACCAGGGCGCTGGGCGCCATGGTCCTGAAGGACCAGGGCACTAGGCGCCATGGTCCCACCTCCCGGGACAGCAGGGTGCAAGGAGGGATCATGCCAAGGTGCAGAAAAATGCAGTTTTTGGTGTCACAAGCAGGTTTCGGGGTCTCCATTCAGGTTTAACGTTGCATCGCCATCGTGAAGACCCAAATGCAGTTGAAATTGCAAGTGTCACAATTTTAGGATGCTACATTTAGCCCCCACTTTAGCGGGAGTGTAAGCATACGCTCATACTTCCGGTAAAGTACAAGGAAACAACATTGAAAAACTTTCACCACGTCAAGGAGGCAAGATACACCAAGCCCCCAGTGGACTAAGGATCTTACGAATTCGATTGACAAAGTAAAAGGGAAGATCATGAGGGAGAACCATGACTGTCAGTAGTAAGGCTCCCTCACTATGAGTCATGCAAGAAAGATATCAAAAATTTTCAAGGCAAAGCTAAATTTGTCAAGAAATTTTCAAGTATCTTGAAAAGATATGGACGGGATGTATGCCCCCCTACGTTAAAGTGATCGCACACGCCTCACCGGGGGTAATTTCTTTAAGGTAGTGATACATATAAGAAATATGAAAGGAAAGGAGCACGTTATCACAAGGATTTAGCCCCCAAGTGTGAGATAAGCCCAAGGATAATAGACACAAAGCACAAGGTGACTTTGCTTTCCTCGGGGTCATATGTATGTATGCATAATTGTTCTTCATTCCCCAATCAAGGAAGGTCACCTAGAAGAAGGGAACACATGTGTCTTTTGAGTCAACATGAGAGAGACCAAAAGAGATCTCAATGTTTTGCATCGTCCTCAAGTAGACAACACTAAGGACAACAAATAGAAGAATGAGAATAACACATAGAAGAAGTAAAAAAAGATCAAGAGAGGAGGAGAGAATCTGCTATGCTAATGAACTAGTCTAGCACGTCATCTACCCCCCGATCTTGCTGATCAGTATTTCGGGAAGGTAGGAAACACGCTAGAGGAGGAACATCCAACACAGCAGATGGAGCTATCACAAGATCCAAACAAGGGCTATGTTCATGTTCCGAGCCACTTTGTTCTTGTCTAGGAGCTAGGATAAGTGCTTTAGAAAATTCGTTAGATAAATGGTTATCAACATCAACATATTCATATTCACTATCAGAATGAACAGGAGTAACATTTTCATCATGAATAACATTTTCATCTATGTCATCATCAAGATTTATAAAAATAGGATCTTTAACTCGCACAGGATCAAGACCATCATGCATCTTATGTTTAGGAGATTTTGGTTCAATTTTCAGCTGAGGAGAAAATGGAATAATACTGGCTGAAGGTGTTTTTGGGGATTGCAAAGTTTGAGAAGCAGCTGCCTGAGCTCTAAGACGACGCTTTCATCAGCATTCACGTGCAGAACGATTTCATCTAGTCTTAGTAGGAAGTTGAGGAGAGTGAGGAGGAGGAATGTTCTCATCCTTTTCACTTGGGTGTTTAGGTTGTGGTCTCTTAGGTTGAACAATAGGAGAAGAGGAAGGTCTCTTCTCTCTATAAGAGGAAGGAGGAGGAACTGCTTCATATAAGGGAGGAATATTTGGTTTAGGAAGGAGACCAAGTCCATCATGACGAGGAGGTATAGGTCTACCTTTAGGAAGTTTATTAGATATAGACCTAGTCACATCCATAGGAACGGGTTGGGAATCTTCTTGAGGAAAGACATTAGTTTTATCTTTCAAAGGAAGAAATTCCTTCTCAAGAACGATAGGAATGTCAAGTTTAGGTGTTCTAGGTTCACTTAGAGATAGGATCATATCTTTTTTCCACTTTTGATAAGATTTGAAAAGATGATCACTTCACGGTGGAAGAGATTGGAATTGTTTAGGCCAAAAGTAATCAATAGGAACGCTAGAAGTTCTTTCAGTAGGTTTAAAGAGGCTATGATTGACAGTCACCATTATGGGGAAATTTCAAGCACTTGTGAATAGGAGAAGCAATAGCTTTCATGGAAGATAGCCAAGGATAGCCTAGCTTCACACGAAATTGTTCGGATGATGGAATAATAGCAAAGTCCACATCAAGGGATTTGTTATGGACCTCAATAGGTAATGTAATAGAACCAATTGCAGGAGAAGAAAATGCATCAAATAATTTCACAACCACATTTGTTTCATCATAGATCACTTGATTCAATTGCAAAGTAAAAAGAAATTCTTCAGTAATGACATTAACCATACAAGAAGGATCAATAAGCACTCCACGACAAGGTGTATTCTTGACTTTTGCAACTATATATAAAGGACCATCAGGTGCCCTGATAGTTTCACTGGAATCAAATGTGATGGAAGGTTCTTTAGGGATTTTCTGCTGCTCTACAAAGTTAATCACATTCAGAGTCATAGACACGAGATCATCAGATGAGACAGAGGAATCAGTAGTATCAATCGCATTAGAGGTATGAGAAGGTAATGGATTAGTAAAAATCTGAAGATTTTGGTTAGGAGGAGCTACAGATGTGTTGCCTTTATCATTCACACTAGAAACAAAGATAGTATTATTATCAATCAAATCTTGAATTTTACCCTTTAAAGCAAAACATTTTTCAGTATCATGCCCAGGATGACGATGAAATTGACAAAAAGATTTGTTATCAAAATAGGGTGAATTAATCTTTGCAGGATCTATTTGCCTTATAGGAGGAAGATTAAGCACATTTTGTTCCAATAACTTATTCATAATACTATGCAATGATTCATTCAAAGGAGTAAACTTTCTCTCTTTCTTGAAAAACTTAGAAATAGGAGGCACACCTGATGCTGCATTCACATTGTTGTTGATGATGTTTTCATTGAATTTAATGGACTCTCTGTTTGGTTTAAACTTCCCAAATGGTTGTTGACTACTATCACCCTTATCACTCAGAGCCATAGGATTTGCTTGTTCCATTTGACTCACAGTCAGTTGATAATGCGCACAACTGTTGGAAAGAAGTAAACTCAGAAAATAGAAGTTTTTCTCTAATATCTTTTTGTAAATTAGAAATAAAGATTCTTTGAATATCATTGTCAGGTACTGGAAAAGAAATTTGAGCATACAAATGCTTATATCAACCAATGAAATCAGTCACTCTTTCTTTAACACCTTGTTTACAATGCATTAAATCAATCAAAGTAACTTTAGGACTTATATTGTTTTGAAACTGTTGAATAAAAGCATTAGCAAGTTGTTCGAAAGAAGAAATAGAATAAGAAGGCAATGAGCAATACCATTGTAGGGCTTTATCTCTCAATGTTCTAGTAAACAATTTTGCAAGCAACCTTTGGTCATAAGCAAAATCGGTACATATTGTTTGAAATGTCTTAACATGTGTTAGAGGATCACCCTTACCATTATAAAGCTCCAAATGCGGGATTTCAACATGTTTAGGGGGGATAGCTCGAACAATGTCAAGAGAAAGTGGGCTCGCGACATCAAATGTGGGCACACTAAACTTAGATTGATTCATAGAGGCAATTTGTTGCTGTAAAGAAGAGACAGTTTGTGCAAAATTGTTAATGGCCGCTTCAGTCGAAGAGTTCATATTAGACGTGTTAGATTGTGATGGAGGTGTTATGTTATTGAAAGAAGGTAGAGAGTAAGGTGGCAGGACATTATGATAGTTAGTCATAGGAGATGATTGGAAAGGAGGAACACTACAAGGAGGAATGGAATAGTTAAACGAATTGCCCCCTTGTGTCATGTTCATTTGTGGTGATATAATAGGAACACTCATTGAAGGAATGAATGAAGAAGTTGGATTGAATGAAGGAAGAGGGTTGATTGAAGAAGAGGGATTGCCCCCATGACTGGTGATCATAGGAGGAATGTCTTGTATTGAAGTAGTCATTATGTTTGATGTAAAAGTAGGTATACTAGCAATATAAGTTGTCAAAGGAATAGAATGATTAACTTGAGTAGGAGGTTGTGTATAACCTAAAGTTTCAGCACAACTCTTCATAGGCATCACATTCGAATCCACAATGTGTGCAATACCACGCAAAATATCAATTCCATTCTTATCACTTTGAACCATACGTTTTAGACCCTCAATTAATGAAAGGGCTTCACTATCAGGGTATTCTTGAGACATCCATTGTCGAAAATCATCAAATTGGTTATCCAATTTTGAAAGTTGTTCTACAGAAACCTCATGGAGAGATTCTTCATCATTAAGAGGATTAGAGGAATTACCCATGTCCTCGTTAAAAAGGCCATTCAAATTAGGTTCCATCTCCTCAGTAATTAAACCTTGGAAAGACTTAATTCTAAGGCTTCGTCTAATGGGAATAGTGTAAGTAGGGCTTATTGTTGTAAAACTCATGCACTAAAGAAAGAGAGAAGATTTTGAATTTTAGAGGTAGCAAATTTCAATAAAATTAGCCAATCTCCTAGATTTAAGCTGTTAAATGCAATCAGGACAATCTCCCAAAATTTCGGAAAAAATGTCCGGGACCGTGGCGAACGGAATGCACACGGTCCTCGCAACTTTTTTTGAAATTTTCAGGGATGAAAGTTATGATGATTTTAAAGATAATCTGAAAAAATTGAGTGATTTTACGATCTGTAGATAGGCCAAATTAAAGTTGTAATCTCAAAATTGAACCCTACCAAGATTGTTGAAAAATGCAAATTTTGAATTTTGAAAAAGAGAGAGAAACTGAAATTTTGAATTTTATGATTTTAGAGGGAATGCTGAAAGCAATGCAAGTGTTGAAATTTTAAAAATTGACTCAATTTCATGCAAAATTCAAATTTGAAAGCGGAAATAGAAGTTGTTGCAATTAAACACTTAATTTCAAAAGTCACAAATTGCAAAAATTTGAATAAAACACTGAAATTCCAAATGAATGCCAACACACTTTTCAGATTTAGGACTGTAAGAAACACAATTTTGATAGGAATTTTAATTTCAACAATTTTTGAATGATTATAAGTCTTTATCCAAGCAATCGCTAGACCAACTTTGACTTTAATTTTGAAAGTGTTAGAATTGATAAAATCAGCCAAAATTCTGGATTTTAGCAGAAAAATACAGTAAGATCTAGCTCCCGAAATTTCGGAAAAAATGTCAGGGACGATGGCGCTCGGGGTGCACACGGTCCTCGCAACTTTTTTCCAAATTTTCAGGGATGAGAGATATTATGATTTTATTGCGGAATCCAAAGTTACAGCCGATTTGGAGGTGTTTTGATCAGTGAAATTATCAGTCAAAGGTTGAATCAAGGAGGTTTTAAAAATTAGGGTTTTGACACTTAACCACTTAATTTTTAGAATTAAAGCACAAATATGAATTGACAATTTGCAATAGAAGGGTAGATCTGAAACAAGCATTAACAATTAAACATTCCACAAGTTTAATTACTAAAAAGAAAATTTTAGGGTTTTTATGCAATTAGCCTCTAAAATTTGCAAAAGATCAAACATGGAAATGTAATTAAGGAAACAAAATTTTCAGATCTAACCATGAATAATCAGAATGAGGATGTTCACGTTGGGTTCACCAAAATGTAAAGCGGAAAAATTGAACCCTAGTCGTTCTCCCCTCCCCAACTCCAAGGAGAGAGAAGGGAGAGTCACTAGGGTTGATGGTTTTCACTTAGGAGAGACTTTACATTCAAAAGAGGGGTTGAAACCCACAAGATCCAATCCCACGCAATGCAAGATTGGATTCTAAATGAGTTTCAAGGGTTGTGACATCAAGGATACCCTCTTTTGTAAAGAAATGTAGATAGAATGATTGAACTAGGAATGCATGTAATAGTAAGAAAGATTCACTTATAAACAGAGATAGGGATACGAGATGAAGCTGCGGACCTGGAATTAGCAGTAAAATGTTGAGACGGTGCTGTTCTGCGAATTTGAGCGAAAGTTGACGGGACGATGGCGCCCGGCGTGCACACAGTCCTCCGAAAAATCTGCGAAACGAAGGTGGATCTGTTCGTCTCTGCACAAGGATTCCAGATCTTCAATTACAGCCGCGTACCTGCAACCTACACACAGAAAAGAGAGGACGATTGGGGGGTTAGGGATGAGGGGTTTGCCCTTAGGTCAAACCCCAGTTTTGGAATTAACCAAGAAATTAGAATGCTGTAAATGTAAATGTTTGTAATGTAAACAAGTACTGATACCTTGTTGTAAGAATGTTTGTATTCTTACATGCGAAGGTGTAATGTATGTAGTATGTTGTATGTTGTATGTGATCTCCTCTTCAATGGTTGAATCCTTGTCTTGAATGCAACACCTAGCCTTGAATGGAGACTTAGAATGCTCAATTGCTTGAAGGAATGCTTGAATGCTTGAATGTTTGAATATCGCTTTCGCGCCTTGCTCACATATATCCTCCTCTTCTCCTCCCTTTCTAGGAGAGGAAAAGTAGTTTATATACTTGTCAATTAGGGCTGATAGACTGATTTTCCCGACCTTAGGCCGACCAGGAAACATTATTTCCCAATTTGCAAACTTAGAGACCCGATGCCCAAAAGAGACCGGGCCCAAAATAGGGCCAGGGACCAGGGCGCTGGGCGCCATGGTCCCACCTCCCGGGACAGCAGGGTGCAAGGAGGGATCATGCCAAGGTGCAGAAAAATGCAGTTTTTGGTGTCACAAGCAGGTTTCGGGGTCTCCATTCAGGTTTAATGTTGCATCTCCATCGTGAAGACCCAAATGCAGTCGAAATTGCAAGTGTCACAATTTTAGGACGCTACACATATGTTTGTGTTTGAGTTTCCTATGTTTTGTCATGTTATTGCATCAAAATTTGTGATCTCATCTAAAGGGAATTGCATATTTCAACCTACATCAATCATTTCAAATCTGGGGTATATCATTTAGCATTTACTTCAGAATTTTTATTTTATATTTTAATTCAATTCAAGGTTAATTCCTAAACTAGGGTTTGACCTATGGAAAACCCCCATCAACAAATTGACCTAGGAGTTGCGAGTGAAGAATCCAGTAGAGTAGATGGTAATAATTAGACTCATCTTATGAAGGCATGAAAAGAAGAAGACCAGGTCAGTCTACATCTCTTGGTCCCAAGAATTTCTAACTAGGTTTTGATAGGAGATTTTGTGTATCATCTTGATCTATAAAATGTGCAGTTTGTTTTCCCTTGATATTCACAAGACTAGGTTAGTTCGCACCTCTTGGTCTTGACAATTCAACTTGAAGTTTCTATCGCAGGTTCTGATCTATTCTCTATTCTTAGACCTAAGTTTATAGCTCTTCATGATATTTGAAACTTAATGTTACTGTTATTTTATGTCAAATTGTTATTGTTTGTCCTAGAGCTAGCATTACAATTCAAACCAAATTCTAATTCAATTTCAAAATAGACAAAGGAGGAATTCATTTGATCTACATTTAGCCCTATTATGATTGGATCAATCAAATTCAATATCCTTCTTTAATTTTTGGTGATTCCATGGAATTAGTGGCTTTATTAACCTAATTGGTGAAGTCCTAATTTCAACACCTTACATTTTGGTGAACTTAACTCTTTTTGCATTTGCATTACTTTTGATTTTCATTTTTTCAGATTTGATTCTTATGCACCTAATTCATTCATATTTGCAATCATTTTTGAAAAATATAGCTTATAGTTACATAAATTCATTGCATACATTGAGTGAACATTACTTCAATTACATATTTAATATGGCATATGAGTTTCTTTTTTGATCACAGGTGCATATGGATTTCTTATCTTATTTTTCTAGTTCAGTTTTAAGTTACATTCAAGATGTTCATGATGTTCCATTTCATGCATATTATGATAACTTAGCTCTTCCTTTCATTCATATCTATGATTTACCCTCTCCCAAAATTGGTCCCGCTAATGAGGTCACATTGATGCAAGAAGAGAATATGAACACTTCTTTCAAACATATTCCTCCTAAAGATGAAGCTTTGGAAAATGATGTTCATTCTTCTCCTAAAATGTACCTCCCCTATAAGGATCATTTGGTGCGAGGGGATGATATTACAGATACCTTTCCTAGTGATACCATACCTTCTTTTTATTTCAATGACCTTCTCCCTAGAGATGAAGCATTAATGAGACATGATTGTCCATTTCCTAAAGTTTGTCTTAATCATGAAGATACCCTAGAGCAACATGATGATGCCATTTTCCATCATTATAATGTTTCAAAGTCTCTCCCTCCTAAAAATAAAAAAACCTAACTATTGGTTAATATATTTATCTATTCCAAAATTATAAAAATTAATGACTCACCTTTTCCCAAACACAAAGTTAAACTATTGATAAATAGTTCGATAATCTATTGATTAGTTTCTCTCTAAATTTTGGAAAGGTACAACTTCCTTTAGATAATCACAATATTTTTTTTTGGTTTTTAAATATACAAAGAACTTAGGTATACTTTTAACCAAAAAGTAGTAAAGGTACTGACATCTTCCTATCACCATAGAACAAACACGAATAAAAGAGATTTGAAAGACTAAATACATATAAATTTAAGATCACAACTTGATAATACATATATTTTCATGTATATAAGATATTTTCTCAATCCAAATCTTTCGGGGCCTAACAACTTCCATGAAAGTTTCATCTTTCTTGACCATGAAGCATATCTTAGTTGAATACTTCTCAACAATGTGCTTGGGAACCCTAATCCTAGAATTCATAGCCTTTTGAAATGATTTAAAGTAACCCCATACTTTGTCATCTCTCTGACTACCCAATGTAGCAATATATTGTTTTAATTGCCTCCCTACCGGGATTGAATGCCCATTTTATTTTCCCAAAATTGAGAGTCTCATTGATGAAAAATAGCATTAAACAAACAATTAGGTTACCATACCGGAATGTTCCTTTCTTTACCACTTTAATCATTTCTAGGTTAATCAATAATTCAACCAACATCCAACCACATAGATCTAACTTCTCGTTCTCCCTTATCATTTTATGAGCTGCGTAAATGCAGGAGCTAGAAACATAATTCAGACGGTTTGATTGAGTTACCTTGTAACCAATGACCATGCTTCTGAATCTAATGTCTCTATCTGTGATGGTGCTAACCCTCATCGATCGTCGGTCCAAAGTTGCACCGGTGAGCTTGTTAACCTAATCATTAGATATATTCTTTTTAGGATGTTGACTAATCTATGGTAAACTGGTGATTGCCTTGATGGTATCCTTTGTAATCTTATATGGTCTATCTAACCAGATAAACTCTCCATGCACTATGCTCAAAACATACCTAAAAATTTTATATTCAAAATCTAGAATGCCGGTAAACCCTAGATCAACAATATGTTGGTATTCAAGTTTAATATTTCTAGAATCTCCCATTAACTCATTCATGTACATGCTCTTGATATCAGTCATTCCCAAATCCTCAATATGACAATGAGTGTAGGCTCTTACATTTTCAACATACACGACTCCTTCCTGAACACAAGAAAAAGAACCAACTGAACTGTCCAGGGTAGCAACATGCGGATATCACTTGAAAATCAGTCTGGGATGGTCCTTGACCTCAACTACAGTCAAATTTGCAACAAAGATAGGTACAGATGATGATTGCTTCCATGATTGAAGATAAATACATGTGAATCACTATTGGTAAAAGACCCTAAAGACCTCTTCCAATCATTGGTGAAATCATTCAAGATGATATCGATCATTCTGATTCATCTTAGACTTCCTCTGAATCGCTCTAAATTGCTCTGAATGCAAAGTGATCAGAAATGAAGTGAATTCAACCTTTTATCCTCCAAGAAACCCTAATTCGTCATTGATATTAATGACTTCCGATGGAAGATACCGGAGCTTGATAAAACATCTCCATGTCGGATAAGCATCTTCAATGTCCAGAACATCTTATAGAACCTCTTCCCGGGGCACATGTGACATCTTCATGAATTTTGCCTACCCCTAAGGCATCTTTGTTAGTTGCCAGTTGAGCTTCCTGCCGGTGCAGGAGAAACCTCCTCTGCCAGTTGAGTAACCGGTGCATTACCATCTATAGATTATTCTTTTGACTTCCTGACCCATCTCTGGGTATGATCTTGCCAAATTCCATTAACTTTTTCTTTCCCTTTCTCATTTGATCCTCCATTACCAACTGGTGGATTTCTGCTTCTACAAAATTTAGCAATATGTCCAATCTCATTACATGCATACATGTAACATTGTTCATTTGAATTGCTTTGCTAAAACTGATATAATTGCTTGACTTGCACTTATTAGCCATATGTCCAAATTTTCCACATGCATAACATTTAACATTGATTCTATAATCATGTGTCTTATGTCCATACTTATTACATTTAGAACATTGACCGAGAATAGAATCAGGATTCTGATTTGCTCTATTTCTACATTGCCTAGCCATGTGACCAAATTTATCATAAACATAGCATCTACCATTAAATTTATAAGCATTAAGATTCATTACCAGTTCCTTATGGTTTTGATCTTCATTTGCAGTACCGAAACTCTATCCTTGTTCAAATACAAGTCCATTGGAATCTCCATTCTGCCTTTGTCTCTTTAGTAACTCATCTAGTTGTGCTGAACTAATCTTGAATTGTTCTTTATACTCACTTGCAATAGTCAAATCATCTCTCAGAATTATTATTTATCTCTCAATCTCTTGTTCATTACTCTGGGATTGTACTAAATCAATTCTCAACTTATCATTCTCATGAACCAACCTACCACATTCTTCAAATTTTTTCTTCAGAGATACTTGAAGATTTTCTTCCTTTTTCTTCCAGTCTTCAATCTCCTTATGGATTCTCATAGTTATAGCTTGCATTTCATTTCTCATGACCATGATCTCTTGACTCAACTTCTGATATTGTTCCTTAAGTGCATCTTTCTCTTCATCCTCCTGACCTGAACAAATGACAACATCTCCTGTAAGACAAGAATGAATTCCTGAGCAGAATTCAATTTATTTTGTAGCTTCAAGTTCTTCATCCTTTCAAAATCATAATCTTCAAGTGCCACCTCAAGATGCTTTTCCAAACTCATATCTAGGGATTCTGGATTCACAATCTTCCTCAAGTTGTTAAACTCCCTCTGAGGCACAAGGCTCTGATACCAATTGTTGGAATCCAGGAACACTAAGGGGGGGGGGGGAGGTGAATCGATGTTCTACCAGAATGATTAATTTTAACCTTATTAAAACAAGAATACACCAACCGGTATATCGGTACATATAAAATTGAAAGAAGTAAAGCAACCAATAAGCCAATCACATAAATGAATATCATAACACACATAATTATATGTGGAAAACCTCAAAGAGGAAAAACCACGGCGGGATTTGTGACCCACAATATCAATCCACTTGCCATATGAAGAGATATTACAAAATATAGGGGCCTGCACTTGCAGGAAGGCGTATAGCCTAGAGCACACTGCTCAATCACAAAAGGAGCCCCACTGATTACATACAAATCCATATTACAATCTAGAGAAATGATTGAACTTCTAAGATACCATCTTCTATGCCTGAATACAGTTCCAATTAAGCTCTATCTGTTCTGGTCTGAAACCCTTAACCCTATACCGGAATAACCCTTTACAAAATATCCTTACATACATAATTTCTCTCATATATTTTGCATCTCCTTCTTTATACATATTCTCATCCATATCATATCATCTCCTTACATATCATTTCAAAAATGATCTAACCAACTGACCTATATACCCTTTACAATTTACCATGCCTTATATTGGCTTAGAAAGATATTTACAATATGAATATACATGTCGGCTAAATAACATATATACATAATTATCAAAAATAATTGCTGATGTCGGATCCAAAAGATGTCGGTCTCCAATATCGATAACCTGATTCTAAACCATGCCGACCTGCATTGCCGGTAATCAAAGAATTCCTTCCAACCTATTGGTGTCGGTGCCGATGTTGGTGAAGTGTCTGTGAAGTGCTTGTTGATACACAACTGAACTAAAATATGAAGCCGGAATAAGTTGCTATGTTGCCATCAATGACAAAATATTGAAACCAACCAATTGAGTGTTAATTGCCAACAATCTCCCCACTTTGGCATTGATGGCAACACTCATGTGAAAAATAGTCATGGTTTCCAACTGTTAGTTTCATCCTGAACCTGCTCCCCCTGAGATGAATATCCATCAATACAAAATACTCCATACTTCCATAGATTTCCACCTATACTCCCACTAATGTATATAACTCCCTTTTTCTTTTTCACATCAATATCACTCTCCCTTTGACATCAATGCCATAAAAAATACCCAAAAAAGTACCAAAACCAAAAATTGGGATGAAGAATGAAAGACTGTACAATGAATATGTCCCAAAAATATTCTAACTAGAGCTGGATGTATTTGAAAATTTCTGAATAGGCCTTCTCTAATAGCTCTAAATAGGTATCCCAACCTGATTTGAAAGTGTCAGATATCGATACAAGTCCATTTAGCATATGGGAAAATGACTCTTTCTCATTAAGCTCTACAGGTGTGGGATTACCAACCATATCTATACACTCCTTCTTATGTACCCTTAATGAATCCAATCGGGGACTCACCAAACCTCTAAGACTTCTGGCTCTTCTTATGATTTTGTCTTTTTTTCTCCCAAGAGCAAAAACTTGGGCTTCCAAAACCAAAATCTGACCATCAATGGATGTAGTCAATGAATGTGAACCATCAAAACAACAGACTATACCAACAATTTCCTCTTGAATGTTGTTAATCTTTTTATCTGACTCAACTGTGAGTAGACTTGTGTTACAACATACTCTATAGATATTTGTACACTACCTTAAAGAATTATCTATCAATTTCAACTTATCATTGATTTCCTTCCTTTCAGACTCAATCATTTGATCAAACATAGATCTCTTTTCCTGTGTGAATCTCTCCAGTGCTTGTCAGTTTGCTATCTACTGCAAGCACTGAAAGTCCTTTGAAATGTGTTTAGTGATTATCTTAAGGTTTCCAGATGGGCTCACTTCATTACCAAATTTACACTCTGGGACAAGTCTTTGCAAAACAGTGATAGACTGATCAATAACACCTTTACCCATAGATCCTTCCTTCATCATTTTCTGTGCAACTATCATCATGAGTTCAGTAGAACTCATCTCGGTTATGCTTTTCTTTTCAACCTGCAAGGTGTCAATTGACAACAATGATGGACTCACTACTGGTTCCCTATCGGATTCCTTTTTATTCTCCTCTAATGATTCAATCACAGTAACTATCGGTTCCTCCCTAGGAACTATAACCTCATCTTGTACAATCTGATCTGTAGGACTGTTGTCCTCAACATTAGTAAGTTGTTCATTATCAACCTTTACACTCTATATTTTCCAGTATCTCAACATTTTTCTGTACATTTGTATCTACCGGGGGCTAAATTTCCATTATCTTAATGTTTTTCAAAATTGAGGATGAAGTACCCATAACACCTTTACCCTTCCCTTCAACCAAGATGTCTATAGTATCTGTCTTAGATTTTGGTGAAGTATAAAAACCATGGTTCTCTTCAAAGAACTTAACCCATGCCTTGTGGGTCTCCTTGATTATCTCATTGACCCTTCCTAACATAAGACTCATTATTCTATGCTTGCTGTTAAAGATTTTCCTATCTGCAACTTCAAGTGTCTTATCCATCTCCTCTAGAGAAATAGAAACACAAATAGATAACAACTCTTGAATCTTTATATGCTTGTCCTCTTGCATTGCTAATAGTCTTCTAGCATCTAACATATCATACAATTGTGTTGGTATTTGGTTTTCAATTTCTAAAAGGGCTTTCTTATAAATATCCAAATATAACAAAATTGCTTCCTCTACTTCTCTTTGTTCATCATTATCTAAATATTCATAATAAAAATATACATTCTTTAACATACCATCTTTAGCAATTTCATCAGCTAACTCTACACAAGTCTTTGGTGGAATAATAATTATATTAGCAGATACAAGTGCAAGATTGGTGTCATCCTTCTTCTTTCTCCTTCTAGTATTGGATGGGGATGAAGGTGTTTCTTTTGGTGCTTTCTTCTATGCCAGTACCCTAATAGTAACTTTCCTAACCAGTTGCTTTTTATCCTCTACCTTATTTTCTTCAATTTTCTTCCTTATTACCCTTTTGAATGCTAGGGATGTGTCATCTTCAGATGCAGATTCAGCTGTAATAGGCTCAATGAACATTTTTGGTTCTTTCCTCTTCCTGCCTTTCTCCAGAACAACATCAATCAATGCTTTAATGTCCTGTGAAACTTTTTCAACAAACTTACTTGCCTTACCTTCCTACTTCTCTCTCTTCTTTCAATTGAACTCAGTTTCAACCTCTTGTGTCTTCTGTTTAGCAGTGCCAAAGTTTCTTATAGTTTCATCTACCAGTGCATCAATTAGCATTTTTGCATAAGCATCAAGAATTTGTGCATCAACTTCATAACCCATTTCCTCAATCCAAATCTTCTGGGGCCTAACAACTTCCATCAAAGTTTCATCTTTCTTGACCATGAAGCATACCTTAGTTGAATACTTCTCAACAATGTTCTTGGGAACCCTCATCCTAGAATTCATAGCCTTTTGAAATTATTTAAAGTAACCCCATACTTTGTCATCTCTCTGACTACCCAATGTAGCAATAGACTGTTTTAATTGTCTCCCTACTAGGATATCAAATGCCCATTTTCTTTTCCCAAAACTGGGAGTCTCATTGATGAAAAATAGCATTAAACAAACAATTAGGTTACCATACAGGAATATTCCTTTCTTTACTCCTTTAATTTTTTCTGGGTTAATCAATAATTCATCCAACATCAAACCACATAGATCTAACTTCTCATTCTCCCTCATCATTTTATGAGTTGCGTAAATGCAGGAGCTAGAAACAGAATTCAGATGGTTTGATTGAGTTACCTTGTAACCAATGACCATGCTTCTGAATCTGATAGGCTTCATTGTGTGGTAGGCTCATCTTCTGGTGGTTGTTGTGCTTATTGTCCTCTGAAACCCTATAGAGATTTGACAACACTTGGAATTTCATCCTCATTGGGAATGATCACATTCTTATTTCTCAAAGCCCACAATGACCTCCCCTTTCTTATTTCTTCTACCTTCAGTATGAACACCTTGTAATGATTGGCATATAGAATTAAGGATGCATCAATTCTTACCAAATTTTCATGTTGCTCCTCATTGAATGTATTTGGGTCTATCAAACTATCAATATTGTTTTGAAATTCACCCTTCAACTCATTAGCTATAGCATGACTCGAATTATCTTTTCTTTTCAGCTGACAACGTATGTCAACAAACTCTAGATCACTTAAGTGAGCATCTTATTGGCTTCCTTCAATAATATATTCCATTCTTTGATATTTTGAATCAGAAACATATGCTTCCAATCCAAACTTTGAATCCATGTAGGGAAGCTAGTATCATTAAAAGGAAGGATGCCCCTAGTGACAACCATTTCAGTGCCCATTTCCATGATTTCTTGTAGCTCCTTCCTAGAATTTTGGTGTGAAGACTCTTCTATCTTAGTATTATTGATTTCCATGAACACAACATTCCTTACTATATAATCAAATCATTATAATGACCTACTTAAATTATCTCTAAATGGAAGGCCTTTATCCTTCATCTAAGTCACGCAATCCTTGGTAACCTTATCAAAATAACTATCTGACCATAGGTTGGCCACTAGGTCCTTTTTAATATCTGATTCAAGGTTGAGTACTCCCTCGACAGGGTATAAATCTTAAGGAGGTGGACTCAATAATGACTTTAGGCATTCAGATAAAGTGTCCACCAATGCCTTCAAACCCTTTTAATCTAATTTCTCCTTCTCGATCCTTTCCATCACCCTAGTGGCCTTGACCTAAATATTATGCAAATTTGCACCCATGCTTAGGGGCTCCATATATTTGAGTAAGGTGAAAGTCAGCTATAGTATCCTGACTTGGATCTCTTTGGGTAGTGGGCTGAGTAATTTCAAGGAACAAGTGATTAGAGGTTTCATCCTCTATTAGGTGAGAAGTCATTTTGAGCTTCTCTATTTTGGGAGAAAAAGGGGAATGTAAGATTTGAGGCACAACATCCCTTGATTACTTTCTAGCAAAATCAAGTTTTCATTTGTTGGAAAGAGTTACTTCCAACCATGAGAGATATGATAGAGCATTGGTAGTACTCTTCATATCTTCAAGACTCTAAAATAGAGTTCTTTTTACAACAAGAGTTTTGTCTATACTCTATGAATCAAAAGGGAAGGGAGGCTTAGGCTTAATTTTGTTCAGGTCCTCTAAATCATGGAATTCTATTAAGATAGTGTTCTTCCCTACATCTTTTGCCATAGCCTTACCCTTGTCATCCCCCTTGTCCTGTCCTTTATTTTTTAATTTCTTCAATCTCTTTCTCCTTTCCCTCTTCTTGAATAAGCTTGGAGCCTTTCCCACAGGTCATTTTTAGAGACTTATTCTTCATAGGAGGCTCTTCAACACCTCCATTGCCTCTTGTTGTGATAGAGGATGTTGTTTGAGTGGAAAAAGTTGATGCAGGGGAAATCGCACTATTGGAGCCACTTGGTGTCAGGGTCTTTTTTCTTTTGGGAGGGGTAGCCTTAACAGTCCCACCTTTCTTCTTCATCACCCATAGCGTCATCCTTCTTAGGCTAGCTGATTTTCTTCTATCAAGATCATCATCTTTAGGTTGATTCTAATTGATAGGTTGCAAGGGTTGAGCTTGTATATTAGAAAAATACATTGGGTCAACGAGATCAAACCCATGGCACAATCCTCGAGCTGGGATATATTATTGAATGTAGTACCTAGATACAAATTATCTCTAACAAACTTTTTTTTCTCACAATGCAGCCTCAAAATGTCATAAGTATCCAAGGTATACTTATCTAGGCCTTTTATACAATTGAGTGCATCTGATTGTGATTTGCAAGAATATAATTCTATAGTGATAGGAAACTGAATACCTACTCTCTTCCTCTTAGTGAACCTTTTATTCACCTCAACAATTTGTCTGCAAAGATCAATAAGAACCCATTTGTCTCTGACATACTTGGGTAGCTTCAGGGGGAAACCATCAAAGCCTCCTACCTAGATGCAAGTGAAGGTAGGGACTTTTATGAAGAAAATCTTGTATGTATTGATTAAGGTTGCAAGATCTAGTGAGATTGTCTATTTTTAATGCCCTTGAAGCTCCCTTACCAATCCCATCATGAAGAAATCATTGACCCTTCTAAAGTTTGCATAACTCTTCTCCAACTACAAATCTAGATAAAAATCATAAATTTGAATTTTATTTTTATATTCCTCCACATAACTCAATCTTGGCCAAATTTTGGTGCATGCCAGGGAATAAAACAAATACAACAATATGTAGAAAGACTTATTCCACCTAAATTGGGTGATCATAGAATGTAAATTGTCACTAATTAATCCTTCCCATTTGAGATATTTTCTTTTAGCAGAGATGACGGACAAAAAAAGAGCACCCATTCATCTAGGTTTAAGGCATCTTCATATCCTATTAATCTGTGTAGAAGTACAATAATATCCATAATTTCTCCTTTGAGGTGGCACTTGTAAATGGTTTTAGGAAGCTTTGGTTGTCCTCTCTTGGTGTGACAAACCAATCCTTTGAGATCACATTTATTCACTGATTTCTCTTTGCATTGAACTCACACTATGATAATGTGAAGTTCCAATGAGAGTATTATGCTCTATTCAAGAACCAAAACCTATTATGTATGGTGACATGATCTAGGGTTATGAGAACCATGTTATCCTCTATCCTCACTTCCCTAGTATTGAGGTTATATCTATTTATACATTTTATTACTATTTTGGTGCATTATGTAGCAAATAGGAAGGTAGTTGCTTCAAGTAATCCTCTTTCTGCTAACCTCTGTGTGATTACATGTCTATTAGGGTTCATTAATCTCTACCAAAATTCATCTAAATTGACATACCCAAACTTCGTATCTCCTACTATTGCTAATGAGCTAGTCAGCTCATCGAAATGTCTTGTATATTTGGACATCATTTTTCTTGAATTTCAAAGGCTTTCATAGAAATCAATTAAAAAAATTCTCACTACAGCCTCCTTATGTCACCTTAATCTTGATATCAAATTCTGAATGAAATACAAGCGTCTTGCTAGTTCCAAATTAATCACCTTTTTTTATAACAATTGACTAAGCTATTGAGTTCATGCACATTGCTTGATCTCCTTTTCAAATCCTTCTTTTGATCATAATTGAGCTTCGAAATGATTTCATTTAGGGACAAAATGGGAATAAATAACTCATTTTGTAAATATAATCAATGCACATCTACTTCGGCTCCTACAATTAAAGTTTTTGAATTTGAAATTTGGTGCCATCATTTACTTTATGATTTTTCCAAATATATTTTTGGGATTGGCCATAAGTTTTGGAACTCATTTTTGGCAATGTTTCACAAGTATTATTTCTTTGGTTTCTTCATGCTTTGAAAAGAAGTAGTTCCTAATGTTTTGTCGAAGAGCGACCTTGATGCTTGAACTCACCTTTGGGCCTAAATTTCCTCATAAATCATATTTAAAAGTGCTATGCCTTGCTTTTGGAACATTCCCTTCAATACGTCATAATGAAACTTTCCTTTATGCTTTGGTACCGTTTGTTCTATCATGCTTCAAAAATAGTTCAATACCCATCATTGGAGTTCGACATTCTTGTTGAATTGCAGGGCTACAATACTTCAAACAAAAGTTTCATAAATAGAACAATGTTAAGTTCAAAATTATGTGTCAGAGTCTGATAAAAAAAATGGAACTTAAAACACAAGTGCAAGATGGGGTGTCAAGGAGCAATATAACATTTGGAACTAAGATAGAAATAATAAATAAATAAGTAAACTCATAAAAGGCCAAAATAAATATCGAAGGGCGATGTTCAAAGTACAACTTAACCAAGACCTATAGGGTTCAAAAGACACATAAGGAAAAAGGACTTGGGATAGTTCAAAATGGCTTGTTGGACTTTGACCGAGGTTCAAGAACTGACTCAAAAACCCAACAAGCTTAGAAAGGTGACTTAAATTAATTTCACTAAACTTATAATAATACAAGGCAAGACCTAAAATAGATGGAGTGAGTGAAATTTGGGTATCAATAACCAAGATTAAATCAATGCCATTCATGTTTTTGAGAGGTCTAAATTTGTTGTCCACCATCATGATGTCCCTCAACCTCAAGAAAAAAACAAAAAATTTTGTTAAGGGTAGAGTGAATCATCGACCTAATTATCATGCAATGCCTTACACATACAATAATAAAGTGTTTACTTTGGAAGCCATAAAGAACATAAAACTTGAAGCACAATATACTTTTTTAGTTCCTACAATCCTTTGTTAAATTAAGACAAATATACTATCTCCTAATAAAGATTTTCTTGAAGAGGAACTCTTGGAGGATGATTGGGGGTCATTAGATTTCACACCCTCTTTTTGTAGAAAATCTAAGATGCCTGAATTTGACACTCAAATTTTTATCCTAACACATGTCTAGATGTTGATTGGGCCTCTTTAAAATTCAATCCAATTCCACCAAAGAGAAAACCCTCTCCTCTTGACATTTCAAAACTTATATCTAATCCTACACATGGATACAATGGATATGTTTTAGGATGTGTGCAAGAAAATATTGAAATTCATGAGAGATCACACTTTTTCAATGAAGAGGTAGGTTTCCAACCTCTTCTTTTGTCAACATCCCCTCCCCAATCATTTAGTAAATCCATGCCTTCTCATTCCAATATGACATTACATCAAGATAATGTTTTGTCTGACCTTCTTCACAACAACTTAATTTCTCTTCTTTGGCCTAAACAAAGAAAGAAATGTAGACAACATCTTGAAAATTCTACTTTTTTTCAAGTATCATCAAATCTATGACCATTATACTAATGAATGTCAAGATTTAAAAATTAAAATATAATAATATATTGATTTAGGTATCATAAAAGTAACTTGTGACAATGAATGGAATATTTATTATGATCATTTCAAATAACATTCAAGTTCCTATTAGGTTTCTCCTCACTATGTGACATTATTAGCTTACGTATTGGGAGATCACTGTCATTCATGGTGGTACAATTTTAGGTACAATTATAATTAGTGAGCAACATAATGGTACATTTATTCTTGTCTTTATACTTGGAGGCAAGAATAGTTTTCAATATTTATCCTTTCTAACGATTCATTTTTTGTTTATTGAGTGGCATATTTCATAATTTGATGTCCTTTCTTGTATAGAATTATCCTTCATGTGAGTATGTTGGCAACAACAATGAAGGAAAACTGAGAGGGGGAGGGGGGTGAATTAGTTTTCATCGGATCAAAAAACATAAGCACAAAATAGATCTGATAAACTACAACAATAACAAAGATAAGCAAGATGATAATAAAACACCCAACACCAATATTTTGACATGGAAAACCCAGTTAAGGGAAAACCCACAGTGGTAACCTACCTAGAATAAGATGATACTCTATAGTAGTATGTGTTAATATTACAATGGGGAATGCGCATGCATTTAGGCACACTGCTTAGAGCTCACTACTTAAAACATAATGACCAAAAAGGATACAACCCTCAGGGAAGTCTCACTGACACATTTGATGGACTTGAAAAGCATTGAGAGGGGGGGTGAATCAGTGCAACCAAATAAAACACTACTTCAAACACTAACCGGTAGATGAACTTAATCAAGCATTTAAACAAAATACATGATATCCAAAATGATATAACAACATCCACAAAAAGTAAAGCATCCACCATAACACAAGTGTTTATACGTGGAAAACCCAAATAGGTAAAAACCATGGTGAGATGAAACTCACAAGCTAACTATCTACAGTAATAGATAACTGACCGGTTAAGGTCTTACAAACTGCTTTGCTAGGAGCGAATCTTGTTAGAGATCCCAAAGCTTGATTAGAAGCTTATACCTTGTTAAGAGTACTACCTGTAGACACTCAAAATTGTCATGTTTAATTAAATAAATATTTTATTTATTTAATTATCTAAGCCTAATTCTTCTATTAATTAAATAAATTTCTATTTATTTAATTAATTCATTTATCCTCTTCTAGCCTTATTTCTCATTTAAATAAATACATTTATTTATTTAAATTATCCCTTTCCTAAATTAAATAAATATTTTATTTATTTAATTATCCCACTTCTTCTATTAATTAAATAAATCTTTATTTATTTAATTAATTCATTATCCTTTTCTACACATGACACATGTCATTCATCTCTTAATTCATACACTACCTACCTCTTTCATTATTTTATTATTTCCTCTACCTACCCTCTAATCCTAGCCGACCTCTCTTTTTACACCTCTCAATCTTAACCCTACATTTCTTATTGTGTCTTCTATTTAAGGAGATGCTTCCTTCATTGTCAAACCCTAATGATATATCCTAATGACATATCCTAATGACATATCCTAATATCCTAATGACATATCCTAATGACACATCCTAATGATCTTTCATGCAACTTGGCTACACTACAATTCCACTTGCAACCACATTCCGTTCTTTATTGAGCTCTTGTGCATACAAAAATCTGAGAGCAAGCATACCAAACAAGATCAATGGAGATAGGAAGAATGGAGATCAAAACCCTATTGGACATGTGATGGTATAATCTTTATGATTTTGAGTTATTTTGCATTGTCTTAGGTTATCTTCATATGTTATGGTGGATCTTTGTTCATTGTTAGGCTAGGGTTTTGTGGTTGAATCCATTTTAGTCTTTCAATATTGTTGTTATTTGTTATCCATTTTCACCATATACATTTTTGGCACGCCCGGTGGGACTCTTGTCCCTTTGCATTTAACATTTTTGTTGCAGATTTTGCATTTTTGAAGTTGCAGATCGGACGATTTCGACGACATTTTAGGTTTTTTCCGCGTCTGCGAGTGTTCGGATCGCGTTTTTGTGTTTCAGAAGCGTCTGTGATATCTTTAATCACGCCTGTGTTTTTGCCAGATTTTTATTTTTGCAGGTTTCTGGAATCGCGTCTGAGAATTTTAACCGCGTCTGTGCCGAACCTCATCGTGTCTGCGTTCTTTAGTCGCGTCTGTGACCTTTAATCGCGTCTGTGAACTACAGAACCGCGTCTGTGTAGTTCAGACGCGTCTGTGTCTGGTATAAAGGCGTCTGTGCCTTCTGTTTTGCAAATTTTTCAAGTTTCGTTGATTCGGGTTTTCGGATTTTGTACTTAGGGTTTCAGATCTGGTTTATTTTCGGCTAACCTTTGCAGATCTAGCTAACCTGGTTTGTGCAGCTTGCTTTGGAGGCAAATACGTTTTTGTTGAAGGCCCCTTTTCACAAAGTCTTTTGGGTTTTTCTAAAATTTACCTAACTTGTGTGCTTGCAGGAAGGGGTTATCATTTGAAACAACCCAAACTACTAACAATTTTGTTGCAGGGCCTTAGGGTTTTGTAATTTTTATTGTGTGCCTTGTTTTCATAGACTAGCAAACACTTCAATTGGTGCACTAAAATTGAATCATTGTCTTTTGTGTCTTGAGCAATAGGCTCTTTTTGTTTAATCTTTAGAGGGCCTGTCTTCCCGTGTGGTCATTAGGACTACTAGTGAGAAGAGAACGACCCAAGTGGTAGCGAGGAAAACCCACCTCATCCAAACCACTATAATCAAATGTATTCATGGTGAAAACTATGGATAACGTGTGCTGATTAGTTCATACCGACACTATGTCTCCCCATAAACCCGTTTGATCAAATTCATTTGATCATTTGTAGGGCGTAACCCCTACCGGCTGGGAGCCTTCTGTATTTACAGAGCTGAAAGTGCCGCATGTATGGCCACACGAGCGGATGCCCTTACTAGCACCTCTTTGTTTTAGATGCCCAAATCCTTCTAGTTGTTGAGGTAGGAGGTCGGACGTCTGGTAGCGGCCCACACACATACGGTTCTTAGTAGAGATACAAAGTTCGCCATGGGGAGTTTTCATGGGGACTGATGCTTGGCTGACCCGAGAAGTGAGTGCTGAGGGTGGAGCCAGTGAGGTCAAGCATCTAAGTATCCGCTCTAAATAGCGTAGCCTTGGGGGTAAAACCCTATGTGGGATCAACAACTATTGTCTTGGCCAGCCCTAAGATTTGTGCTTGTCTTATGCTAAACACTCAAACATTCAAGACAAAACAACAAAACATTGTGTCTTTTGTGTCTTCAAGTGTATGCAAAAACTTTTTACATCAAACAACACACTTTTTGGAGTCTAAACAGTCTGCAAACATTGAGTCATCAACACTGTGTCCTCTTGTCACGAAAAACAGTCGAACAATCAGATTTGGTCACAGCAAAACAAATTCACAGATAGGAAAGATTGCACTAAGGTTACAGAAACGCGTCTGTGTCTGTTCAAACCGCGTCTGTGTCGGATAAACGCGTCTGTGAAGTACAGAATAGCATCTGTGTTTTTATTAGCGTTTGTGTCGAACAGAGACACGTCTGTGTCTGGGAATCGTGTCTGTGAAGTATACAGGCGCGTCTGTGCCCACAATTGCAAAAAAAAAAAACTGTTACAGTCCCAGCAAACATCAACAGGAAAATCTCAGAATCACGTCTGTGTTTAACAGAGTAGCGTCTGTGTCAGGAAACCGCGTCTGTGTTTAAAATTGCAAGAAAATTTCAGAGTCCATCAAACAAAGAAAATCAGTTTCGGCATACTTGAGCTTCCTAGGTTGTCTCTTCAGGTTTAATCTAGCATTCAGCCTGTTCTAAGGTCTTACATAGTCCATCATTGCTTCATACCTCATTTTACATTCATACTTGTCTAAACTTGAGTCAAAAGGTCACTTGCTTGTCCTCATCATACTTTGTCAACACACTACATACTACTACACTTTGCTAAGTGGTCCCTCATCAAGGTTTCTTACCTTTGGGTCTCATTTGGTCTTACTTAGAGTCAAGGTCAGCTTACCTCATCAAGAGAAACTATCCTCTCTTTGGAAGTCACACCTACTCTACTACTTACATACTTGGTCTTACACTTTGGACATTGCAAGTACACCTCAAGATTCATTTACACTCCATACAACTCTTGGTCTTCCATACTCTTTTCATATTTTTCATCTAGTCTCTCACATATTGGTCAAACACCTAGTTCATGGTTGAAACCCGCCTTCAAAAATCTAGGAGAATAGCTAAAGAAGCTCAAGAATCCGCAAACATGAGTTCTTATGAGTATGACAATGATCTATTCTACAATCCTGAGCACACTACATTACCAGACATGAATGTTTATAGACACAATCCAAATGTGGAAAGCGCAAACACTATAAACAACAATGCTACACACAATGACACAGTGGACAACTCTTCAATACTATCAGCAGACATACAAGAATCTATAATGGATCCTCAATTCAATAGATTGGTTGAAGAGATAATGAGGAGAGATCGTCAATACTTTTTAAACATGATGGCACAAAGTGGAGCTAAAATACCGCATGATTTTGACTTATCTCAACTTATGGAAAGTCGACCTTCACAACAAGCTCAACCCAACATGGATCAAAGGAGACCAAATAGTGGAGGAAATAGAGGACCGAATATGATGCCCGAGTCACCATCAGTTCTGCTTCAAAAACTGGCAATCCCACATACACAAGCTCAAACATATGATACTTACATTCAAAGACCATCATGGAGGCCCTATGCTCAAACACATGCTCAAGATATGGGTCAATCAAGACAAGTGGATACTCAAGGACATCCTCAAAATTTTGACACAAGGAGACCTCATGTCAAAATTGGGGGCAACACAATGGAAAATGAAAGACCTGTTGAATATGGTTTATACACACAAAACAGATATGGAGTCCCTCAACAAGAAGTTATGCCAAGTGCTCCACATATGTCGCAACAATATAGACCTCCATATGGACATGTCTACGATCAGTATCATCCATATATGCAACAAGTTCCTCCTCAAATGGGTGTTTCAAACATGGGATATGCTACAAGAAATCCATCTCCTCCCAAAAATAATCTGGAGCAACAAATTAGAGATCTACAAAAGAAAGTGGAAGACATGGGCACATCAAAACCCACATATACTATGAGAGATATATGCCCTTATCCTTTCGATAAGAGCATTCCAATGCCTCCATTTCCTCCACACTTTGTGACACCAAAATTTGACAAATATAGAGGGAGAGGAGACCCCAAGGCACATATAAGACAATTCTTCACAGCTTGCATTGAGGTAGCCACAGAAGAAACATACTTGATGAGGTTGTTCCCATAGAGCTTAGGTGACCAAGCTATGGAATGGTTTTCTCAATTACCTCCTGGTATTAAGTCATGGGGTGACTTAGCAGAGGCATTCATTCAGCATTTCTCTTACAACATTGAAACAGATGTCTCAGTTACTACCTTGTGCAATACGAAACAAAAGGAAGGAGAATCTTTCGCAACATTTTTACAGAGATGGAGAAACTTAGCTAGCAGATGCTCTTGTGAGATCCCGCAAAAACAAATGGTGGAAATGTTCACACAAAATGTTAATAAAGCTATTGGCTATGATCTCAGAAAAGCTTGTTTGTCTACATTCAAGGATGTCATTGAAAAGGGCCTAGCAACAGAAAAGGTCTTAATTGAACAAGGAGTTATCAAGCTATTCAAAGAAAACAAAGAGGACTTCAAAGGAAAGGACAAACCAAAATTTTGGAACAAGAATAAGAACACAGTTAATGATGGTGTGGTTGATGCCAACACAGTGAGACCAAAGTTCATCTTTTCTGGATCAAGTTCTACCAACAATAAAGTGAACAATCAAACAACTTCTAAACCACGAAGGAAGTACACTCCATTGGGAGAACCACTTGAATCAGTATTCAAAAAGCTTGTAGCAAACAAAGTGATCACAGTCCCAGATTTTCCTCCATATGAACCAAAGGTAAAACCGAATTGGTGGAATGATGATGAATTTTGCGAATTTCATAAGAGCAAGGGTCATAAGACAAGTAATTGCCATCGATTGAAAAACATTGTACAAGATCTCATTGACAGAGGAGATATAGAGATTGAGGGACATTCACCTAACCAAGAGCATGAGGTGTTTAAGGAACCATTCCCAAAACATGACAAGGGAAAAGGCAAAGTCACAGATGATCAAGCCAATTACACCAGAGCATCTTACAATTATGATTCCACTATTAATCACATCTCAATGGACAATCATATTTCTACCATTACTATCAAAAATAAAAATCCTGAGAATCCTCCTCAGCGACCTAAAATTGTCCTAAAGGGTGTGGGATCTTCATCCGAAGCTACCTCCGAATGTCATGTTACAACCCGTCGAGGTAAGATTACATTGTCAGGTGCCTCCACTAAGAATACCAATCCTTTATCTACCAAGCCTGAGTATGATCTTGTAGAGCAATTAGGGAAAACACCCGCACTCATCTCCATTCTTGAGCTCTTACGTATATCTCCTGCACATAAAGCTATCCTTGATAAAACCTTGAGAGATACTGCTGTCCCTACTTATCTGAACGTGGACCAGTTTCAAGCCATGGTGGGATATTTATCCGTTCCACACTCCCTCACATTCACAGAAGCCGATGACGCCTCCATAAGTCAGCCTCATAATGCACCTCTACACATTGAAGCCTTCATACATAAACACCGAATAAAACGAGTCCTGATAGATGGAGGAGCAGGTCTTAATATTTGTACATTGAGCACCATCAGACAATTGGGATATTCTGACAAAGCTGTGAATTCTACAAACCAAATCACTATTAAGGCTTATGATGATGAAGAGCGTTCGTCCAAGGGCACGGTCATCTTACCACTAAGAATAGGGCCAGTCACAAAGGACGTGGTTTGTCAAGTCCTGGATCTAGACCTCACGTATAACATATTGCTAGGACGTCCGTGGATTCATGAAATGAGGGCAGTCCCATCAACATACCACCAATGCATTAAGTTTCCTCATAATGGAGTCGAGGTAACGGTCAATGGTGATCCAAATCCATTCATATATTGCAATAACTTGAGATCGCATACTGAGACTATCATTCCCAGCAATCGTGAGGCTACTCCTTCTTCAGCATATATTGATTCTGAGTCATTAAAGCCCTTGACATCCAAACAAGGTGAACTTAGAGCCAAGTTTCAAGACAAAGGCATGGGAGAATACACTCTGAATCAAACAATGTTCTTACGACAAGTCATGAACTCCCCCAAGGAATATGGGAGGCCACATCCTAATAAGCAAATCTCCATCATGCTACTCAAATGGGATCCTACCATCTTTCAAAAATGGGGCGAACTAGAGGAAGAAAATTTATATAAAATGCTATATAAGGATGCTGAAGAGGATACACATGATCAAATTATAATACCCTGTGAGAACTATGGCAAAGGTTTCAAAATTCTGCAAAGATTCGGGTATGATGGAAAAAGTCCTCTTGGACTACGCAAAGAAGGTGTCATGGAGCCTTTACAACCTGAGCTAACTACAAGAAGGGAACGCTCCAAGGGGCTTGGTTTTCTAAATCCCAAGATTCACAATAAAAGAACAAAACAGATATGGCGAGTCAAAGTGGCTGAAGTTCAACAAGAAGATGACTATTCTACAGATTCCAACGAATGGGAATGGGGTTCAAACAAATCCTCCAGTGACTATGAGCTCAACGAGACATTTAGAGAGCCAGAAGAACCTACAGAGGAGGAGGAGTTTTACAAGAAATTCAGAGTTGGTCAAGAACCGACCCATGAGGATCCCGCACAAGATTCGTTTCAAGGCCCTAGGTCAAGATCACATAGGATGAGGACACCTATCCCTGAGGGTGCTACTAGTGATGATAATTTGGACTCACTCATGATCGAAACTGATGAGGAGAGTGCCATTGACGACCTCGATGACTATCTTGACATACCTGAATATAACCACATCTTCACTATTAACCTTGCGAACTCTGAAAACACTAAAGACCTTCCCCTCGTACACCCCCAACTCATTGACTAGGATCAGGATGGACCAGCACAGCTTGATACATTTCAAAATGACGAAGCTATTGTCGATTATCTTGGCATTCGCGCCGATCTTCCTCTTGGAGACCATAAAGCAGGATACGCCATAGAGCTCAATAACATGGCATACTTTGGTGAGGGTGTCGGGCCTTCTAGTCGCAAAAATGTGAAAATAAAAACAAAACAAGGGTCTTATGGCGAAAACCACACTGTGGCACTATCTAACTTTAAAAAAGTAAAAAGAAAGGACGTATCTGAGGGTGAAAACCTCTCTGAGGCACCCGAAGATGGAAGGCTTGACATTCTCCCAGCATCATACGAGGAAAAATCATCCATGTTGGTAGAGGAGACTATAAAGACAAACATTGGTACAACAGAGGTTCCACATAACATATTTTTGGCTCAATCATTGACAGAGGCCGAGAAAGCAAGATTCATAAGCTTCTTTAAGGAACGACAAGTTAACTTCGCATGGTCTTATGCTGATATGCCTGGACTAGACCTCGATTTAGTAATGCATCATTTAACAGTCAAACCGGGGGCAAAACCAGTAAAGCAGAAATTGAGGAAAATGCATCCACAAGTGGCATTATTAGTCAAGGCAGAGCTGGAAAAATTACTGGATGTTGGATTCATATGCCCAATTGATTATCCCGAATGGATTTCCAACTTAGTACCTGTTAGCAAACCAGATCGCAGCATCCGAATATGTACAGACTTCAGGGATATCAACAAGGCTTGTCCGAAGGACGATTTCCCATTACCAAACATTGATTTAATTGTTGATCTCACAGCAGGCCATGAGATGTTATCTTTAATGGACGGATTCTCTGGATATAATCAGATCAGGATTGCACCTGAAGATCAACATAAAACATCATTTACTTGTCCATGGGGAACCTTCTTCTGGAATGTCATGCCCTTTGGGCTGAAAAATGCAGGTGCCACGTATCAACGAGCTATGACTACTATCTTCCATGATCTCATGCATGTAACCGTGGAAGATTATGTTGACGATCTTTTGGTTAAATCAATAGACATAAATACACACTTGGACATACTTTCAGTCGCTTTTGATCGGTTGGAAAAGTACAAGGTAAGACTAAATCCTAAAAAATGTGTCTTTGGAGTAACCTCCGGGAAGCTCCTAGGATTCATTGTGTCTAAAAGAGGAATAGAAGCTGATCTAGCAAAAGTCAAGACTATCTTAGACATGCCGCCACCCAAGAATATCAGTCAACTTCGGTCTTTACAAGGGAGACTCCAGTCCATACGAAGATTCATAGCACAACTTGCAGATAAGTGCAATCCTTTCCAGCACCTGCTACACAAAAACATCAAGTTCAAATGGGATGAGAACTGTCAACAGGCTTTTCAGGCACTCAAAGACTATCTTTTGAACCCGCCAGTTTTGATGCCACCAATTCCAGATCAACCATTGCTACTTTACATATCAGCTACTCCGACAGCATTGGGGGCACTCCTAGCACAACAAATACCTGACGGCAAGGAAAAAGCAGTTTACTATATCAGTCGCACATTGGTGGGATATGAGCTGAACTACACACCAATTGAGCGTGCGTGTCTCGCTGTGGTCTTTGCTTCACAAAAATTATGACATTATATGCTCACTCACAAGACTAAGTTGATTGCCAGAATTGATCCACTAAAATGTCTTCTCAACAAAGCTACACTTACTGGGCGACTGGCCAAGTGGGTAATGATCTTGAGTGAATTCGACATTGAATACGTGGACAGAAAAGCTATAAAAGGACAAGCAATTGCAGATCAATTGGCAGATGCTCCCATGATAGATGATGTTCCTCTACAGTCAGAATTTCCAGATGAGTCCATTCTAACAATATCACCTGCAAAGCCATGGCAACTATACTTTGATGGCTCATACACACAGCATGGGGCAGGAGCGGGTATACTCTTTATAACTCCTCAAGGCGATTCTATACCAAAGTCATATCGCTTATCATTTCCTTGCACCAACAATATAGCGGAATACGAGGCATTAACAACTGGGCTAAGAATTGCAGTTCAGTGGAAGATCCAAGAACTTCGTGTTTTTGGGGATTCTCAACTGGTCATCCGTCAAGCAACTGATGATTATCAAACAAAAGATGAAAAGCTAATGCCTTACAAACAATTGGTAGATGATCTGAAACAGCACTTTGCAAAGATAGAGTTTGAGCAGATACCAAGAGAACAGAATCGTGCTGCTGATGCCATGGCTACAATTGCTTCGCTCATTGATCTACCGCAAAATGAGACCTACTATGAGTTCCTAGTTGACAACCTGCTGATTCCGTCATATGAGATCACTCCTACGGAAATGATATGTGTTGTTGGTCCTGAATCCCAGTTATATGGTTCCATATTCACATACCTTCGCGACAATATCTTACCTCCCGATCTATCGAACAACCAACGCCGCACTTTCATTCGCCAATCCTCCCGATACGTTATCCTAGCTGATATCCTATACCGACGAGGTCTAGATGGCACCCTCCTTAGATGTTTAGAGAGTGACGAAGCTCAAATTGCATTACGAGAAGTGCATGAAGGGATATGTGGTCCGCATACTAGTGGTCCTACCTTGGCCAAGAAACTCATCAGGACTGGATACTACTGGCCTACTATGGAAAAAGATGCATATCAGTTTGTCAAGAAGTGTAAACAGTGTCAAATTCATGGAGACCTCATACATGCACCAGCACAGGAATTACAACCACTTGCATCTCCTTGGCCCTTTTGTCAGTGGGGACTCGATCTCATAGGCAAGATTCACCCTCCTTCTTCCAATGGACATAAATTCATTATCACAGCCATAGAATATTTCACAAAGTGGATTGAAGCCATGCCTCTCACACAAGTTACTGAGAAACAAATCGCTACTTTCATCCTGAACTACATCATTTGCCGATATGGGATTCCTACTTCCATTATTACTGATAACGGGTGTCCTTTCAAGAACCAGGATGTTCGTGAACTCTGTGAGCACTTCCATATCTCTCATCGTTTCTCCACACCATATTACCCTCAAGGTAATGGCCAAGCTGAGGCGTCTAACAAAACAATTCTCAAAATCCTTAAAAGGACAGTCGACGATGCTGGCCGTAACTGGCATGTCCAACTCAATCCTGCACTTTGGGCCTACCGCACAAGTGTCCGCACACCTACAGGAGCTACACCCTACTCACTTGTCTACGACGCTGAAGCCATCTTGCCTATTGAGGTCGAGTTACCTTCTTTACGGGTCTCCTTGAGAAACATAATCAACGATGAAGACTACAGGGTCTCTCGCTTACAAGAACTAGAACTGCTGGAGGAACGACGACACACTGCTTTTAATCATCTCAAGGCTTACCAACAACAAATGAGTCGCAGTTACAATCACAAGGTCAAACCTCGCACATTTGAGGTAGGTGACTTAGTCCTCAGAGAGAACCCCAAAAATCAGCAAGACAGAGATAAGAAGGGCAAATTTGAACCCAACTGGCTTGGTCCTTACATCATCACAGCAGTATATGGATCTGGGGCATATCAGCTCTCAACTACAGAAGGCGAACCCTTGGAGGATCCTATCAACAGCATGCACCTTCGCAGGTTCTACACATAAGCTCTTCGGAATATCCTAATTCAAAAATACAAAAAAATCAAAAATTTTCAAAAAAATACAAAAAAACTATAAAACAAAAAAATCGTTACTTGGTGAAAACCTGGCAAACAGGCGCCTTGTGACAACAAAAAAAAAAAGTAAAGAGAAATAATTTCGTCCAATGGTGAAAACCACTTCGGTGGCGCCCTGGGCAAGTACCATGGTGAAAACTGGGTCACCAGCGCCATGCGTAGAGACATTGCTCCTCCCTCCTTCAGGATTCACTTTCATCCTTTCACTTTGCACACACTCACAACCTATTCATCCATAATAAAATTACCCAGTCCCATCATGGCTTGTTATTGATCTACCCAAGATTGGTTAGCCATCATAATAAACCTCCCTTTCCATCCATAATAAATCGGATCCTATCTGTGACTACGACCAATTCCTAAGTCTAGTAATGGGTGTGGAACTAAGAACGTCACGTGTTCAAGGAGTACAGTTTCTTCCAGCTTTCTTCAGTCTGTCCGTGCACAATCCGCAATAAAGCAACATTTGCATCGCCAGTCCACAATAAAGTTCCGCCTTCTCCGCAATAAAGTATCAGTTTCATGGATTCAGTCAGTTTCAAATGAGACACAGCAGCAACAATGAGCTTCAACAAAATCAAATCTTTCAACAGACTCGGACAACATTATGGTTCAGTGCTATCTATCCTTTTTGTGAAAGTGAACATTGTGACCACAATCAAAATTCGACTTATACAAGTGACAAGAGACACTAAACTTGAGGACTACAGTGGATGTTGGTGTCGAGTCTTGGTTTTCTTTTGATTTTATCTTTTTGGTGACATGTCTTTTAGCTTTTCCAGGATGTCTTTGACTAGAGATTCTATCTCCAGGATGTCTTTGACTAGAAAGGCGAGGATGGGGTATCGTCACCTATTTGCATTTGCTATCTGTGGATTGTCTCTTAGTAATGCTATGACTTGTCCAAGGATATGAGGACACTGTGAGTCTAGTATGAACTGGGGCATTCCTTGTTTGTGACTGTCTTATCTCCATGCAAACAGGTACAATGACTTTCTGGGCCGAACAAATGCCTCGATTGTCATAACCTATTCTGCCATAATAAAGCTCAATGATGATAACGCACAAGAAGCTCTTTCACGTTCATATCTTCTGTCTTCCATCCCCCTTTCTCGATTGACTTCCATTGTCCTTCTCGAGTCTGCGTAGCCTGCTATCACATGACTGAGTATAATAACACACCAAAAACATTTGCATTTCATTTAGCTGCACCTACATCACCACATATAAGCATTTCATACATACATATAGATATCACAACTGCATCACATCCTGCACACAACACATGTTAGCACATCTCACATTTTCATTATGTAAATAATCATTTGCATTATCATATTCATTTGCATTACATACATTCACATTTGCATCATGCATCACATATACAACATAAAAGAACAAAAATATATTGCATTGCATCATATAAGTATCCATATCATAAAACATGTATCACATAAGAACATTTCATCACATAGGTACACATGCATATAGCTGCCGCAAAAATGGATCATCTCTCATATATAATCAAAAGTGTCATGATACAATGATGTTAAAAGAATCATATGGCTACAAAATCACCCGCAGGTGTCTACATCATTATACAAAATGGTACAAAACTGATACAGAGGAACCCACTGATAACTCCTGTCAACACTATTGGTAGTGCTAATCCTGTCCATGTCATGGTATCCCATGCCACATGTCCCACCCTCATCCCTAGTCCTGGATCCTAGAACACTCGTCTTAGTGCATCCATATCTCCGTCTCGATCATAGGGTACTAACTCCCCATCGATCGGTATCCGTAGAATCCTATATACATCCTCCAAGGTGACTGTCATCTCACCCATCGGCAAATGCAAACTACAAGTCTCTAAGTGCCATCTCTCAGCCAGTGCAGTCAACAATCCCATGTTCACCCGAAACTCAGGCACATACAAAATGTATCTCAATCCCATAACCTCAATCGCAGCTCAGTCCTCGGCTGTCAACTCAGGTCGCAACCTTTGAGTCGATGGGAATCTCTCCCGTGACTCCAGCATCGGCAAGTACTCCTGCAGTCAAGCAAATCAAATCATGTCAGTCATAGTGGCATTCACTGTTTATCACAAAATGCTACTCGCTATCTAAATGCACATAGCTATTTATCCTAGTGACACTCACTGTTCATCACAAAGTGTTGCTATCTATCCTAGTAGTACTCCCTGTTCATCACAAAGTACTACGTGTGTGACACTCACTGTTCATCACAAAGTGTTACTCACATTTGCACTCTCTGTTCATCACAAAGTGCTGCTCATATTTTAGTACTCCCTGTTCATCACAAAGTGCCTTGACCTATCTTAGTCTTCCCTAGAGGACCTTCTTGAGTGTATCCTCTCAGCAGCTTATCCAATCGACAGCGTATGTTCATCACAGAACTGCCGATTTGACCTGGAAGACACAAATTTGCATTTTTAGACACAAACGTGCTTTCCTGACATAAATGTGCATTTATTACATTACCTAGTATGAATTAATGACAATAATAAATGCATCAAAGTACGAGGAGGTTTTGTGGTACTCACTGGCTCTCCTGCCTCCATTGGCCTCTAGAATCGGCGAACGCGATCAAATCTATGAACCAAAGCCATCGATGTTGACTGCTGCTGCTCTTTTCTCGCTCTACACTGTGATCTCGTAAGGGTGTGGATGACAATGAGGATGTCTTTTGCCCGTGGTCTATCTTATAGCCTAGCCTAGCCCTCGTCTTCATTTCCCGGGTCAGTCCTATTTATCCCGTGACTTTGTCACTTTATCCGGTCAGTCCATTCTATCCCGTCTTTCTTATCGAGAGATTGTCTGCAATCTTTTCAGACATTTTCATCCAATCTCTCGAGGGGGCATATAATTCCCATCCTGGGGCAACTCTGTATCAGTTCATCTTATCTTCTTTGAAACAACGCGACAAGCCACATTGTCTCAAAGAGGGGCAAAATGTAGACACTCAAAATTGTCATGTTTAATTAAATAAATATTTTATTTATTTAATTATCTAAGCCTAATTCTTCTATTAATTAAATAAATTTCTATTTATTTAATTAATTCATTTATCCTCTTCTAGCCTTATTTCTCATTTAAATAAATACATTTATTTATTTAAATTATCCCTTTCCTAAATTAAATAAATATTTTATTTATTTAATTATCCCACTTCTTCTATTAATTAAATAAATCTTTATTTATTTAATTAATTCATTATCCTTTTCTACACATGACACATGTCATTCATCTCTTAATTCATACACTACCTACCTCTTTCATTATTTTATTATTTCCTCTACCTACCCTCTAATCCTAGCCGACCTCTCTTTTTACACCTCTCAATCTTAACCCTACATTTCTTATTGTGTCTTCTATTTAAGGAGATGCTTCCTTCATTGTCAAACCCTAATGATATATCCTAATGACATATCCTAATATCCTAATGACATACCCTAATGACACATCCTAATGATCTTTCATGCAACTTGGCTACACTACAATTCCACTTGCAACCACATTCCGTTCTTTATTGAGCTCTTGTGCATACAAAAATT
This sequence comes from Cryptomeria japonica, assembly GCF_030272615.1. Taxonomy (NCBI): domain Eukaryota; kingdom Viridiplantae; phylum Streptophyta; class Pinopsida; order Cupressales; family Cupressaceae; genus Cryptomeria; species Cryptomeria japonica. The sequence continues at coordinate 371,601,871 of NC_081412.1, forward strand.
TGAGAGCAAGCATATCAAACAAGATCAATGGAGATAGGAAGAATGGAGATCAAAACCCTATTGGACATGTGATGGTATAATCTTTATGATTTTGAGTTATTTTGCATTGTCTTAGGTTATCTTCATATGTTATGGTGGATCTTTGTTCATTGTTAGGCTAGGGTTTTGTGGTTGAATCCATTTTAGTCTTTCAATATTGTTGTTATTTGTTATCCATTTTCACCATATACACTACCTTGTTAGGAGTAACCTCGCTGGAGGATTTGAGAATCCAAACTAATGGATCACCTTGTTAGAGGATTTGTACATTGAATCTTGTTAGAGCTTACCTAGTTAGGGGATTTTATTATGTTGTAATGATTATAAAAAAACAAGAATGGTTTGATCTGTTCTGAGTAGCACAATACTTGCTTGATCAGATCATTCTAAGTACATTCAACACTTCTCTTCATCTTAACACTTATCACTCTTCAACAAAAGCTTTCACTCTTGATGAATATCAATATTCACATAATCTCCTCTATTACTCTCGAATGATTCACTAAGATGTCTTTAAATAGACATTCAAATCTTATGTCGGCCTAAGGAATTCAAAACACAATTTCCTAGGTGCAGTGTATCTAGACAAGTAATCATACCTCATCACAAATTGATTGCCAAGAAAATGGTGTTGGTAACTCATCACAAAATTAGATACTGGTTAGAACAGTCAATACCGGTTGGAACAAAACATGTGAACCGTTGTCTTGGAATCTTCCGCTTGATCTCCATCTTCATCTTCATCTTCATTTTGATGCCGACTTAGTGTAGCCACAGGTTATCTCTTAAGCACATACCGGTTGACATAGAGTACCAGTTAGAGATAAACCTTAAACATACTGATTGACAGTGTAAACCAAATGAATTTACATCGGTAGTCAATGTAATCATGTGTGTGTGAGAGTGTTTTATCAATGACAACAAGTGATGAATACATTATAATCACCATCAAGCCAACAATCTTCCCCTTTGGCATTGATGGCAACACTTAGAAAATTTTAGAGTAATACAATACCGCTAAGTGTGCATACACAACATATTTACACATGTGCTCATACTCCCTCTTAATGCAATACTCCCCCTTAATGCATGCATAAATACAAAATTTTCAAAAACACACATACATATTATTACTCCCCCTTTGACAACAATGCCAAAATGAAAAAGTAAAATATATACATATATATAAAAAATTGATATCAAAGTGTTCAACATATATTACAACTTAAGAAAGTTCATGCATTGGCTAATCTCATAAAAATATCATTAAATTTTTGCTTTATCTGTGATAAAGCATTTTCCCATGATTCCAGTATGTTAGCAGTATAATCAAATGTAGACATCAGATGGGAATGGAATTCTTCGATTGAGTCTAGTGTGTAGGTTTCATGAGTAGCGAGAATAGCTTCTGCATTGGAGTAGGCTCTCTGAAGAATGTCAACCTGTGAGGTGAGAAGACTCTTGAGCTCTTTTAGAGATCAGAGTCTCTTAGCCTTCTCATTATCATTCTTGACCAATGTGTCATGCAAATCATCTATAGACCAGTTAAAGGCATGAATGGAGTCCTGGAGTGGGACATATGCCTTGCATATCCTTTCCATTTCTTTCTTGGTTTCAACTTGACTCCTAGAAATGTCAGAATAAAAGAAAGAAACATTGGAGGTAAAGGCAAGATACTTTCCTCCAGATTCAATAGCTTTTCTCAACAGACTTCTATTATGAGATAGAGCCATTTTTCCATTTTCAATGTTCTTTGCCAGTTTATCTCCATATTTATTCTTGTGGCTCTCCTCAGTAGACATTTGAGCAGCATCTTCAAGCGACTTGATTTGATTAGATGCAACTACAACTAACTGACCAAGTTTACTAATGGGTGTAGGAAGATGTGCAACAACTATGTCCGGTAGTAAACTAGACAAAATTTCTACTGCATTCAGGATTGTCTCTGCTTCAATCCTTTTCTCTTTTAGTCTCTTCTTATGCGCTCTAGATTGCATAAGATTAACAATCTTCATCATTTCTGATGCACTCAAAGTGTTCATATCAATGGGTTCTGAAAATACTTAAAGAATCATCATCTTCAAGTAGTTTCTGCTTCACCGGTTCAGGGGGTACACTCTTAATGATATCTCTCTCTATATTCTGCTCTATTGTCTCTTCAGGTAACTGAGTGACAACTTTCTTAGTAGATTCCTTTTGAGTATTTTCAATGACTGGTGGAGATTGGGGTTTCTTTGGTTGTTCTATTGCCGGTTCATTGTCCACTTTTAGTTGAATAGTCAGTTGATCAACTAATGTAACCTGTACTTCAGTAATTGTAGGAGGCTCCATATCTAGTGCAGTGATGTCTCCAGATAGATCTACTGTGTTTTGAACATCTTCATCAACAAGAATAATGAAATCATCCTTCTTCTTGATTGAATAGACTATGTCAGGTTGAACAATCTCCTCTTCATCCATTTTTGGTCGAGGAACATCATCTATAGTATTATCCTTATTGCTAGAGTGGATGACTTCTTCCCTCTTTTTGATTACACAGGCTAGCTGATGTGTCTCAGACTCAATAACTACCCTTTTTACATTAAGAAGCTTCAATCTTCTCATTTTAAAATCAAAATATACTTTGTATTTCTCAACTAAAGCACTAATTCCATCCGAGGATAAATTGGGAAAATATTGTACAAATATTTCATCAATAATCTTCTTTTCCAATTGAATAGCTTCTTCCCATTTATCTAAAATAGTATTATACAAAGAGATTGAAATATCCTTTTCCAAGTCATGTGGAAATCTATTGTAATGACCCAAATAAGTTATAACCTATTGAATGACTTGCTTCTGCTCATCTTCAGTGAAAGAATCAAAATATTCTTTGACATTGTCGAACCTATTTCTTCCTAATGTCTTCATTGTTCTCTCAAAAATTGTGTCAAGTTTGTAGGTAGCAATATCGATAGGTGTAGTTTCCTTCGGCACTACCTTTACCTTATTGGATGTTCTGCCGGTTGCTTTTACCTTCTTTGGTTCTTCTTCAGAATCTGTTCCCTCAAACTCTGGTTGCAAATTCAATTTCCAATTTCTCTTGTTTGGTGCACTCTCCTTCTTTACATATACTTTAGGTGTTGGTTCCTTTTTGGTTAGGACACTCCAAGTCACCCTTGTGGTCTTTTTCATAGGAGACTTTTCATCAGACTTCTTTTTCTTTCCTTTCACATTAGCTATAGGTGTAGTACCAGTTTTTGTTGGTGCAACTTGGACTGCCACAATGTCCAATTTTGCTTGTTGTTTATCTTTAGGTGATGCTAACAGGGTATTAGCATAGCCAACCAATAAATCATGATTAACCTCATAGCTCATATCTTCCACCTCTTCCTCTCTAGGCTCAATTGCTTGCATCAAGCAAAAGTCAGTGGTAACAGTGAAGACTATGTCTTTTTCAAAGTGTTTTACCACATCTTCAGGTAACCTTATTCTCATGCTCATCTTTTTCTGAAATTCATTAAAATACATATTCAAGGCAGCTGAAAAAGTATTCTTCATAGCCTTAATCTTGTTCTTTATCTGTGCATTGACCGGTAGGTCTTTTGACCATTCAATGTCTCCAATTCCCGGTAGGAAGTTCTGGAAATAGAAAAAATAACCTAGCTAATAGCTGACCATATTTGAACTTTTGTGTGTTGTCCTTCTTAATGGATTGCAAATTTTGAAATAATTGCACTCTGATGGCTTCACTGCATAATCGACAATCATTCTATGTGCTATATGAATTGCTGCAGATGGAACACTATTAAATCTACTGGAGTAAAATACCCAGTAGCCTATCACCATTGCTGCTAGTTTCACTGCAGGGTCTCTAATATTGTTGATGGAAAAAAAATGCTTATCAGATGTAGAACCGGTTAACTTGAAGATAGTATCCTTTGAAATTCTTCTTAGTGCAAGAATTTCACCAGTTGAGAAATAACCCATTACAACCTTAATAGCTACCTTGGTTATTGTGTGAGACCTTTCTGAATACATGTTCTCTTCATGGACTCGACTCAAAATGATTCTTATGTGTTCTTCCTCAAAATCTTCAAGAAAGTAGGTAGCATTATGAAAACCTTTTTCAAAAACCCTAGCATATTTTGTTTCAATCTTTCTGTTCTTATCACAGAGTGACTTCAACGGTGTATAAATGTTTAGAGTTCCTAAATCTTCTATTTTGAAATCTATATAGCTGGACAAGTCACCTTTGACCAAAACACCACTCGAGAATTGCAACAATGCATTATAAGACATGATTTGATCTGCCTTTAGAGCTTCCTCAGGCTCAATAGTGATCATCAACCTCTCTACAGACTTAGAAGTAGATTCCATTCTAGATAAGAAAGTTTCGAAGCGGTATACAAAGACATACCTTATTTCTTGCATGTTAATCCATTTCCCGGTTGAAATGTCCAAATGCACACCCGTTCGCCTCTCTGCAACTTTTGATTCAACTTAATTTCTCTAATCAGAAAACAATTCGCCAATTGACACCAAGACAATCTTGTTCGGCTCTACGATCGCTTCAAATTTATTTCTCGAAAGAGTTAGAGTAATGTGTGTGTGAAAAAGGGTCCGTATCTGTAAGCACAACACTTCAATTAAGTCATTACGTGTATGGTTAGTAAATAAATAATCAATAAATAATAAACCATAACAAAACAACTAATTGCCTTCTAAAAGATGCGAGTATAAGATTGCTCTCAGATTTTTTATAAGCAATACCAGTGACTAGACTACATGAAGACAAAGGATTTAATCTATATGATATTAACTATATGGATGCAAGATGGATGAATAATTCAAGCAATAACGAATTCAAGCAATATGGATTCAAGAAATATGGATTCAAGCAAATAATGATTCAAGCAATAATGAATGCAAACAATATGGATTCAAGCAAATAATCTAAGAAAGCACAATGATCTTCAATGACTCCATAGCGAAATTAGTGTGATAATAATCTCCAAGCGTGTTCTCAAAAAATCTCTGGGGTGAATTGGAATGAGAGCTGAAGGCTGAATTTATAGAGAATTACAAAAAAAGCTCAATTTAGGATTAATTGAAAATAATTGAGAAATCAGGTTTAGTTAACCTTGAGATAGATTCCAATTATAGTTTAATTGAAATGCATTTAAATAAGAAGTTCAAGTTGCATTAGAAATAAGGTTTAATTAATTCCATGCATTTATGATAAAAATAGATAATTCTATGCATATATTTGATTTATTCAAGAAAAAGGTCTTTTCAATGCAACTGAACTTCTTTTTCTAAAAAGCTTTGAGTTCTAATTTTAGAGAATAATCCAATAATTCAATTAAATTGCTTTTCTGATTTCAAGTTCTAAATTTAGAAAAAGAAATAATATCTCAAGTTTGATTTCTCTTTCAATTCAATTCTTTTTGTTTAATTTTCAATTCAACTCTTGCTTTGTAATTAATTCCTCTTTTGTAATAAATTAATTCCTTTTGCATGATTAAATGGAAAATTTATTAATTAATTAAATATGCAAGGACATTTAATAAATTAAAATAGGATAATTGATCAAAATGATATTCTTAGAAATGATTCAATTAATTAAATGAATATTTAATTAATATTGGGTAATTGATTTGCCATGTGATATTTGATGATTAAATAATTAATAATGTGCCCAAGGTTGATTTAATTGCCTTTGGTTAGGACCTTGGTGATGTTGTTGAGATTAGGGGCCCATGGTTTAGATGACCATTTTTAGGGTATTACATTTGCCCCTCTTTGAATTAATGTGCGAGCAGCGCGTTGGTTCAAAGAATGTGTGATGTTTAGGAGATGCCAGTTTTGAACTTGATTGATCCCGAACTAGATGAAGTGCAAGGTGTTTAGCTTGATTCGAAGTGATGAAGCTGATTGAAGTCTGATTAAAGCGATACTGATCCCGAACTTGATTGAACTGAGGAACGATAGAAAATAAAAGATACCGAACTTGAACTTGATTGATCAAGAAGCAGATTAGTAAGATCTAGAACTTGATTGATCTAGACACAGCGAGCGAAGATACATATCTATCTTGAACTTGATTGATCAAGATACGATGAGCAAAAAATAAACTGTCAAGCTTGATTCGAAGCGATGAAACTAAACACCTGCTTAGATTTAGCATGTGATAAAAGATACTCTTTAAACTTTTGATTAAGTTTAAATGAATAATCAGCTAGATGAAAAGTGATGAAACTGATTAACATTAAGAGATTGATTCAGATGAAGGACAAATATCAGCTTGATTTGAAGCAATGAAACTGATATGCCCCTAGCGATTGATTCGATTTAGATGATCGAGAGATCTCAACTTGATGTGAAGCGATGAAGCTGAGATGCCTCTTTAGCAATAAGAATTGATTTTCTTTAGTTAAAAATATTTTTGCTTGACTTTTGATAAAGATTAAAAAAAAATTCTCGACATGTGAGATGAGAGGTCATAAGGTAGTGAGTATGCCCCCTCGGGAACGAAATTGAAAGATAACGAGGGTTCATTATAGGTAATTGTTGGCGATGATAAGTTATTTGGGCACAAATTGATTCTGAGGAATGTTTAAAAATTTGGCGATTATGTTGAATTGATTGCACAGTTGTTGTGTAGAATTGAAATTGAGATTCAATGGTGATTCATGAGAAATTGAGCGCAATGTGAAGAAAGAATGAGCATTTGATGAAAAAAGTGCTAAGTGGTCCAAATTTTGAAATGGACTAGTAAAATAATCTAGAATTTTGATTTCGATCCTGAAAATGGAATCAGAACAGGCAAATTAGCTAAGGGTACAATTTTCATGTCCATCGGAGCAAGTTGAAAAATTAGGTTTTTGGCTATATATGGGACAAAAGTGTCATTTTCAAATCATTTTAACCTTGCAAGTTTGAAAATTCAAAAAGCCTTCTACGAAGAAAATGGTGGTCCCTATTTGTACGCATCGATTCAAGAGCCAAAGATGACATAATCGACCCCGAAACTATGAGTCAGCGGTAAGTGATCGATCTTAAGCCTCTTTATGTTTTCAATTTTGAATTTTTTTTGCTCATATTTCAAGTTTTTCGCATGTTCGAAGTCGGGTTTCCCATTTTATCGTGCGAGGTAGGATTCTGTCTCGTATGAGTAACTGTTAAATTTTATTTTGTCATTTTAGACCACTAGAATTGTCATTCGGACCTTACCCTCATGTCGTATGACATGATTATAAAAAGACCATTCTGTCATGCGGGGTTTGATATTTTGTCGTATGGGGATGTTTTATCGTACTAGAGCCATTCCTAACTTGTACAAAATGCTTCCCTTCTGTGTTTTGTCATTCGAGAAACAGTGGACATTTTTGAAGATCTAAACTTGAAATTTTGATTTTGCACTTGACTTAGGTAGATTTGCATGATGTTTTAATTCTCTTGTAGGCTCATTTGGAATGTTTTTTGATGCTTCATTGTTGGGTTTTTGCAGGTTCGATTACCTCCTATGCTTTTTAGATGCATTTATCCTCCCATTATGACTCTAGTACAACAATTATCAAAGCTTGATCAGGCTCATATTGATTTGTGCAGTTTGACTCATCTTCTTGGTTTACCAGATATCCATGTGAATCACGGTATGCTCCCAGCATTGGTTGAGCGTTTCCATTCAGAGCATAACACATTTCATTTACTAGTTGGGGAGTTGACTATCACTCCCGAGGATGTATATAGGATCCTTCATATCCCTTTTGTTGGGGATAAGGTGGACTATGACTCAACATTGTTACCTAGACTACAAGCAGTTAGACATGTATTCTGGGATCCAGACATTTTGACTCGTTCCATTAGTTGGGACGTGCTGATGGGCAGATACAGTGAGGAGTTTTCATTGGTGTGTGTTCTAGTAGGATTTATCGATTGTTTTCTAATGCTAGATAGAGGGCAGTAGGGTTTGCAGTGTGGATGTGGCAGGATGCTGATGAGATTGATGGAGACCCCTCAGAGGCTTGGCTGGGGTTCTTGTATATTGGCCCACATGTATCGCGAGATGCATGAGATTGTATATAGGGATGGCAGGAGCATGGCTGTAGGGGTATTTATTTTATAGGTTTGGGCTTGGGAACACCTCCTAGTTTTTTTGATGAATAGTAGATGATAGTAGAGAGCTTGGGCAGCCGATTATATATAGGTATTCCGGTTATGTCACACAGCCCCATTTGGGCAAGATAGATTTTTGGTGGCAGTAGTTAGATGACTTGATAATTGTAGTGTGGAGACCTTATAGAGGTTTAGAGGCATGGGATGACTAGCAACTGGTTCGCAAGGACCTTTTTGTTATGCGCCCTCTTATCAGGAGATTGCAGACTATTGTTGAGTGATTCATTGTATCATGGGTGATGAGGCATTATGGCTGGCCTCAGGGGGTGTCATAGGAGTATACAACTTATGCGCGTTATGCGGATGAGGAGAGACAGGGATGGTCTCCACAGTTGTCCTATGCTTTGGCTATGCAGGAGCTGACTCATCTATAATGCCTTAGATGGGACTATATGGATGATGTTGTAGATGCGGGGGTATTACCCCAGTACAGAGATTGGTTCCAGCAGCATCCATTTCCTAGGTTTACAGATCCGAGTGAGCAGGTGCCCCGCATAGAGGATACTGTGGATGATGCCCCCGCACCAGGACAGGGCCAAGGATAGAGATAGGGACGAGGATAGAGAGCCGAGGCTTAGACGTAGGCAGGTGATGATCCCGGTGCTAGCAGCAGCAGGGTTCCAGCTGGGGTTGGACAACAAAGGAGTGAGGGTGGATCCCTATGGCATGTAGGAGTGAGATTGGGTGGAGCTAAGGAGGAGTGAGAAGCTCTGAGATAGGTTCAACAATGGAGGGAGGATCAGGGTGGAGTTTGAGGTGGAGATGGGGGTGGAGAGCCTGCGAGAGAGCAAGGGACTGACGCAAGGCAGTCGATGAGAGCACGTCTTGCAGAGCTGCAATCACAATTGATAGTGGCTTAGACTCAGCTGGCGGAGCGAGACCGATAGCTTTCCAATCTTAGGATTAAGCGCGATCACCATATCTCAGAGATGAGAGCAGAGATAGAGGCCTTGCGAGAGGAGGTTCTTCACCAGACTAGTAGGGTAGCCTACTATGTTGCAGCATATAGTGTTGCAGTTCCAGTTGTGCAGAAGGTTATACCCTACTTGCAGTATATGGCACGATCAGAGGGAGCTCGGGCACCTCGTCAGGATCTTGGTCATTAGGCTCCTCCTCCTCCACCAGGCGATGAGGGAGAGGCCGAGAGCTAGATATTCTTTTTTGTACCTCGGATATTTTTTTGTAGACACACCATTTTTTTGTAGCCTATACAATTCTTGCTTTGATGGGAGTTTGTATATGTCATTCGACATCATTTTGTACTCTTAGACTTTATACGATATATAGATACGAGATCCGATTTGACTTCATCATACTTGTGTCAATCGATTTATGAGATGTCTTTTATATGATTTATTCTATATGTATACATTTCTTTTTAGTATGTAATGCAAATGACTATGGATGTCTATTTTTGTTTCGTTTCATATGCAAATAGCTGAATGCAGATGAGTGAATAATGAAATGCAAATTTTTATTTTCTATGCAATAAGATGAATGTAGATGAATGAATAATGAAATGTATGAATCTATATATAAAATATTTATGTATGCAGCTAAATATCTCAAAACACAAGTACTCGATCGAACAAATGATGATAAATAGACCACTTAGCGTAAGAAATGATGATGCTTTCAGCTCTCATAGAATTAAGAGATTATTACCATACCGAAATCACTCTAGATTCACAAAATGCATAATGATATGCAAAATGATATGCAAAATGCAACCTAAACCTAGTCACTGAATTTAAAATTCTTAAGATTCATCACCGAGCATAATGAACACAACAGGTAGGTTAGAGTTCCTTTCTTTTTCAATGTGCAATATTTATTATCTTGTCCGCAATGACCCTTTTTTCGTTCATATCCTTGGACAGATTTCGCTTGGGACCTGAGTTACATCATAAAGAAATTCCCTCAAAACAAACAAAGAAATGATGTGGACCTCCCTATAGCATACAAATGAGTGGAGTCGAGGTATGTGAGGTGATTTCACCTTGTTATGAAGGCTCTTATCACACACACCTAGCTAATTTAGATGTTTCTAGATCATTGGGATCATTCCTACAAGCAGAAAACAAAGAAAATATTATGCCCCCAATCCTTGCTCCTCTTAATCACAATAGACTTCCTTGAGTTACTCAGAGGGATAATAATTGAAAACCAATATAAAAGACAACACACAAAGAAAATTTTCATTCATAGCTCAAATTGTTTAGTGATTGTTTTCCATTATGTTGTTTTCCTTGTGTTCTCAGTGATAAAACTATTTGGTGGTTAGGAGATGGGTGACTGACTTGGAGTGGACAACTAGGTTTCACTGACAGAAAGATGACTTTGTTGAAACTGCTTAGGATATGTGATGTGCTCTGTCAGTTAACCTAAGACTAGGATGTTGATCAGTTTGAAGTCATGAGGGTTCCAACAAACCAGGATGTCACAAAAGTGACTGAAATATATGTACAAGAGAAAGCAAAGATGCATGAAAGGGAGAATGCCAACATTACGTTGATAGATGGAGCGCTTGAGTACAAGAGGCGCCTATTTATCAGGTTTTCACCTGCTTGGCAGAGATTCATTCTTTTTTTTTTTACCAAGGTGCTTGTTTACCAGGTTTTCACTAGGGCATTTTTCTCTCTTTATATTTTCTTTTCTTTTTTTCTTTTTTCTCTTTTTTTTGTATTTTATGATTTTTCTGATTTTTTTTTTTTTCAAGACTTTTTTCTGATTTTTAGGATTTCTTCAGGACTTTTTCCAATTGTACATATTGATAGCATAGAGAATTCTAAGCAAAGAATTTCTTCAAGTGGATGGTGTTAATTGGTTCACAAAGCTATTCTCCTTCCCAATTTGAGAGTTGATAGGCACCAGAGTTGAATACAAGAGTAACGATGTAAGGACCCAACTAGTTGGGTTCAAACTTCCCTTTGTTATCTCGAAACTACTGATTTTTAGGATTTTCTCTTAGAACTAGGTCACCAACCTGAAATCCTCTTTGTCTAACTTTCTTGTTATATCCTCTGGACATTCTCTTCTGATACACTCTGAGATGATCAAATGCCACTTGCCGACATTCATCCAGCAATTCGAGTTCTTGCAATCTAGATATTCTATAGTCTTCATTAGTAACAAGACCTTGCAAGGAAACTCTTAGAGATGGTATTTCTACTTCAATAGGTAGTACTGCTTCGGACCCATACACCAAAGAGAAAGGTGTAGCCCCAGTAGGTGTTATGATACTTGTTCTGTAAGCCCATAGTATAGGATTGAGCTATAGATGCCAATCCTTCCTAGATTTGTTCACTGTTCTATACAAGATAGTCAATAGGTTTTTGTTAGATTCCTTGGCTTGTCCTTTATCTTGAGGGTAATATACTGATGACCAATGTTGTTTTATTTTGAATTTCTCACAAAGCTCGTCCAGATCTTTATTCTCAAATTGTCCTCCATTATCAGTCACGATGGATGAAGGTATCCCATACTTGCAAATGATATAGTTTAGGATGAACAAGGTGACTTGTTTATCGGTTGCTTTGATGAGCGGAACCACTTCTACCCATTTGGTGAAATACTCAGTGGCAGTTATGATAAATTTATGTCCATTAGATGATGCTGGATATATTTGACCAATGGGATCAAAGGCCCATTGCTGAAAAGGCCAATGTGTAGTGAAGGGTATAAGATCCCTTGCTGGAGCATGTATGAGATTTCCATGTAGATGACATTTTTCGCAGGTCTTAGCAAATTTAATAGCATCTTTCTCCATGTCTGGCCAGTAATATCCAGTCCGTAATAGTTTTCGAGCTAAAGTAAGACCATTCGAATGAGATCCACAAATACCTTCATGAACTTTCAATAACGCATGCTTAGATTCTTCAGTTTCTAGACACCTAAGCAATGTACCATCCATACTTCATCTAAATAGATCATTATCAATAATAACATACCATGAAGCATTTCGAGTTAGGTTTCTTTTCTCATTACGAGTAAGGTTTTCAGGGATAATTTGGTCTCATAAATAAGAATAGATGTGACTGTATCAGGATGAGTCATGTCCAATAATAGAACAAACTATTTGGGTCTTAGGAGAATCATAGGCCGGGTAATGTAACTCTTCCACCAGGAATTCAAAGCAAAAATTGGATTCTTGTAACTCAGGTATAGACGCCGAGGTGGCCATAGCATCTTCTACTCTGGTTGCGGATCTAGGAATCTGTTGGAATGATACAAAAGAAAAATACTTCTTAAGATCATCAACCATTCTCTTATAAGACATCAGTTTCTCATCTCGAGTCTGATATGTATCATTGATTTGATTTATGATCAACTGAGAATCTCCATAGATGTGTAATTCTGCAACCTTCCATTCAATAGCTAGCTTGATCCTGTTCACCAGAGCCTCATATTCTACAATATTATTTGTGCAAGGGAATAGAATCTTATAAGACTTTGGGATTGATTACTTCTAAGGAGTAATAAATAACATACCAGCACCTGAACCATTTTGGGTGAAATATCCATCAAAGAACATCTTCCAGGGTTGTTGTGTAAGATGTATTATTGATTCATCTGGAAACTCTATATGCATTAGTTGAGTGTCTTCAAGCGAAGCTTCAAAAATTTTATCAGCAATTACCTGTCCTTTTATGGCTTTGCGTTCCATGTATTCAATGTCAAACTATGTAAGGATCATGACCCATTTCGCCAACCTTCCTGCAAGTGTTTCTTTATTGAGAAGATACTTGAGTGGATCAATTTTAGCCACCAGCTTGACTGAATGTGCTAACATGTAGTGTCTCAGTTTTTGTGATGCAAAGACTAATGCCAAGCATGTTTTTTCTATTATAGTATAGTTCATTTCATAAGACACCAATGTCCTGCTGATGTAATAACTAGCTCATTCCTTTTTGTTGTCATCTTGTTGTGCCAGAAGTGCCCCCAATGATGAATCAGTTGCTGATATGTAAAAGATCAATGGTTTACCCTAAATAGGCAACATCAATATTGGTGGGTTAGATAGGTACTCTTTTATTTGCTGAAGGTGTTGTTCACATTCCTAATTCCAATTGTATATTAGTCCTTTCCTCAATACTTTTGTGAAAGGTTGAGCTTTGTCTGCTAGCTGAGAAATGAAGCGTCTGATGGATTGGAGACATCCCTATAGACTTCTCATTTGACTGATGTTCTTCAGAGGTGGCATCTTCATTATGGCCTGTACCTTCTTAGGATCAACCTCAATTCCCTTCTTTGAAATGATGTAGCCAAGTAATTTGCCACATGTTACTTCGAATGCACACTTTTTTGGATTTAACCGGAGTTTAAACTTTTCCATTCTGTCTATTATAGGACCTAGCTCTTGAATATGCGTTGATCTCTTCATAGTCTTCACTAAGGTGCCATTAACATAATCTTCCATATTCTTATGCATCATGTCATGAAAGATAGTTGTAACTGCTCTTTGATAGGTCACCCCTATGTTCTTTAGCCCAAATGGCATGACATTCCAAAAAAAGGTTCCCCATGCATAGGTGAAAGCTGTCTTTTCTTGATTTCCAAGAGATATTTTGATTTGGTTATAGCCGGAGAATCCATCCATTAGTGAGTACATATCATACCCAGCAGTCATGTCAACTATCATGTCAATATTTGGTAATGGAAATTCATCCTTCAGACACGCTTTGTTGAGATCTCTGAAGTTTGTGCAAATTCTAATAGATTTGTCTGCTTTTGACATGGGTACTATGTTTGAAATCCATTCGGCATAATCTATAGCTCTAATGAATCCAACTTTAAGTAGTTTTTCTAGCTCAGCCTTGACCAACAGTGCTACATGTGGGTGCATCTTACAACATTTTTGCTTAACTAGTTTAACTCCTGGTGTGATAGAAAGATGGTGCATAATGAGATCAGGATCCAGGCCTAGCATATCAGAGTACGTCCATGCAAAGTTTATTTTCTTTTCTGAGAATAGATGAGTGAAATATTTCAATTCTTTGGCTGATAGTGATTGAGATACATGAATGATGTGTGGTTTCTCTTGACTCCCAATGTTCACTAGTTGAGTTGGCTTGATGAATATGGAAGACCTTTTCTAGAAGTGACTGGGCAGTACATCAAGTATCTCACCTCCAGGCGCCTCAGAGAGGTTTTCACCTTTAGGTACATCCTTTATTTTCTCTTTTTTAGATTCTGACATCACCACAATGTGGTTTTCGCCATCAGATCTTTTATTTTTGTTTTTCTTATTTTTGCGACTAAGATACTTGATATCCGCTTCAGTCATGTTTTCACGGTGTTCACTGGTGGAAGAGTACATGGGTTCAACTGCATTGAGATAATAGGCTAACATATAGTCATTGGCAAAAGTAGGTATATTCATGGGCTGGTTTTGTAAAGTACAGTCAATTAGTTCTGGATGTAGTAAGGATAAATGTTGGACAGGTTCGAGAGCGTTCACGGTATTGTCATCACAATTGTGGATCAAAAAGTTGAGTTCCAGAATGATACCTTGCGTAAGTGTCTTGAGACCAAGAAGAGTCAGAACATGATTATTAAAGTTCACATTAATATTTAATTGACCTAATCCAATAGACATACTGGTAACGCCGTTCCCTATGCCAGACTGGACATCATATCGTGGTTTGACAGTGATAAGATCAGTAGATAGATTTTCACTGTTTGTATTAGATGATTCAAAATTTGAGGCTGAGTAGATATTGTCTTGAATAAGACTATCATCAGAGTCATTGGATGAAGTTTCTGAGTCTTCTTCAAGTGATTTAGTAAGTATATGTATGGTATCAACACCAATATCTTTAATGCTGCAAGTTCCTTCATATTGTGGTTCCTTTGTCATTTGTATCTGACACACCTGTTGACATGATCTTGTTGTTTCTGTGATTTGTTGTCGTCTACTACATTCAGCTTCCTTTGGACTAATAACTGGTTCTTGTTCTATAGCTTCTAACTCTTCTTGTGTAGTGCTATACCTGATTTGTTTTGATTTAGCACAGGGGTACATAGATGAGAAGCTTTTTGGTACCCTTCCTTCCTTCAGTCCTTGTTCATAATTTGCTTGTCTCTTTTGTCTAATTTCTTGTATTTCCTTCTCTAGTTTTATGCACATCAGCTCTTGAATATCATCTATGACACCGCTAGACTCTTCTGGAGTTTCTATACTGGATGTATCTGAGAGGTGGTCAGGACCCCATTCATACTTGTTTGAGTTAGTCTTTGAATCGTCTACTTGCTACCTACTAGTGTATGTGATTGGAACTTTTAGTGGTGCAAACAATTCTCTGATTCTTACTACTTCATCTCTTATATCCTCTAAGACCTCAACTTCTTGTATTATTATATCTGACACCATCGAAGCTTGAGAACTGACTATTTCTTCTTTCTTGACTGCTGATTCTTTTTTCTCTTTTCTATACTCTGCTTTTGTTTGTTGAGCGTCTGCTTCCTTTAATGTTGAAGGCGATATCCTTTTCTGCCACTTAGACTTAGAAACATGTTTTTGGTCTGATGTCTTTTTCAGATTGTACCCCAGTCCAACCTTATCATTTGTGGATTTTGTTTGCAGCTAAGTTGGCTTAGTAATACCCTCTTGATGTTTACCCAGGGGACCAGCACTTGTATATCACATGCGTTGAATCATCTTGTAGCCAGGACCATATTGGTTAGAGGAAATCTCATAACGTCATACCTCATCATTTTTTACTATCTTCCTTAAAGAGCCAGTTAAGAACAACATTTTCTTCCATTTCATCTTTTAGGGAGGTAGAGGACTGTACAAAGAGACCATCATATATGGTATTTGGAACTGAAGTTTGTGTTCTCATAGCCTCTAATGGTTTTCCCAACTATTTTGGTGATGGAGGGAGAGAAACTAATGAAAGTACCGGTTCTATCTTGTAGCCATCCATGCCGGTATTTGTAATCTTCAATCTCTTTTCTAAGTCTTTCATCAGTGTTTCTAGATCTTCATTTGTAGAGGCTTCCCTATAATGAGGCACAAAAGTATCTGCACCTTTTGTTAATGCATTACATACGACATTTGTATCAGCAGGAATATTGACTCCAGCTTCGTTATAGGGGAATTTTAAGCATTAATGGTATGTTGATGGTACTACCTTCATTTCATGAATCCATGGTCTGCCCAGTAAGATATTGTATGACAAAGGAATATCAAGTACCTAGAAAAGAACATTTCTTTCTACAGGTCCCACTCTGATAGGTAATGATACTAGACCTTTAGAGGTCATTTCTTCTTCATCATAGGCTTTTATTGTTATTTTCTTGTCGAGATCAATGACATTTTTAGAGAATCCTAGTTGTGTAAGCAGACTATAAGTACAGATATTCAACCCCGTGCCTCCATATATCAAAACATGTTTGACTCTATGTTTATGGATCATGGCATCAATATGAAATGGTTGGTTATGTGGATGATTTAGCGAGTTGTCATCTTCTTCAGAGAAGGTCAGATAGTGAGGTGAAGTTAGATGACCCACCATAGACTGAAACCGATCAATGTCTAAGTCTTTTGGAATGTTAGTGGTGAGCAAGGCATTGTCTAGGATCTCTTTGTGAGCAGACGAGAGTTTTAGCAATTCAAAGATTGAGATTTGAGCATTTGTCCTTTTTAATTTCTCAACAACACTATATCCAGAAGATGATGTTGAAGTTATCCTTTTAAATTTGTCCAAGGTCGATTCTTTTTGTTTATTTGACGAGGCTGGTGGGTTTGATGTTGCTTGAGCTGGGTTGGAAGAACTAGCTCCTTGGAGAGTGACTTTCTTCTGAGAACGGGTCAGAGCTCTTGCATATCGTGATTCATTCAGCTTATCTTGGACTATAATCACATTGCAATATTTTGATTGGGAAGGCTCAATCATGTTAATGATGTTGTCATTGCTGGTATAAGTATAATTTACTTTGGCATCACCTTTGGTCTTTGAGGAATCACCTTGTTTGTAAATATGTAAAGGGTCCTTAAATGCTTTATGATCAACATTGGTCGGATGATTCCCAACAACAACTTTACCAGCATCTATGAGATCTTGAATCTCATATTTTAGCTTCATGCAATTATTTATGTTATGACCTTTATTCTGATGGAAGTCACAGTATTCATTTTCTCTCCACCATCTTGGTTTGACTTCTGGATCACATGGTCTGGAGTTATCTAGTAGTGTTATCAAGTTGTTTGCCAACAGAGTTTTGAAAGCAGATTCATATGATTCTTCGAGAGGAGTAAAATCATGATTAGGTTTAGAAAGCCAAGGCTTTTCTTTGAACCATTCTTTTGTTTTCTTTGGTGGATTTTCTGTTGTAGCCTCAACAACTTTAAGTGCTTGTGTACCACTAGCGAAGTTGAATATTGTGGGCTTTGAGTTAGTTTTAACAACATCTACTACTCCATTGTTAACAACATTCTTGTTGTTGTCTTTGCCAAATTTCTAATACTTGTTCTTCTCTTTAGAGCTAGATCTTGGTTGTGTTTCTTTCCAAGGTGAGATATCCCCCTTCTTTATGAGCACATCTTCCATTTGAATGGCATTATCTACCATTTTGTTAAATGATGGGTTTACTTGCATTTGTATACTATACTTCAGTTCAGGGACCAAGTTATTGACAAATATATCCATTAGCTCAGAGTCTGGGATAGGTCGAGAATACCTAGAAAACATCTTTCTCCAGCATTGGAGGAAAGTAAGAAGAGGCTCCCCTGTTTTCTGTTTAGTCTTGCAAAGCTCGATCATAGTCACAAGATGTTGAATGTTGTATGCGTATTGTTGTAAAAATAGTTGGATTAGTTCTTCAAATGTTTTTATTCCTTTGGGTAGACTTGAGAACCATTCCATTGCTTGACCCTCTAAACTCCTTGGGAAAAGGCGCATGAGGTATGTTTGATCGTGCATGAACTCCACACAGGTGGCACAAAACTCTCTAGCATGATCTTGAGGATCCGAGGTCCCATCATATTTGTCAAATTTTGGGATCTCAACTCGTGAAGGAAACGAAGGCATGTATAGATTTTTATCAAATGGAAAGGGACATATTGCTTCTAGAGAATATTATTTTGGGGACTTATCCTTATTCTTCAATTCTGTGACCTCCATCCGTAAGGCTTGTAATTGTTTGTGTACTATGAGTATAGGCGATTCTTCCTTTTTAGTAATGAGTGTCTAAACATCATATCCAGTAGGATGTTTGGTACCTTGTTTTGCTAGTTCTAAGAAATAGTCTTCCTTCTCTCAAGCCAGGATAGCTTTCATCATTTTTCTAAAGTCTTTGTCCTTTTGACAGTCAAGAATGTCTTTTTCTGGGGGTTCTGTGTCTTCTTCAACTTCACTTGATGAGGAATCATTGTCGGTTTCATGAACATTATCATTGCTTTTGTTCTTGTCATTGTGTTCCATCTCATATATAGTGGGAGATTCAAGTTCATCAAAAATTGGTTTGCCTGATGATGAAGGTATGTCAATGAGTGGATCCTCCATGTAAAATAGGTTGTCTTGATATGAGAAGGGTTGTCCTTTGCCTTTGGCTTCTTTCTTGCAAGAAATCCTTGTTTCAGTAGGCATTTTTATGGATTAATGTGACCTAAAGTTGTTTGTGATATAGAGGTCAAGATCAATTTCAGAGATAGTTGTTCGGTCAACGTATTGTTTAAGAGAAACAAGTGAGATTTTGGTCTAGTTTCAAGAAAGATCTATCCTATATAAGATGTCTATCTAAGTTGATTCTAAGAGTAGTGTAAGATTCAGCCTGGTTTCAGGAATGATCTATCTTGTGTAAGACATTATCTAAGTGACTTAGGTTTGATAGGTAGTTGATTGAACTAGCTGAAAAGATGATCGACCAAATCGTGCAACACAAATGGTAGAGGTACACTGTCTTGATCTGTTTATGCTTAGGATAATGATAACCAATATTATGTTCACTGTAGACAGTTTTTAGGCAAGTTTGACTGTTCTATTCTGACAAAACCAGAGACTCGTACGACCGGATTTTCTGAATCGGACAACAATTTAGTAGATATAGGATGAAAATAGTTATGTTTCGTACGAGTTGCTGTCTTGTATCGTACGACAAATGGGTATATGCAGGACGACAAAATAATCAGTGTAGTTCTGTTTCGTATGACACAAAATTTGGCTCTAGATGATAGATGAAAAGACTCATACGATGTAGGATCTGGTGTAGGATGACAAATCAAAAGACTTGTACGATATAGGATTTGGTGTAGGACGACAATTTACCAGACTGGTATGACTGTTCACAGAGCAGAGACTAAAAATTCTGAGTTTTTTGATTGCTGAGTATGACAAATTCTGAGATGGACTGATTTTTGACTTAGATAGGCTAGTTTTGAACAAAATTTCGACTTTAGGATGGACAAGTTGTGACATGGACAAAATTTTGACTTAGGATGGACTAGTTCTAATATAGACAGATTTTTTACTTAAGTTGGACAAGTTCTGACATGAACAAAGTTTCTAATCACTGAGTTGTTTCTTGTCTTCTCCAATTTTGGTATTTCAGTTTTTGTTTCAGGGATGAAAACACAAAAGACACGTAGTATAAATAGTAACTCCAATCACAAAATGCAAACCTTAAGGAATTTGGTGAGGAAAGAAAACCTTTGCTTGTAGACTCAGGTACACACCCAACAGTTAATCAGAATATGGCCACTGAGTCTCACGCAATGGATTCTCAATGTCATATTATTTGACTCCAAACGTTAATGGGGGCATGAAATGACAAGTATCTTGGGAGAGTTACTATCTCTCTTGCACAAAGATTATCCCCCTTTCAGAGATGAATTGGGTAGCTTCTAATTTTAATTGGAACTAGTAAGGGATCCATTCAGTGCGTCGAGGTATAACTCAATTAAGAGGTCTCCCAGCCTTGAAAACCAAGGTTTAATATACCTGAAGGTACGAAGGAAAGCTATTCCCAAGCACTGCAGTTGACTTGATTTTCATCAAATCACGTTTATTTTATAGTGGGTTGGAGTACTTGCCATTTAGCCGGTCCCACTTAGGTCATTCCCCTCACACCGACCGTTATGACTTTAAGAGTTTTTCAACCCCTCAGGAGGGCAGGCCTGCTAAAGATGTATGAATCTCAAACAAAGAAAAAGCCTCAAGGGCCTGGATTTCTGATTGTCTAGAAAAAGACAAGAGCATACTCTCCTACCTCTCAAAATCTTCTAAAAACATGAAAGACAAATTTTTTCTTTAACCAGATAGCAATTTAGGTGCCTAAAAAGTGAATTGAAAGAATACACGATGTTTGGTCGATTTTCCTTAGGCAACCTGCAAAGACAACAAATTAGTAGTCATATTGTCTTTGTGCGACAAGCATATTCTTTGGCAAGTGTTCTACAAAAACTGATTAGGCTGTAAAAATTATGAGATAGACAGATAAATAGTCAGGGCTAGTCGTCAGAATAATCAATCTGAATTAGAAAACCAAAATCATGAAATTTGCCTTTTTAACTAGAAAATACAGAGTCGTACGACAGAGTTTTAGCTCGTACAATACAAGATTCCCTCTTGTACGATATAGGATTCCTGCTCGTACTATACCTATAGTTTGTCGTTTCATCCTGTGAAAATTGTTGTACGAGATGTACGGACGAAAATCCAAAAAATTTGAAATCTAGAAAATAACAAAAAAATAAGTAGTCAGTCTTGGAGGCCAAAAAATGTAGTCTTCGTGCCCCACAATGGGCACTAGAGATGTGTGTGTGAAAAAGGGTTTGTAGCTGCAAGCACAACACTTCAATTAAGTCATTACATGTATGGTTAGTAAATAAATAATCAATAAATAATAAACCATAACAAAGCGACTAATTGCCTTTAAAAGATGCGAGTATAAGATTGCTCTGAGATTTTTTATAAGCAATACCAGTGACTAGACTACACCAAGACGAAGGATTTAATCTATATGATATTAACTATATGGATGCAAGATGGATGAATAATTCAAGCAATAACGAATTCAAGCAATATGGATTCAAGCAAATAATGATTCAAGCAATAATGAATGCAAACAATATGGATTCAAGCAAATAATCTAAGAAAGCACAATGATCTTCAATGACTCTATAGCGAAATTAGTGTGATAGTAATCTCCAAGCGTGTTCTCAAAAAATCTCTGGGGTGAATTGGAATGAGAGCTAAAGGCTGAATTTATAGAGAATTACAAAAAAAACTCAATTTAGGATTAATTAAAAATAATTGAAAAATCAGGTTTAGTTAACCTTGAGATAGATTACAATTATGGTTTAATTGAAATGCGTTTAAATAAGAAGTTCAAGTTGCATTAGAAATAAGGTTTAATTAATTCCATGCATTTATGATAAAAATAGATAATTCCATGCATATATTTGATTTATTCAAGAAAAAGGTCTTTTCAATGCAACTGCACTTTTTTTTCTCTGAAAAGCTTTGAGTTCTAATTTTAGAGAATAATCCAATAATTCAATTTAATTGCTTTTATGATTTCAAGTTCTAAATTTAGAAAAAGAAATAATATCTCAAGTTTGATTTCTCTTTCAATTCAATTCTTTTTGTTTAATTTTCAATTCAACTCTTGCTTTGTAATTAATTCCTCTTTTGTAATAAATTTTTCTTTTGCATGATTAAATGGCAAATTTATTAACTAATTAAATATGCAAGGATATTTAATAAATTAAAATAGGATAATTGATCAAAATGATATTCTTGGAAATGATTCAATTAATTAAATGAATATTTAATTAATATTGAGTAATTGATTTGCCATGTGATATTTGATGATTAAAGAATTAATAATGTGCCCAAGGTTGATTTAATTGCCTTTGGTTAGGACCTTGGTGATGTTGTCAAGATTAGGGGCCCATGGTTTAGATGACCATTTTTAGGGTATTACAGGTAAAAATTATAAAGTAAAACTTTCTTTTATCCCTTTTTACCAACTGTAATAAATGCTCACACTTTAGGTTACAAACCCCAATTTTACCGCTTAAGTTGAATACCGGTTGATAACACGTCAACAAAAAGTCACCAAAATTCATGATTCAAAAATTCTTTCCCACTCATTTTACAAGGGGTCCGGAGATGTTTTACCATTAAGCTCCCCTTAGCCATGTTAGAATAGGCTTAAGTCACCGATCCTGAGTTCTCTTCACTAGGTGAAGGAACAATTTCTTCTCAAGGCAAATCATCACTTTTCTCCTTCCAAATTTGATTCATATCTTCTCTAGTTTCCTCAACATCAACTTTCTGCTTGCCTTTCCGATCCTTGAAAGAGTTGACCGGTTTGCTATTTCTTGATCTACAAATTTTTGCTAAGTGCCCCAGTTTGTTTCAGTGGTAACAGACCATACCAGATGATCTCCAAGGTCCTACATTTCCTCTTCCTGTTCTTCTTCTGCAGTTCATAGCCACATGACCAAAGTTATTATAAAAGGTACAAATAACATTTGTTACCTTTTCCATCTCTAATGGACTAAACCAGTTGCCGTAGGATCTTTGCCAGTTCAGGTTTACCCGGTTATCAAAGTTCCTTATCCGGTCACCATTTGGTCTAGGATGCATGTGTGGCACATGATTGTTTGCTCCATATCTGCACTCAATATGTCTATGCCCATACATTCCACATGTGTAGCAATGACCTTCAAACTTTATAGACACATACCTAGCATTAGTATTCTAATTTGCATTTCTTTTAGGTTTGTCTCTACAGACATTTGTAGTATGACCAGGCTTATAGCAAATAAAGCAGACAGGTTTAAAAACCTTCTTACCGGTAGTCTTATTGACTTTAGGAGCAGTTTTGATCTTTGTACTAGAGGATTCACCTTTTTTAGTTGTATGAAAACCAAGTCCAGAGATATCACCCTTCATTCTTTGTGATTGAGTTTTCTCTTTTAGCATGGTAGAACTTTTGACGAACTTCTCCAATTTCTCATTGGCTTCAGTAAGCTTTTTGACCAGATCTCCATTATGCTTAGATAGGTTCTCTTTCGGAGATGATGTCAGCTCAAGATCTAGCTTTAGGTTCTCCTTTTCTTCTATTTTAGCAATCAAGTTCTCATGCATAGTGTCTTTTTTCTGTTTGATCTTTATAATCTCTTGATCTCTTTCCTTGATAAGATCTTCAGTAGCTCTTCTGGCTTCTAGTTCCTGACTAATACGGATAGTGAGACCTTCTAGCTCTCTCCTTAGATTTAGTTTCTCACCGTTCAAATTTTCAACTTCTCCTGCTAAAGCTTCAATATTTGCTTCATCTGAAGAACTATTATTAGATATTTCTAATAGTTTTTCAGATAGCTCTATCCTTTTGACTTGAGAAGATTTCAGTTTGCCCCTAAGGGATTCAACTTCATCTCTGCTAGCTTCTAGCTCTCTAGCCATCTCGAAGTAGCTCCTGTCCCCCATGGTAGTTTCAAGACTCCCTTCTAAGCGGTTAGGATTCAAAGAAGTTAGGCTCTGATACCAATTGATTGAATTGAAAAGCACTAAGAGGGGGGGGGGGGGTGAATCAATGCCACCAAATAAAACACTACTTCAAACACTAACCGATAGATGAACTTAATCAAGCATTTAAACAAAATACATGATATCCAAAATGATATAAAAACATCCACAAAAAGTAAAGCATCCACCATAACACAAGTGTTTACACGTGGAAAACCCAAATAGGTAAAAACCATGGTGAGATGGAACTCACAAGTTACCTATCTGTAGTAATAGATAACTGACCGGTTAAGGTCTTACAAAGTGCTCTGCTAGGAGTGAATCTTGTAAGATATCCCAAAGCTTGATTAGAAGCTTATACCCTGTTAAGAGTACTACCCTATTAGGAGTAAACTCGCTGGAGGATTTGAGAATCCAAACTAATGGTTCACCTTGTTAGAGGATTTGTACAATTAAGCTTGTTAGAGCTTACTTGGTTAGGGGATTTGATTCTGTTGTAATGATTAGAAAACAACAAGAATGATTTGATATGTTCTGAGTAGCACAATACTTGCTTGATCAGATCATTCTAAGTACATTCAACACTACTCTTCATCTTAACACTTATCACTCTTCAACAAAATATTTCACTCTTGATGCATATTAGTATTCACATAATCTCCTCTATCACTCTCAAATAATTCACTAAGATGTCTTTAAATAGACATTCAAATCTTATGTTGGCCTAAGGAAATCAAAACACAATTTCCTAGGTGCACTGTATCTAGACAAGTAATCATAACTCATCACAAAAATGACAGCCAAGAAAACAGTGCTGGTAACTCATCACAAAATCAGATACCAGTTAGAACAGTCAATACTAGTTGGAACAAAACATGTGAACCATTGTCCTTGAATCTTCCACTTGATCTCCATCTTCATCTTCATCTCCATTTTGATGTCGACTTAGTGTGGCCACATGTTATCTCTTAAGCACATACCGGTTGACACAGAGTACCGGTTAGAGATAAACTTTAAACATACTGGTTGATAGTGTAAACCAATTGAAGTTACACCGGTAGTTAATGTAATCATATGTCTATGTGAGAGTGTTTCATCAATGACAACAAGTGATGAATACATTACAATCACCATCAAGCCAACAACATTAAGATTCAGACTACAATTCAGAAGGAATGAACTACAATAATAACATCTCCAAATGCCTGAGGATAGTTCCGATTAAGCACAATTGTCTGCTCTACAACACCAGTCTTTTCTCAATCACAATGCCAAAGGATGAATCACTTGTTCGCACATACACCTCTCTGATAATGTAGACATAACCTTGACACCAAAATTACATAGCAATACCACTTATTTATACAATTCATCAACCTTGACAAAAAGGTCATCTAAACCCTCAACTCACAATTAAAAAATTACATCACACGATACAAAGATCGACCATCGAACCAATATAATAATATCCATGACATAACATGGACCTAAATCAAATCTCCAAACATGCAACTCCACCAGAAATCACACCAAGATCAACCACAACATGCTACACAACCAGGAAAATTGCATAGCACAAGAACATCACCGACTCAACAAAATCACCAACAACTCTCACAATGATCAATGCGGATCATAAAAAAAAGAAGAAACAATTAGAAAACACCAACAAGTACGTTAGAACCATCAGAAAAAGCTGCACCAATATCACTTATCAAATCTTGATCTGTCAACGTTTGAAACTCAAGAATACTCAAACATTAACAACTGTCACAAAGAAAGATAACTTGTGAAGCACCAAATCATGAACCATTTGAAATAAATATGCACAAGACCATCCCAAATAGTCTCCCAAAGATAGCTCAAGATGTGATCGCACTGGAATATACCAGAGGAAATACTGAACTCTGCAAAGCACTGATCAGAAAAATAAACTGCAAAACCGGATCATATGATATGATCAATTAAGCTTCCTAGATTAACAAAACCAGTATAGAAGAATATAGTGATATTATTAAATACTCCATACACCAAACTATAATCACAATAAACCAATTTGCAATCATTGGAGCAAGAATATGTTGACATCAATGACAACAACATATCCCAACAGTAGCAATGTCCAACAATCTCCCCCTTTGGCATTGATAACAACATATGAATGTAAAAAACAATCAATGCAAAGAAAGAAAATAACTCCAACAAACTCCCCCTAAGATTACGTTGATAAAACAATTTTTCACATTCTTCTCTCCCCCTTTGAAAGCAAGGCCAAAGATCTCAAAACATAAAACCAAACTCTCCCCTTTAGAATATAAAACATGAATCTCTCTCCCTTAAAAACACATAACCAAACTACTCCACCAGAGGTGCAACACCAACTCATCAATCCAAATAAAGAAATAAGACCGTGAAGTCCACCAGATTGATGTAACTCAATGCATCTAGTTCTTGTCAGGAGGGGGGGATACCCCTAACTTGTCTCTCAAATACACAAATGTATCTGCAAGCAAAGGCTTAGTGAAAATATCAGTAATGTGTTTCTTTGTAGACACATATTCCAACTTCACTTCCTCTTCACTGACTTTTTCTCTCAAGTAATGATATTTGATTGACACATGTTTAGTTTTTGAATGTTGTACCGGATTCTTTGACATGTTTATAGCACTAGAAATATCATAATATATGATAGTAGGCTCATCATAGATAACTATAATACCCTTCAACATTTTCTTCATCCATACCACCTGAGTGCATCTACCAGCAACAATAATGTACTCAGCTTCAGCAATAGATAAGTATATCTAATCTTGTTTCTTACTATCCTATGAAACCAATTTCTTAACCAAAAAGAATGCACCACCAAAGGTACTCTTCTGGTCATCAACATCACCATCCCAATCAACATTAGTGTAAGCACATAACATGAAATCATGATTCCTCGGATACCATAAACCATAATCCACGGTTCCCTTCAAGTATCTGAATATCCTCTTTACAATAGTGACAAGACTCTCTTTTAGATAAGCTTGATATCTAGTAGCCAAGCACACAACATGCATAATTTCTAACCTAGTTTGAGTAAGATATAGCAATCCACCAACCATAGATCTGTACTAACTCTGATTAGCTTTCGGAGATTCATCATTCTTAGACAATTTGCAGTCAGCCACCATAGCAGTTCCAACCAGTTTGGAGTCATCTAATCCAAACTTCTTCAGCAATTCCTTCACATATTTAGTTTGAGATATAAATATACCTTTTCTAGTTTGCAAAATCTGCAAACCTAAGAAAAATTTCATCTCTCCTATCATAGACATCTCAAATTCTTTCTACATATCAATGTCAAACTTCATGTTCAAGTTATCATCTCCTTCAAAGATAATTGTATACACCTAAAAATGGTCTAATGATAATTAATTAAATAAGCAATTATTTAATTAATCCTCCTCCCCAATTTAATTGAATTCACTAAGCAATTTGATTAAATTTCCCCTTTCATCTACCTATTAATAAATCTAAGGATTTATTAAATAGGTTCATTTCATTTCATCCCTTTAATTAATTAATTCCCTCCATCCAAATTCATTGCTTCTAAATCCCCTAATTAATTAAAACAAATCAATTATGAGTTGTTGAAATTAATTATCCTTTTCCTATTATTTGAATTTTTAAATTCAAATTCTCCTAACTTCTACCACTCCTAAACCTAACCCATTCTACCTACCACCATGTCCCCTTTCATCCAACATCTTCTAGAACCTTGTGACACTTGTCACTAAGTGTTCCCTTTCATCCCACTCCTTCTAGAAGTCTCTTGACACTTGTCACCATAGAGATGACAGATGTTCCCTTTAATCTAACCCCCTTTGCCAACCTCATCCAATTTAACCATTGATATCTTCATATCAATCTTGACCATTGATTCCGGCCACATCACCCCTAGCCTTGGAAAATCCTATAAATAGACCTCATTTTGGAGCTCAAAGGGTCCCAATTTCATGTCCTAATTTCATGTCCCAATTTCATATCATTCTTGCCTATCATTTGATCCCATCTCATTCTCATCTTATGCATTGTTATTATAGGCATCTAGCTTATAGTTCATTAGTTTTAGCAATGTTATCATGCTCAATTTTAGCTTAAATCTTAAATTAATCATGCTAGATCAATCATTCATATAGCTTAATCATACTATTCTTGCATCTAAGTGTAGTCAAGTCACTAGAATTTGCATTATAAGATTTGAGAGCATTTTTCATACTCGCATTTACTAGGAGGCAATAAGTCGATTAGCTATGGTTTTGTCTTTCATTGTTTTGATTTGCTAACCATGCTTGTAATGATTTATTGAGTGCATTATGTTTGCAGATATAGGTACACTTCATAGAGCATGACATTTTGGCACCCACCGTGGGGCAGAAATCATCATTTTCGGCCTCTTAATCTTCAACAAACTTCATCTCTGTCTGGCTCTGAATCAGATATTCGTACGAGTTGCCTTTTCAGCTCATATAAACTACCTTTTATCCCCAGACGACACTTCTCCTGACTCGTACGAGTCCATTTTCCTTGTCGTATTAGGTATAAATTCATGTTGTACGAGTTAATTTCCTAATAAATCTTGTGTCGCACGAGTTGATTTTCACTGTCGTACTAGAGCTAATTCTGTTTCCTACAAATTTCTGGCTTCAAAATCTTATGTCATACAAGTCTAATTTTATTGTTGTGTGAAATCTAAATTTGTGTCGTACTAACTGGTAAATCATGTTGTACAAGTTTCTGCATCTCTGATTTTTTGATAAACTGCAAGTTAGAATTTTCAAGTTTGTCTATACGTTGGTAATTTGTATTTTTGAAGGCCTTTTGGTCATTTTTAGCCCTTGAAAGCACTGAAAGAGTGTAGGTAGCACATGCTCTTTCAAAATCTCATCTACAACTCTTGGAGACCTTTCCAACGAGTTAAACGATTCGTAATTTTGAGTCCCGAGCAGAAAGTTATGCCTATTTGAAGTTAGGATAAAATTTCATATAGTTTTTTCTGAAAATTTCGTAGTTTGGATCACTAATGCTAATCTTGTTATGTCTATGAGATGTTTGCAACCTAACTCTTTTCTATAGGATGCTTGTCAAAGATACGCTTGTCAAAGACAAATTCAAAACACAATCATGACTACTAATGGATCTATTTTGCAGGTTGCCTAAGGATTCAACAAAAACTTTGTGTATTCTTTAAGATTTTTAGGCACATTTCAATTTGGGCTTAAAAAATGAACTATTGTGTCTTATGTGTCTTTGATGTTAGGCGAGTATGCTCTCACCTTTCTTAGGTGATCAGAAAGCTAGACTCATATTTTGCTTTCATTAGTGCATCTCTTTAGCAGGCCTGCCCTCCCGAGGAGTTATTAACTCTTAGCCCTTAAGGCTGGTGAGAGGGGAACGACCTAAGTGGGAACGGCTAACGCCAAGTAATCCAACCCACTATAAAATAAATGTGTTTTTGATGAAAATCAAAGCAATGACAGTGCTCAGGAATAGCTCTCCTCTGTACCTTCGGGTATATCAAACCTTGGTTTTCAAGGCTGGGAGACCTCTTAATTGAGTTTATACCCTGACACGCCGAACAGATCCCTTACTAGTGCCGGTTAAAATAGAAGCTACCTGATTCACCTTTGAAAGGGTGATAATCTTTGTGCAAGAGAGATAGTAACTCTCCCAAGACACTTGCTATATCATGCCCCCATTAGCATTTGGAGTCAGATAATACGATGTTGAGAATCCATTGCATGAGACTCAGCGGCCGTATTCTGATTAGCTATTGGGTGTGTACCTAAGTCAGCAAGCAAAGGTTTTCATTCTCAGCCAACTTCCTTAGGGTTGAGCTTGATTGGAGTCATTTATCACATCATGTGTTTGCTGTGTATTCATCCCTAAATTGAAAAATCAGACACTTAAAACTAGAAAACCAAAGTAAAACATCAAAATTCAGTGATCAAAACTCAAACAAACAAACACTTTTTACAACTATTAAAATACCTGTCATACGAGTCAAGATATTCTGTCATACAAGTCAGGATTCTTTGTCGTACTGCTTGATCTTCTATCGTACGAGTCAAGGTTCTATGCCATATGAAACACTTCTTTACACATGAAGTCACTAGTCTGTCGTTTTGTTTTGTATCTCTTGTCGTTCTATGGTGCATAATCTGTCATACGAAACTCTGCATCTGTCAGTCCAAAACTGTGTCTTACATTTCTATTTCAGATTTATCATTTCTGCCTGATCAATTTGCAGTAAGCATTAACACCTGTTATCTGTCAATCTGTACTTAGATTATCTGCTTGGTTTGCTTGGTCAAGTATCATCTGTCAAAATCAGACTTTAGAAAATATACACCTCAAGATTTTCAAGTGCTTACCCCCAACAAGTTCAAGATCTAAACATGTCAAAGTGCATTATCACCCTCTTTGATAAACTGATCACTCAAACATAGTTTCTCATCAAGATCAATTATCCTTTAATCATGAAACTGAAACGTTTGGTCAGGATAACCTTTTTCCCACATCGTAGGATATATCGTTCCTACTGGACTTGGTTCTTATCAAATCACCATCATTGCACTCCTAAACCGAAGATCGAAAAACTTGCAAACCTTTAAACACTTTATTTATCTTTGCATGGCCTATCATTCTAGGGTATCTACCTTGACTATTGATCACTTACTCAAAACAACCTTTTGGACAATCAAATCCTAGCACAATATCAAACACAATGCCCATTTTGATTAGAGCACAGAGACATAAGATCACAAAAACATTTCCAATTGCTGAAAATCATATCAACATGATATACCAAAGCAAAACACAAGAAGAAAAAAGAACAAACCAACATATCAGAGCAATCAAACAAGTTCAAAATCAAAATCCAACTATGTTAAAACCTCATAAGGATTTAAATACATCTCAAAAGAAAAGTGGCTCTTTTATGCACCTCTTAAAGAGATCCCTAAAGGATTTGGCTAAAGAAGATCAAATCGTGCACCCATGTCTAACAATGATCCATCCATCCATAAGCAAATTGACGCTACAAAGGCATCTATTCCTACACCTCTTGAAAGCTTGCAAGAACCTTCCATAGCATCCTTGCCAAATAATGCATCCAAAGCTAAAATTCCCCAAGCGATATCCAGGATTGCCATCAAACCTATTTCAGAGGATCCTATTCAAAGCCCATCTCCTTCATATCCAAGAATTAATTCATTGTAGCATTCCCATAGCGCTTCCTTGCAAATTGAAGTCCTCATTCATAAAACGTTTGTTAAATGTGTCCTGATAGATGGTGGAGCTAGCTTGAACATTTTCTCTATGAAT
This sequence comes from Cryptomeria japonica, assembly GCF_030272615.1. Classification (NCBI taxonomy): domain Eukaryota; kingdom Viridiplantae; phylum Streptophyta; class Pinopsida; order Cupressales; family Cupressaceae; genus Cryptomeria; species Cryptomeria japonica. Next base: position 371,632,920 of record NC_081412.1, read on the forward strand.
CTTATCCATGCTCTAGGATATTCAGAAGATGCAGCTGATCCCCAAAAAAGGATAAAAATCAAAGCATCTGGTGAAGAAGAGCATCCATCCAAGGGAATTATGATACTACCAATCATAGTGGGACCTTTGCAAAAAGATATAGCATGCCAAGTTCTAGACTTGGACCTACCATACAATATACTCTTGGGAGGACCATGGATATAGGATATGCAGACTATTACATCAACATATCATCAATGTGTCAAATTTCCCTACGAGAGACAAGAAATCACAATATTAGCAGACACAAATCCATTGCAGTGTTGTAATAATCTGAAATCAGCTCAAGAGATCATAATTTCACATAAAAGAGAGGCAACACCTTCAAGCACATAATCCAAGGAACAATCATTTGCATCAATTTTGTCAAACATGGAAAAACAAATATAGCTAAGAGATCAAGGGATTGAAGAATATTTGCTATCATGGAAAAACAAACTAGAGCAACTTGAAATTGAGAGGGATGAAGAAGCAGATATAGTAGTCAATGTAGTTCACACGCATGCAGGACAAACATTAGGAACTAGCCCACTTGAATCAGAATCACATGCGACTGACATGGACTTAACCAAGGACGATCAAGATTTTTTTATACGAGGTCATTTTGATGAGAGTATCTTTCTAGACACGGAAATACATACTAAAAGCTCTGACATCTCTATCATGACCCCTAATATCTTTGAAACTATTGAACATGAGGATCCTTTATCCTTAAGCTATCCTGAACCTATGGACTGGGAAAATGAAGGACATACTGATATTGATACCTTTCCAAATGACCATGCCATATCCTTATATCTTGATGAAATCAAACCCGCAACAACTTTCACCAGGGATTCCGCTAACGTATCTTCAGGTCAAGTGGGTTTTAAATCTCCTAGTCGCAAAATTGAAAATAAAGAAAAGAATATCAGGTCTAATGCTGAAAACCATTTATTGGCAACATTAGATTGGGAAAAAAGTAAAAACAAAGTATGCATCCAACGGTGAAAACCTGCTCGAGGCACCGAAAGATGGGAGATTTGACACCTTACCTGAATCTTATCAAGAAAAGTCATCTATCCTAATAGAACCAACAGAGGCAGTTATCATTGGCACAACTGATCTACATCCAGCAATCTCTCTATCAGAACTAGCAAGACAAAAATACTTGAAACCATTCAAAAGGTGGAAAATTAACTTTACCTGTTCATATACTAACATTCAGGGGTTCGATCCATATCTTACAATACATCACCCAAATATCAGTCGAGGAGTAGACATCAATAAAGGAACACATCATGGATCAGGAGCAGAATATGAAGCATTGGTAACAGGTATCAAAATGGCTGTAGAATGGAATATTAAACAACTTCAGGTCTTTGGAGACACTCAGCTCATCATTAATCAAATCAATGATGACTATCAAACCAAAGATGACAAACTCATGCCTTACAAAAATATGGTGGATAATATCAAGAAATACTTTGTAGAAATAAATTTTGAACAGATTCCAAGAAATGACAACAAAGCAGTAGACGCCATGGATACACTTGCTTCTCTATTGCAGATACAAGAAAATCAACAATGTTATGAATTCCTGGTTGAAGAGTTGTTTCATCCCGCCTTTAATTGTCCTGATTCCCAAACCATCTGTCAACTTATTGGACACAATTCCTCCCACTATGGCCAAACTTACACACACCTGAAAGATAACATCTTACCTCCTAACTTATCAAAGAACCAAACTTTATTCGCCAATCATCTTATTATACACTCGTCATAGATACCCTATATAAACGAGGTCTAGACAGTACCCTCTTAAGATGTCTCAAACAAGAAGAATTTGAGAAAGCCTTATATGAAGTCCATAATGACATTTGTGGCACTCATTCAAGTGGTCTTACCCTTTCAAAAAAACTCATATGCTTGGGCTATTATTGGCCGACTATGGAATGACATTATTTTAAAATAGCAAGAACATGCAAACAATGTCAAATCCATGGGAACTTGATCCATGCACCAACACAAGAACTACATGCTTTAGCAACATCTTGGCCTTTTTGTCAATGGGGACTTGATCTAGTAGGAAAGATAAATCCTTCCTCATCTAATGAACACAAATTCATCCAGGTAGCTATAGAATATTTTACAAAATGGATTGAGGCGGTACCTCTCATAAACATTATAGGAAAACAAATTGCTGCATTTATCTTGAACTATATCATCTGTCGCTATGGAATACCAATGACCATTATCACTGATAATGGGCAACCATTCAAGAATCAAGATGTACAAGAGCTATGTAAGAAGTTCAAAATCCAACACAGATTCTCCACACCATATTATCCACAGGGAAATGGGCAGGCAGAAGCATCTAACAAAACTATTCTGAAAATCCTCAAAAAGACAGTGAATGATGCTGGGAAAGATTGGCATATTCAACTGAACCCTGCTCTATGGGCCTACCGCACTGATATCCACACACCAATAGGTGCCACACCTTTCTCTCTTGTATATGGATCAGAAGCCATATTGCCAATCGAAGTAGAGATACCTTCTCTACGTGTATCACTAAAAGGTCTCATCCCAGATGAAGAACAACGAGTATCTAGACTACAAGAATTAGAACTGATCCATGAACGCAAACAAAATGCCTTTGATCATCTAAAGGTATATCAGCAAAGGATGTGCCGAAGCTATAATCACAAGGTCAAACCAAGAATCTTTCAAGTGGGAGAACTAGTGCTAAAGGAAAATCCATGCAACCAGGAAGATCGAGAAAAGAAAGGAAATTTTGAACCAAACTGGTTAGGTCCATTTGTGGTCACAACAGTATTTTGATCAAGAGCATATCAGCTATCAACACAGGACAAAGATCAACTCGAAGAACCCATCAATAACATGCACCTGAAGAAATTCTATGTCTGAAAAATTAAAAAAAATAAAAAAAAGTGAAAAATCAGAAAAATAAAAAATAGTGAAAAATCAGAAAAAATCAAAAACAGTGAAAAATCAATAAAAAAATCAAAAAAAGGGAAAATCAAAAAAATCCTAAAAAGTGAAAAAGAAGAAAAAGAAAGAAAAAAACCAAATATTAGAAAAAGTGCAATAAAAATAGATGGTGAAAACCTGGCAAATAGGCGCTATCTGTCCGCTAGCTCTTCCATCTATTAGTTCATGCATTTTTCCGCTTGCATTCATTCATTTTCCATCAGTGCTATACATGACCATCATAAGCCTTTCTACATATGCAAGCATCCCAGGTGGCTTCTTACCATGGTTTGGGTCATTGGATATATCATAACAACTCTATTTCTAGGCTTGGGGCAAAATCCTACACCTAGCTGGGGGCAAACTCTTGATCATTTTGAGCTTAATCAAATAGGTAGAACAAATAGTTAGACAACTCTTATCAAAGCGAAAACTAAGACACATCCAACATTGAACACAAGATCAAACTATCAATTATCGAGCTATCACGAAGTTAATCTAAGCACATCACACACTTTTCAGTGGATAATATCTTTTTGAATAATGATTGTAACATGATTGTTCAAATTTTCTATATTGCTTTTCACTATCATGATTTCTGAGTGACTCCAGGATGTCATTGACTAGAGGAACAAGGAAGAAACATGATATTTTTCTTGTCTGCTATCTGAAAATTAATCATTAATATGTGCAAATTTGTCTCGGGACATGATCATCAAAATATCATTGAAGACATTTCCGATTTGCGTATTGAAATGATTAATATTGCCTATTTTACACAAACAACACTCAGGTCATCTCAGTTCAATTATACCTCGATGCTTGTGTTAACTTGCTATATCAAAATCCAGGAAAGAAGTGCTCAGGTCATCATGGTTTAATTATACCATCGATGTTTGCACTCACTTCCCATATTTCAAAAGCTCAATGATGACAAAAACGCAAAATAATCCAGTGACTGGTCCTGTCGTAGCTTTGCATTTGCATTTTAGCTTGTATTTCATTCTTGCATGGGATCCAACAAAGCTCCTTTTATCCAAGGTTAAATCTATCACAGGAATCATCAAAGCATCATCACAAGTGTATACACAATCAGAATGATGACACATCTCTCTCCTGATATTATCGACCCAACGAAAAATCCTATGCTATCTCTCTCAAATAGAATCAACAATTAGCATATCCAAATATTTCTGCAACTTGATATCAACAAAATATCAGTTCTTTATCTATCAACCTTATCAAATCAAGTCAATCAATCAAACCTAATCAATTCTATAACGTCTTATATAGGATGAATCCTTCCTGAAACTAGACTATCTGATTTTGATTCATGTCTTATACAGGATGTATCCAACCTGAAACCAGACGTTCTGATCATGCCTTATATAGGATGAATCCTTCCTAAAACCAGACGCTTTGATCATCATTGTCTTATATAGGATGAATCCTTCCAGAAACCAGACTGAATCTAATCAATCAAGATTTTTCAATCTTATCAATCTAAGCAATCAAGCTAATCGAAGAACTCGCATTTTCATCAAACATAGTTGCAGAAATGAAATCAAATCTATCAGGATATCAATCTCGCAAAACTCCAAAGATCAATTATCTCAATTGATCTCCCGAGGGGGCATCATCATACCATGATTTATCAATCAAGAGCTGGGGCATCCTATCAAATCAATATCATCATCAAAATGAGATTATTCTTTGAATCAACACGTCATCACACCTCGCTTCAAAGAGGGGCAAGATGTATACACCTAAAAATGGTTTGAAGATAATTAATTAAATAAGCAATTATTTAATTAATCCTCCTCCCCAATTTAATTGAATTCGCTAAGCAATTTGATTAAATTTCCCCTTTCATCTACCTATTAATAAATCTAAGGATTTATTAAATAGGTTCATTTCATTTCACCCCTTTAATTAATTAATTCCCTCCATCCAAATTCATTTCTTCTAAATCCCCTAATTAATTAAAACAAATCAATTATGAGTTGTTGAAATTAATTATCCTTTTCCTATTATTTGAATTTTTAAATTCAAATTCTCCTAACTTCTACCACTCCTAAACCTAACCATTCCTAAACCTAACCCATTCTACCTACCACCATGTCCCCTTTCATCCAACATCTTCTAGAACCTTGTGACACTTGTCACTAAGTGTTCCCTTTCATCCTACTCCTTCTAGAAGCCTCTTGACACTTGTCACCATAGAGATGACATATGTTCCCTTTAATCCAACCCCTTTTGCCAACCTCCTCCAATTTAACCATTGATATCTTCAGATCAATCTTGACCGTTGATTCCTGCCACATCACCCCTAGCCTTGGAAAATCCTATAAATAGACCTCATTTTGGAGTTCAAAGGGTCCCAATTTCATGTCCTAATTTCATGTCCCAATTTCATATCATTCTTGCATATCATTTGATCCCATCTCATTCTCATCTTATGCATTGTTATTATAGGCATATAGCTTATAGTTCGTCAGTTTTAGCAATGTTATCATGCTCAATTTTAGCTTAAATCTTAGCTTAATCATGCTAGATCAATCATTCATATAGCTTAATCATGCTATTCTTGCTAGATCATGCATTTTCTTCATTCAAATCCTCCATCTAAGTGTAGTCAAGTCATTGGAATTTGCATAATAAGATTTGAGAGCATTTTTCATACTCGCATTTACTAGGAGGCAATAAGTCAATTAGCTATGGTTTTGTCTTTCTTTGATTTAAATTTGCTAACCATGCTTGTAATGATTTATTGAGTGCATTGTGTTTGCAGGTATAGGTACACTTCACAAAGCACGACAATAATATCATCAACAAAGACTTCAACAATCAAAATGTTATTATTCTCAATCTTAAAATATATATTACTATCAATAGTCCCTTTATTAAATCCCAATTTCAGCAGGTACTTATCCAATCTAGCATACTAGGCTCTAGGGGATTGTTTCAATCCATAAAGATATTTCTTTAGTTTACATACCATGTCCCCATCATATGATAATGAAAATCTATCAGGTTGCTCAATGTATACTTCTTCCTCAAGATCACCATTCATAAAAGTTGACTTGACATCCATCTAATATACCTTGAAATATTTATAGGTAGCATATGCAAGCAACCATCTAACAGATTCAAGTCTGGATACCAGAGAAAAAGTCTCCTCATAATCAATCCCTTCTTTTTGTGAATATCCTTTTCATACCAATCTTTCTTTATTTTTGACAAATTCACCAGCTTCATTCAATTTATTCCTAAATACCCATTTAGTACCAATCACATTCTTATCTTTAGGTCTAGGTACAAGCTCCCATGTGTTATTCTTTTCAATCTGATATAATTGTTCTTCTATATCTCTCATCCAATTTTCATCTTTGCAAGTCTCAACAACATCTTTAGGTTCAACTTTAGAAATCAAACATACCTCTTCCAAAACTAGCCTTCTTCTTATCATCACAAGGTTTTATTTTTACCACCAATATTTTGATTTTCTGAATGATTCAATTTTACATACCTTGGAGTCTTCTGATTATTCTAATTCTCAAGTTCTTACACCTCTCCACCAACAGCAACAATATCCAGATTAACTGTCTCTATCGGATCATTCTGCTTTAATTCTTCAGTCTGAATAGGATTCCAAACAATGTGATGACCATCATCATATCTACAAGATTTGATTTCTTTTCCAAGGTTCTCATCCACCTACACGTTTTCACTTTCCACTATCTTTCTTAGTCTCTTATTGTAGTACTGATAGGCTTTGCTCTTTGTTGAATATCCCAAGAAAATTCCTTCATCACTTTTTGCATCAAACTTTCCTATGTCGTCATCTCTCTTGATATAACATTTGCTACCAAATATTCTAAAATATCTCATAGTAGGAACATGACCAAATCATAGCTCATAAGAAGTCTTACTGGTATCACCTTTAATATGAACTCGGTTGAATGTGTAAAAAATAGTGCTAATGGCTTCTCTCCAATAGATCTCTGGAACATTCCCTTCAATCAGCATAGTCCTTGCAACATCCAAAATAGTCATGTACTTCCTTTCAACAACTCCATTCTGTTGAGGGGTTCTAGGAGGAGATAATTGTCTTCTAATCCATGCTTCTCATAGAATGAATCAAATTCATTGAAACAAAATTCACCTCCTTTGTCAGATCTCAAAAATTTCACCTTCAATCTTGATTCAGACTCAACCTTTGCTTTGAATATCTTGAATTTGTCTAATGCTTCAAATTTCTCCCTCAAAAAGACAACCCACATCATCCTGGAATAATCATCAATTAGCAATATAAAATATTTGTCTCCCTTCACACTTCTAACATTTGTAGGTCCACATAGGTCATTATGCACAAGATCTAGCAATCGATCAGATGTATATTATTTTCTCTTGAAATAAATTCTTGTTTGCTTACCCAATTGGTATTCCTTAGATACAGGACTAGCAGGCTTAAAAATATTAGGCAAATCTCTAATAACTTGTGTAGAACTGATCTTAATAATTGAATCAAAATTAACATGACACATTCTCCTATGCCACAACCAACTTTCATGAATCTAAGCAATCAAACAACTTTTCTCACCAGCATTCAAATGAAAAATATTATCTTCAGCCTTAGTTCTAGATGCAATCTCTATACTAGAGGCATTTAGGATCTTGAATTTACCATTCTTGAATTGTAAATCATAACCTTTGTCAACCATCCGTCCAACACTCAAAAGATTATGCTTCAAACCTTCAACATACAGAACATCATCAGTATAATGCTGACCATCAAATGAAATAGAACCTCTACCACACATCACAGAGGCTTTGTCATCTCCAAATCTCATCATTCCACCATCATACCTTTCCATACTCACAAATTTTCTTTTATCACCGATCATGTGATGTGGACAACTATTTTCAATCACCCATTCATCTTTTGCTTCAACTTTCGTAGCCAAATCTTTCTCCTAAATAGTGCAACTACTAGAATCAACAGGTACCAGCCCATATTCTTTAATGGCAAGAAACACAACTTCATCTCCTTCTGATTCTTCATCTGTAACACCTTCATCAACAACATAATAGTAGTTCTTCTAATGCTTATACTTTTGGTTAGACTTGTAAGGCTTATCATACTTCTCATGCTTCTTATATCTATCATTTATGTCATGCTTATCAAATTTATGATGCCTATCACACTTAGTCATTCTCTCCAGGCACCTAGAAGAAAAATGTCCTACCTTTTGGAAGAGAAACATCTCAAAGGCAATTTCCCATCGTACTTACTAGCTCCTTTAGGCAATCTCTGGGCAATCAATGTGTCACGCTCATCTAGTTCTCTTTCTTTCTCTTCCATCTCGCTCCTTTCTCTTTCATATCTGGATATTCTACATTCTTCAGGATCATACTTTTTCTTTTCAGATACAGATGATCCAAATGTTGTCTCAGACTTTCCATGTGATTCACCAAATTTGCTTAGCTCAAATGCAACAATCTTTCCAACCAACGTATCTCTTGTTACCGTAGTCATACTCTGGATCTCATCAATAGAAAATACCTTATGTTTATAAGAAGGAGGCAAAGATCTCAATACCTTAGCAACAATTTCATCTTCTTTAAGGGTTCCACAGGCATATCTGATACCTACGACAAGATTATTCACCTTAGCCATAAAGATATTTATATTCTCATCTTCTCTCATTTTCAACATCTCATATTTTCCTTTCAAACTCTACAACTTAGCAACTTTGACTTGTTTATCTCCTTCATATAGGGTTTCAAGCTTCTCCCAGATCTGTGTGTGGTCTGGGGTCTCATTACATTTGTCATCTCTAAATCAGTTAGGGCACTTAGCAATGCTTCCTTCGCTCTAATGTTGTGTTCAACTTCCTTGATCTCATCAATAGTAACTGGTCCATTCAGAGGAGTAGAATAGGCATTCTTTGTAATCTTCCAGTAATATTCTCCAAGACATCTCAAGTGCACTTCTATCCGATTCTTCCATATAGCATAGTTGCTTCCATCAAATCTCAAACTCTCCTTCTTAAAGATAACATCTCCAGTTCCAGTTGCCATCTTGAATCTCCTCAAGCAGTTAAGCTTCTTCCAGAGGATCTAGCTCTGATACCATTTGTTGGGAGTGGTTGTCATTGCACCAAAAGATCAACCTATTAATGTCTAATACAACAACTAGACTTATAGAATCTATAGGAGGAAGTTAAGCCATGTCGCAAACACACCACTTTTTATGCACAGAGACCAAGGGCCACACCTTGCAACAATCCCCCTAAGCACAAGCGGGGTTTGAACAAACATAACCACAAAAACACATCTAATAAAATGCAACAATAACAAGGATAAACAAGATGATAACACAACACACAACACCAATATTTTGACATGGAAAACTTGGTTAAGGGAAAAACCATGGTGGGAATCTACCCACAATAAGATGATACTCTAGTATGTGTAAATATTACAATGGGGAATGCACATGCATTCAGTCACACTGCCTAGAGCTCACTACTCAAAAGATAATGACTCGGAAGGCTACAACCCTCAGGGAAGTATCATTGACTTAAAATAAGATTTAGACTACAATCCAAAAGGAATGAACTGTAATAATAGCATCTCCAAATGCCTGATGACAGTTCCGGTTAAGCACAATTATTTGCTCTGCAACACCAATGTCTACTCAATCACAATGTCGAAGGATGAATCAATTATTTGCACATACACCTCTCTCTGATAATGTAGACACAACCTTGACACCAAAATTACATGACAATACCACCTATTTATATAATTCATCAACCTTGACAACAAAGTTGGCTAAACCCTCAACTCACAATTACAAAATTACATCACATAATACATAGATCAACTAGAGAGCCAATATAATGATATACATGACATAACATGGACCTAAATCAAATCTCCAAACATGCAACACCATCGTAAATCATGCCAAGATCAACCGCAACATGCTACATGACCAAGAAAACTGCATAACATGAAGAATATCACCGGTTCAGCAAAATCACCAACAAACTTGCCCAACGATCAATGTGGATCGTCAAAACAAATAGGACACAATTAGGAGACACTGGCAAACACGTTAGAACCATAAGAAAATGTATACTCCTAAAAATGGTCTGAAGATAATTAATTAAATAAGCAATTATTTAATTAATCCCCCTCCCTAATTTAATTGAATTCTTAGCAATTTGATTAAATTCTCCCTTTCATCTACTTATTAATAAGTCTAAGGATTTATTCATTAAGTTCATTCCATGGTCTCCTTTGATTAATTAATTAAAACAAATCAATTTATGAGTTGTTAAAAATTAATTAGTCTTTTCCTATTATTTGAATTTTTAAATTCAAATTACCCACATGCCTCCTAACTTCTAACCACCTAACCTAACCATCCCTCTAATCTAACCCATTCCACCTAACCTTGGGTTTGCCTAACCCTATCCTATATTACACATTCTAACCTCCTTATCCTAACCTCTTATCGTGTGGATATTCTTCCCTTGAGACACATGGCACTTTGGCCGCATGTCTCCTCCCTTGGATACTTGCCCTCTCATGAGCAAGAATCCTTGACACTTATAGCCATAGAGATGACAAGTGTCCCTTCCTCCAACCTCTTCTCCAACCTTCTCCAATTTCACCCTTGATATCTTCAGACTCAATCTTGACTGTTGATTCCTGCCACCTTATCCTTGGCCTTGGAAATCCTATAAATATCCCCCATTTTGGAGCACAAAGGATCCCATCTCATTATCAATTTAGGCATTGTTACTATAGGCATATCATTTGAGCATTATTGTTATAGGCAATTGCATCTTAGATTTAGCTTAATTTGATCATTTTTTTGCATAATTGTTGAATCATGTAGCTTAATCAATCTCTTTTCTAGCTTAATCGCATCATCATCATAGCTTAATCATGCATATCTTTAGCTTAATTAGTCTCTTGGATCAATCTATCTTAATCAATCTCATCTTTGCATATCATTATCATTTCAAATCCTCCATCTAGGTGTAGTCAAGTCACAGGGATTGCTTATCCAGATCTGAGAGCAAATCCATACTCACATCTTTTAGGAGGTGATAGGTTGCTTTGTCATGGTTCATCTTTCATTTGCTTCTTATTTGCTAACCATGCTTGTAATGATCTATTAAGTGTTTGTGTTGCAGCTGCAGGTATCACACTTCATAGGCACAACGTTTTGGCGCCCACCGTGGGGCCGAAAATCTCATTTTTGGCCTCTTAACATCATCAAATTTTCAATCGAGCAGGTTTCTGGCTGGGTCTAATTCAAAATTTCATATGAGTTCCCTTTCTGTCTCATACGAGATCCTTTGTTCCCTTGTACGAGCAGGTGAGAATTATCGTACGATCAGGTGAGAATTGTCGTACGAAATTCTGCTTATGTGTTTTCAAAATAGCTTGCTTTTAGGGTTTTCATATTTCTATTTGATTATTACTAATGCTAACCCTGGTCTATTTGTGAGTTTTTTGATAGCCTAACTAGTTTTTGCAGGATGATTTTCAAAGATTACGCTTGTCAAAGTTTCATTTCATCAGAACACATTATGACTACCAACAAACATCTATTTTGCATAGTTGTTTTGGCTAATGGAAATGAACAAACATGTCTTATGTGTTTTGATGATAGGTGAGTATTCTCTCACCTTTCTTAGGTGATCAGAAAGCCAGACTCATCCTTTGCTTTCAATAGTGCATATCTTAAGCGGGCTTGCCCTCCCAAGGAGCCTATAAAGCCAAAGCCATTAAGGTCAATGAGAGGGGACTGACCCAAGTGGGAATGGCTAACGCTAAGTACTCCAACCCACCATAAAATAAACGCGATTTGATGAAAATCAAGTCAATGACAGTGCTCGGGAATAGCTCTCCTCTATACCTTCTGGTATATCAAACCTTGGTTTTCAAGGCTGGGAGACCTCTTAATTGAGTTTATACCCCAACGCACCGAACAAATCCCTTACTAGTTCTGATTAAAATTAGAAGCTACCCGATTCACCTCCGAAAGGGGGATAATCTTTGTGCAAGAGAGATAGTAACTCTCCCAAGACACTTGCCATGTCGTGCCCCCATTAGCATTTGGAGTCAAATAATACGACGTTGAGAATCCATTGCGTGAGACACAATGGTTGTATTCTGATTAGCTATTGGGTGTGTACCTAAGTTTGCAAGCAAAGATTTTCTCTCTCAGCCAACTTCCTTAGGGTTTAGCATGATGTGCTTGAGGTCACTTATCATATCATGTGTTTGCTGTGTCTTCATCCCTAAAACAAAAAAAATCAGACATCTAAAAAACTAGAAAACATAAGCAAAACATCAAATTTCATTAATAAAAAATTTATCCAAACAAAGTTTTTGTCTTTGTTATGTCCTTTTTCGTACGAATTTGTTATTTTGTCATACGAGGCATCTAGTTTATCGTCTGGTCCAGTGAGAATTGTCGTGCGAGTCATCTTAGCAGAAAACTTTGTGTTATATTTTATCATCTGGCCTAGTGGGAATTGTCGTACGAGTCATTTTAACAGAGAATTTTGTGTCATCTTTTGTCATGCGAAATTTTTGGTTTTTCGTATGAGCCTGTCAAAATTATCGTTTGGGGTTGTATAAGGTGTCGTACGAATTTATGTCTTTGTCTGTCCAGAATTGTCTTCTTGCATGTCTTTTTCAGAGTCATATTTGCTTAGTCAGTTTACAGTGAGCATAAACACCTGTTATCTATCATTTTGTGCTTAGATTATCTCCTTGGTTCACTTGGTCAAGTTATCATGTCAAATCAGATTCTAGAAATAGACACCTCAAGATTTTCAAGTATTCACCTTCAACAAGTTCAAGATCTAACATCTCAAAGTGCATTATCACCCTCTTTGATAAACTGATCACTCAAAACATAATTTCTCATCAGGATCTATCATCCTCTATCACAAAACTACAACATTTGGTCAGGACAACCTTGTCCCACATCGTAGGATATATCATTCCTATTGGACTTGGTTTTTATCAAAATCATCATCATTGCACTCCAAAATGGAAGATCAAAAACCTTGCAAAATTTTAAACACTTGAATCATCTTTTCGTGTCATATCAATCTATCACATTTACCTTGATAGCTGATCACTTATCGAAACAACTTTTAGACAATCAAATCCTAGCACAATATCTAATGCACGTGTATGGCCGTTTTAACTAGAGCGCAAAGACGAAAGATCGCAGAGACAAAAATTGAAACATTTGAAATAGCTGAAGATCATAGCAACATGGAATACCAAAGAAAAATACAAGAAGAAGACATAACAAGCCAACATATCAAAGAAATCAAACAAGTCCAAAATCAAAATCGAACTATGTCAAAACCTCACAAGGATTCAAATGCATATTCAAAGAAAGGTGGCTCTTTTATGCAACTTTTAAAGAGATCCCTAAGATATTTTATGGAGGAAGATCAAAATCACACACCTATGTCTAGCAATGGCTCATCCCCCCTTAAGAAAATTGACTCTCGAGAGGCATCTATTCCTACACCTCTTAAGAACTTGCAAGAACCTTCCATAGCATCATCACCAAACAATACACCCAAAGATGAAGTTCCCCAAGGGATATCCATAATGGCCATCAAACCTATTTCAGAGGATCCTATTCAAAGCTCATCTCCTTCATATCCAAGCATTGATTCCTTGTAACATCCCCATAATGCTCACTTACAAATTGAAGTACTCTTTCATAGAATGCTCATTAAACACATCCTAATAGATGGGAGAGATGGCTTAAACATTTGCTCATTAAGTCTTGTTTGCGGTCTAGGTTATTCAGAAGATGCAGTTGATCCCCCAAAAAAGATCACATTCAAAACATATGACGAGGAAGAGCATTCCTCTAAAGGAAGTGTGATATTACCCATCAGAGTGGGACCTTTGCAGAAAGAGACAACATGCCAAGTTATAGACTTGGACTTACCATACAACATACTCTTGGGAAGACCATGGATACATGACATACAAGCTATTCCACCAACATATCATCAGTGCCTAAAATTTCCCTAGAATGGATAGGAAATCATGATTTCAGTAGATTCGAATCCATTGTAGTATTGTAGTAATCTAAAACCAGCTCAAGAGGTCATTGTTCCACATAACAAAGAGGCATCATCTTCAAGCACACAATCCAATGAACAATCATTTGCATCAATTTTGTCAAGAATGGAAAAACAAATGCAGCTAAGAGATTGAGGGAATGAAGAATATTTGCTATCATGGAAAAACAAACAAGAGCAACTTGAAATTGAAAGGGAAGAAGAAGATGTAGGTGTCGATATAGTTCACACGTATGCAGGAAAAATGTTAGGAACTATCCCACTTGAATCAAAATCACATTCGGTTGACTTGGAATTAATCGAGGATGATTAGGAGCTACTTGCAAGAGGTCACTCTAATGAGAGTATCATTCTAGACATGAAAATACATATTGAAAGCTCTTACATCTCTATCATGACCCCTAATATCTTTGACATAATTCAACATGAGGATCCTTTATCCTTAATCCCTCCTGAACCTATGGACTGGGAAAATGAAAGACATGCCACCATTGATACCTTTCCTAATGACCTGTGCCATATCCTTATATCTTAATAAAATCAAACCCGCAACAAATTTCACCAAGGATTTTGCTAACGTATCTTCAAGTCAAGTGGGTACCAAATCTCTTAGTCACAAAAGTGAAAATAAAGAAAAAAATATTAGGTCTACTGCTGAAAACCATTTATTGGCAACACTAGACCTAGAAAAAGTAAAAAGATAGGATACATCTAATGGTGAAAACCTCCTTGAGGGGCTGGAAGATTGGAGATTTAACACCTTACCTGAATTTTATCAAGAGAGGTCATTTATCCTAATAGAACCAATAGAGGTAGTTATCATTAGCATAATTGATCTACATCCAGCAATCTCTCTATCAGAAAATGAAGTGCAACAATATTTTGAACCCTTCAAAGAATGGAAAATCAATTTTACCTGGTCATATGTAGACATTCCAGGGTTAGATCCATATCTTATAATACATCACCTGAATATCAATCCAGGAGTAGGAATCAATAATGGAACACATCACGGATCAGGAGCAGGTATTCTATTCATCACACCACAAGGTCATACAATTCCAAAAGTATACAAATTAAGCTTTCCATGTACCAACAATACAACAGAATATGAAGCTTTGGTTGTAGGTATCAAAATGGTTATAGAATGGAACATTACACAACTTCAAGTCTTTGGAGACTCTCAGCTCATCATCAATCAAATCAATGATAATTATCAAACAAAGGATGAAAATTTAATGCCTTATAAAAAGATGGTCGATGATATCAAGAAATACTTTGTAGAAATAAATTTTCAGTAGATTCCAAGGAATGACAACAAAGCAGCAGATTCCATGGCAACACTTGCTTCTCTACTTCAAACACAGGAAAATCAACAATGTTATGAATTCCTGGTGGAAGAGTTGTTTTACCCTACTCATAATTGTCCTAATTCCCAAACTATCTATCTCCTTGTTGGGCATGATTCCTTCTGCTATGGCCAAACTTACACATACCTGAAAGATAATATCCTCCCTCTTGACTTATTGAAAAATCAAAAGAGAAACTTTATTCGCCAATCCTCCCATTATACTCTTGTCGTGGATACCATGTTTAAACAAGGTCTGGATGGTACTCTTTTAAGATGTCTCAAACAAGAATAATTTGACAAGGCCTTAAATGAAGTCCATAATGGCATTTGTGGCACTTGTTCAAGTGGTCTTACCCTTTCAAAAAAACTCATACACTTGGGCTATTATTGGCCAACTATGGAAAGAGATTCTTTTCAGATAGCTAGAATATGCAAACAATGTCAGATCCATGGGAATTTGATTCACGCACCAACACAAGAACTTCATGCTTTGGCAACATCTTGGCCTTTCTGCCAATGGGGTCTTCATCTAGTAGGAAAGATAAATCCTTCTTCATCTAATGGTCACAAATTCATCCTCGTAGCTATAGAATATTTCACAAAATGGATTGAGGCAGTACCTCTCATCACTATCACAGGAAAATAAATTATTGCATTTATCTTGAACTACATCATCTGTCGCTATGGAATACCCATGACCATTATCACTGATAACGAGTGACCATTCAAGAGTCAGGATGTCCAAGAACTATGTGAGAAATTCAAGAACCAACATAGATTTTCCACACCCTACTATCCACAAGGGAATGGGAAAGCAAAATCATCAAACAAAACTATTTTGAAAATCCTTAAAAAGACAGTGAATAATGCTGGCAGAGATTGGCATATTCAATTAATCCCTACTCTATGGGCCTACCGTACTACTATCCACACACCAACAAGTGCCACACCTTTCTCTCTTATTTATGGATCAGAAACAATACTACCAATAGAAGTAGAGATACCTTCTCTATGAGTATCATTAAAAGGTCTTAGCCTAGATGAAGAACAACGAGTATCTAGATTGCAAGAGTTAGAATTGATCCATGAACGAAGACAAAATTCCTTTGATCATTTAAATGTATATCAGCAAAGAATGTGCCACAGTTATAATCATAAGGTCAAACCGAGAACATTTCAAGTTGGGGAACTAGTACTCAAAGAAAATCCACACAACTAGTCAGATCGAGAAAAGAAAGGGAAGTTTGAACCAAATTGGTTAGGTTCATTTGTGGTCACAATAGTATTTGGGTCAGGAGCATATTAGCTATCAACACAAGATGGGGATCAACTCAAGGAACCCATCAATAGCATGCATCTGAAGACATTTTATGTTTGAAAAAGCTAGAAAAATCCAAAAACAGTGAAAAAGCAGAAAATACAAAAACAGTGAAAAACAAGGAAAAAATCAAATAAAAATCAAATATGAGAAAAAGTGCAATAAAAATAGATGGTGAAAACTTGGCAAACAGGTGCTATCTATCTGCTAGCTCTTCCATCTATTAGTTCATGCATCCTTCCACTTGCATTCATTTTCCATCAGCACTGTTCATACGCATAATAAAGCCTTTTGTACATACATAGGCATCCCGGGTGGCTTCTCGCCATGGTTTGGATCATTGGGTATATCATAATGAATTTGTTTCTAGGCTTGGGGCAAAATCCTGCACCTAGATGGGGGAAAAATTTTCAATCATTTTGATCTTAATCAAACAGGAAGAACAATAGTCAAACAACTCTTATCAAGCAAAAACTGAGACACATCAAACGTTGAACATAAGATCAAATTGTCAACCATCAAACTATCATTTATCATTCTAAGCACATTCACATGCCTTTCAATAGATGATATCTTTTGGATAATTATTTTAACATGATTGTTCAACTTGTCTATCTTGATTTTCACTATCATGATTTTTGAGTGACTCCAAGATGTGTCTGACTAGAGGAACAAAGAAGGAACATGATATTTTTCTTGTCTGCTGTCTATAAATTAATCATTAATATGTGCAAATTTGTCTGAGGACATGATCATCAGAGTATCATCGAAGACATTTCTAATTTGCATATTGAAATGGTTAATACTGCCTATTTTATGCAAGCAACATTCAGTTAATCTTGGTTCAATTATACCTCGATGCTTGTGCTAACTTGCCATATCAAAATCCAGTAAAGTAGTGCTCAGGTCATCATCGTTTAATTATACCATATATGTTTGCACTCACTTTCCACATTTTAAAAATAAAATCTCAATGATGACAAAACCTAATAACCCAGTGATTGGTCTGGTCATGGATTTGTATTTCATTTGCATTTAGCTTGCATCTCATTCTTGCATGGGATCCCGTATGCTCATTTTATCCAAGGTTAAATCTATCGTAGGAATCATCAAGGTATCATAAGTGTGTACACATTCAGACTGATGACTCATCTCTCTCTAGATATTGTCAACCCAGCACAAATTTAATGTTACTCCCTCAACCGAACTAACATCAACATATCTAAATCTTCTTGTAACTTGATATCAACAAATCTGTTAGTTCTTTACTCAATCAACCTTATCAATTCTATCAATCGATCGCATCTAAATCGATTCTATAATGTCTTATACAGGATGTATCTTTCCTGGAACCAGACATTTTGATCATGTCTTATACAAGATATATCATTCCTGAAACTAGACGCTTTGATCATGTTTGTCTTATACAAGAGGTGTCATTCCTAAAACCAAATTGAATCTCGATCTTATCAATCTAATAAATCAAGCTTTATCAATAATCAGGAACCACATCACCGTGATCATATAACTCACATTTTAATCAAACACAGTTGCAGAAATCAAATCATTTATAATCGGGATATCAATTTCTCAAAAATTCACACACTCCAAAAAATCAATTATCTCAGTTGATCTCCACAGGGGCCATCATTGTACCGCAATTTATCAATCAATGTCTAGGGCATCCTATCGAACCGATATCATCATCAAAATGAGATTATTCTTTGAATCAACGCGTCATCACACGTTGCTTCAAAGAGGGGCAAAATGTATACACCTAAAAAAGGTCTGAAGATAATTAATTAAATAAGCAATTATTTAATTAATCCCCCCCCCCTAATTTAATTGAATTCATTAGAAATTTGATTAAATTCTCCCTTTCATCTACTTATTAATAAATCTAAGGATTTATTCATTAAGTTCATTCCATGGTCTCCTTTGATTAATTAATCCCCCCATTTCAATCAATTCTTCTAATCCTATAATTAATTAAAGCAAATCAATTTATGAGTTGTTGAAAAAATAATTAGTCTTTTCCTATTATTTGAATTTTTAAATTCAAATTATCCACATGCCTCCTAACTTCTAACCACCTAACCTAGCCATCCATCTAACCTAACCCATTCCACCTAACCTTGGGTTTGCCTAACCCTATCCTATCTTGCACATTATAACCTCCTTATCCTAACCTCTTATGGTGTGGATATTCTTCCCTTGAGACAAATGGGACTTTGGCCACATGTCTCCTCCCTTGGACACTTTCCCTCTCATGAGCAAAGCTCCTTGACACTTGTCACCATAGAGATGACAAGTGTCCCTTCCTCCAACCTCTTCTCCAACCTCCTCCAATTTCACCCTTGATATCTTCAGACTCAATCTTGACCGTTGATTCCTGCCACATCATCCCTAGCCTTGGAAATCAATCTCATCTTTGCATATCATTATCATTTCAAATCTTCCATCTAGGTGTAGTCAAGTCACTGGGATTGCTTATCCAGATTTGAGAGAAAATCCATACTTGCATCTCTTAGGAGGTGATAGGTTGCTTTGTCATGGTTCATCTTTAATTTGCTTCTTATTTTCTAACCATGCTTGTAATGATCTATTGAGTGTTTGTGTTGCAGCTGCAGGTATCACACTTCACAGGCATGACATAAACAACTATGCCAACACCACTTGTCAAATCTTCATTTGTCAACATCTGAAACTCAAGAACACTCAAACATCGGCAACTATCACGAAGAAAGATAACTTGTGGAGCACCAAATTATGAACCATCTGAAATGAAGATACACAAGACCATCCCAAACAATGTCCCAAAGGTAGCTCAAGATCTTATCACACCAGAATATACCAGAGGAAATACTGAACTCTGCAAAGCACTGATAAAAAAAAAAAACTATAAAACCAGATCACATGATATGATCAATTAAGCTTGCCAGATCAATAAAACCAATACAAAAGAATATAGTGATACTATAAATACTCCATACACAAAACCATAATGGCAATAAACCAATCTGCAATCATCGAAGCAGGAATATGTTGACATCAATGACAATAACATATCCTAGCAGCAACAATGCCCAACATAGTACATGTGTGTTCCTTGGTTAGGACCTACTCCTTGTTTGAAACAATGTGCCTCTTATGAATAATCTCTCCTTAGAAGGTGTGTGAGCCTTCATCATGGTTATCCTTGTCTCCATGCTTGGGGAGAAAGAATAACATTTCATTTTAATCCTCTCTCTTTTATTCCAAATGTTGCATTTTCCTTTGTGAATTGCATTTTTCATAACTTTATGTTCTTTTTGCCATAGAATTATTCTTCATGTAGGTACATGTGTGTTACTTGTTTAGGACCATTTATTTGTTTGAAATTGTACATCTCTTATGAACAATATCTCCTTTTCAAATATGTTATCTTTATCAAAGACCCCCTTTATTTTTTGGAGGTGGATATCTTTGGATAATTCTCTCTTCCTCCTTTTTATCCCTCAAAATAATCCCTCTACACTAGTTGCAAGATATCTCTTTTACAACTATCTTTCCCTTATAAGAGTTATGCCTCTTTATCTTGGAGTTATGTACTTTATTTACTAATGCATATATCCTTGGAAATGAAGGTGTGTATCCTTGTTTCTATCTTGCATCATACATCAACATAGATTTATGGGAGCATACATCACAACCTCCTTGTAAAATACGTTCAATTCAAATTGTGGATTTTGTGCATGATGTCTTACTTGGTTATACTTTTTCAATTCAAATTGCAGATTTCCTTGCATGATGCCTTGCTTGGTTATCCCTTTTTAATTCAAGTTGTGTGCCTTTCATGATGCCTTTCTTGCTTATCTTTTTTCAATTCAATTTTGTGGATTTCCTTACAAAAAATGTGATTTGTTTGGCTCTCCTTATGTATTAGATCAGATGTACATGCTTGAAACAAGATCAAAGTCTTATATGAGATGTTTTCTTATCAAAACCACACATTTTCAATTGCATTTTTTATACAAGTTGTTGCATGCTCGAAACTAGACCAAAGTCTTAGATAAGATGCTCAACTCTTGAAACCACATAATGACACATATAGTAGGATGAGTTGACTAGCATAACACAACTTGCTAGACCTTTCAACTCTTCCTTTTCAACTTATTTAAGGCGAGTTGACTAGAATAAGACAACTTGCTAAACCTCTCAATCCTCCTTGTGTTGCATTTTCAAGATGAGTGGAACTAGCATAACACAACTTACTAGACTATTATGACTCTTCCTTCCTACATGGATCACACAACATAACACAACTTCTTGTTCCATGAGATTCCATGTTTTTGTCGATCACCTAACATTACATAGCTTGTTGGATCATGGAATCTATGATCACTTTTACTATCTCTCATTGATCACCTAGCATAACACACCTTGCTAGCCCATGGCATCCATGTTCTCTCCCTTCTCCCCATGAGTTCATGGCTTTTCTAGTTGTTGGATCATGGCCCATCTCTTGATGCATTCTCTTTCTCTTTCCATGTCAACGCTTGTGTTCTTGTAATAGCATTTTGAGAATGAGATTAGTGAATAAGGCATTTTGATTATCAAGGTCTCTTCAACTAGTTGACTTGAAGCCTTTGTTTTTAATATTAACCCCTTTTGTTGTGTGTATTTTGACTTTGATTTTCTTTTTTTTTCTTTTTTTTTTCTTTGTCTTCTTTTGTGTACCCTTGTAAGATTTAATATCCTAAGATTGGGGACTTAATTTCTAGAAATTAGTGATGTCTTATCTCTTTGTAATATTTCTCCTAGTTGCTCCTATCTCTCTCTTCCTCATATTTTTACTTTATCGTGAGTATTTGTATAGGCTCATACTCTCATTAATGTGGGGGCTAAATCTAGCATCATAAATTATAACCTTGTAAAATTCACACCTTGTTTTTTTGCTCCTACTTTAGCGTGTCCCCTCCTAGTTCTCCCCTAGGTCCATTTTGGCCCTTTTTACCTCAAATTTGATGTCACCTGACTGCATGATTGAGTGGAACCCATCTGGGGATTGTAACCTCATGTTTTCCTTCTTGTTTTCCCTATTTTGGGAGGACAAGGGAACTCAAGGTGCCCCTATCTGGACCAAGGTGCCCAAGGTGCCACGGTCCTCCTTAAACATGCCCTATTTCAAATAGGTTGGTGCGCTTTCCCTCCCTGATGGGTTTTGGTTCCCATGCCTCAATTTGACTGCCAAAGGTCAGCCTAATCAATAAATTACCTAAGGGAATCCTAAAAATTCATTTAGAAGACATCCATAACACATTATAAGAATTTTTCACATTCTCACATCAAGCATTCTCGAGCATTCAAGGCAACATTTCATCCCACAATATTCTCCAAGCATTGTTGAGTAAATGAAATCAATTTTCATAGAAGCATGTGTTTGTGTTAGTGTTTGAGTCTTCTATGTGTTCTCATGTCATTACATCAACATTTGTGATTGCATCTAAAGGGCATTACATCATCAACCTACATCAATCATTTCATATCTAAGGTATATCACCCAACATTTACTTTAGAATTTTTATTTCATATTTCAATTCAATTCAATGTTAATTCCTCAATTGGTGTTAGGCCTATGCAAAACCTCGATTGAAAAACCCTATTTCCTTCTTTTTGTGTGCAGGAAATTGACTTAGGAGTTGTGAGCAAGGAATCTAGTAGAACAGATGATGACAATTAGACTTGGCTTTTGAAGGTGCAAAAAGATGAGGAATGGGTCAATCCACACCTCGTAGTCCTCGTAGTCTTGAGAATATTTGACGAGCTTCTAGTAAGAGATTTTGTACGTCATTCTGATCTAAAAACCATCTAAGTTGTTTGCCACAATATTTGCAGGATCAAGTCAATCTATACCACCTGGTCCCAACAATTTTACCTGAACTTTTTGTCACTGGTTTTGATCAATTCTCTATTCTTAGATCTAAGTTTAAAACTCTGCATGATATCTAAAATTTACTGTTACTATTATTTTATTTTAAATTCTCATTGTTTATCCTAGATGTAGCATTGCAATTCAAACCTAATTCCAATTCAATTTCAACTCAAACAAAGGAGGAATTAATATAATATTTATTCAACCCTTTTAAGATTGGATCAATCAAATTTAATCTCCTCCTTTAATTTTTGGTGGTTCCATAAAATTTGTGGCTTTATTAACATAATTGGTGAAGTCCTAATTTCACCACCTTACGTGTACAATATTACATGCTTAAAAAATAATTAAGTTTTTAGTTTTATATATATCTTCTATTATATATTTTTTATTGTGTATATAATTTGTAAATCATCATTACATTTTATTTGTTTTTCTATATTCCTTAAATTGGTTTCAAAGCACTAGGGAAAGGAGGACAAACTTGGATCAAATTAGAGATCAATTAGGAGGAAACACCATTGAATGATAAGCACAAAATAATTCATTATTGACATAAAGATGAAGGGAATTTGAATGAAGGGAATGTCGTGTTTCTGCAATTGTTTGTCACCAATATAATATTTAAAAATATTCAATAAAGTATATTCTCTACTCGAGATAAGTTAGGTGTATGGATGGATATAGATTTATTTCAAACTAGTTATAATTCCTATTCTAAATCAAATCCCTACTGTTGGAAAACAAGGTGGCTTTGATTTCTGAACTTTAAAGGCAAAAAATAATATTTGAAAAATAAGAAAATTTATCTCTTTTTACTAATAAGATTTTAAATTTCTCTATTTCATTTTTCTATTAAAAAATCATTTGTTTTTCCTTAAACCACTAGATTTCATGTTGAATTTCATTTTGAAAATTTTCTTTTTCTTTCTTAAAAGCTTCCACAATTTCCTTCCCTTTAGTTGGGATCCATTGCAAAGGACATTTGAAGGTTTATTTTTCTCCAGAATCATTATTGCCTCTTCCAAAATTAGACTATCTCCTTGCATTGGTGTTGTGTAGCTCATTCATCTCTAGAGGTCATGCAAAACAAATGTATTTTGGAGCCATATCTTCAATATTTCATTTAATTTTGGATTATCAAGCATCAAAGGCTAATTTAAACTCTTGATGCTTTCTCCTTTGAAGGAAAGTAGGAGGACTGGTTGTCCTTCTTTTATTCCCTATCCCCTCTTCATTTAGTTGTTTTGTTTCTTCCTCATCATTAGAGAAAAGTAATTCCATCCTTCCTTATAAATGAAGTTTTATATATATATATATATTATCTCTATAATGATTCATTTGTAGATGGTTGAGCTATATATATGAAATCTTCTTGCTTGTTTAGAAAATTTTGAGCCTTTGGAACTTGTTGATTTGAGTCTAAAGATGTGACTATAGTGACAAAGATGTAACTATAGTGACACTTCCTTCTGTAGAGGGGGAAAAAGAAAACCACCCCAAAAGACCTTTGGTAACCTCTTGAGGACTCACTCAATCTACCTCTCCACTTAAGAGAAGCACAAAGAGTGGTAGCTCTCAAGTGCCAGTATATAAAGTTTTAAGCAAAAAATATGAGGGTACAAGTCTTAGAGATCTACTGGTCACCTCTACCATCTATTTGCCCAATGACACACATGTGGGTCATGAACAACAACACATCACACTGGTGTTTCGTAGCGGCACAGTATGAAGTTCCATACTATAAAATATAGAATGATAGATACACAATTTTTAATGTGTTTTGAGTGTAACTGATGAATAACAAAAACTAAGCTAGCTACAAATAAGAAGTGAAAAGACAAGGGAAAGGAAGAAGATGATTATAGAAAATCCATGAATGAAGTATCAAAAAAAGATGACTCTTCTCCAATAACCTACACACAAGACAAAAAGATGAAAAAATGTTGGGGTTGTGTTTTAGAGGTCTATCACAATCAAACCCCATTTTGGTATTTCCACCTCCATAGACAGCTAGGATAGATAACAGATAGTATGGTAAATAAGATATGTAGTAAATGAGATAATAGATATACGATGGAGATAAACAAAATGATAAAAATGTAATGACAAGAGGGAAGAAACTCCCATTCCACTCCCAAAAAGTGAAGATCTTGGTAAAGAGAAGAAGCCCAAATCCTTTTGAAGCACAACATGATGGTGATGATGAGGGAGTCTCAAGCTTGAAGTAACCCAAAAAAATCAAGAGAGCCAAGAGATTGATAAATAAATTTATTAGAGAGAAAAAAGAATCCCAAAAAGGCAAGATAAGAAACCTAAAAGAGAATATGATGTCGGTGTGTGCTGCAAGAGGTCTTACAACTATTGAAAATATTAGGTGTAATTCTCCAATGACCACCTTTGGATTGAATATTCATGGGACACTACTGTAACACGTAGGTGTCCACAAGTCTAATAGTCAACGGGTGCAAAAAAATGACAACAATGAGGCTGACAAGGCAAGCCAAGCATGCGAAACCTAAAAGAATTTTCCAATTGGCTTAAAGAGAAGGCACTTATGTAGCATGGAATTACATAGGGTGTAATTTTTGATGTTATATTTTTCCCCCACTATAGTGAGCACATCATTATCATGAGATGCAAGATAAAGTAGAGAGATAAAAAGGTTACGAGATTTTTACCAAGATATGAAGTGGAAGTAGAATCCTCTAACCATGTTGAGCTGCCCCTAGGGAAGAGACCTGAACTTTCATAAGATACTACTAGGCTCTTTCATCACAAATATGTTATCTATATAAAAATGTGTCAGATGAAAAGGAAGAAAAATTAATATAAAAATGGCGCGATCAGACATAGAGATAGCGGCATAGCGATCATTGAGATAAAAATAGTGTCAATATGGGTAGAAAGTTGTGTCGTGCTAGATAGCCATTTGATAGGGTAATTAGTAAATTAGATAGTGGTTTGGCCCCCATGAACGTGATAAGATAATAAAGATCAATTGAGATAGTGGTTTGTCTGGCACAAAGGAAAACAAGATAATAGATTCAATAGAAGATCATTAGATAAATAGATATTAAGATAAATATGATGTTAATGGAGATATGTAAAAATGTAGAGATATGATAGCCCCCCCTTAGAATGGTATGTGTTACATGCATGTAATTCTAATGAGAAGAGATGTTGTGTTACTTCAACATATCAAGATGTTTCTATGGAATGCCACCTTGCAATAGATGAAACATGATACCCACAAAATCAACAAAAACATAAAGAAACAGGGGGATTCGATAGTTGAACATTAGAAGAACCCACAATAGTAGGATTAAATTATGCATCTGGCTACATATGAGTTACTCATCATGGTATTGAAGTTTTTGGATCTAAATAAGGTACATGAAGACAAAGATAAAATAAAAATTTGAGTCAACATGGAAGAAGGCCTCAATGCATCCAATCCTTTGCATCGGCCTTGAATTCTAATAACCAAGATACGACAAATAGAAGAAGGATTATTAACAAATCGAAGAAGTTCACGATAGATAATCTCATATTTTCAAGCACCTACAAAGTGACTTGGATCCTCCAAGAGAGTACAAACATATAAAGATAATCATCACCCCTTATTTTCAAGTATCTATGGAGTAACTTGGGTACTTTAGGGACATAAAACATATAAAGACAAGCATGGGGGAACACAAATAGGCAAGATCTAATCTATAAGATAAGAACAATATTTTCCTAAAATTTTCCTCCCATTAGATCACCATCCTCTCAATATTGATCATATGGGGAAGTAGGACAAGCCTGAAGAGGGACAATCATGAGGACAACACCAGACACTTCACTAGTGGCAAGAGCTAAGGAGAATGCATCTTCTCCATTCCTATCCAAAATCTCTTGAGAGGTGAGGTTTCATGACCATGTGAAGTTGTAGATAGTTCTAGGATATCCTTTAAAGAGTTAAACAAATTCCCCTTAGTAAAAGAGGCAGGGGACTTAACCCGAGGTGGCAAAACAAGAGCCACACCACCAACCTCTAGAAGAGGGATGGAGACAAACTCTAGAGAAGGTGGAACCTCCTCAAAATATCAAATAGACGTAAACAGGGAAATAGGAACTAAAATAGATAAAGAAGTTGTTGAAGTTGGCTTCCGATGATGAAACTTAGGAACGAGGTCATACTCAAACATCTACTTAGGTTTCAGCAAAGGTGAAGCTCTTCTATTAACTGCAATGAGTCTAAGTTCCCTAAGAAAGCTATGATGAAGATGAGGCTACAAGGGAAGTGAAGTAAATAATTTTGTACTAGACACAACCTGTGTACTGAGCATGTTAATGAGTAGGGAAAATGGATGGATATAAAGAAAGGAAGTGATGAGGAGGAAAGAAAACCTATACCCATTTGGGGTGAGGCTCATCAACTGTCCGTAGAGTAATCGACAGTAGCACATAAGATGAAGCAGGTGAAGATGCAATTGGATCAGTAGGAGCAAGATTAGGCACAAAAATGGAAGCAACAGTAGTGGACACCAATGACTCACCCTCAACCTTTAAGTTGACCTCATGTTCCTAGGCCATCACTCATCAACAACGCTTATGCTCATGTGTAATCTAGTTCTGATGTAAATGGGGACTAGGTATAGAGGTTTGTGAAGGCTTAGTAGCTTCATGATCCATGGGAGAGGACTCCTGAGCCATTTTTAGTGGAGGATAATGGCCAACCAATGAGGTAGGAGGTGCTACTAAAATGGCTCTGTAGGTGTAGTAGCAGACACCCCTCATTTTTGTCTAGGAGCAATTGGAGGAAAAGGGGTGTCCTCAGAGGCTGTGATACAAAAGATAGAGGTAAAGGATGAGCTTGAGGTGAACCCTACCTTTACCATACCATATAGGATGATCTACAATTATTGCGAGATCGAAGGGGGGTGGGCTAGTAACCTTGACAACACAAGTGTCTTTCCTTTGTCTACAATAGGTCAAATAATGAGGAATTGAACCAAAACAACAATGACAGAGTGTTCTAGATTTCAAACAGAGCTATAGACAAAGATCTAAGAAGGGAAAATGAATTGGAACTTATAGCTGAAAATCCAGTTTAAATTGTCGGGACCAGGAGGGTAGGGTGCCCTGGTCCTGGAACTTCTAAGAAGACAAGCAGAATGTTTTCTAGATCAAGGATACACACAGAATGCATTGTCAAAAGATTGGGCCAAATTCTTGGGACCAGGGCGATAGAAGCTACCTAGTCTTCCAATTTTTATGCTTGTAAAAGTTGAGTCTATTTGTTGTTTTCTATTTTGTCAGATCCTTCAATCGTAGCACACTGAATGAATTCTTTGCACACACACACACACACACACACACACACACACACACATATAGAGAGAATGGTTGTGGGTAAGGGTTTACCTTGGGTCAAACCACAATTTAGGAATTAACCTTGGAATTGAAATGGAAATGGAATTGAATTGCAACATAATACTTTTCTTTGAAGGAAAGACTAGATTTGAATTTTAATACTTTTAATTGAACTTGATACCTTGATGAATCTTGATTGAATCCTCATGCTAAGCATTTAGGATTTCATGTAGAATGTCCTCATGGATGCCATCTTGAATGCTTGAAATTGACTTGACCTCTCCTTCAATGCTTGACAAATGCTTGATTGCTTGGTCACTTGAATTGAGTTTTCTAGAGTGTACAATTGAGAGAGATCCACCCATCTTTCTTTCAAATGAGAGGGGTAGGGCTCCTTTTATACGTAACCATCCAAAAATTAATATGAATTTTTGGAGCAGATCAACACAAGACCTAAATTCCCACCCAATTGATCATTGATAGGACCAAATTTGGGTCCTAATTAGGAGGACCAAGGCGGTGGGGGTGCCCTAGTCTTGAGCTAAGACCAATGCGCCCCCAACACCCTGGTCTTGTTAATCAGGACTCGAATTTGAATAGGGATTAAAAAGGGAGTTGAAAATGTATATTTTTGGAAGGTGTGAGTAGAATCAAAGTAGACATCAGCCACTAAAAGACAAAATGCCAAGTTGAGGTCTCGATGAGGACAAAATTTTATGCGGATACAATTTACGATGCTACATTTATCCCCCACTTTAGTGGGAGTATGAGACTACAACCATACTCATGGTAAAATACAAAGTCGCATTCAAAAACACACACCAAGATACCAAAGGGACAAGACAAACCAATCCATCAATGACTTTAGGATCTTACTACATTAATATCAAGGTAAAAGGGACAACACATGAAGGGGAAAGAGTATGAATATACAGGCCTAATAAGATTTGTGCTTACTATGAGTCATGAAAAAGAAAATTTTGAAATACCAAATTACAAAGAAAAAGGCTCATTTTGCAAAGTAACTTGAATATTGAATTGAATTGAAAACATGGCATTGGTGTGCACATAAAGTGTAAAATTGAGTGGAGTGTATGCCCCCATATTAAACAATTGTGTATGGCCTATCAATAGAAATTTATTTAAGGTAGCATGCATGCAAAAGACAAGCATGCTACCACAATGAGATGCCCCTAGGAAAGAAAATATCAAAGGATAATGGTCACAAAACATATAGGCAAAAGCACATAAGGGATGCACTAACTCTAGGATCAGTAATGTACTTGTGATAAACAATGTATATTGTAGTACTCCTTCCCTAATCAAATTCTAATCTCGGTTTGACCTTGGTTAGTTTACCATGTTATAATGTTATAGTCAGATGTTATGATTATTGTGCATACCTATTAATGTGGTTTTCGCATCAATTATTATGTAAGTTAATTTGTTCTCTTGATTCATGTTATCAATCTCAGGCTAACACTTTCATTAAATATATATATATATATGTATGCATGTGTGACTCATGGTTGCAAAAGATTGCAGGTACAATATCGCATAGGTATGAGGTTTGTCTCCACCTAGATTCGCAAGTTTGAGTGTTCCTCATTGGTCCTTAGAGATTGGATTAGGTGATCATAAGACCCTCATTTTACCCTAGTCATGCTCAAGTGAGCGTTGTCAGTCATCTGTTAGTTTCCCTCTGTTTGGATTTGCGGGTCATCTCTTTGTTTATCTTTCTTGGGTTGCGTGTTTTGCGTGTGGTAAAATTGAGTATTTAATCCTAAGTATTTAATTGGATTTAATGTGTTCTTTTACACATTAGTATTTAAGGGACTAAATTAAATAGGACCCCTTTGTGCGATTAATCATTAATTAGAATTACACTATTCATGTTTGTAGCAAGTTCGATTAAATGGTTAATTTTAAATGATGAATTTATTCAATTTATGCATTTTGAAACGAAAGATTAAATTTTATTCGAAATAGAAATATTTTATCCTCCTTAGCATTTTGGAAATAAAAATGTTAGTTTCAATTAATTGAGAAAATCAGTTTTTTTAAAGAAAAGCAAGTTAGCATATTGAAATAGTTTAAAAAGAATGATTTTTTCATTTTATTTAAAAGAAAGTATTTTAAATCTAAAAATGAGAATTTTGGTCAAACATTCTTCCATTTAACCTAGGTTTGAAAAATATTTTTGAGAGGATTATTTTTTGAGAGATATTTTTGTGAAATATTCTTGAGAGAAAATGATTTTGGAGAAATTTTGAGCATTTGTGGGAGGAGGAATTTTTTGAGTTGCAGGTTGGAATCTTCAGCAAATCACATCTAGGATTGCATATGGAGGTAGGATTTTTATTAATCTCCTTTGTTGCCAAAGAAATTTACTGATTGGTTTTGAAAGAAATGTGTTTGTTGTTGAAAAATATTTCAGATTGGTGAATAGAGAAGAACAACAATGAGATTTTGAATTTATCCCTCCTTGAATTCATTCCTTTGTTTTCAAATCACTTTCTTGGTTGCTCAAATTGATTTCTAGATTGAATATGGGTTTGGGTTTTAAATCTATGCATATTAGTTTGTGTTTTGAAAATTAGTTGGATGAATATGTGAGAAATGATTCTTTTTGCCCAAATATGATATTTGGTTGAGGAAATTTGCCCATTTTAGTCTGGTTATTCCACAAATTTTGAATATTTGATAACCATGGACATTTTTGAAAAATTGTCTTAGTCTTTGTATGAGATTGTGAATTAAAAGAAAGGCTGGGGTTTTCTTTTTTGATAGTTTTTATAAAAAAAATTAAAAAAAAAAAATTTAAAATAAAATTTTGGGACATTTTAGGTTTTGGAGGGACGAGGAGCTGAGGCTCAACCCATGCCACACTCCCATGGCTCACACACTTGGAGGCCTACGACCCCATTGTGGCTGCAAAGACCTGCGACCCCATGGTGGTTGCAGAGTCTCGTGTCCACAGTGTGGATGCCGCGGGTCTGTGTCCACACTGGTGGCTGCAGCCTTCGTGGCTAGTGCACAACCTCCACTCCCGTGGATGGGAGGTGGGCCCCGTGGATTTGCCCTTTGGTTTTTTTTAATTATTTAAAGAAAAATTAAAAAAAAATGCATCGCAGTTTCAAAATATGGTTTATTTAAAAAAAATTGATATATTTTATTAAAAGTTTTAAATAATATTTTTTTAATTATTAATTATTAATTGGTATATATTTTATTAATTGCGGATTAATATATATATTTATTTATATTTAATTTGTATTTTTATATATGTATGCAAGGAAGTATCAGTTTATTTGGGAAATGATCATCGATTTTAATTTCCTTTTTATATGTATATTTCCATTTTTGGAAAGTATGTAATTGTGTCGCAAGAGATGAGATTGGATTATTGTTTTCGAACAAAGATGAAAATGATGTTTTATTTTGAATATGAATATCATATTTTTATGTGATTAATGAATAATTGATTATTATATCATTGTGGGTTCTACATATATTATAATTATACTAATGAGAATTTGGTTTGAAAACTCATGATGACATATTTATGTTATTTTATGATACAAAATGAACTTTAGTGAGTTAGTAAACCATGAGCGACATGTACCTAGACAAGGTAGACAAATTGCAATCAAACTTAGATCCATTAGAAAACTAGAACAATTTTAATGTTTAAACAATATGAAAAAAGATTGTCCTTTCCAATTTATGCCTATGCATGTTTAATTTTCTGTATTTGCATTTGCTTAAGAAATGACAATTCCTTGATTGTGATTGTTGGATATTGTCGCATGTTGATTTGGGTACCTGCTTATATCCATGATCTCGAGTTTTGACTATTTTCATATGATGGTGTTGTATCCGGTCATGTCCTTTATGCGAGTGTTGATATGTTGGTATGTGGTTGACCATAGTTGGTCATGTCTCTAGTCAGAGTAACGTCAGTCAGTGTACCTTGTATGAAGACTTGTTTGACCATGTGGGTATTCCTACCGTATTGAACTCTGTAATCTTGTCCTAGTGTATTCCTTGGTTTAGGAGTTCGTTTGATTATGGTCTAGTGTCATATGGGAAAGTGGCTTTTGAGTGGGGGCTGCTCCCAAAGAGGTTGTTGGGTAACCCATTAAAAGTGTGTCTAAATAAGTGATAACCTAATAGCATATTAGAGAGTTTAGTTATTCAAAAGACTAAGTAAGATAATTGTGCCTCACGCATGGGATGAGTGCTAGTACAGACTCGACATGCATTGAGAAGGCCTGAAATGGCAAACCAACAACCTTGTCTTCACAAAAGGATGTGTTGGGTCCACATGAGACTTGGATGGGCCAGAGGTTCAAAAAAGGTTACCAGAGTAACCCAGTAGATGGGGACAAAACCTATGGAGGTGTGGCATGGTAGTCATACCATGTTATGTGATGACACTTGTCCCTTATGTTTGCTAGTGTTTTGTTGTGTTGTCTTTGATAAGAGCATTGTTGTGGAGTCGTCCTGTTGTTTATGCCCTTGTGAGAACCTGATATTCATGTTAGACCATGGGTTGCAAAGACTTAGTTTCATGGGTCCTCTAGTTGATCTTTGTATTTGTTTCTTATTATGTTTACTTGGGTCCTTTTCTTATTCAGGGATCATTCATGTATCTATTGTACTGATGTGGTTGTATGTATTATTGGTTTATGTACACCTTGATGGCAAGATGTAAATGATGTGAACCTTATGTATTCTTCACCCTATTATTTTATCAAAGGGGTCTTGTAGTTGAGCACACCCAGAGATGTAGCCCACTAGGGGTGAACTCTGATATCGTTTCAGTGTTATGTGATGTTTATGTTCTTATGTTTCCTCTTTAATTTAGCATATATGGATGGCATTATGGTTTAAATGTATAATGTGGTTTAGATGATGTTGATCTTAAATGCATGTTTGTATTCATCTTATAAAATGCAGTAATGTGGATCATGAAGAAGGTAGATTTGAATAATGGAATGTATTCAGTTGTTGATAATGCTATTAAAGTATGCTTGGAAAGTATTTGTTAGTTTTTAATGAAATTAAAGTATGTTATGAAATTAGATGCATGACTTATGTTTTAATGAAAGTTTGAACATAATGTAGGGTTAAATTGTAATGGATTAACTCATCATGTTATCTATAATTTTAACTTATCGAATGAATTTATCCTTGTTCAAAGTATTATCTTGTCATTAAGTTAATCAACTTAATTGGATTAATTAGCATGAGTTGAGTTAAGTGTTGAATTAAGTAATCACGTTGGGAAACTCTTTAGGTGTTATTTTAGTCTTCCGCTATGTTATCTGAGCTTATGATAACTCATGGTATCATTATGTTGTGTTTAATTCAAAAAATATATATTTGCACTCTATTCTTGTGTTTTAGCTTTATCCCTTCAGGCTTTCCTGGCGAGGCATTACATTTGGTAACAGAGCCCATGTTGCAAACACTGGGATCTCCAGTGTCGCTTGTGCCCTTAGTTGGTGTGAGGTGTATAGACCTTATATTGTATGCTTGTCCTCCTTTTGTATGCTTATGATTGAGGCATAGTATCTTGAAGATCTTAAGGACTCGTGTTTTGGTTCTTTTGCGTATTCTTTTGAGCAAACCTAAATTGTGTGTAACATGTGTGTTCACACCTTACTTTCACCTTCTTTATGTTGGTTCTTTTGAGTGATTATGTGTGACTTGTTTCTTATTAGATACCTTAGTCTATGATTACTCTTATTAAGAGAGAGAGTCGTATGTACCTCCCTTTTTTATTGTTGTACTCTATAGACTAACCCATTGGGTTGGTCGGTACTTGTCTTGAATCTAAAAGTACGAAATGTGCTTGTATTAAGATTATGATCTATCTTAGTATTGTTCACTTGAAGGACTTGTATGGTAGATGTTGAGTGCTTATGATGTAGAGAATTGAATGTTTACCATCCTTCCTCCTCTTTTTCTATAGAAATTAAAATGTTTGTTTTATATGTATTTATCTCTTATATGAGTTTCCTTATTGTGAGAGAAAGGTTGTGACTTCTTGAACCCTTGTGTGAGCCTTATGATGCTTCTGTGCTTCTAGATAATTAGAGGGCTATGGTTTTAAGAGATCATATTGGTTATTGGGAGGAAATTGTATGTTTTCACTAAGGAATTCTCCATGTGTGTTGTAGGAGTAACATAATGGAATTTCTATCTTAAGTAATGTGCAATAATGTACGACTAGTGGATATGTGACACTGTCTTGTTTGAAAAAGATGTATAAAAGGGAACATGTCATTTTGGCTAAGAGTGTGTTAATGTGTTCCATGAAAGATTGTTTTATGTGTTTCATTATACTGATTCAATTGAGGACCTATTTTAACAACGCTATATTGAACTTGCTTTTGTATATATTTAATTGACTTAGTATGAATAGAAAGTGCAAATGAAAATATTGTTTGATGTGCATGCATTAATATGTATTATTTAGTTGATAGTTCCTCGTTTACCTTCTTATCATGCTCTGATTTTCGATGAAAACTTGTAGATTATGATAGGTTTCGTATTTATTAAGAGTAGTGAGTGTTCACAAGAGGTCTTGCATTATCAAAATGATTGTCTGTCTTGATTTCTATTGTTTGGAAAACTAGAACATTCTATTGCAACCATTATATTCAGAAATGTCATATTAGGCCAATTGGCATTCTTATAAATAGTAGTGATATGAGAACCGTTCAATTAAGATGATAGGCTTATAGTGTGAAATCTTATAATGTTGTGTGATCTTGTTAATCTTGTGCTTGTGTAAGAAATAGTTTGAATATCAAGCTCCATTTCCCTTCTCTTTTCCTAGATTATAAGATTTTTAGAAATGTTACTAAAGGATGCATTGACTTAAATAGAATGTATATAAATCATGTGAAATTGTATTTTTGCATTTTGACTTCATATTGAAAGATGGAATTCTTACGCGTTGGAAATAAAATTTGCATGTTTAGTAATGTGAATATGAATGCTTAGTGGTATTAGTGAAAGATATAGGAATGACGTTACTTCCTTATGTAATTTTGAATTGTAAAGAATTTCAGTACTTGTATCTTGAAATAAATTATATCAGTTTTTCATGGGGGAAGCATAATTAAAACCTTCCTTGAGTAGATGATAGTGTACTGGAAAGTACTCCTCGTAAATGAGACTAAACCAGTACTGGTGCTTTCGTTGTGTATTGTAAGAAACTCGTGCTTGCTATATGTGCCCATGGGATGGTGAAGTAATCAACCATGGAGGATATGTTTACTTATAAGTATGGGAAACCATACTATTTATGTGAAGTTGCTTATTTGTTACCCTACTGAGTACCAAACCTTGGGTTGTTGGTAATTCAGTATGTTAAGGGGTAGTATTAGAAGTCATCATTCCTTGAATAGTATGGATCGACGTATGAGTAATGTCGGCGTGAAGCGTCTTTAGCTTCTCTATTTCAAGGAAAAATATAGTTATATAATGAACTGTTTTAAAGGTGTACTTGATACTTTCCCTTTTTGATGAACCAATTTATAAGGTTTATGTGTGCCAGCCTATTCCTCTCTTTTATTTGAGTATATTGATGGCAGTTCTTGAGCATAGTGATGGTGTATTTTGGAGGATCTTTTGCCTTATCTTCATTAAAGGTATGTTTTGTCTACATGAGCTGCCAGTTAGCAGGCATTGGTAGACATGTGGGTGGACCTTAGCCATGTATACCTCTGCCTTACAATGAGTATCCTAAGAGGTATGTCGCTATGCGAGACGTGACCTATGCGTGCCTCTTTCCATGAGGTACACTACCATGCAGGATATGTCCATTGCGTGTCTTCTCTGCTTGGAGTATTTCCATGCCACGTGACAACGTGATGTGGGTTGATGTCAAGGTACGCACTGCCATGCCATGTGGATGTGTGACTAGGCCACACCACATGATGAGCTACTGTGATAGATGGTTGTTCTCTCCTTCCTCGTTGGTGGCTAGATGCTGGTCACATAGTGATATCATGTGCAATTATGATATTCTTATTTATTTCTTTGTGGACCAGCAATTTATTTTACTTTGACTTTGAAGGTTTAGCCATGATCTTGCGATATTTTGCTTACTTGATTTGGTGTTGCAAATTCTGGATTATTTTCTTGCCTTACTGTTGGAATTGATGATTTATTATCTTGATTCATCTATATTTTGGTGGCTAAAATGGTTTATCCTTATTGTTTTCATATGCTAGTCTTATGCTGAAATGTGAATTCCTCTCCAAGGATGTATGAGACGGTCTTGGTTGACTGTATACGAGGAAGTAGACGTAGGGAACCTTGAGGATGGGGGTATGTGAGATTGTGATACAACTAGGATCCACTACCTACCTATGTGTCATGAGTATCTCTTGGAGGCTAACCACCTTACGCAACAAGGGATATTCATGAGGGTCTTGTATGGAAGGTAGAACCGCCATGGTGTGCCCTAGCACCATCAAGCCCTTGAGTGAGATGTAGGATATATATGATCATGTTATTGTTCCGAGATCAGGCATAGAGATGCTGATCGCGCATGTTATCTATGACCGAGCATTAGACATGCACACATGTGGCTCTTTGATTTGTGCATTCCAGTTATATGGATGGTTATTATGTGTAATCATGGAGTAAATTGTGTTATCTTGTCACTATTTTATGGGACATAGTCTTTGGAAAGGTTTTTATATGCTTAATAAGTGTAAACAATTGTGTTATATATGTTGCTCTTATTTCATGAAAGTTAACTTAGTTGTAGAGTATGAAATATTAAGCTAGTTCTATGCGATAAAATTTATATGAAGAGGATGGATTGGTAAAAGAAATTGATCATGATGGCATATTTTCTTGTCATATTTGGTAGATGAATATGGTAATTGTCGTTTACCTCTATTGATGCTTTAATTTGGTGTAATGAAAGGAACAAAATTCTTGTTTCTCTCCTATGATTGTAGATAGTTCCTAGAATGTTTTAAGAAATGTATGGATATAGATGTATCTTACCAATGGATAATGGCATTCATAAAGGATTTAGCAATAATGTTTCAATTATTTGTAAAATATTCCTATGTGCAATTTGATATTTATTAAATGAGTTTCAGGGCTAATGCGTGTTGCATGTTTTTCGTCTAGCCTTACGACTTCCAGGAGTAAGTCGGAACCTAGGGGGAGAGGATCTAGTACCCCTGTCCTAATCAAATTCTAAGCTCGGTTTGACCTTGGTTAGTTTACCATGTTATAATGTTATAGTCAGATGTTATGATTATTGTGTGTACTTGTTAATGTGGTTTTCACATCAATTCTTATGTAAGTTTATTTGTTCTCTTGATTCATGTTATTAGTCTTGGGTTAAAACTTTCATTAAATATATATATGTATGCATGTGTGACTCATGATTGCAGGAGATTGCAGGTACAATATCGCATAGGTACGAGGTTTGTCTCCACCTGGATTTGCAGGTTTGAGTGTTCCTCATTGGTCCTTAGAGATTGGATTAGGTGGTTGTAAGACCCTCATTTTACCCTAGTCGTGCTCAAGTGAGCGTCGTCAGTTATTTGTAAGTTTCCCTCTGTTTGTTTAGCTTTCTTGGGTTGCATGTTTTGCATGTGATAAAATTGAGTATTTAATCCTAAGTATTTAATTGGATTTAATGTGTTCTTTTATGCATTAGTATTTAAGGGACTAAATTAAATAGGAGCCCTTTGTGCGATCAATCATTAATTAGAATTGCACCATTCATGTTTGTAGCAAGTTCGATTAAATGGTTAATTTTAAATGGTGAATTTATTCAATTTATGCATTTTGAAAGGAAAGATTAAATTTTATTCGAAATAAAAATATTTTATCCTCCTTGGCATTTTGGAAATAAAAATGTTAGTTTCAATTAATTGGGAAAATCATTTTTTTAAAAGAAAAGCAAGTTAGCATATTGAAATAGTTTAAAAAGAATGATTTTTTCATTTTATTAAAAAGAAAGTATTTTAAATCCAAAAACAAGAATTTTGGTCAAACATTCTTCCATTTAACGTAGGTTTGAAAAATATTTTTGAGAGGATTATTTTTTGAGAGATATTTTTGGGAAATAGTCTTGGGAGAAAATGATTTTGGAGAAATTTTGGGCATTTGTGGGAGGAGAAATTTTTGGAGCTTGTAGGTTGGGATCTTCAGCAAATCACTTCCAGGATTGCATATGGAGGTAGGATTTTTATTAATCTCCTTTGTTGCCAAAGAAATTTACTGATTGGTTTTGAAAGAAATGTGTTTGTTGTTGAATAATCTTTCAGATTGGTGAATAGAGAAGAATAACAATGAGATTTTGAATTTATCCCTCCTTGAATTCATTCCTTTGTTTTCAAATCAGTTTATGGTTTGCTCAAATTGATTTCTAGATTGAATATGGGTTTGATATTAGTTTGTGTTTTGCAAATTAGTTGGATGAATGTGTGAGAAATGATTCTTTTTGCCCAAATATGATATTTGGTTGAGGAAATTTGACTATTTTAGTCTGGTTATTCCACAAATTCTGAATATTTGATAACTGTGGACATTCTGGAAAATTGTCTTAGTCTCTGTATGAGACTATGAATTAAAAGAAAGACTGGGGTTTTCTTTTTTGAAAGTTTTTATTAGAAAAAAATAATAATAAATAAAATTTAAAACAAAATTTTTGGGCGTTTTAGGTTTTGGAGGGCAGATGAGCCAAGGCTCAACCTGTGCCCCCCTCTCATGGCTCGCTGCCTTGGAGGTCTGCGACCATAGTGTGGCCGCAGAGGCCTGCGACCCCACTGTGGCCGCAGAGACCTGCGACTCCATGGTGGCCGCAGAGTCTCGTGTCCACAGTGTGGATGTCACGGGTTTGCGTCCACACTGGTGGCCACAGCCTCCGTGACCAAGGCACAACCTCCACTCCCGTGGATGGGAGGTGGGCCCCGCAAATTTGCCCTTTGGTTTTTAAAAAAAAATGCATCGCAGTTTCAAAATTTGGTTTATTTAAAAAGTTTATGATATATTTTATGAAAAGTTTTAAATAGTATTTTTTTTAATTATTAATTATTAATTGGTATATATTTTATTAATTACGGATTAATATATATATTAATTAATATTTAATTTGTATTTTTATATATGTATGCAAGGAAGTATCAGTTTATTTAGGAAATGATCATCAATTTTAATTTCCGTTTTAAATGTATATTTCTGTTTTTGGAAAGTATGTAATTGTGTCACAAGAGATGAGATTGGATTATTGTTTTCGAACAAAGGTGAAAATGATGTTTTATTTTGAATATGAATATCATATTTTTATGTGATTAGTGAATAATTAATTTAATATCAATGTGGGTTCTGGATATATTATAATTATACTAATGAGAATTTGGTTTGAAAACTCATGATGACGTATTTATGTTATTTTATGATGCAAAACGAACTTTAGTGAGTTAGTAAACCATGAGCAACATGTACCTAGACAAGGTAGAAAAATTGCAATCAAACTTAGATCCATTAGAAAACTAGAATGATTTTAATGTTTAAACAATATGGAAAAAGATTGTCCTTTCCGATTTATGCTTATGCATGTTTAATTTTCTATATTCGCATTTGCTTAAGAAATGGTAGTTCCTTGAATGTGATTGTTGGATATTGTTGCATGTTGATTTGGGTACCTACTTATGTCCTTGATCTCGAGTTTTGATTGTTTTCATGTGATGGTGTTATATCTGGTCATGTCCTTTATGTGAGTGCTGATATGTTGGTATGTGGTTGACCATAGCTGGTCATGTCTCTAGTCAGAGTACTGTCAGTCAGTGCACCTTGTATGAAGACTTGTTTGACCATGTGGGTATTCCTATCGTATTGAACTCCATAATGTTGTCATGGTGTATTCCTTGGTTTAGGAGTTCGTTTGATTATGGTCTAGTGTCATATGGGAAAGTGGCTTTCGAGTAGGAGGCGCTCCTAAAGAGGTTGTTGGGTAACCCATCGAAAATGTGTCTAAATAAGTGATAACCTAATAGCATATTAGAGAGTTTAGTTATTGAAAACACTAAGTAAGATAATTGTGCCTCACGCATGGGATGAGTGCTAGTACAGACTTGGCATGCATTGAGAAGGCCTGAAATGGCAAACCAACAACCTTGTCTTCATGAAAGGATGTGTTGGGTCCACATGAGACTTGGATGGGTCGAAGGTTCAAAAAAGGTTGCCAGGGTAACCCAATAGATGGGGTTGGAAACTATGGAGGTCTGCCATGGTAGCCATACCAAGTTATGTGATGACACTTGTCCCTTATGTTCGCTAGTGTGTAGTTGTGTTGTCTTTGATAGGAGCATTGTTGTGGAGTTGTCCTATTGTTTATGCCCTTGTGAGAACCTGATAATCATGTTAAACCATGGGTTGCTTATGATGAGTTGAGAAGACTTAGTTTCACTGGTACTCCAGTTGATCTTTGTATTTGCTTCTTATTATGTTCAGTTGGATCTTTTTCCTATTTAGGGATCATTCATGTATCTATTGGACAGATATGGTTGTATGTATTATTGGTTTATGTACGCCTTGATGGTAGGATGTAAATGATGTGAACCTTATGTATTCTTCACCCTATTATTTTATCAGATGCGTCTTGCAGTTGAGCAGACCTAGAGATGTGGCCCACTAGGGGTGAACTCCGACATCATTTCTGTGTTATGTGGTGTTTATGTTCTTATGTTTCCTCTTTAATTTAGCACGTATGGATCGCATTATGGTTTAAATGTATAATGTGGTTTACATGATGTTGATCTTAAATGCATGTTTGTAGTCATCTTATAAAATGCAATAATTTGGATCATGAAGAAGGTAGATTTGAATAATGGAATGTATTCAGTTGTTGATAATGCTATTAAAGTATGCTTGGAAAGTATTCATTAGTTTTTAATGAAATTAAAGTATGTTATAAAATTAGATGCATGACTTATGTTTTAATGAAAGTTTGAACGTAATGTAGGGTTAAATTGTAATGGATTAACTCATCATGTTATCTATAATTTTAACTTACCAAATGAATTTATCCTTGTTCAAAGTATTATCTTGTCATTAAGTTAATCATCTTAATTAGATTAATTAGCATGAGTTGAGTTAAGTGTTGAATTAATTAATCATGTTGGGAATATCTTTAGGTGTTATTTTAGTCTTCCGTTGTGTTATATGAGCTTATGATAACTCATGGTATCATTATGTTGTGTTTAATTTAAAAAAAATAAAAAATATTTGCACTCTATTCTTGTGTTTTAGCTTTATCCCTTCGGGGTTTCCTGGCGGGGCATTACATATATCAAGAATAATTGTATTGAATTGACCTCATGCCCCAAAGGTGGTGGAATTAAAAACACAATGGAAGAAGAGAACAAGAGATAACAAACAAATATCTTTTTGAGTCAACATGAAAGAGATCGAAAAGGAGATCTCAATTCTTTGCATCATCCACCAAGTAGACAACACAAAGGCGCATTTACAAACAATAGAACATGTACGACATATAGAAGAATTGAGATACAAATAGAGGAATGTCAAAATGGATTTGGCCTCTTTTTTACCATGCACTAATGGAGAAACAAGGGTCAAACCTAAGGTAACATAAAAACATATCAAGCAGCAAGTCACAAGGGAATCACATTAAGAACAAGCAGACACACAAAAGAAAATCCATGACATGAATGAAGCTAGTCAAGAAAATAATCTACATCCCAGTCTTTCTTAACATCATTTAGGGATGGTGGACAAGATGTAAGAGGAGACACAATGAGCATACTAGATGGATCTATTGAAAGTTCCAAACAAGGATCATGCTCTATTGACGAATCACTTTTGAAAGATGTGAAGATAACTCATTATTAATATCAACAAGCTCATACACATAATCAAAATCATTAGAATCATCAATGTTAGTGTTAGGAGTGTAAGTTTTCACTGCTTTTTCCTGCATTTTTGTCTCCCAAGTCCCCCTGGGGTTAAGGTTTTTTAAAGTTTTGATTAGGGTCTTAACTATTAGGTTCCTACGAAGAAAGTGTTGCCTTATATTATATTTTGTTGTTGACTGACCAAGGCAAGTAACCAATTTTTAATTTATAACTTTGAGGGTCTTGTCTCATTGCATAATCGGCCCCACATGTTAGGAGTCTTGTGTTTTACTAGTCAAATTATATTATGGGAAGGTTGGAATTATTTCCTAAAATTGCCTAAAATCTATGTGCCCCTAGCACTTATATATCCCACGACCCCTTTACCCTTAAGTCTTAAAACCATGTGCAAAATTGTCCCTTTTAAGTTAATGATAATGTTAACCCGCAAGTCTCCTTTTCATAAAAAAATGTTTGACATGGGGTGGCAGGGAGGCTTGTCTATCTATGTTTTATGTTTCCTCATTCCCTCGCAAGGTTTATTTAGCATCACAAATAATATTGTGGGTCAGCAGGAAGATAGTCTAAGCCTTGCCTTATGACTATCCCCGTGCCCATGCTCAATGACATGAGTAGATAAAGTTATCTAGTGGAGCAATAGGATGAGACTGTTACATAAAGAAAATGTTACCTAACAACGCTGAGTAGTTAATTTAAAGAAAAAAGTTAAACTATGGGCTAGTGGGAAGGGCTAGAAAAGAAGGAGGGAGTAGTTACCCCGAGGCCCCGCAAGCTGAAAGTAAAGGAAAGAATGATCATTTAGTATATTGAGGAAATCATTGTAGGAAAATAAGAGTCGGTAAAGAAGAAAATAACCCTGCAAACTATTAGGGTGGAGCAGTGAAGAAGGAAAGGTTTCCCACCACCTGCAAGGTAAAATAAATAAGATAAAGGCAACGTGGACTAGTGGGGTAAGGTGAGAATGAATTAAAGTTTATTCCCGCTACCCCATAAGATTAAAAGAAAAAAGGAAGGTGACCCTATGAGCTTGCATGAAAAGGTACAACAAAATAAAAGGGCTCTCCTCGCCATCCCATAAGGGGAAATAAAGAAATGAAAAGGTGGCAAAGGATAGCGGGGATACATTAAAAGAAACAGGAGAAATTCAAAAGTTGGTGATGAGAAAAATTCAACGGTGTTACCTCAGCAATTTAAAGGAGTCAAGATGTGATCATGGTCGTCTATTTTTAAATCAATGGCAGAATTCAAATATCAAGGCTACCAGCTCATGAACCTCACACAAAGGAAATTAATGGTGGATGATTTGATGATACCCTACATTCAATAAAACCAAATTTTGTTGTTTATTTATGCACCTTGCATTCAAGAGATTGAGAGAA
This sequence comes from Cryptomeria japonica, assembly GCF_030272615.1. Classification (NCBI taxonomy): domain Eukaryota; kingdom Viridiplantae; phylum Streptophyta; class Pinopsida; order Cupressales; family Cupressaceae; genus Cryptomeria; species Cryptomeria japonica. The sequence goes on from NC_081412.1 coordinate 371,676,339, forward strand.
GAGCATCCTAGGCGACCAGAAGTGATCTCCAGAAGCCCAGTTGTGCCTAGAAGCTTTCAATGACCAAGTAAGTAATTGTTAAAACCTATAACTTTGTAATTTTGTTTAAAGGTTAAGGGGTTGTCATAGGGTTTGTGAGTAGGATAAAAGCATAGTTTAAAGCCCTAGGAAAAATCCATGGCCTTGAAACCAAAAATAAAGAGGTCAACCACCCCCAAAATTACCTAAGCAACCCCAATTGCAGTGATTCCTACCCCTCCACTAATTTCTGATCAACCTACTATTGCACAAAACCCACCTGTTGAGGCAGAAACTTACAAGACAAAAAGAAATAGGGATCCTTCTACTAAAAATACCACATCCACACCCCTAGCTCAAACCCCACTAGTTGCTAAAAACATGACACCTGCTCAGCATGTTCTGCCTATGCAAACTGTGAGATTTTACCAAGATCAAGGGCACAATGAAAAGCACACAAAAGAGAGACAATAGTTTGATAAGAACAAACTGTATTCTCATCGATATGCAAAATTGATCAACTAGATTAACCATACAAGAGAGATGAGCCTTCTTATATAGTCAAGGCCAAATGGATATGTGAGCACACAATCATGACATGTGGCTGAATGAGAAACAAGGATAGGTAAGAATATGTAGGGGTAGGTAGGAGAAATAATATAATATTCCACAAGAGGTGGATCACCCACATAATGTGGAATGTAACAACAAGATAAGACCACAAAAGGTAGAATTTCTCCTACAAGAATCATCCCTATGTGCACACCTCCCTAAGTGTCTCATATCCAAACTACGATGAGATGAATTATCCTAAGTCAACTTAAGTAAAGTGTAATTATATCCTATAGAACTAAATAATTACACCAACACCCCCCCTTAAGTGCAACTTAGGGGAATGAAGACTCAAGTCAACAATGCAAGATGGGTCTCGGCTAAAAGGCCATGATAGGTATCCATGTACAATATGAAAATGCAGGCAAACCTATGCAATGCTATCTCTCACAAATGGAGAAAGGGAGAAAACATAGTGGGAAAAAACTCCCCCCCAAAAGAGTTTATCTCTCAAAGAAGAAGGACAAAACCTCAAAGAGGAAAAAGTCCCCCCCATAAGAGAGGAAGGAGAAGTCAGTTGACCCCCCTTGATGAAACATCATGCACCCCCAAGAGAGCTCGCAACTGCTGATACTTACTCTCAGTGAAGGTTTTGGTGAATATGTTTCCAATTGGCTCCATTGTAAGACAATACTATAAAGCAATGACCTACTCCTCAATCAGCTCCTTGATATAGTGCATATGAATCTTGATGTGTTTGGTCCACTGATGGTGGATTGGGTTCCTCAATATTGCAATAGCACTATGATTATCACAATGCAAAACTGTCGGTCATGGAGTGGAGAACCCAAACTCTGTGAGAATATGTTGAATCCAAATAGCCTCAGTCGTTGTGTTAACTACCCCGCGATACTCAACCTCTGTCAAAGAGAGAGAAATAGCATGTTGCTTCTTGCTTTGCCAATAAATGGGGCCCCAACCAAGATGGAAGTTGTAACTAGAAGTAGACTTACGATCATCAAGATTTCTAACCCAATCAGAGTCTGTGTATCCAACCAAGCGAAGTCCTGTGCCTGCTACATAGTGAATCCCATAATGATGTGTACAATGGATGTAGTGTACGATGCATTTGGTGGCTTTCCAATGAAGCTCATGTGGTTCCTCCATAAAGCATGAAACCATGCCAACTATAAATGAAATGTCGGGGCATGTGTGAGTCAAGTAGATGAGACTACCAACAAGCTAACAATACAATGTGGCATCAACTGGTGGAGAAGAGCACTTAGCCTCAAGCTTGACTCTTGAAAGAAAGAGAGTTGATGCAGGCTTACACTCAGCCATATAAAAGCATGCAAGTAGATCAAGAGCATACTTGGGCTGCTAAAGTGTAATCCCAAAAGGTGAATGTGAAATCTCTATCCTGAGAAAGTAGTGCAAAAGACCCAAGTTAGTCATAGCAAATTTGTCATGCAAAGCAGATTTGACACTGCTAATGATGGATGAGGTGCTCCCTATAATCATCAAGTCATCAACATAGAGCACAAGTATCAAGTGTGAGTCATCCTATCACAAAATGTAGACATTTAGATCAGAATGATACCTGGTGAACCCTGCTGAGAGAAGAAAGGAATCCATATTGGCGTACTAAGCCCTAGGGGCTTGCTTAAGGTCATAGATAGATTTCTTTAGCGGACAAACCAATGAAGAATCCTAGATGAAACCCTATGGCTGCTCCATATATATATCCTCATCAAGATCCCCATAAATAAAAGCACTCTTCACATCCATCTAATGTACAACCCAACCATGAGATGCAGTAATAGCAAGTGTCAAGCGAATGGAGTTTATCTTGGCTACAGGCGCAAAGGTCTCAGTATAGTCAACACCTGGAACCTGTGAGAAACCTTTCGCAACAAGTTGAGCCTTATACTTATCCACACTACCATCCGTTGCAAACTTGGTTTGATAAATCCACTTACATCAAACCATATTTATCCCCTTAGGGAGAGTGACTAACTCCCAAGTGTTGTTACTCATCAAGGAACTATACTCTTCCTCCATAGTTTGGTCCCACTAGGGAGCCCCTGATGCTTCCTAAAATGTCTATGGATCGGAAGCGGTAGAAATGTATGCATGTGGAAGGTCATGATACTGTGACCAAGTCCTCTATGTGTCTGAAGAATCCCAAACAAGATAACCCACTGAATCAAGTATCTGTCGAGCCCAACAAGGTCTAGGTGGAGGTGGGGGATGAGGCTCCTGAACTGCTAGTGGACCCTGCAGAGGTGTATCCCTGTGAATCAAAGTTGAAGAAGTCTCATCATCTGAATCACTCTCATCACTATCTACAATGGAGGAAGGTGGAGGAGGAAGTGAGGCTAATCTAGGAGAGCTTACCTCAAAATGAACACTCCTCTCAATGAATACCTCATGTGTCTCTGGATCCATCAATCAATATGCCTTAACACCCTCGGGATATCCAACAAAAATACAAGGCCTACTTTGAGGTTCCAATGCCTTGTGTTTATGCGGAGGAATGTGAGCCCACGCTAGACACCCAAAGACTCTGAAATGTCTCACAATTGGTTCCTACCAACCCAAGCCTCAAAAGGGGTGATACCCTTCAAAGCTTTATGAGAAACACAATTTTGGATGTGTATAGCATAAATTATAGCCTCTGCCCAAAAGGCAGGATCAAGAGAATGTGCATGTATCATATAGCTAGCTATCTCCTTGAGAGTTCTATTCTTTCTTTCTATGACTCCATTCTGATGTGGAGTGTATACAATTGAATGTTGAAGATCAGTCCCCTCAAGTGTACAAAAATCCTCAAGTCTTTTGTTCACATATTCCCTTCCATTATCTGTGCGAAGGATCTTGACCACTTTCGACCTTGATTGCTTCTCCACATGAGCCTTGAAGGCTAGAAATTTGTCAAACACTTTACTCTTATGAACAAGAAAATAGACCCAAGTGAAGCAGAAGTAATCATCAATGAAGGTGAGGATATAGTGGGCCTTGCTAAATGAAGGTGATGGAAATGGACCTGCTACATCATTGTGAACAAGTTGAAGAAATTCCAAAGCTCTCCAAGCTTTCCCTTTATCAAACCTCTCTTTGGGATGCTTGCCCATGGAACATCCTGAACATACACCCTCTGAAAAACTCATTCAAGGTAGACCTTTGACCATGTCTTTAGTGATAAGCTGTTGAAGATAGTGGTAGTTGAGGTGACCAAATTGCTCATGCCATAGATTACTTTTTGAATTTGAATGAGTAAGCAAGGCCATAGAAAGAGATCTTGGCACAAAGTGGGAGAATGAATAAAGCCTTGAATTTTCATTGAATTGTCCCACTACTACCAAGGCATCATTATCAAGTTCTTTTACCACAACTGAATCAGGTCTAAACTCAAGCTTTTTCCCATTCCCATAGTGAGTGATTTGGTTGATAGAGAGAAGATTGGTAGACAAGTTAGGAACATAAAGAACATTATGAAATGTTCCATCATCCATGGAAACCAAACCTTTCCCTTCTACCTCAACTTGTGTATCATCACCTATGTAAATGTGAGGTACCTTAGATGCCTCTAATGAAGAAAACTGCTCCTTTGTAAAACCCATGTGATAAGAGGCACCCGAGTCAAGTATTTGTTGTTTTAAAGAACTTGTTGTAGCCACAAATACTTTCCCTTTTCCCTTAGACTATGAGGAAGTGGAAGGAGATGATTCCTTCTTGTTGTAGGCGGATGGCAAGGAGATGTTGATTTTCTTAAGGAGATTTGTCAACTCATCAACTTGGTTGGTGTGGCAATGATGCTCATCATGACCATACTTCTTGCAATAAGCACAAGTTCATTTTTCCTTCTTAGGTGTGTTCCCCTTCTTGGAAGAGGATGAAGACTCGCCTTGTGATGGAGAGGATGATTTCTCTTTTTCCTGTTGTGGCTTGGACTTAGACTGCTTCTGCTTTTGCTTCTTTTGCGAACCTTTGCCTTGATTCCCTTGATTAGCTACCAAAGCTTTAGACTTTGAAGACTTGAGAATCCCTATGCTCAACAACTTAGATTTTTCCAACATCAACATTTTTGTGAAAGCATCAAATGTAAGCATAGTGTAGGAACTTCCTACTATCAAATGATGGGTTTGGAAGATAGAAATAAATGTTGCATATTTAGATGGAAGCTTGTCCAACAAGTTGAATGTCAATTGAGCATCCTTTTTGTCAATTCCACAATCCTTAAGCTTTGCTCTTAGCTCATTTTCCTTAGTGACATAATCTTGTATTGTATAAAAACTCTTGGGATCCAAGTTGGTGAGCTCATTGTCAATCTTGTAGCCTCTGATTTCATCAACTTGACCATACAATTTCTGAAATATATCCCAAGCCTCTTTAATTGTAGTACTCTTCTCAATGTGAAAAATGAGGTCATCTGATACATATTTTTGCAAAGTTCCAAGAGCCATGCAATTTTTAGTAAGTCATTCTAATTGTGCATTAGGATCAACCTTAGGATCTGTTGGTGTTGTTATTGTTCCATCTATGTAATGTGTGAGTCCTTTTTCCATTAGTTTGCTCCTTGCTTTTATTTTCCAAGATGCATAGTTATGTGGAGTTAAAGGTGGAAATTTATGAGGACCCATAGCAACAAAAATGAAAGAGCATAAGGAAAGAGAGGCACAATCACACAAGACATCCCCCCCCCCCCCCAAAAAAAAAAGGTGTTTTGGTACTTTATACTTAGTGCACGTACAATGGGCCACTTGCAAAAATTGACAAAGTGGACTTCTGATTTCAACTTTACAACTGCCTCAAATAGGCCAAAAGAGACTCAAACTGATAATGCAAGAGATCTAAACTAAGATCCAAGAAAGTTACAAGTACCAAGTGGGCCAAAAAAGACCAATTTATGAAAGTACAATATCCACTCAAAATTACTACACACTAATGACAGATTGTGAAAGTAGACAAAAAAAAATGCACTTTCAAAAAAATGGCACCTAAAAAGGAGGTCATATGAGCTTGAATGAAGCCTTTGAAGTTGCAAGATTGAGGATTGGATAAGTACAACTAAGAGAATCTAGAATTTCTGAAACAATTGTCCACCAAAATCAGAAAATAACCATACCACTGTGGAGAGCACGAAAAATTAGCCCAAATAAAAAAATTGCATCAAAAAAAAGAACAAAACTAAGCAAGTTATGGGCCTTCAAAGTTGACCCAAAAAATCAAACTGCTCAATAGTGAGGGGTCTAAAATTTTCAAAAAGGTGATGAGGCAGGTTGACATCAGCACTTCACTATGTTAAATTTTATGGTCGTATGACCATCAAAAAAATGTCACACCCCCTTGCTGACCGTACGGAGAGGGTGACATGGTAGGTTGACAGGTCTGCTGACTGTAGTCCATATTGTCTAGCTGCTTACACAGGATGCTGGCTGTGAAAACCATACAATGACATGGTGCCTGCATGTTGACTAGGCACTATGTGACAATGAAGGTACAACTGAAGTGGAATGCTGATGTGGCCAGTGACGTGGGCAGTCGGCGGGGCCTGTGTGACGATGAGCTGGCAGGGCCTGTGTGTCGGCCACATGGAGGTCTACATGGAATGACGTTGTCAGGGAGCTGAGGTTGCCACCAGAAACTGGAATGTGGGGGTCGAAGCTCATGGAGCTACGGGGGTCAGAGGTCATTGGAGTTGCGAAGGCTGGAGGTACGGTCAACGAGACCTATCGAGGCTGGAAAAGCAGGCGAGCACCGGAAGATGCAACCAGGACTAAGAGCGGAGGTAGCCTATGGATGGACAGATGGTGTACGGTGACGGTAAACAATGACAGGTCCCTGGTGACTATGCAGGGTATAGGATACAGGGGGTGGGGTCAACGTACCCCCCCCCACTCCCCCCAAAAAATAATATAATTTAAAAAAACAAAAAAAACAAAATTTAACATAGCCCATTTAAAAAAAAATTCTACGAATTTAAAATTGAAGAAAAGAAATCAGAGAAAATAATTTTTTATTTTTTTTTGAAAATTTGTACCGTCTTAGCCGAATTGTCCAAATTTTTCCTCCAAGCCCAAAATTCGACTTTTGTCAAATTTGGATGCATTTATACTCGATTTTTATGGAAACGACCTCCTGAACACAATGGTGAGGTTGAAAATGCTCTAGGATGCCTCCAAAATGTGCAGTACCTCATATCCAAAATTAGAAGTCTTCCAAGATGTCTCCCAAAACCAATCAATGAAGCCCCAATGGCTCTAATACCATGTGAGATTTTGCCAAGATCAAGGGCACAATGAAAAGCACACAAAAGAGAGACAATAGTTTGACAAGAACAAACTGTATTCTCATCAATTTGCAAAAGTGATCAACTGGATTAACCAATACAAGAGAGATGAGCCTACTTATATAGGCAAGGCCAAATGGATATGTGAGCACACAATCATGACATGTGGATCGATGAGAAACAAGGGTAGGTAATAATATGTAGGGGTAGGTAGAGGAAATAATATAATATCCCACAAGAGGTGGGTCACCCACCGAATGTGGAATAT